>NC_090935.1:453385646-454038728 GCF_040938575.1 Ambystoma mexicanum
GACAGTGCCCGTGAGTAGGGAAGTCCAGTACAATCGTGCCTTTACCTTCAGAGTGCAGCAATACATGTGGGCCTGAACTCCCTTTAGATACATAAACTCTGGCAATGAATGTAACATCTTTCTAAATAAGGCCATGCCCGACTTGGGCGAAAGGGGAAACCTAGCCTACGTAGATGATGTTTCAATCAAGAGCTTGACTGTGGAGGGATACATAGCTGAAATATGCGATGTTCTGACCCAGTTGCAGAAAGCCGGAGCAAAACTGTCCTTTCAGAAGGGACAGTGGTGTAAGACTTGCGTGAACTTCTTAGGGCATGAAATCGCCCCTCAGGGTCTCAGTCCCCAGGCAAAAAAGGTGGATGCCTTATTGAAATGAAAAGACTCTATGACTCTGCGTGAACTAAGAAGCCTTCATGGATTCACTAATTATAGTAGGACGTTCATAGAAGACTACGTGGAGGTCACGTGACCCTTGACCCTTGGTGCATTTATTAAAGGCAGGGATTAAGTTGGAAAGGGGTCCAGAACAATCTGAGGCAGTAAAACAACTAAAGAGAAGCCTTTCCAAGTGCCATGTTTGGCTTACCACATAAAAAAACAAGGAGTTCTTTTTGGAGACCAGATTCTCAAATACTTGCTCAGAAGCAGTATTTTACCAAAAGCACGAAAGGTCAACAAGTCATTTTGTGTTTGAGCAAGACTTCATCCTCTGTGGAGGAAAAATTCAACGATTGCAAAAAGGCACTCCTGGCAACAATGGGGTTTTTAAAGAATTACTGCCCGTTCATCTATAGGGAGCACATAATTGTCGAGACTCCTCACGAGCCGTTGCAACATCTCCAAAGTGACCGAATCCGAACAGGGATCGTGAGTAATTCCAGAATTAGATCCTGGATTCTGTCCTTGCAAGGCTTTCCTGTTGAGGTCAGAATGGCCAAAACAAGAAGAGTCCCCTTGCACAAGGTTTGGCTGACTTATTGACTGTACGTGTCGAGGACAAAAGTCCAAAGACCAAAGACAACATGGAGGTGTAACTTACTTCTCTGCACAAAGTCTATGAGGAAGACACATGCCAGGGGATACCCATAGTTTATGTGGATGGTTTCTCCTACCACGTTGATAATCACAGGGAAAAATAAATAGTGTCTGGTATTGGGAATGCCTGGGCGAATGATGCCCCTGAGCCATCTGATGGGTACAAGCTAGGTCCCTGAAGTAGTCAGGTGGCAGAGTTGATTGCGGCACATCAAGCCATCCTCACTGCTGTGCAACACCAACTCAAAGAACTGGTCATAATCACTGATTCAGATTGTATCAGGAATGGGCTCATGGGGCACCTGATTAATTAGAATAATCGAGGCACGTTTTGTGGAAATCACAAACTGCTCAAACATGGGAAATTAATACCAGCAATTTAGGATCTGGTCACCTCAAATGAGATGACCATCTACTGAAAAAGATCAGAGTTCACTCCAGAATAGAGGGAACAGACCAAACTGAAAATCACTTGGCTGACCAATCAGCCAACACCAGAGCCATCCACGGGGATCTCATAGAAACCAAATCCCTGTTGGAAGAAATCCAGGTTGCTGCTGTCACCAGGTCCAAAACACATTCTCAAAATAAACTCTCAACTGCCCAGTGGAGTAAAAAAAACAGATGCTGATTTGATTACAGCACCAAAAGAGGCCCGATTATAGGGAAATTTAAACAACATATTGAAACCCTGTACATTTTATTGTGTGTTTGAGGCCTGCTAATGCCCCATGCATGTGCATCATGAGCTCAGCCCTGACCCTAAGGAAAGTACTTTAAGAACACACAACAAGGGTAACGTTTTCATATACAGCACCTTTTCAATTTTTATATTGTGATTGTCAGTGAATAAAACCACCTGGCCTACATTTTTAAATGCACCAAAATACGTGAGGCAGACATGTGATGCCATCAGTGATGTCATTAATGATATTTGTGATGTCATCTTTGACGTCCTGGGTGTGAGTCTTAGCAATGCACATAGATGGTGCGAGTTATGGTTGCTTAGCTTACCATAATGGGGGAATGTGCAGTGGTTTTTGGTTTCACATTCCTTTGGTGAATTTTTTTTAATGAATGTATATGTATGGCAGGGAATGAAAAGAAAGGGGATAAACAAGTGATGTCGTCATTGATGTCATCATTGACATTTGAGATGACATCTTTCATGGTCTGGGTGTTAGTGCTAGCAGTGCACAGGGGTGGTGACAGGTGTGGGGGCATAGTTTACCATAACTGTCGAATTTCAGGGGTTTTTCGGTTTTAATTTGAAGCATAAAGGGGAGGAGGAAAGTATTTTTTTAGTGAAGTGTACAGGTTTTTGTTAGGACAACTTAACCATAACGTCCCCTCAACAAAGTTTTTTTTGTAGTGAATTTTACAGGTTTTTGGGAGGGCACTTAACCATAATGTCCCCTTAACAAAGTTTTTTTTTTGTAGTGAATTGCATAGGCTTTTGGAAGGTGGAACTTAAGCATGAAATGGTAGCAATGAAGTCGTTCAGCAGAGTATACACTGTAATGATATGATTTTGAAAGATATGTAGTATAATGTACGTACTTGACATAGATTTAACATAGAACATACAGAACCCTCTCCTTAATGATATTGAAAGGGACGGACTGAGCGCCTGTTTGCAGACGGGGTTGGACAGCATCAACAAGACCCAAAGAGACTGGGGATAGCTGAAAATGTACTATTGTCTTACACAAGAAATGTGCAACGTAGAAGAAAGAAATACAGATATTAGAAGTAGAAATAAGTAAATATGGAAACCTGAAGTTAGGAAAAGAAAACCACACATTTAATAACCATGTAGAATAAAGTGGATGGTACCATAAAAAAGAAAGGATGCCTCCAGCTTAATCACTTTACAGAAACTCGACAGCCTAGAACAACAGTGGACGGACGCAATAGGACGAAGGGACATTACAGCAAAAGAGTGAGTACAGGTCATGTTTTTATATGGGTGATTTTTTTTGTGGTATGTAGTGCATAAATAGTCATTTCTTTCTGTTGTTGTGACTCAGAAATGGCAAGTACTTTGGAGTGGCTGGAGGAGCATTTCACACATGACAGAATGTCTGAAGACAGCGACAATAATGGTACAAAGTGCTCTGCATATGCAAAATAGTAACCAGTATTTTAGAGGCATTCAACCTATGGAATTTTTTTTAACAGACCAGGAAACAAAAAAGAAGAAAGGGCAACAAACGAGACAGAAGAAGACAGGATAAAAAGGATAGAGAAGAAAATAGACACATTGAACAACAATTTTCAAAGTTTACGGGAGTTTGTAGAGGAATGTGTGAGAGGAAAAGTTTGTTATCATTGCCCCACCTGCACCTGCCCTCCTTCTCCATTCCCTAGTGAACCATCCCAAACCATGAATTGGAAAATAGACATTGTGACGGAATATCCATCCCTTCTTCCCCTCACAAATCTTCTCCTCATAACCAGCCTGTGTTGAATCCTAATTCCCCCATATTTGTTTCCGTGTCTGCTACCCCTGCTATTTCTTTAGATTTATGTGTGTGTGTGTTTAAAATGTTTGTGTGCAGTAGTTGTAGAGAAAGAGTGTGTCTGTAGATTTTTTTTTAAAAAAGACGTAAAATGTTCGTGAACAGCGCGCCTGTTCGACCTATCCGCAAGCAATGGAATGTGGGTGCTGTCTAATGTGAAGTAAGACGGATGTAATGTGTGATTGCACCATCTTTAGAAAATGTGCGTACATAAACAAAAAGGGGTGCCCAAATGATATACTATGTCGGCGTACCGCTTGGTAACGAGATAATACATGGTGGTAGAACACACAAGATGTCCGGAATGGGTGTAAATGAGTAAAAAGGGAGTGTGTGAAGGACAGTTCTCCTAAGGACACTGGAACTGGCCGTACAGTGAACATAGCATGTGTGCACATGCGCAGTACAAATGTAAGTGTTGCGAACAGCGCGCCAGTTCCTAACTGTCCGTCTCACTTGTGTCGCACTTTGAAGTAGTTTGAGAACCCGAACAGTGTCCATAGGACACTTGTGCGCATGCGCATGTTTGATTCTTTGCATTTGCTGTCCAGGGCACTTTCATTACGGGGGGCAGATGTGTTGAGGACGTCATCTTGTGACCGCACCTATGCTGAGCGTGTGGACTAGTTTCTGCGGTTTGTGTGCTTCCGCAACAATAAAAATGAACTTGTAGACACAAGGCAAAGTACTGTGGAGTGTAAAAATGTAATTTCACACATCCCAAACAATAGGGCACCTCGGGAGTTGCTGTGTAAAATGTGTGTACCGCTTTGTAGGGATGAAGACTGTCACGAGGCACACCCCTGCACTCCTACAAAAGGCCACGGCCCCGAGCGCATCTTCATTGTTCTGCTAGCTATAGCAGATTGAGGTGCGTTGCCTTTACTGCTGTAGTGACCAAAAGGAAATTAATTGGTATGGCTTCCATGGCTGCTGTTGGGGTATTAGCCTCTGCACCACCCCCAAACCCGCCACCATCACCACCTCACCAAGGGCCTGCAGAGAGATATATGGGTAAGGATGTAGAGATTGAGGAAGAAGAGGAGGAAGAGAAAGAAGTGGAGGAACTCCGCACTAGGAGCACTTGGCGGGAGTCGTGGGTGTGGTGGTTGTTTTCCATTTATGGGAACGTACCAAATGCACGTGCGAACCTGGTGAAGTGTAACCAGTGCAATGTGGTGTTGAGTCACGGCAGATTTGGGGCGTACAGTTTTGGTACGACAACCATGAAGCGACACCTCACTTCGTTCCACACTGCGGTCATTCGAAGGTGGTGCCATGTGAAGAGCGTAGTCGTTTGAGTTCCTCAACAGCATCCTCGGAATCCGCTCCTCCCACCAAAAGAGACACTCCTTTGGGGGAGCGCCTCCCTCCAGCTGCTTCACAAGCCATTCGCAATGCTGTACATCCTTACCTTTCAAAGGTGACAGTAGTGTGCACATATTGTGATGCAGTACTCTGCAGGGGGGAGAGTTTTTGAAGTGCTTTTGAGGCTGCAGTCACCGAGCACCAGAAGATTTGCTCCTTACCTAAATAAAGATCACCCATAATATTTGTCTGTTGAGTTGCCCTTTCTTATCCCCGTGGCTGGTGTCCCTTCCTTACCCTCCTTATGCTTCTTCTCCTAGTGTGTCGAGTGCTGTTAATTAATGAACGTAAAAACAACAAAAATGCCAGAAAAGGCTCTTTTCAGAGCCGCCTTTCTCAGTGTAACAATAGAACTATGAAGTGAAGGCCGTAGACCCCTGCACAGTTCAGCAAAATTTCGCGGACAGTCGTAGAGGGGAAAAAGGGAGGGTGCAGGTGGCGCAAACGCAATAAAGTGTACGTTGGGAGTAAGTGGCGGCTCTGAAAAGAGCCTTTTGGTGGTGTGTTGTGTGGGTCAAAAACAGTGGATTGGGGAAAACGGATTGTCAGATAGGTTAGTGGGATTGCAAAAGAGGGCGTAATGCATTTTGTGAATTGTGAAGAAACATCTGATTACCAGCATATGTGAGGTGGACTCCATCTCTGCGGAAAATGAAACTGCCACGAAACAAAATGTTATCATTGTGGAAAGAGGATATGCCAACATCTCTTAAAAAGGCACACACAGCCTTATTCACATTGCGCCTCGCTTTCTCCATTTGTGGACCAAATGCAGAAGAACGCAACCATTTTTGTCTTTGGGCAATACGGGAAAAAAGTATTTGACAATTTGGAAACATGTCCATGAGCTTCGCGAGTCCTTCCTTCATCGCAAATTGTAAAGAAATGCCAGATACATGGCCTAAACTGTTTCCTCCACAATAAATGATGAGTATATCTGGAGGACGCTCAGTCTGTAAAGTAACACAAAGAGGTACCAAGTCCACCCATCTCATTTCACGCACGCCATGCCAGTGCACTTCCGCAGGTTGAAATCCGAGATTTGTAGATAAACTGCAGCTTTCTGCATGCACCTTCAACCAATGTATCCATGAGTCTCTCACAATCCAGATAATCTCTTTTCGAGCATGGAAAGCCAGGGCTGTGTGGTGTAGTGTGAGGGAGAAGACAGTCTTACTAAATTACGTCGGTCAGAACACACCTACTGACCTTTATGGACCAATCCCTAGCTCCGCTCATTCTCATTTACATGCGGCTCCACCCTTCAATCCCCGGTGGTGATATGTGCTGGCTGCTAACGCCATGTTCTCGGACATGTACAGGAACAGAGCTTCTCAAAGGTACATTAAAGTACTATTTCCCTTTTTCCCCTTTAAGGTAGGCTCTGAAAAGAGAAGTTTCTTAAAGATTTTGGCCACATATCATACAGACATGTGGTATTTTATGTATTGTTTTTGTATTTTTTGTCCATCCTCATCCTTTACTCTTGCAAACATTACAGAACCTTCTCTAGAGCAAGTCTTATGTTCCAAAAAAACATCGCATTTCCCAAAGAGGATAGCGCAACACCATCTCCTTCAAAATAATGTGCATTGCTTGGAGCAATGTTATCGTGGTTACAAAAAAACGTACCAACTCGTAGCATGAATACACGCATGCCGCGATTGATGATGCACCTCCCGATACTTTGATCTGGACAGAACTCTCGGAAAAAGAGTTCTGTCCAGATCAAAGCAGAAAAAATAACTTTCGATGTTGGGAAGATGGTCATGAGTGCTTCAACCAACTGTGCCAAATCTGCCAACAAAGTATGCGAAGTCAGGTATCCCAAGTGGCAAGCACCGTAGTGCATAATTACCACATGAGGAGTGGTCATTCGACGCATGTCTCTGCAAACTTGCAGAATTGCCACAGCATAGGCATCAGTGTCAGCGCTCCACACCACCTCCACTCCTCGCACATCGAAATGGTGTGCCAGATGCCTACTCTCGGCATAGTGTTGTAAGCCTTGCACAAAAATGTCTTCAAGCAGCAAAACCCTGACAATATGCACCTCTGCCATTTTCAATGGGCGCACCGTCTTTCGACACAAAAGACTAATGTGAACATCTGATTGGCTGATGCCTACAGTCGTCTTTCCATGCAGGATTTTCTGTAGAAACCCGTATGTGACACGCCCTACCAGCGGACAAGCGTTGCCTACGTGCGGCACGTAACTCTTACCCAGTCCTTCTACTCTTTCTACAGCGGTACCAAAGCGAGTCCCTCATTGAACACAACTAAGTGGGCGCACAATCATCCACCAATCACATAGACCATCGCTAATTTTAACTCCGTCATCAACATTCTGCACTTCAAAATTACTGTTGATGATTCTTAATGGAAATTGCATACCATTGCAAAGCACCTACTTCACAAGTGACAGTGTAAGGATTGTGAATTTTTACGTACAGCTCCATGCATGTGCACATGCATCAGTATAGAGTACAGGTATGTACATTTTAATCAGAGTACATGTGGAAGCCTTATGATTTAAAGTAGACACAGTAATGGCGGTAAATTTCCATAGGGAACACATAACAACGCTCCCCTTTTAAAGTGCAAGAATGCCGATTTGTCATTAACAAATCGCATGACCGCTTACAGTCTTCTGCATAACCGGTACATATGTTGCAAGCATGCCTATTTAGGGACAGCTCTCAACCATTTTTGTCTTAAAGGTGGGTGAAATCAGCCAATTTTGTTTTTGGCGGGTGAAACACCCAGTGGATTGAATGGCTGTGCAGGAGGCTTGGCGGGTGAGTCTGCCCTTTACAAGGAGGATAACACCCACCAAAAGCGTGTGAGTTGAGAAGTAGAATATAGGGCAGACCTCAATTTTGTATGCAAAAATGTCGGACTTCTGAACTCTGTACTGCTTACAGTAATGCTACTTGCAATGTGATCGTATGAGAATAGTAATCGCTCCCGATTGTGGTGCTGACATGACCTTCGGAGGGTCTCCCGATTTTTGGACATCGTGCTTTTCATTAACAAGTACAAAATGTTTGCCCATCTAGTACTTTGCCCTATCGCTTACAAACCTCTCTCCTATGCATACTACACTTTGCAAAGACCAAGACATTTCCAAACCCTTAAGAAATTTAGTTATTTTGAAGGACTTTCAAGTACCATATTGAAAGTAGTATGGAAAGACTGCACAGAGAGAAGTGAAATGTGCACATGGACTGGGTAGAAATATGAAAGTGAAATCCTCTGACGAAAGAAGTACAAGAAAAGTCTGCAGTATCATGACCGCTGCAAACACACAAATTAATTCATATTGTTTTTTTAATTAGCAGTGAAGACTACTGTCCTGAGAATCAACAGCTTCTACACTGCAGACGACATATCCGGAGAAACCTGGTCATCTTGTACAAAAAAGTAAGTACAGTACAACCTTCATATTGTAACTACTCCTTAAAGAGGCTGTGTGGGTTATTTGTTTATTTTGGGCACCAAAGCAAGCATTCATTTGTAAACCATTCTACCTACAAATATCCATTTATTGAACAAAGAATAACAGGTGGAATGGCTGACAAATCCCTATGTGTTTGGTACTGAAATAACATAGGGAATCCTTAGAAGGTTAGATTGTGAAAGTAAGTTGTGGTAGCAAGTTTTTGGCATTTTGGTTATTAATAATGGTTCTCGTCACAAGTAGGGCACTTTGTACTCTCATCTACAGCACATTGTACTAGTATACAAACAGTAAAGTAGCCTTACCAAATGATAGTTAGAGGTCACTGTGCGTTGACACACCATGCCAAAGAGCTTCCCCATCACACTTATGCACACATGCACACAGCACACATACATTGGACAACAGACCAACGTATACTTTTTTTTCTCAACAGACACCAAAGAATGCCTACCAAAAAGCAGCTCCGTAGAAAGGAACGCAGCATTAGAGCAAACAAAAATAAATGTGCCCAATGTAAGCATCCACCTGTTGTAGAGTTAGTGGAGAATCTTGGTACAAACCACCTAATGCAGTTGAGTAATATAATAAAAAAAGTCTCAACTACCGAAGCTGTACCTCCTCCATCAAAAAGTGTCACAAAACACTGCCAGTACAGCTAACAATGTTCCTAATAGTCCTGATAGTGTAAAAAGAACCCATAGTAAAAATAGTATTTTAGCAAAAATTTTTCATCATAGAGTCCTTCAGAATCTGCTAAGAAGAGGACCAAAATCATCGTCGACCCTTAAAACGTACCATAGAAAGTTAATTCTACAACCACTCGTGGACAGTGCAATACTTCTCAAAAGGAAGTTGTTCATATTAGTGTTAAAAAGGATGAAAGCACTAACAAAACTAAGTACCAAAGTAAAATTAAACTCAGCAATAAACAGAATGTGAACAAAAATAATTTTTGCATGTTTGTGGTGGTGAATGGAGTCGCACAACAACCACAGAGCCATATTTTAATGAGGAAGCATACAAACAAAATCAAACAAATACAATTGCCATCCATAGCAGTGGACGAGGATATGTGAAAATCAATACTACCTTCATGGAACAAGAAACACTGCTTACTGAAAACTATCTTCTGAAAACTCAGAATTACCTCTTGATTCAGCAGAACCACACCGTCCAGTATACAAATGGCCGTGCACATCAATGTGTGCCATTCCAAACAAAGCTTTCAAATCTTTACGTCAGTTCCGCAATCAATATGTAAAAGGTAAAGACAAAAGTAAAATAAAAGTGCTGCAAAATATGGATATTTGTGTAGTGCGGAAAGTCACAGAACTAAAAGGACATTCATTTGCCTGCATTTCTGCCCTATTTGCAAAAGTACCTTCCATGATATCAAAAGAATAGCAGTACATCATTCCAAAGTAAGAAATTTAGTGTATAAAATATACTGTGCAAAAGGTCCAGCTTCAGAATTAGGCAATTTAAATACCACTCTTCTGCATGGTACACCCAAATACTTACAAGAAGAAATGGACCATATTCAGAAAAAGTATTTTGGAAGTGAAAGCCACGTAGAAAATGCAATAGTTTTAGAGCATAGTAATGACAATTCTGCACATAGCAACCTGCTATTACACACATACAGAAAAGAAATACTAAAATTTAAAAGGTCATCGGCTGAAGTACCAAACCATGCGTGTGTATGTTGCCGTAGAACGTTTTACAAAAGGAACACAAAGAATGTGGACATAGCATACAAAATAGAAAACAATGAAGACTCTAAATGGTTTGAATTAGCTTTGTACCTTTTAGCTGAAAGCAAATATGAAATAACTGAACGCCTAATATGTTGCAGTTACTGTACTGCGAAATTATACAACAACCACACTCCTTCACGTGCAATTACAAATAATTTGGAATAGTTTCCATTACCAGAAATCCTCAACAGCCCAATTTGTATGAGAGCATAATAATTCAAACAGTTCACCCATTTCAAGCATTTATACGCCTTCATCCAAAAACAGCAAATTTACCTTCCTCTCAATTGGTGAAAGGAATTTGTGGCAAAGGAAAATGTGCACACTGTAGGAGTGGAACGTTCAATAGACAATTCTTTAATAGTCTTGGTAAATGGAGTATCAACAAAGGATAAAAAGATTTGGCAACAATTAGTAGACTTACACAAAGTTACAGAGCATTGCAATATCTAAAAGATAACAATGAGTACTACAAGGAAATAAATATTGATGAAAGCTTAAGGCAAACAACTGAAATAATTCAATAGCCATCAGAAACTGGGCAATTTGAACGTCTGGATCCAGCTACAGTATCCACTCTTTTGGACCATTACACAATTCATCCATTGCACTCCAATGAAAGTATAGATGATGCACTAGAAACTTACCAAATGCGACACACCGAAGGGTCACCAATGAGTATTTGGGAAAAAGGTATAAAAGCATATTCTTTTCCATTGCTTCCATCATCGTTTCATTGCAATGCTACATTTTATTTGCAATAAAACTATTCCTCCCTTTGGAGAAGTGCAAGAAAAGAACATCAAGCGAGAGGAGCACCACATATTCACATGCTGTTATGGGTCAATTTTTGGGATTTGGGCACGACAGTGATGGCACTGTTTTGCAGTTCATCCAAAAATATGTCACATGTGAAATCCCTTCACAACAGACACATAGTGAGCTGCATGGGCAGATTTTACAATTTCAAAGACACAAATGTGGCAAAAATTGTTGCCGTAAATACAAAAACAAAGATAAATACTACACCAAATGCTGCTTTGGTTTCCCTAGATCAGTTACAGAAACAGGTGAAGTAAACAACTTCATGTCTTCAGTTCGACATAGTGTTAAAGGTAAATCACCTAAAAACACATATTACAAAAAAAGAAGGGAAGAATCAAAATATACAATGCAATCATTGCCCTATTATGGAATGCAAACATAGATGTGCAGTACATTGCAGACAATTCAACTGCTGTTGCACAATATGTTACAGCCTACTTAACAAAAGCAGAGCATTAAGACCTCTGGGATGACCTAGCATCAGACAAACCATTATCACAGAAATTGTACAGCCTAGGCATACAAATGCTCTCTCATAGAGAATGTGGGGCCTACGAAGCAGCAGATTGTTTAACCGGCACTGCTTTGTTTGGAAAATCAGACAACATATTATGGCTCAGTCTTGGTCCTGCAAAATCTAGATAAAGAGTAGTAAAATCATATGAGTATATAGAAACAATTGCCAGAAATGATCCCAACAGCCAAGACATGTTAAAAAATGTTTTTCTGGACACATACTATCCAAACAGGAGTACCACTCTAGAGAGCATGTGTCTATACCACATAGCTCAAAACTTTGCATACAAAAATAATGTAAAACCTGATGAAAGCAAACATAGATATGGGGCCTCATTACAAATCAGGCGTTAAGGGTTAACGCCGTCGTTAACCCTTAACGCCTGATTCCAATTTGAATGGCTGCTTTTAGCAGCCGTTAAAATCCATGGCGCTAAACCGCCTTGGTGCTAATTACGGCACCGTAATTTACGGTGCCATAATTAGCGCCTTCCCCACTCCCATTATGCCCTATGGGGCAAAAATGGGAATGGGGAAGGGTAAATGGGAAATGGGGATTTACCGCCCCACTCACTTTGGAATGGGGCGGTAAATCCGCCATCCACCATGGTGTAAACATAGTTTACACCATGGTGGTAAAGTTGGTGTACTTACCTCCTGGGTCGTAATGACCCCCATAGAGTGACCGATTGTGAAGGGAGCTTAGTGAAACTTAAAAAACGAAGCTTAATTAATCATGTGAAATTGTCATTAAAAACTCCTCAACTGAAAGAACTATAGTACATGTCTTTGTTACAACTTTTCAAACCATGGAGAAAAGCGGAAGAAATACTAGATAATTATGAGTGCTATGAAGATGCTTTCAAAGCAAATGAAAGCACTATCACCGATATTAACTTTACGCAGTACAAAACAATGTTACACAATGAGCAGCAACAGGAACAAGAAATTCAGGCCCAACTAGATAAAGACTCTTCCGACAGTAGTCAACCTTCTGTAACAGGAAGTCATGAACCATTAGGACAACCACTAATAGCAAATGAGGCTGAAGTTGCTATGGCAGAAGTAGAAAACACCATGTATCAGTATCAAGAAGGTACAGAGGACTTAACTGTACAACAAGCAAAACTTAACAACTATCAGCGCACCATTTTTAAATAGGTAACAAAACAAATTGTGCATGGCGTTCAACACAAGAATAAAGAATGTACATGCCAAAATTACAAACCTATACTGCTGTACGTCAGTGGTGAAGCTGGATCAGGGAAAACACTGTTAATCAAAATTATCAGTAAGTTCCTTCAACAATTGACAAACAACAAACTGTCAGCTGTTGTAACAGCCCCCACGGGTGTAGCTGCCTACAACATAGGCGGTGTGACTTTACACCGATTACTACTACTTCCAGTAGAGCATCAAAATAAATTAGACTACTACAAACTTTCTGCAGAAGTTGCAATGGAATTATGTAGAGTATTGAAACAAATGAAAATGCTACTAATAGATGAAGTGAGCATGGTCTCTAACCTAATGTTGGCTTTCATTCATCTCAGATTGCAAGAAGTACTTAAAAGTAATAATGAAGAACTCTTTGCTGGGAAACACATTATCGTTTTTGGAGATCTTCTACAATTGACACCAGTAAAAGGTGAACCGATTTTTAAAACCTTAGGCCACAACCTCTGTCGGAAAACTATTGGTAGCATAGGTAATGTTAACCTTTGGCAACATTTCCAATAAAGAGAATTAACTGAGAACATGCAGCAATCTGCAGATCTCACTTATGCCAACATCTTAAAAAGTATTAGAGTTGGTGTATTATCGCAAGAAGCACAAGCTGAATTGAAAAAGCGGCATATACATGCACTTTATGGCGATCATGCATGTGCAACTGATGTTATGGAACAAATAGCGCACAAAAATGTCAATTGTATGGCCTTAATGCCAACTCTAACAAGCTGTTTCAAATTCAAATTTAAACAATGTTAAAGAAAGAAATGCAAGCAATAATAGAAATTAGCGCCACAGACAAACTAGACGTGCATGGTTTGGCAGTACCCATGTGTGAGCGAGCCACAACAAGACTAAATAGTTTAGAAAATTCAATCTCCAACTTAGCTGGGTTGGAAAAAGTATATAAATTATCATTAAATTGTAGAGTAATGCTTAAACGTAACCTTGACGTTGAGGAAGGGCTGGTTAATGGAGCACTGGGCACAGTTGTTGGCTTTCAATCATACCCACGTGATAGCAGCATTCAGTTTGTAAATATTCGCTTTGATAAAGTGTCAGAAGTGAAAAGGATAGGGTGCTCAATGGTTTGATTTCTTATCTTCAAAGGCATGTATGTACATAGAGAGCAATTTTCTCTAACTCTTGCATATGCAGTTACCATTCTTAAATCCAAAGATCTTACCCTAGGGAACGCATTGATAGATATAGGAAAGACAGTGTTTAAGGAAGGCATGAGCTACGTAGCATTATCACACTTACTTGACGGTCTATTGCTAATAAACTTTGATTCAAGTAAAGTCAAAGCTGATATACCTTGCATTCTAGAATACAGTAGATTGTGTTCACTGTACACCCCTCATCTGAAACAATACCCTGTTCCAGACAAAGTGAAACGTGGTAAAAGAAAAGTAAATGAAACAGAAATGTAACAGAATGCAACAGTAAATTCTGCAAAAAAAAGAAAAGAAGCTAAAGTTTCATCAATTGCCGCAAACATAGAAAAACCTATTAGGGAATGTAAACCAGGCACATCGGCAAAGAAGCAACAGAAAAAACGAAAAATGCACTCAGATACAGAACTTGCTGGCCCATTCAAATTTACAAATGAAAGTGGGGTGAGTTGCTATGCAAATGGCGCAATGAATATTCTGTTTCAATTGCCACCAATTGTTAACAATATTTACCTGCACAGCACATACCAATTGTGTTTGCAAATGTTAGTGCTGCATAGAAATGCAACAAGCAATCCTGACAACACATACAGTGTTCATGGAGTAAGGCAGCAATTGGTCGACTGTGCTGGAATGGTGAGATTCACTATGAACTCACAAGAAGATCCACAAGAATTTCTAATGTGCATACTATTAGTGTTGGAAAACAAAAGCATACCTGTAAATGAAATCTTCCAAATTTCGTACATGTGGAAACATACATGCACTCTCTGTAACAAAGTGATACAGGAAGAGATCCCAAATGAGCGATTTGTGTATATTTCCATACCAAATTGTGAGAACATTCCATTTCAACAACTTGTACAAAATGCAAACCATGGCAGATTATGTAGTATTTGCAATTAAGACAATCACTCTACCTTACTGATACAATCACATAGTGCCTACATAATAGTTATGCTTCTACGTTATAATGCAAATGGCACCAAAAACAACTGCAAACTAACTGGATTTACTCACGGTCAAGTGTTACTTGGAAAGAAAACCTTTACAAAAGTAGGAATAATCTACCATGCAGGAGCTACAACCAATGCAGGTCACTACACTGCATACATTAAATAGAATTCTGGATGGTTTGAATGCAATTATAGCACCAGTATTTAATGTTCTTGAAGCCAAAATTTACGAAATAATGTGTACTTCAAAATTGTCAACAAAGTATGTGAAAGACTACAAACAGTTAGAATACGCCCACAGATATCTAACTACCCAACAGGATGGAAGAATGACACAGATACATGATTATCACAGATCATTGGAAACAAATGCAAAGGCAGAATACGCCTAAACGTATCTAACTGTTGTTAAAAAATCGGCAGAAAGGCAACAAATAAAACATTCATGGGGAAGATAAAGGAAACAGGATATGTCAACGACACAAATGAATATCACAAATCTGTAGGAACAAATGCACAGTTAGATAACGCCACAGTTTTTACATTGCCAGAGGTTTTACTCTGATCTAACTGTCAAGGTTGGCCTCTGCCCTAATATAGATGTGCCTTCTCTTCGCCACACATTGGGTGTTTAGCGATAGATATACTATCCATCATAATCCACTCTGCTTCTTGCCTGCCTACCCCCGATATCACGTATGGTGACGGGACCTCAGGCCCCTACACAAGATACTTACACTGCCTGTTGACCAGGCTTAAATATGACGCCTCATTCATGAGCCTCCCTACACTCTTTGTTGTAGAGACTCCAGTGGCCCCCTGTATCAAAAATCTATCTACTCATGAGTGTGACAGCATTGTTGTTCGAGCTAGAGCCTTACCAATGGTGTTTTACACCCCCTTGTTCCAGCTACGTACTACACACTGTATTAGCAACTGTCAGGTGAGCCTGCCTTTTCTTGAGTTATTGCACCTCTTTAACATTGCTAAATGTAACTATCGAACATCTCGAACACTTGTTTTTAAAGCTTCTTTGAAAAACATGTATCTAGGTTTTTCATGTATCCATTACATGTCTACATGTCTACAGCAACCTTTTAGTTAGTTACAACTTGTTTCTCTTATGTTGTGAGCCCCCACGAGCAGCACGAAAGGTAACATTAACCCGTCGTTCTGTTCACATGTTTCCCTTTCAGGGACAACTGACAGATGTAACATAGCTATCTACGAGCTACTTATTTGCCCCCTTTTCTTTTAATCTACAGGTTACACATATACACAATACTGTCTCACTTACAAAACAGTTGACGATTTTAATTTGGATTTTCGTGATTTTGACAAACTCTCCTGATGAAAGTTCTATGAATAAATCTCCTAAGAACAGAAACATGTTGATACAATTTCCTGGATGTATACAGGATTATAACAACTGATGTTATCAAATAATAACGAGAAACTGAACTACATTGTCATTAATTTGCTGAATTTATTCTATACTTTGTTGTTACTTTACCATTTGTTTGGAATTGACGAAATCCTTGTGTTTTCTAAATGTTGAGCTAAAAAGTAATTATGTATAGGAATGATGATGTTTTTTATTAGGTGTGTGAATCATACCCTCTTTTTGTGTACTTAATTAAAGTTTATATATGTTTTTTTAGGAACCTAACTGAGGAGTTTAACCTGTTCTTGAGCCATGTCTCCCTGATATATTGATTTGCATAGGCTTTAGCCATGCACCCAAGACTGCAGGGTCTCCCCACAACTACCTTGGTGATGTGTGGTAGTGGGGGTTATTCTATAGGTGTGTTATCGCTAAGTACCTCTGCCCAGAGGCTTCCCTCCTAGGTGTATGTCTGTAGATCTTACATGGGATGGGTGTGCAGTGTCTTCCAACTCTAGTACTTACCACTCTGTTCAGGGTTGCATGGCCTTCTGCCATACACCCATGACTGCACACACTCCCCACAACTTGCCAATCAAAACGCAACACTACAGGTGTGTGCATGGGTGGCACATGTGGCGGTGGTTGTGGGCAGGGCCTAGAGTCTTGGATGCATGGCCGTCGGCCAAAGGCCCACCCATGGTGGCGTACTAATGAATATAATGATAAACATTACAAAAAATAATGCATTCATAGCATGTTGTCAAGTTCAATGTTCCCTAACATCACACGTGTCCTTACAAATCTAACAACTCCCCCGTGCACTGCACGTGCTGAAATACTGGCCTTATTGGACCCCTCATTTTCTTTGCGTACAAGGAGGCCACAGGACATACGCCATAAAGTAGGCTTAAGTGTACTATTGGGTGAATGGCCTTCGGCCCTGCACCCAAGAGTGCAGAATCTCCCCGCAACCACCTCTTTGTTCTTGGGTGCATGGCCTTCGGATATGCACCCAACACTGCATGCACTCCCCACAACTTGCTAATGAAAATGCAACACAAGGGGTGTATGCATGGGTGCCACATGTGGCGGTGGTTGTAGCCAGGGCCTACAGTCTTGGAAGTAAGGCCTTTGGCCTTCGGCCAAAGGCCCTGCATCCAAGACTCTAGGCCCTGGCCACAACCACCGTAGCAAGTGCCAACCATGGGAGCGTACTAATGAATATAATAATAGCCATTGGGATAAATAATGCGTTCACGGCATGTTGTCAATGTTGTCAATTTCAATGTTGCTTACCTATACCAGTGTGCTTTCACGAGTTACAAATTTCCTGTCCACTAATTATTTCAGACCTACTTTTTATAATTATGATTATAAATAAACGTACTGCACATATAGTGACAAAATTTACAAAAGCACACTTTCTGGACCAAGCCCCTGTACCTGCCGCAGATTTCGTCAAAATCCATCCAGCGGTTTCACCTGTAGCTGTGCGCAAAGATTTTCCCCATTCAGTCTATGGGAAAAAAGACGTTTTGGGACCCCCTCTATAACTCCGCTCCCCCTGCACGAATTCTCACCAAACTTTACAAAAAAATCAGAGTGGCCCATATACTTTCTTTTGCAAAGTTTGGTGAGGATTTGTACAGGGGGAGCGGAGTTATAAGCCACCGAAAAAGTGCTCTTCCTATATAAAAAACCTGTACATAAATCTCTCATTAGCCCAGTAGGGTGGTTGATTTTCTTGACACTGTTCGTCCTGAAATAATGGACACAGTACTCGCCTCAATTCAATTACACCAATCGGTTCAATTTATTCATATCCTCAAGATATAATTTCATAAAAAACATTTTCATCATAAAAGTTTTTGACTTATAAAAAACATCAAACACACAGACCCTTATAAACCACAAGGAAGAAGGTTACAGTATGTGCTTATCCTTGGTAAATCACAAACAACAATATATCACAATTTACAAAAACAGATGACTTAAAATACAACATAAAGTACTCATCAAGTGTCTCTGAACACCATATCCCTATATACATAACCCATTTTCCTAGGATCACATCCTTAGATAAGATCAAAAATCATAGCATCAAGTAAACCATCACGATTTTCTAGATTATTAACTGGTAGAGAAACAATTCTGGTGCAATATTTGAGTCACATTTAATGTCACAGAGTTCATGGTGGGTGATTTGTGTGCTTGGCACAATATGTTTCATGTACTATCGGAAGTGTACGGACGGTATCTTCCATCCACACTTTACTCTGAGTAACAGATTCATCCATTTCCTTCTTCTAAATGGTAAAACTCATGGCTATTGAAGTACAACTGAAATGTTTGCATTAATTAATGAACCTTCCTTAAGCCAATATAACTCTGTAATAAAATGCTTGTTGGCCCACATTTCTTTTTAAATTGTCTTGGGGTTCTCACTGTGTCACTTGAGATGTCAAGTCAATTTGAGGCTACTAATTAGCAGTTTACCCTTTCATTGCTTCTTCCAAACCTTTCCTTGATGAACTACAGTAGCCCCTGGTTTTATTGCTGCTCGACCAGGGGACCACCCTTTAAATTTACCCGACCGGGCCAGTAGTGGACCAAACTCGAACCACGCCACCTTCCCAGTCCAGCTGGTAAGGTGAGGCACTGAGCAACTTGCAATTAAAAAATGCTCATGCAAGAGATGGGCTGCAATCCTGGGTTCCTGATTGTTAAATAAGGCACAGTACACCGGGTGGGAGTTTTTAAGCACATGCAGGGAATTATATTATAAAAACATAAACAATGCTTTATCACATTCTTCTGTTTTCTATTTGTGTCATGATGCGTACCCCCGGAGTACCAGGCCAGGCCCAGCACCCCCGGGAGCAAGCATCACGCCCCCGGGTAAAAGCCCAGCGGCCCTTTATAGGGGCTCTTTGGACTCTGTCCTGGCGCCGTTGGCGCCAGGCTCATGTTGGACATCAGTCCTGGCGCCATTGGCGCCAGGCTCATAAAGGGAAGTGTTTGGTGCACTTACCTGAAGCAGACCATGCTACACACTCACCTGATGCAGACCATGCTGCATGAAGAACCAAGCCAAATGAGGCTTAGGAGGGACTATTTTTCTGAGGGAACTATTTTGTTACTTGGGTGGGGCTGTGGAAGAATACTCACCTGGAACTTCTTCCAAGGCTATTTAAGCCACGCCCGGACAGCCACACGTGCTTCGCGTTGTTCTGCATCCCAGCAGCTGAACGCTCACTGTGTCAGCTCCTGCCCCTGGACTCCAGCCACGCCCTCCTCGAACCTGGAACACCTGTAAGGAAAGAAGAGAAGAGAAAGGTGAAAACCAAGAACTTATTCAACCTTCTTACCTGCATCCGGAATCTTCACGCCAGCATTCCTGAAGGAGGACTTCCATTTAAAAGCACTGCGTTGCTCGTTGCAGCGCCGCGCTTCACTCACCTGTTCCCGAGACGCCGCCCGGCTCCATCGCGGCTCTCAGCACCAGTCGCCACATTTCTGCACCTAGGGGAGAGAAGAAGAGACAAAAGGTGAGCAAGGGAACACAAGAGGAAGGCCGAATTTTCAGCCATATTACTTATCGGCTTTTCTTGGTGAACCATTCCACATCTCGGGTCGGCGCCGCATATTTGGCAGGTACCGCACCCTGGCCCCTATGGGGAAAGGACAAAAGACATTACTGGGGAATTATAAAGACATTTAGAGGGGTCGCCCTCATCACTAACTCACCTGATTTTACCACCGGCAATTTAACCCCTCAACACATCGCCTTGGTTCTGCACCTGAAATAAAGGACAGATCACAGGTTAGGAGAAACAACATAAAAGGAGGCTCACACTTGAACTTTAGCATCTTCATACTTACGGTGTATCGCTCAGAAAAGTCAAGTGGATTTGCCAGCGCCATTCTGAAAACCAGTGAAGTAACTGGACGAACGCGCGCCCCTGCACCAGAAGCAGGATGGAGAGTTCATCCTTCCAAACCATAAGGTGAGCTTAAACCGGGGGGTTTTGGAGGAAGTCAGAGGAGAACCAATGGGGAAAGGGGGGAGCAAGCACACTATTCAGCAGACAGTTAATCCCCTTTCTCATCTGCAGAAGGATATTCCTATGGGCCAGACAAGCAAGATTTGGGGTCCTGTTCAATCGGTGGTCCGAATTCTGCGCATCACGCTTGAAGAGGCCACAGCAACCCAGACCGGACCAGCGCCTCCGTGGGAGCCAGGTGAGCGTTACAATTTGTCCCTTTTCTATTCTCCATACACTAAGTATTTCCCTTATACAGGGTAAAATACGTCCATTGGAACAAACCTCTCTTCATGTGAACCTTAAGCAGATTTCCAATATCCACAACCTGGGCATTGTATTCTTTACACCACAACCTCCCACTCCCCCAATACACATTTCTTTTGCATTTCTTTAAATAACATTGGCAGCTGCAGTTTGCCCTCAATTTCACATTCCAGTCCCCCTCTATCAGTTATGCAAAAAAGTGTAATATAGTCCAAAGTACAGTACCTTTCCAAAGGTCACTTATTTTTGTCACCAGTCCTCACAATCCCTGCTCTGGTGCAGGTGGCTGCAACGGGTTCACCATTGGCTTTTCAGAGGCGTTGCTGCTGGCTATAATGGGTGGGAATTTCCCCTCTGCTGGTGCTTATTCTTATGGGCTGTGGCAGTCCTGTGATTTCCTATGTGCTAGTGGTTATTCTTATGGCCTATGACAGCCAACTGATTTTTTTTGTGGCTGTGTTCTACTTAGATGGGCTCAGGTAGCCCTGTGATTTCCTCCGTGGAGGTGCACCAATTAAATTCCTCCATTGCAATGAGTAGGAAACATCTCTGTTGGACTCTGCCCAGGCCTTGCCCACCTGTGTAGAGCCAGTGAGGAACTGCTGTAATTCAAGCTGAGCCATAGCCACACTAGATGCAGCAGCCAGGGCTCCATGTTGTGAAGCTCACAGACCCCACCAACAGTGCTGGTGACCCACGCATACCACTGGTGACTTTGGAATACTTCCTTCTCTTCACTACCACCATGGCTGGTTCCCGGTTAGGTTCTCTTCCTCAGGTTGCACTTCCATTTCTTCACATGGGCCACTATGCAGAGCATGGCCTGGGGATTTCACTTCCTCCAGTCAACATGTTATGGCCCTGGGGCAGACCGTACCTGCACAGGCCATGCCTCAGTTTGGGGAACAGCTCACGCGCCCCCTGGATTTGGTGTTTCTTCCCTGGGCCACCCTGATTACACTGCCCAAGGCTTCGCCCTATTCCTGGCGCGTTGGACTGGCCCCGGGTGGGTAATTGCCTCCTAAGCCACTCTCTCATTGAGGGGTCACTCGGCACATGTGACCCCAGAAGGGGGCACTATTTCACGCAGGCCACCAATCCTCATGCATTCTATGGCTTTGAATCATGCCAGGCTGCAGCTGGCATATGTAGCCCGGCCTGCCTCCTTCATGACTTCTTAGGGGGCATGCTTGAGGTGGCACCCCTGTCCCAGGGAGAACGGATTTTCTTTCTTATCTCTTCTCTTCATACTTATTACTTTCTCTCTTTATTTGTCTCCTTATGACCTCTCTCCATTTCCAACTGCCACTTTCTAAAAATCTCTTTTTTCTTTGCATTCCCTTATAGATTGTTTTCAGGTAAATCCATTATTGTGGGCAGGGTAGACATGCCATTATCCACAGTCTCAGGGTTCCAGAACTTCCCTGAATGTTTGTAGTCTTTCAGGACAACTTGTTTGCAGTTCAGGCGCGAGAGCGCCGGCGCGATAGATACTAGCCGGTTAGTACCAGTTTGTGCATGGTGTGTCCCTGTCCTCTGGAGTGGCTGCTGGGTGAGTTCTTAGTTTTGGGTACATTTCATATGTTATAATTTCTTACAATGCAGTCCATTCATGTGATGCTGGACAAACTACAAACTGCTCACAGTACCATAAGACATGTACTGAGATTGTGTATAAATATGTCTCTTTAACTGCCTATCCTGATGCTATTGAATCTCAATCTGTATTGCAGTCTGAGCATGTTGGGAAAACTGCTGGGGAAATGGGCGCTGTTATTGTCACTGACATGATGAGTGAATAAAGCAACACTGCTGTGTCATCTATAACATTTGAACAGACAGGAAAAACATACCAGACGCTTCCCCCTACTAATGATATGCGTCTGTTCGGCCACAGTTGAAACTACTGCATTAAGATGGGGTTTGAGTAAGAAGCTGAAAACACTGGGCATCATTCTAGATGCTGAGTTGTCTATGAAACTGCATGTGACACAGGTCCGCACGTCTTGCGGATATGTTACTAAACTTCTTTACAATATTCACTCCTACATTTCACAAAAAACAACTCTCTCTTGGCTTCAGCCTTGAATAATTCACGGCTGGACTACTGTACTAGCCTACTATTGGGTACAGCCAATACTAATATTCAGGCTATATAAGTCACCAAAAATTGGGCAGTGAGAGCTGAGTGTGGCCTTTCTAGAGGTAACACGTCACGGAGGCCAGAAAAGATTGACCCTGGATTCTGGTTAAACACAGGATCACGCATAAGGCACTCTCGATCACCTTTAAATGTTGTAATGGGCTGGCGCTCCATCTGGCAAATTGTCTCACCAGTCTAATCCCAGGTCACTGTTTACAATCTTGTGATATGTCGAAATTGGTTCAGCCAAGATTTAAATTAAAAACTTTTGGTGATTCCATGTTTGACTGTCAGACGACGTCTCTGTGCAACAAAATCACACCTGAATTCAGAAAAAGAGCATCAAGTCTCTTCTGTTTTATAAGAAACCTAACTAGTTTCTATCCAGGGCTCCCTATGTGTTGCTCTCCTCCTGACTTTCCTCGGATCTTACCCTTTTTTGTTTGTTTGATTACCTGTCCTCTTTAACTTGTTTATTTATGCGCTTTGAGGAACTATGGGCAATGTAGTGCTTTTATAAAAATTAAATTAATCAATCAAATCAATTAATGGTGGGGACACATGGTACAGTCGGCTAAGTCCAGGAGTTTGAGAGGATGGTGGCAGGATAAATCGCCCAAAATAACTTGCAACAGAGGAAGAGGGTGGTATGAGCAAAATGCCCCAAGACCCTGAATTGGAAAACCCATAGGACAAACAACATCGAAACTGTGTTTCAATCCCTAGTGGTAAACTTGTTGACAATAACACTTAACGAAAATCAACTGAGGGTATTACAAAAGGGACTAACTTTTGTCCCCACCAGCAAACACGGTTCCTTACAAACACACATTGAGTTTACACAGCTCATGAGGAAAATTAGATTAAAACAGCATTTCGCAGAAATTACATCCCCATGGAGTCCGGATGTGACTAATCTTCATGACATAGGAAGGTTCAGGGTGATGTCCTGACCCACCTGACTGTTACAAATATACAGCTAGCTTGGTTAAGTTACATCATTTTAAGAAGAATAGTGAATTAGGTGTTAAAAAATGTAGTTCACCTCTATTCATTTTTCAAAAGAAAACTTTTTCATTGGTTTGTGATAAGTCACACTGAACGGAAGCAACACGAATAAAGAGATAATGTTTTGTTGACTTCCAAACAGTGTGCTCCTTTTTAGACAGGAAAGTAGTAAGCGAGATTAGGTTTAATTTTCTCTACTATCCCCTGCCCTATATAGGTGACACACAGGGATAGTGAGAATTTCTTTATAGGGCCATTTAAGTACCTGTAGGGATCAGAAATGCAGGAATGACTATTCAAATAAATTGATTCTGTCTGTGCTATTGATACATTGGCCTGATTTACAAAAGCTTTTTTAAATGGGAAAGTCCCATTCAAAAACGCTTCGTAAATCAGGCCCATTAAGATGCGGTATATTCCATGTACCCAAGATGCACTTCTAAATTCAATGAATACTTTAATGATGTGAAATACCAGCAATGCTCCTGATCCCACCACTCAGCTGTGCACTGCTCTCCTTTAAAAACAGTGTATGTACCTGCAGTCGGACCCCATGTTTGTTCATATAGGAAAGCCCAGCTTTAGCAGGGGCCAGAGGTGAAGACAGGCTAAGGCCCAAGTGCACAAGGCCCACCGCGAATCTGTAAATGCCCCCTCAGCAGCGCTGTGTTCCCATCTACTGATGTTAATGTCACTGCAGTGTATCCACGCGTTAGACAATCCTGGCTACGCCTCTCCCAGGTAGACCACAACTGAAAGCTTTCAGCAGTACAAGCAGTGTTTTCACACTACTAGCACTAGGGCATAAATGACACCAGTGCAAAAAGAAATATTTTCTCAATGCCTATTTACACCACGGCATTGTTGAGCAAGGCAGGGTATTGTCATTAATAATGTAATGTGCCGTTTGTATAGCGCCTTTCACCATCTATATGGTCACAACTCGCTGTTGGTTGAATGCCCTCGGGGACCAAAGTCCAAGGTATGTAGTTCAGAGGGTGGTCGTATGCGTGTGTGCTTATAGCCTATAGGAGGATGTGAAGTGTGTCCAGGTCCCTGCTAGCCTACCATGTCTAGTTGGCATGTGGATGGGTGGAGAGAAGGAGTTTAGGGAGGTCGTCTGGTGGGGTATGCAAGAGGATAGTCGTTATGTGCGTACCTATAGTTCCATTTTTTGTTGTGAAAGGAAGCTGCATTCTTATGGCAGAGGTGTTGTGCATAGTGTATGGTAGCAGATGCATGCGGGTCGGTGGCCGCACCAGGGAAACATTGCTCTGGTGCAATAGTGCCTTCAAAATAAATACGTTTTTTGAACTTGGAGAGTGTTGGCTCCAATGCTATTACCATGGAAAATGTCACATTCACTACGGAAAAGTTGATTCATATGTAAGACAAGCATCCATACGTATCATTGGGGTGGTAATACAGAAACAATGTTGCAAATGCTTTTAGCACCAGGGCAAACATTGCTGTAGCAAGAACATAGGTAGGCATCAGGACAATGTTTGACCCAGCTGTAGCCCTTTTCCCTGATGCAAACATGCATTGAAAGAGTAGGGCCAGATTTACAAAAAGGTTTTACAATGGTGCAATCCCATTGAAAAACGCTTTGTAAATGTTCCCCAATGTTCCTGCTAATTGCACTTGCATGGGTGCAGAGCTTCTGTAATACTGCATGGTCTTTCAATGCAATTTTGCATCAAGGCAAAGGAATCAGACATGGGCAGGTACTGCGTATTTGCACACACGTGTTAAGAAGAGCAAATGGCTAGGACTAGCGCACATATTGCCCTGGTGCAAAACACGCATTGAAACAATATTGTGCTTCTACTTGGGACATGTGTGCCCTAGTGCTACATGTACCTGTGCAAAGTTCCTGTAACACCGATGCTCTGTAAAACGCTCCTGTAGTGCTACATCATTTTCAGACATGTCTAGTACATCGTATAACCGAATACAAATAAAAAAACAACGTGCAATTCACGCCGCGATGATTAATCCAAATTAAGCACAATTGTTCATTGCATTACATTTAATGCAACGCCTGTTTCCTTTGCATATCAGTTACTGTACACGGGCACGATTCCTATGTTTCCTCCCGATGAGAATGTTGAAATGCCGATTAATGATGTGACTCCCTGTGGGGCCATGGGTATCGACATTTCACCACTGGCGCCAAAACCACTGCGCTGACCTTAGCATTTCGTTGATTCTGATTGACAGTAGTCAGGATGTGTGATAGGTTGCAGAAATGGAGGAGACCGCCCGCCACACGGAGAGCGGCCAGGAAACAAGTCACACCTCTTGGAAGTCCATTTTAAATAGCGTGGGTATGTGGGCCATTGCACTGGGACCCCGACGTCCCACCCCCAGTTAGAGAATAGACTTCAAGGACCGTCAGCGCATCCAGTGCCTGTTAAAGGAATCCGCAAGCGCGTGCTTTTCTTAGGACATACAGTTGTGTTCAAATGCTTTTTAGCTAATGATAAGCCATACAGTGCCTGGTTATTACGGGCAAGCTGGCCTGTTAATAACGCCAATAAACGCAGCTAGCAAAGCCTTCTCTGGAGCACCATTAGCTGCTGCTTAAGATGCATACGTATCGCTTGTTATTGCTTTCAATAAGAACAAAACAGCCATTAAACAGAAGATTATTTGTATCGGGAAAAATAGAAACGCTTCCGCATAAGAATGTTGGTTTTGTGTGTTGGGGTAACTTGCATCTACGCTGTCAAATTCACAGCCGTGGAGGAATAAGGCGGAGTCTTGAGCATCGTTTGCCTTGAAGCCACCGCCTGGGAACGGCGCAACGCATGGAAGCCTCTCAGACATGCTGGTGGCAGAGGGCAGCACGCGCTCCCAGGGGCCTTGTCAGACCTCGCCGCAATCTATTGTCGGGCGCTGTTGGTGTAAGCAGATACTCAGTTTAGCCGAACAGAAGTCCCCTTGAAGATATCATCGGGGCGCGCAGGGAGCACATCAACTGCCCTGCAGATATGTCAGCCTGCCACATGTTTCCCGTCACATCTGGCATTATCTCAGCATTGATCGAATGCTTCACCCATTGCTAAATAATTCCTGACTAGCGAAGATAGCCCGGTGACGCCTATTTGTGTAAGCACATGTTCAGTTTTATGTCAGAATATATGGGTGTTTGAAAAGTTGACAGGTTTCTTCCTTCATTCTTGCACCGCTGTCTAGTTGACCTTGGCCTGGTTACTTGTTCCAGTTTCAAATACGGTTACGAATTCCTTAAAATAAATATATACATACATTTGAATATCATGACTCTGATCTCTACACAGGTCCAAACCTCTGTGTGAGAGATTGCAATATTACTAAACAGCTTGTGACACTTTAATTTGTATTTATTAAGATAGGGAGAAGAGCTTTGACAAGAACAACATTTATGTCACACTGGGAGATCCCAAGGTTTGTTGTTGTACAATAATAAATATGAAGGCAGCAAAATAGCAAAATACAATAATCAGGTAGAGTAGGGAAGCATTGCTATGGCAACAGCGGAATGTTACAGAAAAACATGTCACATACATGTGTTTGGATGCATGGTGGGATGCATGTACAGTGTCCCAGCCAGGCAAAAAGGTTTAGGCTGAGAACAACCTATTAGTAAGTGACACAGTGGGAGCAGTTTCAGTTTTGCGTGGCAGAAGTGGCACATATCACTTGTATTTTGTTTTGACACATAATAGATACATCATACAACAACACAGAATGAGCAACAAATGTACTTGTTGCTGTTGCAGAGGCTATAGATAGAGGGGAGTGTGTATAAGTCATGTGTTTTGAAATAGTACACAAAGATACGTTTTGAGTGAGGTGCAAGGAGGGAGCTTAAGTATTTGGAAAATGGTGTTAGAAAAGTATCGTGGTAAAAGCAAGGTTGGCAGGTCGACATGGCAAAAGTGACGCCATATTGGATTTTAAGGCCTAGTACACGATGAGCAGAATGAAGGTCCTGATGTGGAGCTGTGGCTCTATTTAGCTCAGCCCCAAGACAAATCCTGTTTCAATCTAGAAATAGAAATAGAAATAAAAATATCAATATCCCCCAAGAGAGAAGTGGAGGTCAGAGGTACCTGTGCTGCACAGATAAACACTAATTGTATCCAGCTGCAGAGATCGTAGGCGGTGGGAATGAAATGTCAGGTGCAGGGAGGGCTGGTAGGGAGGCACACATTGAAGGACAAATTCACAAGGACAGGGCACAAGTTTTTGTGATGCCAACAGGTCAGGCAAAGGTTTAGAGCACTACTGCCCTCACCCAAGGAGCGGTCATTCCTTTTGAGCTACAAGTAGACACATAACCAAAGCAAATAAATCCCTGAAATTCAAGCCCGAGAGTGGTGTCCTGGTCCCGTCAGTACTGGGCACCTGAGGGCTTAAGGAGATAAGGGGGGTGCCTTATTTGGAACGTACCGTGATTTGGGATAAGATGAGAAGAGGTGATGCCAGTAAATGTAGTCCAAGGTCAGAGGTGCAGCTTGTATGTCGTGGCGTCTGGTATGAGAAGGCCCATCATTTTATCAAAGCAGAGCTGGCCTCCCCAGTTTTACTTTGAACATGCCTGGGTTGGAGGGGTATACATCATGTGACAGTTGATATTTATTAGTGTATAGCCAATCATGTACTAGGTTTCATTAGTGACGATGTAGTGGGCAACATGCATAGGGGAATGGGCTTAGATAAATTGTCGATCAAGAGACTATAGGGGGATATCAGAATGTCATCTAGGTGGTAGCCAATGACAGTGGTGAGATGAATTTGTAACTTATGTATGATAATGTGCGCTTTCCTCTATATAACCTGTATCTTCTTGGGACATGATGAGCTCTGTGTCAGTTTGGTTCTACAGGACTGTCTGTGACTTTTGCATACAATAAACCTTGTTTTCGTATGCAAAGCAGTCCAGTGGTCATTTGCCCTTCTTGAATTATTTTTATTGTTTGTGTTTTGGGTCATGTCTCCCTACAAAACTGGTGACCCTGGCGTGATCCCAGAGTCTATGTGAGGTTGGGTGTTTCCTAGCCATGCTTCCTGGGTTGCAGCGCCCATCTGCAGTGACCAGTCCCCCATGCACAACTTAAAGAGGTTCACAGACACCACGTTTCCAGGTGGCCTGCTTGCTCCTTGGAGGGGGGCGGTGCACCCAGTTGTCCAGGAAAACTGACGGGGAGACCCTGTATCAGAGGCACTCGGGAGAACTCATAGATGTAAGTTCACCTTTGCAGGACACAATAAGCAGTGAAGGGAGTTGGTTGTGAGCGTGTGGAGTGTAAAAGAACCTGTGGCAATGCATATTGCATTTTTATATATAGAGTCAGCCAGTGGGATCTCCTGCATCGAGGGGAAAGGTGATGTCACAATAGTACAACGTGAGAAAAAGAGAAGAGAGAGGAAACAGGTTCTCCTCCATTATGGGGGAAAGGCAGCACTGCAATTATAGTAGAAGTCCTGTATATGAAGGACCTAGGATCCCCCCACCTGGCCAAAGGGAGTGTGAGGAGGGGACATTCCCTCTTCCCGAGGCAAGGAGACAGATGAAGGGTCTATATAAGTGTGGGTTAGTTGTGTAGGTCCATTGTATGTAGGGCCTGGGATACCTTCATCCTGCATAAGGGGGAATAAGGAGGTAAATTCCATATCTCAAAAAGGAGGCTGAGGAATGGTCTAAACCATTTTGTACATAAGTGTGTTTTATTGAATTGTGGTTAAAGGTCATTATTGAATCGCTGTAGTGTGGAGTGGCGGTTGTTGAGTTGTATGAAAAGAGATGTGCTCTGAGACATCTGTGGTGTGTGGGTGAGAATAAAGGGTAGGGACAACAGGGAGTGTGTGCTGTGTTGAGAGGGTGGGGTTGAACGGTGCTGCTGAGCCAGTGTTTAGGGCAATTAAAGATGTGCCTATCAAGAGGGAACTATGAGTACCACTACCCCACTCAAATATATGTCTACCACACTTCCATGATACTCTGAAAAAGACAGTTACGTACCATCGCTAATGGGTTGCTGATACAAGAGGAGGGATGTAGTCTGCGAGAATTAAGTTCAAAACCCTCTGCATCGTCCACAAGGCTTCTGGGGCCAGGGGCCTCAATACCTTCAGCTCTCTCTCCCTAAATATCTTCCTTCTCAAGCTCTCTGCTCATCCGCCTTCAACTCCCTCAGCGTCAGTCGCTTCTTCAAGCAACGAGTTGGTGGTAGATCTCTTTCTTCGGCTGGTGCCTCCCTCTGGAACAGCATCCCTGCCTCCCTTAAACTTGAAGAGAACCATCTCTGGTTCCGGAAGCACCTCAAAACATTTCTCTTTGCTTCTGCTTTTTCTCCTCCTCTCCTCTGTTGCCCTCCCTTGCCTCATTGCACCTTGAAACACTTGTGTATGGGCGCGTTATAAATGCCATATCATATCATATCATGTATAAACCTTGGCTCAAAGAAGTAATGAATAATAAGGATCTGTTGGGTAATGTGTACACATATTTAGCTGAAAGGTATAAAGGGAGGAAGTTGACGAATAGCAGGGCCTCCTTGAGCTTCGGACGATGGTTGAGGGTTTAGAAGATGTCCATGATGACCTTAAGGGATGAGAAAATGTAACTGCAGCACCCTATGTTACCCCCGAAACCTTGTGTAAGTCCTGCATATTGTGATGCCCCTACAATCTCCACAGCCCCACCACCACCACAGGGATGTTACCCTAGGCAAGCGGTCGCAGGTTACACTAATCCAGAGTATTTGCCCCCTACAGCTCTGCAACAGAGAACCCCTGCCACCTATGAAAATTTCCACAGTCCTCAGCAGCAAATGCAGTGTGTGACCCATTAGTTATGGAGACAGAGAACATGGCACAGAGGGAGTTATAAATAGCGCTTTGAAGGACAGAGGCAGAGCGTGTGTGAGTAACCCTGAAACAGGGAGGAGGGGCAAGAGCGCCAACAGGTACAGATGAATGGAGAGCAGGTGATATTTTATTTCGTATTGACAGTACAGCTATTAGGGACATACACATCAAAACGAATTATTATAGCCACCACGATGATAGGCATCAAGTGAGGTCACAGCATGCTCACAGTTTAGACTATCAGTTGATTAGAACAGATACAGACACAGAAGTTGCAGAGGATGAGGAATGGGCAAGAGATGTTATGCAGGGGGAAGAGATGCTACGCAGGGTGACACCAAAAATAGAGAGATTATGGGGTCCAAGATTCAGAGCACGACCAGGCTGCATAGCAATGGCAAAAGGGAAGCAAGGAGGAGAAGGTTATCAGACAAGCAGATAGGAAAACTGCTTCCATTGCTACACAAAGGCCCCATAAGGGCACAATATATGCCCTGGCCACACATGAATAGAAACAATTTGATGAAAGCGCTGTTATTGCTCACAGCAGGAGCAGGCAAGTGATTTATATGCACTTGAAAAAGAGATGCAGTAGCAGTATGACATATGAAAAGTTTTTCTGCTGCCTTGTTAGGAGACAAAGCAGATGATATTTGGAGGAAAGCGTGATACCCAGGGGTTGAAATAGGTGATGGTAATCATGACGGAGCACACTTTAATGATTGTTGTGTGAAAGTATGGGCTATGTTAAGGGCAGGGTATCCTGACATACTGGATAGCAAATTGATTATTGGGCTCATTATGAAACCAGATGAAGATCTGTGGGGTGCAATCAAAGGCCCCTAAATCGAAGGTCTCTTTCACATGAAAAGCCAGATTTTTCAATAATGACACAAAAATGTCTTTGCATGTGTGGTTGCAAATGAAAACTAAATGGCCATGTAAAAAAGGCTATCTGTCGTTAACCAAGGAAAAGCAGCATTTTAATTCACAAAGGAAGGGGAATTCAAAGGTCACTTTCACATGGAAAACAAGATTTTTAAGCACTTAAATGTGCAAAATGTCTCACTGCCAACATAAAAATGACAGGGAAAATGACTTGGTGCGTGTTGGCCAAATGGAATGTATATTATGTTTTGCATGCAAAATACCAGCAGACATTTGAAAAGAAAAGCCACATTGGTTTCATGAAACCGTTTCTGTAGGCCAGAGGCAAACCCTTTTTCTGGCTGTGGGACACATGTCACAAATAACCCCCTCACTGGAAGGCTGTTTTTTACATCCTCCAGCTTTTTTACAAATGCAATAAAATGTGGCCTCTGGAAGGTGTGGAAACCAAAATTGGCCTTTATACTGGCTGTCACTGCAGGACCATTTCACAAAGAACGCCCCCAGCCCCCACTAGAAGTCTGGTTTTTACATCCCCAGCTATTTTACAACTGCAATAAAAGGTGGACTGTGGAAGGAGTGGAAACCAATTGTCCTTTAGTCTGGCTGTCTCTGCAAGACCATTTTTCCTTGGCTGGAACATGACCAGAATATAGACAGGAGGTGTGAAGACGGGAAAGCTGTGAAGAAGATACAATTAAGGGAGGCTGAAACTCCATCTTCAAAGAGTAAACAATCATCTTCAAAGAGACTCACAGGTTGGCCCAGAGAGACAAATGCCTGGATGAAGCAGAATTGACATTTGCTGAACATACAGGTTTACAATTAATTTAAAAGGACTATTATAACTTCAGCTTTTTTCCAAGCAACAATTGGTCGGATATTATTGTATTTATGTGTCATTTTGTATGTAATTTTCAGGCATTTATGGAGATATACAATTCATCTACCTGCGACTCAGGGAACTGTAATGGCCATCTAAGATGTGTTTCTGGCTGATCTGAAAATGTTCAAAATGTGAGAGTTGGTGAACGGGTGGAGGGTAAGATTTGGAATATGGAAATGAATTACATGTTCCTAACTATCATGCTTTTGGTAAAAAAAAAATCAGAAAATTGGCACACAGGCATGCAACATGATGCGGACCTGTCTGTCGTCCTATTTAATTCCCCATGATTAGTTGAATCAGAAAATATATAACTCGATATATGCCAAAATATGACATGAGGTCAGATGGTGATTGTAAATGAAGCTGACATATGTCTGCTCCAAGCCCCTAAACCAATCCATACAGGGAGGCTGGATTTTGGAGGAGAGAGAGAAGGATACCTGTCCAATCCTAGTTGCAAGAACTCTTGCAGTGTCTTCCCACAAAGTTATAAACCTGATGGTGTCATAGCTACTATATAAGGGGGAATGCACTAGGAGGAAGGACAGAGCTGTTTAATTTACTATCAAAGAGAGCTGTTGAAACTTACCATCTGTCATCTGCAAGGACACACCAGAGGAGATTGCTGAGAGTGCATCTGGGTGGAGCTGTCTATTTCTAGGAAGGCCCAAAAAAGCTGACTGGGTACTATGGTGAAGAGCGGGAGTGCATCCTTGCGAGTGGAGTGAACAGGCCCTGCTCTATCTTTCCAGATTGTCCTGGCATGCAGCTGGCTTTCCTGAACTTTAAACAGAGGCTTTCTATGTAAGTTGAACTGAGCCCTGAGAAACCAAGAGTTGGGTGAGCCTGCTTACCTTAACCCTTTCCCTTTATAGTGGTGGGGGTTCAAAACTGCGTCGATCCTTAGCCTACTTAACTAAAAAGATGAATTTCATTAATTCCCGATTTGGTGGAACACTATTGGGTATTTTTTTTAAATTTGAAATTAAAAAAGCTCACTTCCCAGTGCATGCTTCAAATCTATAACCTATAAAATAATTGGGTAATCCTTTTTTTCCTGTTGACCCTGAATTCTTTAAGGAAGAGGGGTGTTTTTGTTCTTAAATCAGTCCAATGTTTTTGTCCAACTTCCCTCCAACACTGGCCTTTAAGTTGGGGGCGGAGGGGCTTAAAATCCTAAATTCTCAAATCATCCCAATTTTTACCATCCAGCTTCCCGAAACACAGGCCTTTCAGTAGAGGGGATCTAAAATCCCAAATTCCCAAATCATTCACATTTTTCTGTCAGACTTCACCAACCCAGACCATAGTAGGGGGGTCTGAAAAACAAACTGCTAAGTCGCTCTGTGTTTATTATTTTAAAGCGAAAGTGTTGGTGAAATAATAATTGCCATGTGCATTGACACACATTTGTAAACACTGCTAGCCATTTAAGCGTGCAGGGTAATCGAAATTGCACAGCACTACCTATATAAATGTGTTCACTGACTAGTACTAATTATTCCTTAAAGTGAAATTTCTAATAAATATTTGTAAATTTTGTTCTTTTCAACTCACTTATGTCATTATTTATATGGAGAGAAGTTTATTGTGTTGTGCCATGGATTAAAGTGATGTTTGACATTTCAGTGCAGTTTTGTAACATTTAATCAAAATAAACCTAGACATATTTCCTGTACACCGGCCTGGTTTTTGGCTCAATGGTAGCTCGGGGTAGGGATCCAAGGGGTATTAGATGAATAAAAGAATCCATTAAACAGTTTGTTGCGTGACACCTTGAGTGGGTAGGGAAGGATCTCCCTGTGTTGATGGTGGCCTTTCAATAAACTGTTACAAATTTGGGGCTCGTAGCTGGGATTTGGCTGGCTAATGCCAACTCATGACAAGTGCATTTTGACAGACTATTCATTTTGTAGCATTAATGTGGAGGGAAAGTCATCTTTGTTTGTTAAAATGCCACAAGGACGCGACCCCTGTGTTCCAGGGAGGCATATACATGAACAATTTAGATTTTGTAAGAATTGATTTATGTGAGGAAATCAAGCAGGAACAGGGTGATTTTGCCCCTGCATAAAGACAGTTTTATTAAGGTGCAAAAAGCCATTGTGAAAATGACTACTGTACAAATTGGTGAAGCCAGGGAGCATCTCCTAGCTAAATTATTTCCTAAAGTAAAATGGGTTGAGGGCTATTCTGGAAATTGGCAAACCAGAATTGTGCCTGAGGTTACCTCAGTAAGCAATGATATTTGGCCTGAAGGTAGAATGTTACACCAGGTGCTTGATGCATTTTATATGAGCACAACTGCTTGTGATGAGTGTTAGGAAAGATTTCCCTTAGGTGCACTTTTCCCTCCATTTATGGACCCCCCAAACCTTTTGTTTGTATTTGGCTTACCTAACCTGACTGTTTCCAGCGGAGCATAGCCTTCTGCTGCACCACTCTGTGCTTTTGCTCATTTGTTATGGGGAAACTGACACATCCTTCAGGCAGTCAGTACTGAGAAACTATATTGCCCTTAGTCTTTGATTATGTTGCCATTTCTTGTTCACTTTTAATCTATGTGCCAAGAACCTTCTAGTACTGCACATAGGGGTCATTTTGTTTTATGGCCCTAGCCGCACTATAATGCTTTTTTTGTGATGGTACAAGTGTGCCCAGGACAAACTGGTGGCAGCAGTTTACTTTTAAAGTATGTTTACACCTGTTTCATGGAACATATCGCATTTACCGCATTTGTCCGAAGAAGGTGGCCATTACCGAATATGGCTGTGCCATGAAGTCTTTTGTTCTGTCCTTGGGCCATTTTGTCCCTTTGGCTTCACCCAGGTCAATAGACACAGGTATTCCTTATTTGAGCATGCAGCCTCCTGAAAAAACCACATCTTTCGCAGGCTCCTGCATGTCACGTGTGGTAGTGCACAGGACGAGGTTTGGGACTGTCTGGTTCCAATCCAAACTACTGGTGCCGGTATATCTGGTAGGCCTGAATGATTGAAACCACTGTAGGCCACGATTTGTCCATGCCTGGCATGTATGCAAGAGAGTAGATCTTCCATTGGCTATCCCATATTTGAGCGGGAACCAAATCCTGGATAAGGGAAGGGGCTCTGCATCTATTCCAGGTTGATCAACTGAAGTTTACACCGAACTACAGAAGGAGCCAAGTATCCTGAAACTAAAGAGTAGACCCGTGGACCTGCCAGAGATTGGGCACCCTGACCCACTGTTCTCCCGTCAGACCCCTGCTTTTGCATCAAACACTATAGGCCTGCAAGGGTGCTTTGACCCTTTGGATTAGTGGGATAATCTCTCTCTGCACCTCCTGCTTACCCTCGAAAATAGCCTCTTTGGAAGTGTTCTTGGGCCATCCAATGATCTGAGAAGCTTGAACTCGGAGTATTGTATTGGAGCGCCGCCGCCCCAAGTTGAAACCCAGGACTTTGGGAATCCCTTACTTGTCCTGCGCCTTCTCCTGCCAAAACGTCTGCCCTCTCCCGCTGTCCTAGCTCCTGTGGGTCACGATTTCTGAGAGTGTGCCACGCCGTGAGCATTTGCAGTCCGGGTGGTGCCCCGCTGTGGTGATAGTTGCTGTAGGAGCCTTGCATTTGCTCACCTGCCCCCCAGTGCCCTGAGACGTGCTGTACTGGAACTGTCTTCCATTCTTCTTTGAGAGAAAAGGCTACTGTCCCGTCACAAATGATCGTCCTGTCCCATAGTCACTGAGAGCCAGAGCGACATGTAATTGTAGGGGTTAAACCTACAGGCGACCTGGACTATACTGGAAAAGTTTGGCCCAGGCTGTTTTGAGGTTTGGTGAGTACTTGCATCACTTACCAATGGCCCCCTGGCACAGCCATTTGTTTTTACGCTTGAGAATTCATGAAAAAATACTAACCTTTGCTGGGCTAGCCTGCGCTCTCCAGCTATTCCTGAAATACAAAAGTCTCTCTAACTGCATGAGTAGACCCTCCTCGAATAATAGGGCTTTAGTTTTTCATCATCTCAAACCCCTTCCTGAACTGCTACAGCTCCCTGAAGAGGATCCACTTTCGCTCTTATGCACGACCGTGCATTGTTAATGCACTGCTGTGCTTTTGAGCACAAGACTCCCCACTTCGTAGGGCTGGACTGCATAGGTTAGGGATTGATTTTGAAGAACTGCCTAATGTGATAATTGTGTTTACTTACCTCTTCTGTTATAGGTTGTGTTTGTGTTCTCCCCCTTATACGCATTAGGCAAAATACATTTGTATATATGGAACATAGTGTAAGGAGTGTGTGATAACTGTTTTATTATTACTGTGGTTTATTCGTGTTTAGTTATAAGGCCTATAATACATGTATTTTTCATATACACTTGTCTAAGAGTATTCTGTGGAGTGTTACTATGTGTGTTCATTGTGGGCTTCTAATTACTGTCACTCCTCCTCAGACTTAGTCTTGCCTGCCTGCCAAGCTACCGGAGATTGGTCTGGTTTGTCCAGAAGGTTCCCCTGTTCCACTAAACTAGGGTGGCCTCCTAAACCTCTGACCACCACCTCAGAGCTTATAAATCCATCTTAACAATGAACTGATACAAATGGCTCAGCTAAATGCTCAGTTATATTTTCATTTGATGTTAGTGGAAGATCATTGGCAAAATAGTGAGGCTTGCAGGATGAATCAGGGTTGGAGACCTGCCACATGCCCAGGACCTTGTTCACCAACTCAAATATGAGCTGAAATGACTGCAACAAATTAGGTCAGAGCGAGAAATGCAGCTTGCTGCACTGCAGGATACACAGAAAAAATGGGCAGATACTGTAAACCACCTTCAAGGCCAATTGAATTACCAAATTGTTTATAAAATATGGTTGTTAGATTACAATGTTGCTCTCAAGCAACAAATCACAACCTTAGAAAGGGAAAATAGTCGGTTTATCATTAAAGAAATTGACTCACAAAAGGAGTTTGAGGAAATGCACCACAGTTTAAGTACTCTGACACAACAGAGGATGCAGCTGATTCCGGGAAAATACCTCTTGAATCAGGTTAACACCATCTTATTACAGAGGATGAATCAGTTGGAAATGGAGGTAGAAAAGGAACAGTCAGGATCTAAGGAACTGAACAGAATTAGAGAAAAAAGGAATGAGCTAGAAAGGCATGTGCGACACATAGAAGCAGAACTATCAGAGGCATCGAATGGTATGGACGAGCAAGAGAAAGAGATAAGTCTCCTGAAGGAAAACCGCCTTGAATATGCATGCAGCATAAAAGGCTCACAGAGTGACAATTAATTACTTCAGCATTAGGTGCAACAAACAAAGGATCAGGTGGTAGCTCAGAGCAGGGTGCATGAACTTAACCAGGCCTTAGTTTCAGAATTAAAATGCCAGATCTCTGAACACCAACAGTAAATTAGGATAGGGACAAGCAGGTATGAGAGTCTCACCAAGGAAATTGAGAGTTATGATGAGGACCTGAGGCACCCTGACCAGTCAGGATATGGGACAAGGACCACTGATCAAGGTGAGGCACCCTTCCCAGCAGAGGCCTCATGCCCGTCATTTACAACCTCTCATGTACAAATGGGAACTGACCTCATGCATTTCACCTATCCAGAACAGGGTGACATGAGGCAGCTAGACTTACCCAAGCCTAGTGCAACTGATCCAGAAGGCCCGTCCGTGTCTGACACTGATGAGTATTCATCTCTACCACACAGAAGCCAAAGTGGCTGGACCATTGTGTTCTGCGAAGTAAGGAATAATACTGTAGTACTTCAGACCATGAAAGCTCTTATGATGAGAAGGTCAGGGAGTTAGATAGGCTGAAGATGCAACTATGAATAGACCACTTTACTCACTTCGCTGAAGGAGAAAAGCCAGACCCTCAGCCTTGGAAGAGCATTCTAAAAACTGCTGTATATTCAGGGGAAGGGAGGGAATTCCCCAGACTCCCTGGTAGGAGGGATGAGGAAACTCAGCTCTATCCTGGGCCTAAAAGTTACTCCAGGGAGAGTGACCATGAAAATTCACTTTGGTGCAGGCGAGTGGAGATAGGGACAGCCTACAAGACAGGCAAGGGTGTACAATTAGTAGCTCGTTGTCAGAAGGTGAATCGACTCTTGGGAAAAAGAAGAAAAAGACGGGGAAGCAGAGCAAGGATTTTGTGAAAGACCCAATAAGACAAATCAAGGCCATAATGAGCTTCATTAACACATACTATAAGAATGCCAAGTATTCAGTATGGGAGAACCTTGAGCAAATGATGGCATCATTCCAGATCAGGATTGATGTGAATTGTATAGCATTTACTAAATGGACTTTCTCACCGGAGTACTCCAGTTTCTTTGCAGGATTGGAGGACCAGGATCATTATAAATGGTCCACCTATAATGCAGCTATTTTGAAACATTTTTCCACAAAATGGAACCCACAAGAGGCCCGTAAGGCTGCGTATAACTTACACTGTGGGGATGATATAGCGCCTAGTCAGATTGTGCAGGAGCTATAGCGTGCATTTGCTCAGAATACTTGAAGGATGAATACCCACAGTAGGGAGTTTATGACCACCTATTTTCATGTGCACCCTAAATATATAATCACTCAATTAGTGTGTGATTTTCACGAGTACCGAACACTAGATTGGTTAATTGAGCAAGCCACCCAGATCTATGAGGCCCAGCACTAAAAACACTGCATTGGCTACCAGTCAAACATCGCATCAACTTCAAAACAATGTGCATAACACACAGGGCAATCAGCGGACAAGGAGCTGAATTCCTACAAAAGAAAATAACAATCTACAAGCCAATGAGACTCCTCAGATCAAGCAACGAAATCTTCCTGGAAGAAAAATCATACCTTAAGAAGAAACTTGCGGGCTCCTCTTTCTCCCACTTAGCTGCAAAAACCTGGAACAACATCCCGAAAGAAATAAGAAATGCCAAAGACCACCTACAATTCAGAAAATTACTAAAAACCTGGCTCTCAACATCACAGATCCAAACTGAAAAAAAAAAAAACAATCGAATGGGAAACACAAAGAAAAGGATGACAACATTTAGGACGACAGCTTTTACATAGGTGGCTGGGTCCGAACTTGGGCAAGCTTATGAATCTGAGTGGATGCCATGTGTGAAAGGGTCAGTGATTGTCGGACAGTCCCAGATCTGGACGGAGACGCAGAGATCCCCGTGACCCCACCTGTGGAGAATACGGATGTCTAGCACCTCACTTCAAGACAGCAATGCAATTAACCAATCCACTAACAATTTCACCCCTCTACATACACATCTCAAACTCTAACCAAACACAACCACAAGCCTACAACACAACAATTCGCACAAACGTCACTACACTGCAACAACAAAACAAACCACACATAGACATGCACAACAGCACATGACGACTACTGACCGGAAAACACCCCAAGCCCAGCCAACAGAGTTACCGGGCTGAGGCCGCCAACAGCATATCACTGCTCACTTGCACTTTTCCAGCTTATTCCCACTAACCCTCCCTTCCCTTTTTCAGAGCCGCCAGAGCACCAGCAGACCACTCCGGTGGTGATAGTGCACGGTACAAATATCCTTTAACATTAAAATTAACATTAACAATGCATACTGATGTGTGTCTTTATCAGCAGCACATGCTGGGGATGCAAGTCATGGTTGAATTGCATAGGGCATGATGATCGACCATGACCCCACCCCCATCCAAAGCAGCACTGTTATTCACCACACCTAGCCTGCATACTATTTCAATGTCCACTATATGCTCATAATGTGACCAATGGCCAGTGCTCATGGCTTGCAGCCATGGCCAGTCTCCAAAATACATGGGGCATGGGCTTTGGCCATGCCAAATGCCCCAGTAAGCAAATCAGAGTAGACATTTGTCCTTGCCGAGACCCAGGCCAACTGCTGAGGCACCAAACCTATATCACTATGTTTTGTTCTTACATTTTGATATTTTCAAATAAGTAAAACACAGGACAGATTTGCAAAAGCAAGCTTTCGGGTCCTTGCTGATGCTCCACACACACCTTTGCTGCAATCCCGTCCAGCACGTGGGGCAGCAGTCGCAAGCTGAATTTTTGTTCCCATTCAGACATAGGGCTTCGGCCATGCCGCATGCCACAATAAGCAAATCATAGAACACATTTGTCCTTGTTGAGGGCCAGGTTGACTTTCCAGGCACGAAGTTATATCACTGCTTGTACTTCTATTTTGAAACTTAGGAAAAAGTAAAACACAGGGCCCATTTGTAAAATCATGCTTTTTTGTTCTTGCTGATGCTCCTCAACGAAGTTGGCTGCAATCCCGTCCAGCACTTCAGGCTGTAGCCGTGAGCAGATTTTATTTTCCGATTCAAAGCTAGGGCTTTGGCCATGCTGCATACCCCAATAAGCAAATGAGAGTAGACATTTCTCCTTGCCGAGGGCCTGGCCCTCTGACCAGACACCAAAGTTATATGACTACATTTTGTACTTACATTTTCACATTATGAAAAAAATAAAATACGGGACAGATTTGCAAAAGCATGTATTCAGGTCCTTGATGATGGTCCTTGCGCAGGTTTGCTGCAATCCTGTCCAGCCCTTGGGCTTTAGCCACAAGCAGAATTTCTTTTCCTGTTCAAACCTATACCGATTTTGCAAAACGTTACCACATAGTGGTCCCTAGTGGTCATGTCCACTGTAACCCCATTACTTGTGTCCATGGCCAGTGGCCAGATTGTCCGAGTCATGGTTGGCAATGACCCAGACAATCTGGCTAAAGGCCATGACGATAAGCTATACCTCAGTCACAAAAGGTGTATCACTATTTTGTTTATGTAAAACTTTTCAAAAAATAAAACATGGACACATTTGCAAAACCATGCTTTTGGGTACTTGCCAATGACTCTCACACAAGTTTGCTGCAATCCATTCAAACTTTGCACACACATTCAAAGTTGGGTATATAATATTTCTGAAAACGTATGTGTCGACTCGTCAAATGGCACCAAAGTTATAATCCATCTAAAAATGTTCAGACCCCTCCTTCTAATTTTGCCCCCCTGACAAAATCTGACCAAACTTTGCAAACCCATTCAGAGTTGGGTCTAAAATCTTTTGCTAACTTATACACAGATTTGTCAAAGGGCATCAAATTTGTAAGCCGTTCAAACATTTTGGGACTCCCTCCCCTTTTAATTTTGCCACCTTTCAGTAAAATAGCACCAACCTGTGCAGAAGCATTCACATATTGGCCTAAAATGATATTGCAAAATTTCATGCAGTTTCAATAAATGGCGCCAACGCTATAAGTCATCCAAAAAATGCTTTTCACTGACCCTGTAGTGCAGAAATATGCATGGATGTCCTCAAACCTTTATCAAGTAGAAATATCTTTCTATTGTATGTTTTTTACCTGTATATGTACTATATACGTTTTTTATGATTAAGTGCATATATGTTTAATAAAATTAATGTAATGATTTGAACGCATGGTCTGAAACATTTATAATGACATGTTTCAGGTAATAATTATATAGAGTTCCCTTGACAGGAGTTAACTGTGTAGTTTTTCTTTTCTTGATATTAGCCTTACTTAAAAAAACATACCCAATACAGACGCCAAAGGCCCTCACACATTCACACCTTCGATCCACATCAAACACACCACAGCAGCACTCAATGACCTTAGCCACAGGTCCACCAAACTATTCTTATAAAACTTAATGGCCCTCTCAACAGGCCCGCACAATTACTTGTATCAAACTTTCTGGCCCTATGCACAGGCCCAAATGATTCTAACTAAACGTAAATATATTTCTAATATACAGCTACCTGGACAATCTTCCTCCTCGGGCCGCTTAGCTACTCCAATACCCACTTAGCACTGCCCTTCCATCTCGCCCAATACAAGATACCACAATATTTCTATTCTACTGCACGTCCTCCTCAACAATAAATCAGTGCTTACCTTAAAACTCTATCCCTCAATCTTCATAAAAAATTATGCAACTATACAATCTCCTGCGCTACTCACCATTCCCATCTAATGGAAGTCTGCCACTGTCTACACACTTGTTCTACTACAGATGGGGGTGGAACTTATATCTATGTCTACTACAGTCGATCACCCTCCCCCCTGTAGGATGCATCCTATACACCATAGAAAACACTGCTGCGTGCGTTCGTGCATAGCGCTGCACGTTCCTCCCAATGCTGAGTCTTTCACGAGGACCTGCACATCCCTTTGCGGGTGTGTGGTGTCCGGGACCCCGCAGACCTTTGCAATCTCAGCATCTGCTGGGCCTCCTCATTAGTGCACTTTAAATTGGTCACAGCCTGCCTTCCACGTGCTCCCAGGTGTGCGGAAAGAATACCCTCAGGTCACCGAGGAAACTAAGAATCTCACTGGGGCCTCCACAATGTGCCAGGGTACCTCCAGTAATAGTAATCACAAGAACAAACAATCAATCCATGAAAAGGCTACACCATGCAAGAAGTAACGCAAACTATTGGACCAAAACAGCTGGGAGGCACGTTGAGACAGCCCCAGGGAACTGCACTGAATCAAATTAGCTGACAAAGCTGCCCACTGCGACTAAACATTTTATACACAAATTAAAAAATGTGCATACAATATTTTAGTTACATTTTCAGGGCAGGTCACAGGAACTGATTGGTGGAACTACATCAGTCCCCTATATGCATGTACAGTGACCCTGATTGGGTAGACCATTTCTTTGGCAAAAAATCACATTAACACCCCTCACAATATCACAAATCTTCCCACATCGCTCCTCAATATAGTGATTGTGCTGATTGATCAAAAACACTTTTCTGCCATTGGTTGGTAATGCCCAATATCCAAAATGGCTTGAGATGGCGAGGGGGAAGACATTCACACATAGTCTGACCAATGATTAGACCGGTGGGCATCAGCGAAGACAATGTACAATGTTGCACCCTAGGGACACCAAAACTTCTCTCTGTTGATTGGCTCCCTATCATTCACCCCTAACCCCTACCCCAATACTCTGGGCCCCCAGCTCGCTTCTCACACCTTGCTACAATGTGTAGTCTGAAAAAACTATACCACACCATGGCTCGGGTTTAATTAACTGTATTTAATTTTTTATTTCTCTGTCAATTCTCCTTGTGCACTCATGTACATAGCTCATTGGCCTCAAAAGTATCTCTTAGACTGACTTTGCTGGGGCTGCGTTCTCCTGGCAAAACATCAGCCGTGCACTGTTTCTGCACACTCTTCCTGACGAATGTTCAAGAAATACATACTGCTTTTCTCAAAAAGGCCTGCAGCTCTGTTATTATGAGCTGCCTCAGAGAAGTGCTTTCCAGATATGGGCAGAAAATGGCTTCTCTACTGTTCACATATTTCTCAAAAGCCCCCCTACCGCGTTGCCCCCTAAGGCCTGTTGCACCCAAACCCAGTGCCGCTTACTACACCCAAAACACCCACCCCTCATTGCATTCCACCATGGGACTTCTTACGTGGAGCCTGCTTCTGTGTCCCCTTATGCAAGCAGTGCCACGCTACTTGCACAACTGGTATGTACGCCCCTCTTGGCAGTGTTGAAAATTGAACTTTACAACATGAGACAAAAGTACAAGACTGTTGTAATATAAGACCGTTGTTGAAAATGTAAGGTGCATTGTTTTCCAATGATACATGGGTGACAGGAGTAGTGAGCTGTGCAGCCGGGGGCTTTCTGGGGTTCTCGGGTAACATTGTAGGACGTGTTACCCAGAACTATGGCAAAATATGTGGGGTTTATGTCCCAAAGCTGATATGGATTGAGTTAAGCTAGAAGCCAGCAAAAGTGCAGATACCAGTGAATTATTCATTTTGCTTCTGAAGAAATGGCACTACACCTGTAGGGACGAACACTCGTTGCAATAAACCCCTATTTATTCCTGATCTGACCAAAGGCTTGGTAACGTTGATGGATGTGTATTGGGGGTGTGTACAATACGCGTACCTCCACCTCTCACCATCTTGGAGGGGTGTCTGTTCACTGACCACTTTGCATTCAGCAATCATATTAGTCCCTGATTCCCATCTGACAGTTATAAATATGCTGCCCCCCAAGAGCAACAAAGCAACCCTCCCACAAGCTTGCCTGCCACTCACCAAGGCTTAGTCACCAGAAAACATCCAATCACTGGTTGCAGGAATCATCTGATAAATTGAAGGACAACCCAGACCAGTTTGATCTGTTCACTAGGACCTAGGACCAAGACGCTGTTTACCTCCCTCCTGGTGCTAGGTATCCAGACTGCAGCAAATGCGATGTGGCTGCAGGGCACCAGATGGGAGATGCTTCAGACTCAAACCAGACAGAAAAGGATCTTAATTACATTAAGAGTGAATAACAGGCTATAATAATCATGATCCTCCAGAACAGATATGTTATGGATTTGTTCATGGCAATGGAGGGGCTGTGTGCAAGAAAATTGGTTTTTCTTCTTGCACGAACTTCCTCCAAAATTATGCAGAATATCAATCCCTGACTCATGCGATAAGGGTCCTTCACAACTTGAGGATTGCCATGTAGAAGGAGGCAGGAGTAAATTTGGATGACTGGTTACATTTGATGTTCTCCTAGGCCCAGTCATGGTTGGAAATAGCAGTAAAGTTACTGGTTGCTATCATGGTTTGTCTGCTCATTATTTTTTGCTTGTGCCAGATGATTTTGAGATGCAGTTTGAATACACTGTCAAAGAGTACGACTATGATTGTGTCTATCAGAATGGGCAGAGCTCCTCCGCAAACAAGACAGTTGCACACCCAGACTAATAAGTGGGATGGTGTTGTTATGCCAAGAATGGTGAGGGTAGAGCAGGATTTTGATCTCCGAGTACCTTGACATCCCCTGCACCTGACCCTGAGAATTATGTGGAGCATTGGGTTGACTTAGCAGGAGATGGAGGTTGTTGTTTTATGACATGCACTCTGGAAGAATATGCCCAAGTGGGGGTTAGGCCATGTGTGTAGGGCATGTCCCAAAGATGATTATTATAGAAGAAGGGAAGCAACTTGGTTAGTCAATGGACTATTAACTAAAGGGGGGAAACATGGGATGCATGGTGGGGTGTGTGCACCGTGTCCCAGACAGGTAAAAAGGTTTAGGCTGAGAACAACTTATTAGTAAGTGTGACAGTGGGGGCAGTGAGAGTTTTGCTCGGCAGAAGGTACTTGTAGTACATTTTGACACATAATAGATGCATCATATAGTAACAAAGAAGGATTAATGTTGTGGATGCAGAGGCTATAGATAGGGCAGTGTGTTATAGGTCTTGTGTTTAGAAAGGGTACACAAAGTTATGTTTTGAGTGAGGTGCAGCAGGTCTACATGGCAACAGTGCCACCATATTGGATGTTAATGCCTTGAATACAATGAGCAGAATGAACACCCTGATGTGGCGCTGTGGCTCTGTTTAGCTGAGTCCCAAGACAAATACCCTTTCCATCCCCCAAGAGAGAAGCCGAGGCTAGAGGCAACTGCGCTGCTTTTATAAATGGTAGTGGGAATGGAATGTTAGATATGGGTAGGGCCGGTAGGGATGCACCATTTGAAGGACACATTCATGAAAACAGAGCAAAAGGTTTTGTGATGCCAGCAGACCAAGTGAAGATTAATAGCACTACTGCCTTCACCCAAGGAGCGGTCATCCCGTTTGAACTAGAAGTACACCCATAACCAAAGCAAATAAATCCCTGAAATTGAAACCCAAGAGTGGTACACTGGCCATTTCATTACTGGGCACCTGTGTTCTGAAGGAGATATGGGGGGAGAGTGTCTGGAATATGCCATGCTTTGGGTAGGAGGAGAAGAGGTGATGGCAGTAAATTTAGTCCAAGGTTGGAGGTGCAGTTTATATGTGTCACAATGTCTGGTATAATGTGAAGGCCCATTGTTTATCAAAGCAGAGTTGGCCTTCTAAGTATTACTTTGAACGTGCCTGAGTCGGAGAGGTGCGCATCACGTGACGGTTGAGATTTATTAGTGTATCGATATACCTGTTAGCCTATCAGGTACTAGGATGAAATAGTGATGATGTAGTGGGCACGTGCATAGGGGAATAGGCTTAGATAAGGTGTGGCCAATCAGTTAAGTGACAATAGGGGGATATTTGCATGTCATATATGTGGTGGCCAATGCCGGTGGTGGGGTGACTATGTAAACTATGTATGATAATGTGTGGTTTTCTGCTGTATAATCTATAACTTCTCTGTGTCAGTTCAGTTCTACAAGACCTTCTTGTGTTATTTTTATCATACAGGTTTTGGGTCACGTCTCTACAAAATTCCAACATTATCCATTATATTTGGGAGACACTAGTCCAACCCTGGTTTTAACTTTACGTTCTGGGACGTGTAATACTGGATTTATAGTGGGGAAATCTCGGACACTGCAAAGTTAAAGACAGTACTAGCATCACCTGAATGAAATTGATAATGTTGGCATGCTTGGGGTATTTACAAATACTATCTGATTATCAATTTGCAGTTTACAACTCTTCATCCTGTTATTGAAGATACAGCAATGAGGTGATATTTATTGAGAACAACACTTACACAAATGAGAGGCTTGACTGCTCTGAAATCACTTCCAGAGACATTTCTGCCATTGAGAAAAAAAGAGAAGACAGAAACCTAACAACTATAGGAAGAGTAGATTAATATTATCAAACTCACAAAACACAGCAACAACAAAAAGAAAAAAAAGAAAACATAGAAGGATCGCAATATCCATTTAAGACAATATTGATCACCAAAGAAAAACTTCAGTTCGATGTGACGAACACTAAAGCTAACAAAATAAAACGGAAGGAAACAAACAAACAAATTGCAATGCTTAACTACTGATATGAATGAGAAATACATAATCATGATACAGCATAAGATACTGTTCCCTCACAGGGTAAAAAACGACAACCTGACACTGACATCCATTCCTATTTCTGTAAATCCACTGCTGAACAGGATCAACTTGTACTACAGTGTCTCCCCCTAATTTTACGACAAAGTTTCCTGCTAAAACAGAGAATGATAATGTTACTTTGAAAGACATTGCACACTTGTTTCAACAGTCAGCTGGAGAAGAAATGAGAACCGGTAGTAAAGCAATATCTGCTGCTACTGATAAGATCATAGTGTAATGATCTCTAATCTGCTCTGCAGGAATAAGGGGTAAAACTTCCCACTCAGACCTCACATTTCTATAAACCAAATCATTATGCAATCATAAAGGTAAAACCGGGACAGCTAAGAGAAATACCTCCTTTGCCTTTTGTGATAATGTGAGCTGAGAGGAGGCTATGCTCTCAAGCAGAACCAGTGGTGGCCCAAACAACCCAGTAACACACTCCAAAATAAAGGGATCGTCCATCCAGTCAAGGTTCTATACAAAATATAGATACTTTAATTAAACACACCATCTGCACATAGAAGGAAAAGAGAATACTGTACAAAAACCCACCCCGAAGGAAGAACAGAGGAGATCCCACAGACTAGAGCGAGTAGCACTCTAAGCCTGCTTGCAGAAGTGGTAAGCAAGGCACTACCATAAAAAGGATATCTTGGTAGAAAACAGGAGCAGTTGTGACCTAACCAGTCTCTAGGATACAAGTGGAGCGAGGGGGCAGTTAGGAGCTAACAGTGCCTGGATTCAGTACTTTGTGGCATGACGCAGTCAGACGCACAGGTGAGCAAAGATGCAAGCTGATCAGGCTCAGTCCAGGCACATAAAATCATGGAGGCCGTGGCAGAAAGTAGGTTGTAATGAGGCTCTATGTATCATTTATAGATTTAGGAGTCACATTCAATACGGTTAACAGATAACTGATTCATCTAAAGCACAGGAATATTCTGTTGGGTCTACTGAATATGATTGTGCATTACATACTTCGACCAGGGTAAGTGTAAGAATTGATAAAAAACCGGTACAGCTACTCCATGGATCCCCATATAAATGGGCCTCAAGCAGGGCTGTATACTAGCCCCCACGCTTTTCAATTTATATCTGGCAGATTTAGTCAATGCACTGTTTGACTCAGCCGTCACTCCTCCCAAATTGGGAGATTTTAACATACAGTGGCTTGGCTATGCTGATGGCATTGTATTAATGGATTGCAGTCCAAGGGGCCTTCAAAAGCAGTTAGATCTATTGAGCAAATACACTGACCCAAATGGACTAAACATTACCATACAATAAACCAGAATTATGGTGTTTAGACCAAGCATCCTTAAAATGAAAGGGAACCATTCCTCGTTCATTAATAAAGTACAAGTCGAGGTTGTATTGGACTATACATATCTCGGTATTCATGTTGACATACATTAAATTGGCCCAAGCATCTTCACAGCAAACAGAGAAAAGTAGATCAGGAAACTGGTGGTATAAATGCCTTTGCCAATAGAAATGGGGGATATACTATTAAAGAAATATTGAAACTGTATGTTGACAATGGTATTCCCACTATTAAATATGGTGCTGAAATTTGGGCCATGAAAGTAAGAAATGAAATTGGGGTGAGTGGGCGCACCAGTTTGAAAGGACTAATGAAGCTACCAAAGACACACCAATTGAATACATCTAGTCTGAGTACAAAACATGTCGACTGGCTGACTGGCTGCAGCGTTAACATCTTATTGTTTCAGCTGCTGTTGGAAGTACTGTAAACACCACTACCGATTTCTTAAAGGGGATTATTATGCAAGGGTATGAGTCTTGAAATCAATACCTGAAAGGTAGGGTGCTTGACCTGATATTTACACCACCACATAATTGGGGAGCACGACTGTCTCAATTTAACATGGACACCAGTTACAACATTTATAAAAATGTACCCATGAGATGGTGCACAATTTTAGCAAAGAACAACAATCACTCACCGACCGAGCCAATAATATTACTTTGTTTGTACACTACATAAGTGAGTGCAAAACTCTCCCTTCATACATTTAGATTGTTTTTCGAAATTACTCTGCGTGGGATTACATTTGATCTAAATGTAATACCTCCACCACACTGGAAGTTATTGGGATGTGTGCAAAAATCCCCAGTCATGATTGGCTATTTAGGCTGTGCAGGAACCAATGCATTGAAATCAATACAAATCTATTGCTTGAATGCAGTTCCCTGGTGACTAAATGACAGCAGTACCTAATGCCGTTGGATATGTAGGGTCAATGGACCATTCAAGAGCAGAAACCTTGTGGTGGAACCTATTAATGGTAATGATACACCTACATTTATCATCTCATGAATCGCTGGTCTTTCATCAGGTCCATATTAACTGATTTGTGCATTTAGTATGATAGCGCGATCTGTAGGGATAATTTGTGCACAAATTTGAACTGTGCACTACTTTTAACAGCGCTTCTGAATTCAATAAGCGTAATGTGCACCATGCACAAATGGTGCTAATGTCGTACTGGGTGTGTGACTTAAGGCCGATGTGAGGCATAATTTGGGATTAAGCTAGCACAGAGTAGTGTAGGATGCTTACAATTAACATGACTAATTATTAATCCTACTAATAACTAATCTTAACAAGGATAATACTAGTGATTATCAGTAATTAGAATGGGTTGCTTAGGTCACAGTCCACACTGCAGGCTGTAGACACATGGACATTCACACTGTTATGTCCGTTTAAATGTGAAAATTGAAAACTGAGCATTGAAAGATGAGCTGCATTGTGTCTTGTTATCATTGGGCTCAAAGGAATTGAAATAGCAGAGTGTGCGTGCACTAGCAGAAACAGCTCCTTTGTTTAAACAGTAAGGTGGCCTAAGGATATCAGGATGTCATGTTGCAGTCATCCGGGTTGGAGAAAAGGTGCTGTACAAGGGTCATTGTGGAAGGAGAATCACAAGAACTGGAAAGTTACTGGGGTGTTGGCTAGACGGGGAGGTGATGATTTAGAAGTGGAGGTGATAACTGACTGATGACCTTACGAACGGAGGCATGAATGTGGGTTGTGAAACAATATGGATTGTTTAGGAAAATATAGACAGGGAGACTGAAGCAAAGAGAGTTCAAGGCTGGGAGAGGAAGAAAGAAAGGGGTCAGCCAGAGAAAGATTAAATGGAAGAAGAAGGAAGAAAGGAGAATGAGAAAGGTTAACGAGATTGGATGATGGCTGTGAAGCTGCAGTCTGTTTCATTTTTTGCATTTATAATACGCCCAAACCCTTAGGTACCACGGCATAGTTACATCTTATGTGCACAACTGTGTCAAGAGCTGAGCTGGACAGTGCAGAAAGGGGGGGGGGTCAGGCCAGACCTCACTGAACTCTGGCAGGCAGCCAAAAGATGTGTTCTTTGCTACCAAAGAACCAGCTGTGTCTTCCTGTGCGAAAAGACAGATACATGAAAAGGGAGTATTCTGCAGGAGTACTTGTCAGCTTTACTACCAATGTTACAGATAAAACAAACCTACGTCTTTAGAGATACTGACTGTTGGATATTTTGGCTTTTCACTTGATGATACTGGACTGCTTAGCATTGACTACCAAACCGCTTGTCCTAAAGGATGTGGACCAGTTCTTCTTTTTCTTTATTTTATTGTAATATACTTTATACTGCTGCTTTCTTTGTCTGTTTTTTTTCTTAATGTTTATCTCTCTCTTATTCCTTTTAATGTATTCGAAAAGTATTAAAAGTCTTACTCAGACTGATGCATACAATAAATAACAAAAGTTCAGTATTTAGTTTGCTTTACATGCATTCTAAATACATCCAGTTGCTTTTGAGATTAAGCAAAGAACCTGAATCATGCACATTCAGCACATTTTTTTGACCCAACTATTCTGTGGATATAGATTTTGATTCATGTCTTTGGCTGTTTCCGAGGTAACCTCCTTAATATTTATTGAATACATTTTTCACCAATGATGTGTTAATAATGGCTGCTGTGGTGTGCGGACCCAGTGAGTAACAGGCCAATAGACTAAGATGACAGGCCCAAGCAAAGGCCTTAGGTCTGTGACATAAGGACTTGGATGCTAATATTAACTTTCATTTTGTGAGGAAAAGGTTCAGTCGGGAACATGCAGGGCTGTAATCATCAAACATGAAAAACGACTATGAAGTTGGCTTTCTTGCACATGTGAATGACAGCTCATTTTCCATGTTTCATTTTCTAGTCCCCTTTCCATGTTTTTAGCATTTTGTCAGCCTTAGGTGGAGGTTGTGATCCGGGGGAAGCGAGGTGGAGCAGCAATCCACCCACCCGGAAATTTGGGCCATTTTAGAAAGATTCAGTCTACAATCTGATGAAGCTGATTGGTGCTAATGCAGTTTAATATTGATGAGATGTACATGCTTTTGGAGAGAAGCAAAACATTGAGTGAGGTAGATCCTTTCTAACACACTACACTTTTTTGAAAGAAAGGGACTATAAAAACAGCTGCACATCTCCATCATCTCCAGCAGGGGTCATTTAGCACAGCAACATGTTTCAAGGTAAAACTAACTGGAAAGAATTGTGATCTAAATCGGCAATGAGGAATTAATTTTTAATTAGGAAATATGTAAATAATTCTTTGCATGAGGAACTGATAACACTTCAAATGAGTTCATTACGTCTTTGTGTCTGGAGTATGTACAAAATACAGCTTTCAAGTAGAGCAATATGACTGTCACTGAGGCAAGTAGCATGCCAACTACATTCCAAGCCTGTGATCAATCTTGATGAGTGTGATGCTGGAAATGCATCGTAGGGACAGGGCCTCCGTATCCTTGTCCTTTACTGTTTTTTATTGTGTGTTCTGTCGTGTTTTCTGCGCAGGAGTTCATGTGGGACTCCTGGCGGTGCAGCTCTCTCTCCTTTGGTTTGGTGAACAGACCCGTGGGATACCCTTATGGCACCCATGGGTGGGGGTACAACCCTGTGCCCCTAGTGTATGTTTTTGGGCACCTGTGTGTGACCCACAGAGCAGGGTATGGGCTGGTGGCAGCTCCGTGCTAAAATGACTGGTGCCCGGAGTGTCCTCCATTTTGGGATGCCCAGGCCCTGTCATTGGAATCAGTAGATTCCTGATGGAGACAAAATGGCCTCCATGGCCTCTTGTCTTCCATCACCTGTTACCCTGATCTTCCTGAAGTCCCGGGAAGCCCTGCTTCTGTCCCTTCCCCCTGACTGGCTGTTGGGTGGAAGTTCCGTATATGGTAGTGTGGGGAAGTGCCGAACAGACTGGCTGGAGCCTTCTCAATGACTGTATGTTGTGGGTACGCCTGTGGGTGGTACCTGTGTGAATGGAGTGTGTGACCAATATACATTCTATGTTGTGACTGTCTAGTATTTGGTGTTTGACTCAATGGTTGAGACAGCCTTGCCTGAAACCGGTATGAATACAGCTTGGAGTGTTGAATGGCCTGGTACTTTTCCCAATAAAAATAACTTGTTGTGAGTGTTCGGAGAGAAGTGAATGGCCTGAATACCTTGTGTGCCTGATTGGCTGCCTGCCTGCATGAATGCCCGTAGTCGTGATTGGCTGCTTGAGTATGACCCAGCGGAATCAATGGGAGATCAACAGTATATCTGGGGACCTCTCACTGCTAGGAATCGTGTTCAGAAGCTGAAGTCCACTATGATGAGTAACTGGAGTGAAGCTTGTCCTTGAGCCCTGCTGGATGAGAAGAATTGCTGTTGCTCTCCTTCGCAATCTGAAAGCTGCTGTGCTTCAAGAACTGACCCAGAGAGGACGTGTTAAGGTGCCCTCTTACCGAGCCACGAGGGACCATCGTGCACGGCTGATCTTTGCCTAAGCTCCCTGGTAAACAGACCTTCGACAGGCTGCCGACCGATACAGCGCCTGGACTGTTGTCCGCCACTGTCGCCAACCGCCATTGCCGACCGGAGCCGCCGTGCTCCCGTTGCCTAAGAACTTCATTGATCCACGGACGCTCTTATCCGCATCATCGCTGCTGTATCCTGCTGGAGAAGGCCTGACCGTTGACGCGCAGAGGAGCATCCACCGATGGGTCGCCCGCGACCCAAAGACCACTGAGACGCTGACGACTCGACGCCCTTGCTGGGCCACAGTTCTTCAACTCTTTGTGGTCCAGAACTATGAGCACCTATATGCCCTGCACACCTCTTCCTGTCAGGACATTTACGCTTCCCCGTCAGCCACTTCACTGTCGTAGCTCGACCAGTTCTCCGTCAGATGTTCGACAACCCGTGACTCCTGCCTGAAAGGGAGGACACTCAAGAAGGGGTGTCGTTTTCCCCGACATGGAACGCTACAGCACCAAGGTACTTTGGGGTTGCAGAACTATTGGGAAGTCTAAGGATGAACAATATATGGACTGGGCTTGTATCTTTCTTCTACAGGTTGCCCAGGTGGAGGGATCTCCACACAGAGCTGTGTTTAACGGTAGTTAGCAGTACTCTGCCTATTGCTCAACCATCTGCTTTCCTTCCTCTCTCTACTGCTGCTTTCCGCTTTATTTTGATCTGTGTGTCAGTCTGACCGTATGCACTTGAATAAGATCTAATAACGTTAGTGGTAGCACTTTAGAATTGTACATATTTACCATCGTTGATTTTCGGAGTACAAAGTGAGTTTTCGTGATCGTGTATATGACCTTGAATATTAATTATATAAAGACTGTGTTTTAACCAATACAGTGTGTGGACATTCCTTCGTGGGTGCTCAGGGACTACACTGTACTTAAGAACCAGCTTGCATCACCTCCTGAGAAGCTAGGCCTTGATTGCTCGACTACGTTACCATAATAGACAATATTGGCAGGGGTCTCTGTGCTTCCCCTCTACCATATAGAGAGCGGAAGTGCAGACCCCACCCCCCTCGGTCTTTACAATGAGCCCAAATGATAATATCTAAAACCCAACTTTACCCTTAAAATGGCTCTGGAAAATGGGCATAATAGACCTACCTCCAACTCCAGTAAACACAGTCTGAGATGTAGTGGAGAATTTTGACACAGAAATAACCCTTTACAGCCACACCCCAAACATAATGAAAAATACTGCCTCCAAGTGCACATGCTGAGAAACATCTTACCCTTCCAACAATTAGGTCACAACGTTGAAGTCACATCGGACATGGTCCTGGCCAAGAATGACTATTGAAATTATCTACTTAGGGATGACGTAAAGTATGTTATAGCTCTGCAACGATTTCAAATAGATCTGCAAACTTTAGCATTAAACTGGGTATACCACATCACCATTCTGAACACCCTCACTGGCCCCCGATCATAGCTAGGCAGCAATTCAACATTTTTTGTATCACCCTCAATACTCCTCAGGTGAATAAACCTTGGGCACATTCGGATAATGATACCCAATACTGGAGGCCAAAGATGTATTCCAGGACAAATGACCTATGTCTAGCAAGAACAAGTTGCACTTCAAGAAGGCATTACAAATCCACATGTTGCTCAGGACTTTCAAAATCTCACTACTAGACCTGTTCCTACCAACCAAACTAGTGTTCATGGAGCATTGGGTATAGCTTAACATTCTAAAGAAAAGCAGACTTTTGCAGACCTCCAATTATTTCTCACACTTACACTCAACACTGCACTGATTCCCAAAGTATGTGGCCCTGGAACCACCAATCCTATCATTGCTCCAGCCCCAACACCATCTATCTAAGCCTATGTGAAAACTGTTAACCCTTTCCACTTACACTGTTGCCCATCTCTGCTCCCCACTTCTCTTTTCCTTCCCCATTATCCTGTGTTCCCTCCGAAATTGCTACAGTGCTGCATGTAGTGTTGTACAAAACTACAATAATAAATAATCAATGGGCATGGTGTGGACTGAGGAGGAGATAGCAGAGACTCAGATTACAAAGATAAGCATCAGCAGCCAAGATGTATTATTGATAGGAGATAATTGTGTCGGAAGTAGATCTGTTATAGTAGAAAGCTTGAGTGCAAGTAGGTTCAGAATGCAGGTTGCTGACCTGAAGAATGCATGTTTCTTGATTATCCTTCTTAGTAAATCCAACACAGATATTCAGATACATGTCTTCAGTTACAAATAAGACAGTTGTGGAAGATAAGGTAGATATCCTCATAAACACCCACCGCTACAGGTCTAACTTGTACATGCAAAACAAACATCCAGGTTCAACACACAGCATTTCTCACAATATATCCCCAGACACACATGCATCAACATCACAAAACACAGAAGATGGAAGAATGGAAGACATATTTGCCTTTTACACAATGAAGTGTGCCTCACAAGAAAGAGCTGGAGTGATTGCTAGCACAGGGTAAAACACTGAATACATGAACATTCACCCTTCATATCAGATCACTCACATGCACCCTTAACCAGCCTCAAGGCTACCTGAGGAATACCCACAGCATCTATGAACAAATCGGGAATGCAGGAGAATGAGCAATAGGTAGAAAACTGTAATCCTTGGGGAAAAGACCCCCTGATGAACAGAAGCACACAAATAATGAACTCTTCCGGTAGTAATTAATACTCAATGATACGAGGGTGAAGTTGATGAATAACCAAACATTTTAAGAACCCTGTGAATGAAAGCCAGCCATCACCTACATGAGAGAGACATAGATTGTATCCCAAAGTACAGGGGTGGGCGTGTGTGATGAAATGACTACTGTTCTGCAGGAGTACAAGGATGAGCAGTGACTATTGAGCGGACAGTGTGGACATAACGTTTGGAGTATAAGGAAGGGATGGAATGAAGGGAACAGATGTAGTGGACGGAACGGATGAAGTCGACGGAACGGACGGAATGGATGGAACAGATGGAGTGGATGGAACAGATGGAGTGGATAGAACGGACGGAATGGATGGAACACATGAAACAGATGGAGTAGATGAAACAGAGAAAATAGATGAAACAGACTGAACAGATATGGCAGATGACATGAAGTGGATAGAGCGACACAGTGAACGGAGTCGATCGAATTGGATGAGTTGAATGGAACTGGATAACATGGATGGTTCGTTTGTCGCTATGTATGTCCCCACCTTCCTGTTCACGTGCCTAGTCTCAGGCGCCTCTACAGATAACCACCAAATCACACCACTACGCTTACTCTCTACTATGCATCCATCATTCAACTAGAACACAGCTATACCCCTGATAATTCGGCCTGGCTATTCACTTACGGATACGACCCCATGAACACCTCATCAGCCTAATAAAACGCAGTTAGCTGAGCACATTCCAGCCTAGCTGTTCACATAGACATTCCTCAGGCCTAATGCAGCCAAAACCCACCAGACTGAACACATCCAACTGATATCTTCAGCACCACACCTATTGCTAGAAAGCATCTTTCATCCAACAACTACACCAGCTGCACACCTCTCCGGTGCACCCACGCACCATACGACACTATCTCTCTCTACTCACTAGAACTACGGTTCCTGAGAGCGTTCAACCTACCTGTGCTTTCAGGTCATACCAATGATATATAAGGTGCCATATTAATGCCAAGTAACATAACATAACATAACTAAACCACCTACTCAGCTATCTCACCACTACAGGCCAACACTGGCACAGTCAAGAGATAAACCTCCCATGTTTTTTGTGGCAACGTGGGCGAAGGGCAGGCTACACTCTTAAGAGGGATTTGAAAATTGATGGCAGTAGCAACCCAAACAGAAATAGTACAAGGTTCCTAAATAAAGGAATGTCCAATCAAGGTTCTATGAGAATATAGTTATATTTTAATAAAATACACCAATATGTAAAATAGCAGTAATCAGTGATTCCATCGGTAAATTAAACCACTTTTGAAACAATATTGATCAGTTAATATTGTAAATACATAACATTGGTGAGCAATATTATTGCTCGTACAAGCGGCATTTCCAGTTCTTTTGTTCCTTTTTTGCACTCCGAATTTTATTCTTTGATTGCACTGAATGTCGCAGAACGCAATAGAGCAATGAAAGAAATTGAAATGCTGAGCAGCAGGAGGATTCAAGGGAGTGGATTTGGATTGTTAATTTTCTTGTCATGGACGAATCCATATGGGACAATTGTGGGGGGGATGTATAGTGTAACAGGGAAGGGGCTTGTGAAACATACAGCACGGGTTACATTAGGATCAGGGGTATCGGGTGTAGATGAGGCACTGGACAGTATGGGGGTGCCCCCCGTAAAAGTGTGAACAGGAAGGATTCTGCCCTGTGCTATTCGTACACCCCCTTCAAAAGATGAAAAATGGTACAGACAAACAGAGTCACAAAGTCACTTCCTGCACTGTATTTAGCCTCCAAAAGTAAGTGGATACAGTGAACCGGAGTTAACATAAACAGCAATATTGAGCACAAAGAAGACAGTCCATGGTGACAGCAAGATGACAGCAAGATTACAGCAGATTACAGCAGTATTTGTAACAATACAATACGTACAATATAATATTTTTGATGGGCTGGCAATAGTTGGAGTGAAAGATGTTTTAAAATCGATGTAAAATAAAGTCGATATTTGACATCCAATAACATCACATGCAACCAAAATAACCGATAAACATTCTAGCAAAAACCCACCGCTGTTGGAAAGAATGCAGACAATGAAAATGAAGACACGCTGGGGGCTCTAGGAGGGGTGAGGATCAAAAAGCTGCAACAATGTCACTTTAAAAAAGAGCATGTTTTTGAGAAAAAGTAACACAATGGTCGATTATCAGTCACAAGGGTCCCAAAAGTTGTCCTATATTGTCTTGGCCTCCCAAAAATAATGTTGTCTCTTCGGTTCCATGTGTTAAAATTGTTACAAAAATGTCAGTTTACACACAAAATCACTGCAAAAAGGCTGTGGTTGTCCCATTGCAATCCATGTAATGGATACAGGGGACATCCCAGCACACCCTGACCCATTATGCCATTTAAGGTGAGTGGGGGACACCCCTGCAATCCCCACTCCACTTAAATGGTATAATGGGTAAACCTTTACCAGCTCAAACCACCATTTTTTTTACAGATGACTGTTTGGACACAATTTCATTACTGCACACCGTCTCTTTTTGGTGGTTGAACAGTGTCGAACTGGGTTCTTCAGCATTTTCGTGTGGGTCGATTAGGGTTCAAAGTCAGCAAGTCATGATGATCGTGAGGGCAAGTCAGCATTTGACACAATTTGAAGGCTCCTGCAATGGTAAGGTTCTTGGTAGAGCCAGAGCAGCAATGGACTCTGTCAGCAAGATGCAGCGGCAAACTGGTAGTAAAATAGAAATTCTAGGTTTGAGAAGAGTGCCAAAGGCAGCACCATGGGACCTGTTTGGTTCAAAGGTGTTGAACGTGGTTGAGTCAAGCCTGAGAATTGTTCAACGTTGTGGATTACAGGAATCCAGCTGTCTTGACTACTCTGGTGCTGTGAGTTCCAATCTGGGACACAAAAAGTCCTTTTCCTCTTCACTCCTAGTATGGGTAGACTACCTGGCAACCACTGGAGTACTTCACATCCAGTGAGAAGTTTGGACACTGGTGCAGCTGACTGAGGGTGCAGATCATTGTCCAACAGCAGTCACTCCCAAAGTTCCCTGGGGGTGGGTAGGGGACAGAGGCCACCTCTGTCTTGAAACACTTTTTTTAAACTCTGGCAGAAGGCTTATAATAGGACTCCTGTTCAAAAGGACCAGCATGAATATTTTTGTTCTTACAAGTGAAACATGAATCAAGGAATGAGTGAGATACCCTTTCCTTATAAAGAATAAAGGGCACAAGGATTGCACAACAGCAATCCTGCAGGAAGGAGTCCAACCCCTGTTGTTGTGACAAGTGACTCTTGCCTCCTTGCATCATACCCACAGTGCTTTCTTCTACAGGAATTGATGGGGACAGAAGAAGAGAGAGCCCCACAGAAAATCAAGATGGCAAAACCTTTCTTTGCTCTTTCTGGCTACTCAAACCCTACAACCTTCGCAAGTCTGTAACTTCAAAGGCCCTCTGGTATGCAACATCCTGGGGTGAGGCTGACCTTTGTTTTGGGTGCACCTCTTTGAGGCAGTTTCACAGTGGCAATCCTGTTCAGTTTCCTGGGCTGAAGGAAAGGGAAGCCCATCTCCCACAGCTTGTTGTCCTGCTTGAAGCCAAACCAGTCTGTCTAGAGCTAATCCACATAGCCTTTCCATAGCTGTCCTCATCTCACAGGCTTGACATGTGAACACTATCAATTTGATGTGGCTTTAAAAGAGACACCATTTCTCCCAAAATGCCTTCGGTAGCGGAAGTGACATCTCATGACCCTTGACCGCTGATGACATCACAGAACATGATGTAATTTGACCTCACACCCAAGTGACATCACAGGAAGTGATTCACACGACCTTCAGGTGTTTCAGATACGTCTAGCACCTGTGTTTCCAGGCACTCTCATTTCAACCATATATAAGAACCGAGGCACAAAGGGAGGTGTGATTTGTCCACGATCACACATTTGGGGAATGTCGTTTTCAATATTCGACGTGGGGCCTATATGTAAAACATACATAAAGCAGTACTGGTCCCCAGATATACCAACCACCAGTGGTGACTGGTGAGTTGTTATTTTGGAGGGTGGAAATATTTGCCATAAGTAGGTGATTGCGACCAAACATAGCGGGGCAGCCCATACTAACGAACACACGTTTGGGGGGCTTAGGGGATCCTTCCCCCTTCACTGAGAAGATGTTTTGAATGAGGGGTTAAATGGTGTATTACACAGCACTATTTCTGTGAAAATGTGGGTAAAAGGGCACACAGTTTGCAAATTGGTTTTGTATGGTGTAGGGTAAATCATGAAAAAAGTACAATAGACGCAAGTCACCAAACGTGCACAGGCGCATTTCCCAATGAATTTTCATGCTGGTCCCTGCAATATATGCCAGTATAAATAACATTTTCATACTGGCTGTGCTAATACATTTTCATGCTGGCTCCACCAACATATGCTAGCATCCCATAAAAGAATATACTCATGTTCGCTTTGAGATTTTTGAACAGTATCATTACTGGCACTAGGCACAAAGCTGGCTCTGCCAATATATGCCTGTACTCCTATGTAAGAACATACTTCAGTTGGTTTGGCTATTAAAAGTGAGATGTCACAATACGAAAACATGTCCTAAGTGTTTCCAAGCCAGTCTAGACCCATAAGAACACTTGGTATGATTGATTCATCATAGATGTTCAGTTAATAAAAAGTCATTCTAGAGTAAAAAATATACAGGCCGCTCACCAAAATGTAAGTCTAGCCAGTTAATGCTATTTATCATGTTTGCTATATCAAAGATGCTGAACAATAAATGTCATGCCACAGCAAGAAATGGCTAGACTGGCTGCTCCAAAATTCCAGTTTAGCCAGGTAATGACACACATGAACTTGGCTTTGCCCGAAAATACCAGTGAAACACCAAAGTCAATAAAGGATGTGTCAAAAATGCTCTAGTGATCCCCAGTCTCCCAGGCCTCACACACACACACACACACACACACACACACACACACACACACACTCACATTCCTAGTAACTCACCCACCATTCACTCAGCCATAAACCTCTCATGTACACTTGCACTGCATTCTCCACACAGGCACGTACCCATCCTGAACATTCAAACACATTATCACATTCATTCATACTCATTCACCCACCAGTTACTCACTCATACACTTTCTCTCACATCCATTCACACTGCATTATCCACACCGGCGTGTACCCACCCAGAACATTCACACACACACACTATCAAATTCCGACTCAATCACCTACTAGTCACTCACCCATAAACCTTCTCTCACATCCACTCACACTGTATTCTCTACACATGTAAACATTCAGCTGCCCCCCCACCCACCCACCCAGAACATTCAAAAACACACTAACACATTCATACTCATTCACCCACCAGTCACTCACTCATGCACCTTCTCTTATATCCACACTGACTGCATTATCTACACAGTTCTTTTTTTAACACATTAAACACATTTCCTTGTAACCCCTCACATCCCCCGCCATAATTAAATACTCCTATCCAATCCCTCATATATACTTTGCAAGGAAAAGTGTTTAAAATTGCGAACAAGTGTGCCTCGAGGAAATGTGCCTTTGAACAAATGGGCATGAATCTGAGATTACAAGAAGGTATGTAGAGTTGGATAGAGGATGATAGATAGAGTGGTGCCTCACCATGGATAGATTTGTAAACCAGGAAAACATTTAAATATGGCCATCTTTTGCATCGTCAGTCATCCATGCTGGTGATGATACAAGCAAGTACGTGTAAAGTGAGCCAGTTCAAAGAGAGCCCTGGCAGCAAAGTTAATGATCTTGTTGATGGAACAGAAGAAATAGTTGGGGAGAGCACAGAGGATGCTGGCACAGTAGTCCAATTTAGAGAAGGCAAGAGTGGTTAAGAGATACTTGGCAGTGTTGAAAGGAAGGAGTCGCCTGATGTTCTTAATATTTAGGAGGTTGAGGCGTGCTGCTGTTCCAGTTTTGGAGATGAAACAGAGAATGTGTGAGAAGGGTCATAGATGAAGCTGAGGTTTCTGGCTGATGAATGTTACAGTAGACAATGCCAGGGAGGGAATATCAGAGTGAATAGCAGGGAGCAACTGTACCAGTGCAGACAGAAGGGAGCAGTCATAACAGTGCCAAGCGATCTCTAGGGCAATGGCATTTCGATGATTGATAAATGGAAATTTGCAGTGAAATGACTACTGCCCAGTATGAGTAGAAGCTAAACAGCCTTCTCAGCCCTCCCACTTCTACAAACCAAAGTGATCCCAATCATAATGATGAAGCTGGCACAGCCAAGAGAAATACCTCCTTTATCTTTTGTCGTAACATGGGTCGAGGGAAGTCTATATATATATATATACATAATAATTTAACTAAACAAATAAATCATACACCTAACTATTAAAAACACAATAAAAACCCACCACTGCAAAATAATACAGACAATGCACTGCAGCAATGTACAAACACTCTGAATAACTCAGGAGAGAGAAACAAGGTAAGAATTGCAATAATATCATTCAATGAATATGTTCTTGAAGAAAAATGGGCAGCAAGGTCTTTACCTAGCCACTAGGTGTCAAAATGAACAAAAGTGGCAGGGACTCTCAAATGTACCTGACTCCAGTTCTTAGGTGATTTTATGGGGTGGAACCAGGCTTAGAAATGTGATGCCTGAGGGTCAAACCGGGATCAAGCATAGTGAGTTGCGTTGTTTGCAGGTGAGTCAGCATCAAGTTGGGCTCTTAGTTGTGTTCCGTGCAGTTTAAAGGCAGCATTAAGTAACTCATGTTGATAGACACTTAGGAGCGGTTTGACAGTTGAGCGTGTTTTCATAATGATGAGAACCACTGAGCGATGCAATGATACAGTTGTTCAAGTAGAGGTTATATGCAAAGTCCTGGTAGTTCAATGCTTGGTTCGAAGACAAAGCGGTTAAAAGTCATCTACACGGTGCACTGCTGCTAAAGCTGGACCATTGACTGGATCTTTTGGCCCATTTCAGAGTTGAACCAGTTTGAAGGATGCAAGTGGACTTTCCAAGATCGAAGGTGAGTGCCAAAGGCTAACCAGTTGGTACTCATTCCTCGAAAGCATGGTTCACATTCATTTCATAGTGGTGTGAGCAATGGAAACAGCAGGTCTATCTGCTCTGGTTTCTCAGGATGATATGAGACCCAGTGCAGGAGGTTGGCTAGCAGAGTGGTAGGTGTTGGCCCTGAGCAAAATCAACCCCAATGTGTCCTGGGGATGGGTAGGTAGCAGAGCTTTCCTCTGCCTTGCAACTCCTGTCTTCATTCCTGTCAGAAGGATTTGGAAAGGACTGCTTTTCCAACAGAGTCAAAGAAAGGGAGACAGCCTCATATATGTATAAAAGATCACAGGGATTGGATGAAAGGAGGCTTGCTTTAAAGGGTCTAAGACCTATCCCTGAGACAAGTAACCCTTGCCTCTTGATATCATAACTAGAGTCCAATTTTCAACAGGAAGTGGAAGGGGACGGCAAGGAAAGAAAAACTCACAGAAAAGCAAGATGGAAGAGCCCTTCCACAAGTATCCTTGTGCTCTCTAACTGCCCTAACTCCTCCCTACTTTCATGACTGCAGCTTCAAAATGCCAGCCTCTGTTTTGAGGCAAGTCTGTGATATGGAATTGCTTCTTTGAAGTCAGGATCGCAAGAGATCTATTGGCCGCTACCGTACCTGGCATGAAGGAATTACCCATATTCCCAGAGAATCAATGCAAACAGTCAGTCTGCCTAGAATCCAAATAGCCTCTCATAGCTGGTATGAGCTCACAGGGTGACACCAGTATGATCCTAATTTGATGTAGCTTTAATAATTGTGTGAAGTACCAGCCACCATAACACAACACAGGCATACAATTTATTTCAAGATTACCCAGCAACTAGGTGATAGTTTACCATACATATTGTGGTGTTCAGAGGAGCTCGATTTATTGCATCCTCTGTATGCAGGAGCCTGGTGTTCCAGCAGCTGTCAAAGGGCACATGTTAACTTAGAACCTGCTCTATGACAATAGAGAGCAGGGGCTGCAATTCTGTATGGAGAATTGTGCAGCAGGGCACATGGGCACAGTATGTTTTTGGCATGGAGTTTTCTCAAAGTGGGGTCAGCCACTCTTTCTGGGATGGATTATCCGCTTGAACTGGGCCTGAGCAATCTTTCAGCTGGAAGGTTGGTTTGTGCATGATTTACTTATTTATTGGACATTTATACGATGCCTATACACAAGTGTTTCCAAGCGACACAAGACAAGAGGGGCGGAGGAAAGTAGAACCACAAAAAACAGTTATTTTGGCCTTGTGACAATCCTACCCTGCAAGTGTAAGACAAGGTGGTAAGTGCACAGGGGTAGACGGAGAAGTGCAGGAGTGAGGTGCGCAAATGCGCAAATGGAGAGGGGTGGACAAGTGCTGGGAGGGCCAGGACGGCAAGTGCCCCGGGAGAGAGTGTGGGAAGGGAGGATGAGTGCTGTGGACAGGGTGGACCAGGTTTAGGGCTAGTCTGGGGAAGTGGGCCGGAGGGCAAGTTCTGGCGAGGGATCCCTAGGGGACTGGTAGGGGGTGGTCTGGTCCCTGTGTGACTCTGAAGGGACCAGGCCCCAGTCATACCGGCAGAGGGAAAGATTAGCACAAAAGGGGAAGAAGGCAGGAAGAGGAGAAAAGGAAAGCCTTGAGAAGTTTCCGGAACTGCAGAAGGTCCGGCTCAAATTGAGGGGGGCAGGGAGGCCGTTCCAGAGGGAGGATCCGGCCGAAGAAAGTGCTCTCCCTCCAACTCTCTGCATGTGAAACGTTTAACCTGCAGAGAGTTGGAGCCGGAGGACTCTGGCTGGGAGGATTTTAGGGAGGGAAAGCTGGATGTAGAGAGGTCCCAGGGCCCGGACAGCCTTGTGGATGATGCAGAGGGTCTTAGTTATCCTTGTGGTCACCAGGAGTCAGTGGATATATTTTAGGACTGGTGAAATGTAGTCCCTGGGTCTTGCAGTCCTATTCTGGATTGGTTGAAGGGGCGAAGGGGGGAAAGAGGCGGATTGAGGAAGAGGCTGTTGCAGTAGTCCAGCCTACAGAGAACCAGGGTTCTGGAGATGTTGAGCTTCTAGAGGAAGGTGAGGAAAGGTAGAATGTCCCTGAGGAGGTGGAGCTGCAGGTTGGACTTCTTGGCAAGGTCTGTGATGTGTGGAGAGAAAGAGAGAGAGGAGACAAAGATGATCCCAAGGTTTTCTGCTTTACAAGTGGATGAGGGGAGGGGGCCTAAGGAGGCTGACCAGAAAGTGGGGGGGGGGCAAGGAGCAGGCATCCCAATGAGAAGGATCTCCATCCTACCGGCATTAGTTCAGAGATCATTGGCTGAGCACCATGCTTAAATAGAAGTCACACCGTGTGATGCGGGAAATGAATTGGAGGGACAGGGCCTCCATACCCTTGTCCTATCCTCCCTTATCATGTGTGTAATGTGTTGTCTTCTGCACATGAGTCCACATGAGACTCCTAGCAGTGCAGCTCTTCCTTTTTTTGGTTGTGGTGAACAGAGACACCTTTATGTCACCCATGAGTGTGTGTACAACCCTGTACTCTTAGTGTATGTTTTTGTGCACCTGTGTGTAGCCCAAAGAGCAGGGAATGGGCTGAAGGAAGCTTCCTGCTGACTTTGGCAGGTGCTCTGAGTATCTTCCATTTTGGGATACCCAGGCCCTGCCATAGGAATCAGTGGATTCCTGATAGATGGCAAGATGGCCCCTGTGGCCTATTGGTTTCTATTACCTGTTACCTTGTTTTCCCAATGTCCTGGGAAGCCTTGGCTCTGTCCCTTCCCCTGACTGTCTGTTGGGAGGAAGAACCACATTGTGGGTAGTCCAGGCCAGAATGGCTGGAGCCTTCCCAGTGACTGGGTGAATGGAGTGTGTGATCAATATGTACTCCATGTTATGGGTGTCTGGTATCTGTGTGTGACAAAAAGAATGAGACAGCCCTGCCCAAAATTGACATGACTGCAGTGTGGTGTGCTGAAAGGCTGGGTGCTTGCTGCAATCCACATGCCTTGTTATGGGTGTCTAGGTGGAAGTGAAGGCCTGAATGCACTGTGAGCCTGATTGGCTGCCTGCTTGCATGAATGCTCTTCTGATGGATTGGCTCACTGAGCTTGGCTCAGCAGTGTGAATGAGGGACAGATAGGTATATCTGGGGACCTCTCACGTACCAAATTGTTCATAAACTGAAGTTGAAACTTGAAGCTGCTTATCCTTGAAGCCCAGCTGAAAGAATAAGGTTTGCTGCTGCTCTCCGCTGATGAAATCCAAACGCTGTTGTGCCTGTCAAGGACTGATCCAAGGGAGTACCTGTTTAGGAGACCTCTCCCCGAGCTACCAGGGAACATCGTGCAGAAGTTCATCAAGGCACCCTGGAAGTCAGTCCCAAAAGGCTGTCAACTGGAGATGGGGTCCGCCGAGAATCATTGAAGCAAAGCACCAGAACATCAAGGCCGTCAACGTCCATCACCGTTGACCGTGGTTAAGAGGATTTCTGTGACCACTGGAAGCCCATCGAGTCACGTTGCCCAGAAGCAGGGACAGCTTGATGACATGCTGCTCGACAATGACAGGAGCCGCAATGCCTCACCATTGCCTAAGAACATTTAAGCCAAGGGCTCCCTTGTCATCAACGATGACCTCTTTGACCCGCTGGAGAAAGTCAAGGTCGCTGATGACTGAGGAGAATCTGCCAGTAGGTTTCTCACCACAAAGTTCTCAAAGATGCCGACGAGTGTAGATCCATCCCTGGTCGAGTCCTGATCGTCCAGATCAATGCGGACACCCGATGCCTGCTGCTGGGCCTACGCTCATCACCAAGTCCTCTTTGCTGCACCGAACTCTATTATCGCACCACATGTCTCATCTATGTAGGACGTCCATGACCAATCGTCTATGAGCACCGCTCATAGAGTAAGTACATTTTATTACAGGTTGCCCAGGTGGGGGGATCCTCACACAGAACTGTGTCTTAATAGCTAAAGTACTCTTATGCCATTGTTTAACCCAACATGTCTTCCTTCCTTTGTCCTATGCTGATACACATTACTGTTTCATTTGTATGCATTAGACACCGTCAGCAGTTGGTGCATTTTAAAGGAGTCAATAGCTAAGAGTGGTACCACATAGACATTGTATATATTTGCCATATTAGATTTGCCAAAGCACAAAGTGTGTATATATATTGAACCTTATTTTTTATATAAAGAACAGTGTTATCACATAACATAGTGTGTGGACATTCCTATGTGGGGGGCTTGGGGACTACACTGCACTTAAGAACCAGCCTGCATCACCTCCTGAGAGCTTAAGCCTTTGTTGCTCGTCCATTCTACCATAAAGAGAATCTTGGCTGGGGTGCTCTGTGCTTCTACTCTGCCATATAGAGGGCAGGAGTACAGATACCCCCCTTCGGTCTTTACAGGCAGTCAGGTCGGAGAGCAGAAAAGGAGGAGGTAGAGGATGGCAGCTTGAAGGAGAGCTGTGTGTCTTCTGCATAACACTGGAAATGAGGGGAGAAGGTGGAGGTCAGGTGGGCCAAAGGAGCCAGGTTGATGTTGAAGAGCCATGGTCAGAGGATAGAGCCCTGATGGATGCCAAAGGTGGAGGAGAGAAAGGGATCCAATTGCACTTGGGCGGGTCTGTCCGGGAAGGAATTCGGTCAGCCATGCCAGTGCCAAGTCAGTGATGCCTATGGTATCATGGAGAAGGTTTATGAGGATGGAGTGGTTGACTGCGTCAAAGGCAGTAGAACGATCAAGGAGGATCAGACAAGAGGGAGTGTTTGAGTCCAGGTTAGAGAGCAGATCATCACAGGTGTTCTGGAGATCAGTTTCCATGCATCTGGATACCCTGAAACTGGACTGGTGGTCATGGGGGCAGCCAGCCATTTTGGTGTGGTGGGTCAATTGGAGGATGTCCAGCTTCTCCATGAGTTTGCCCAAGAAAGGGGAGATAGAGATAGGGCTATAGTTTGCCGTGCAAGAAGGGTCAGCAGACAGCATTTATAGGAGAGGGTACACAAGAGGGTACTTAAGGGTTTTTCGGGTGGAAGCATCAGCAAAATAGTGATCTCAGAGGTCAGCCAAGGCTGGGCTAGACAGGCAATGTTGTCTTTGATGGTTCTGGAGAAGTAGGGAAGCACCTGTTTAGAGGAGACTTTCATAGAGCGGACAACTCTAGAGATCTCATCTGGAGCAATGGAGAGAAGGAGGAGAGTAAGGGGGGAGGCAAGATAAGGGGGGTGGGTGAGTGAGCAGATGACAGAGAATACATTTGTCCAGGGATTTGAAGGTGAAGTGGGCGGCAACAGGAGAGGAGGAGACTGCAGTAGGATTCGGGAGTTCCTTGCAGATTTTAAAAAGTTCAGCCGTGTTATTGGTGGCTCCAAAGATGCAGACTTGAACGTGAGCCCTCTTCTTGGAGCAGATGGCGAGATGATATTTACAGTAGGCAGCAGGCCAGTTTGTCAGAGGATGAGCTAGATGTCTGCAAATTCCGCTCTGCAGTTTTGCACTTGTGTTTCAAAACTGCCAAGTAATTATCATACCAAGAGTTGCATTTGGAAGCTGGCTTCATGTTGATCCTCATGACAGAGGCAAGAGTGTACAGGGTGTTAGAGATAGAGAGATGGAGCACAGTAAGGGAGCACAAATTAAGAGGACATTTGGAAAAGTGGAGGTTTTAGAAATAGCGAAGAAGGTGAAACACATGATGAAGTGTGTGAAAGAATTAGGTACTAGAAGTGTTAAGGAAGAGAGACGGGAGTGTACTTCAGTCAAGGCGCAATGAAATCCTGAAGGTAGGAGGTTGCCACCTAGAATTATACAAGTCAACCAAGGAAAGGAGTGAAAGGAAATGACAAGGGAAGCCTTGGGGACTGCAAGAGCTGGAAGGATGGAGTTGAAAAGGTGCTTTCATTGTGGGAGTACTTCTCATTTGACAGCTCTGGCAATTGGCCAGGGCTGGATGCAGTATCTAGGAAGTGTGGGATGAGAGGCACTATGTGAGATGTTGTGTTTCAAAGGAGGAGTTTGAGAAATCTCCCAGTGTGAAGAAGAGAATGGAGGATGTGGACAAATTGATGATGCACGAGTTGTACATTATTCTTGGAGCCAAGTTAGTGTGAGGACTGGGAAAGAGGCAAACCTCATTCTAGGGGTTTTGGTCAATGATCATGGTGTATCCATGCTGATAGATTTGTGGTCCGATTACACCATAGTAGACTGGGAGATGAGGGTGACCCGATTGGGGGAAAGGAGAAGCAATTGAGCAAGCCCAAGCTGCTGGCTTATTTGCTTACACTTGTGTCAAGATTGAAATAACTGGTGAACCCATATCTAAATTGGAGTTTGAGGGTTGAGTTGCAGTAGCTGATGTGTGGAGTGTACTTGCTTGGATGGTACAAGCAAAGTGAGATGGGAATCATGCTAGACCCCAGTGTGTCTGGGTTGGTGTCACTGGTAGGGAAGATGTGGGGTTGCAGGGTGGAGCAAGAGTCAAAACAAGTGTTTGAGGAGAGACTGGGGTGTCTTGAGGGGTACCAGCCCATAATAATGTACAAACCTAGTGCTGTGTCGTGCCAGTTATGGAGACATGTATGCTTTTTCCTAGGTGTCAGTGGAGCTCTGCAAACTTGAAGAACAGGGTGTTAACAAGCAGGTTGTTATCCAACAGGTTGAGACATCCAAATGGATATCACGAATAGTGGTGGCCTGTAAGGCCAATGGACAAATCAGACTCTGCATAGATGTGAGAGGTGTTAATAGGAATGTGGTGGTGGACAGGTTCTCTCTCCTGACATAGGAACAATAGTGAGTTTGGTTGGTGGTTGGTGGAGCCAGGATGTTCAGCATGCTCGATTCGGCATCGGCCTACCATCAGATCCACCCACATCCTTCCTTCCAAGAATTAACAATGTTTACAATGTCAGAAAGGACATTTTGTTTCCATAGGATGACTTTTGGTTTAGTTTCGGCTGCCGTCTGCTTCCAAAGGGTTATGCATGCCCTCTTCAAAGGGGAAAAGTCAGTGTTTTGCTTTCAAGATGACATCTTAGTTACAGCGTCAACAGAGAAAGAGCATGATATCAGAATTAGAAGGGTGATGAGCATTGTCAAAGTTGGAGGATTAACTTTGAGGAGAGAGAAGTTCAAGTTGAGCGAGGCAGTTATTTAGGTGTCTTGGCATCTGTAAATTAATTGTATCCAGTAACATATCACGTCTCGGTCTCACAGCAATTTGGCACATTGCTTTGCTTTATTATCCAGGACATGACTGGAACAATTGCATTGCATTGAAAGGTATAAGGAAGACATTAGTAGGTCACAACACGTGTCCGTGGGCACATTGCAAATACATTTTGACAAATTACATTTACTTGTGACATATCTTTTCTTGAATATATATCACTGGTACTGGTTGAAAGTGACAAATATACTTTGCACCTTTGAAAACACTTTCCTTTCAGCCTTGCGAGGCTTTTTACGATAACATACACAAAGGAGTAGAGTTATGATCCAGGAAAGGCACCCACACTTTTCTATATTTACCAAAGATACACAAGGACCTATGCCATTTTGTGGTTTAGTTAAGTATTACATGACATTTTTATCATATGTTTCCTGATAGGTGCAATGGAATGTGCCTGTTGTGTAAGAAGGGGTGGGGTTTTAGTGAAATGAGGTGAGCAAAAAGGAATTTGACGATGCTAAGGGACCAATAGGATGAGCACCGGTCTTGGTGAATTTTGATACTAGATCTCAATATGGGTGATGAAGAATTCTAGTGATTCGGGGATGGGGGCAGTACAAGGACTTGATGAATTAAGGTTTTTGATTTTGCATCAAGGGCCTTGCAAGAGGTGGATCCAAGGTACTTCATACAAGAGAAGGAGGCATTCAGTCTGGTCTACACTTTCAAATGGTTTTATATGTACTTGTGGGGAAAAAAGTTCAGAGTTCTCATAGACCACAAGCCTCTTGTTGGAGACTTCATGACATAAGGGCTGGATGCAGTGTCCCTGCCATCAAGAAGTAGATTGCCTTTGCAGGGTCTTGAGTTTTTCAGTTGAGCATGTTCCTGGGAAGGAGAATGTACTTGCAAACTTTTTGTCAGGGAGAGAAAGGATTGGTGTGGTGGATGATGGTGAGGAGGAAGTCTTTCAAGTGTGTGAGTGAACTCTCAAAAGAGATGAATGGGAATGGGTGCTGTGGAGGATGATTCTCTCAGGGAGGTGATGAGGAGAGTCCACTCAGAATGGAAAGTGCAATCGCCTTACAAATGCACAATAAATAATAAATAACAAAATCAAATTGTGCAACATCCCAAATGTGGAAGGAGGTTCAAACTATGTAAGTTCTATTAGCAGGGAGAGCTGGTCATTTAGATTCACCATTTTTCACCATTTGGTATAGCATTTCTGCAGGCACGCTATTCACAGTTAATTTTGACACACGTGAAAGAGCATCACACAGTGAAAGGTAGAAGCAGGAAAAATATTGCTGATTATATTTAAAATGTAGGCCCAGTATATATTAAGGGTTTTGTAGTTAGCATTAATGAATTAAGTGTGCTTTGTTTGTATTTAGGAGTACTTGTTGGTTAAAGGATGGCTCAATTGTCACGTAGTGCAAACATTAAGTAGGATAGATGTTGATTTAAAATAAATCCCCTATAGGATTTGGGGACACTAGATGATTGATTCCAGAAAGTGAATTTTGAAATCTGCTGAAAAATGACTTTTATAACTGTATGTTTTTAAAGTTTGTTGGATGCACCTTTGTATATATCGTATTTGTTTCCCTTGTTGTGTTATATGTAGCATTTGCAATTTAGGTCTAAACTTTGAGGGGGATAGGCAATGTTAATTGCGCTAAATTTAATGCAAAAATGTTTGGACTATGAGAGCGGGGGAATGTTGTTCTACAGTAAAATCTGCTTTATCAAGGAAAGTCGATTTGGGGGACTGAATAGAAAATTATGTTCGATTAGAAGGTCTCAAAAAATACCAGTTTGTACAGTATATGTTATATGCTTACAAAAAACTACTGCCATATTTGAATGCATGCCCAGTGCCAAGACTAAGACGTTTTATACTTTTAGTCAGGATTAATCAGCTCCTAGTCTTAGCTATCACCGACGTAATTGATAAGATCCCTATGGCGGATCGTTACTGACGGCTGTGTAAGGATAGTAAAATTGTTGAGACTGGGAAACTACTGACTAGTTGCCCCAAGATGCTGAACACGTACAAAAGACATTATGACAAATATGTGCATGACATTGAACATATAGATGAAGATATTTTCTGGTGGCAAAGTGTCAAAGCTTCTAACTTGAAGATTTTTATCGCAATCTATAATGTTTTGCTGTGCTTGAGAATCTGCTTAGGATGTCGATTTAAGTGGCTTTGGTGTAATGGGTATTTATTCTTGTCCATAGGATGTACCCCTTCAGTAAGCAAGACATTAACTTGGTGAAACATAAAATATTGACCCTATAATTATATGTTTTAGATTTATTTCTAAACCTCTGTTTTTAATTATGCTAAGTGCATGATTTTAGTAGATAGGATGAATTAAGTTAGAAAACATTTTAAATATTTGTATTTGACTATGTATGTGGATTATACATGTATTTATTCATTATGTTTATGATTTATATTCTATGTGAAAAGTTTATTTATAAACTAAAACACATTAATAAATAATAATAATAATTGAATGTGATATTCTAATTTATTCTTTGTATACACACCTTTTGATGTGGTAATAGTTTTTGGGACGCACTTTCACTTTATTAATGTTCATTTTAGCTTTTTAATAATGATTGTATATGTGTATGTCAATTGCCTCGCTAATTCGAATTTGAATGTTACTTGTTGTCATGAATAAACTTCACTGATTGCAAGTATGTTGATAACAGGAACATTTTTCTTGTCTATACGACCAGCATATTTTAAGGGCTTTTATAGCTATCATGAAGTGTGATTTGTTCATATTTAGGATAACTTAGAATATGTTGTTTTGGTAGTTGGTGAAAGGGTCACTGAAGTGCCACTTAGTGCAAACATTAAGAAGGATATATGTTGATTTTTTACTAACATAAGGGCTGCCAGCCACGTTAGCAAGAGTTCTGCCGTTGTGAGTTAGGCCCTGTTAGAGATTGTAGCTTCTGTCAGTTGGAGTATTAGAACAAAACCATTGGTGGGATCCCCTACTTCACTGACACTCAGGGATAGAACAATTATACATTAAACAACAATTGTGACCAGTGGAACTGAGGAAAGATCGGGGAAGGACACTAGAGCTGCATCTAATTAATCACTATTTTATTTTGTTTTCATTCTTTATAAAAAAAAGTTACAAAATTGATCCAATAAAACATTATTTCTGCTTCATTCATTCATATTTCATACATACCATTCATCTTCAGATAATGTTTATAATGTGTACGATCATTACTAGTGGATATATCATTGTTAGTAAGATACATTTGAAATTAAACAAAGTGAAATAGAAGGCTTATATGCAACATTCTAGCTTTCATAGAGGAATTGTTTTAGAATGTTGAAGATGAATGATATATATGAAATACGAACGAGTGAAGGAGAAATAATATTTTATTGGATCAATTGTATACCTTCTTTTAATAAAGAATGAAAATAAAATAAAATAATGATTAATTAGACTCAGCTCTAGTCTCCTTCCCCGATCTTTCCTCGGTTCCACTGGTCACAATTGTTGTTTAATGTATAGTTGAGTATTAGGCCACATGTTGGCGCTTCTGTTCTTTTCATATAATTCGTTTTTATTCCTCCTTAAGCCCAGTAAGTGTTTAGACAGCTAAGATCCCTGTAGTAAGGGGGAAGCACTGCGCAGATAGGAATTAATGGTGCAAGGTCCAGCAGTCCATAGTAGCTGTGAACGAAGTCCGTTATGTCAGTTTTGTTTTTTGCAGATCAAATTAGTGCAGCAGCTCCAAAGGACAAATCTTACTGAGAGCAAGGCCTGGTGTCCAGACATTGCTAAAGTGTTGAACTAGGTTGTGAAGTGACAGGTCCATTAGATCTACAGGTGTCAAGCTAAATAGAGCAAATAAATCCAAGAAATGGATCCCCAAGAGCAGTGTCTCGGGTGCATTTTTTATAAAGACACCTGGTTCCAAAAGAGATGGTGAAGGATATGTACTAGGAAAGCAACTTGTTTCACGATGGGAATCACAAGCGGTATTGCCAACGAGTACAGCCTGTAGGTCGAAGTGCCATTTGTGGTTGCCAAGTTGTCTGGTTTCGTGAGAAAGTAGTATTGTGTCCACATTATTGGCACAGAGTATTGACCTCATTGTTCACACTCACTCATGATTGAGTCGCTTCAAGGGGCATGCACCTCACAAATGATATGAAGTTTTTAAGGAAAGCCCATTGTTGCAACAAGTTACCTGAATGTAATAAAGCAATCTGAACAAAGCATGTTTTGCTGACTGCTCAATTAGGCCATTCGCAGGGTGCTCTACTCATGCCGTCACAGATACTTAATTGACCAATGGGGTAGTAAAATGTAAGTGATGTTTAGATTTTTGTGTAAGAGTTAGCAAATAGGAATTGCAGAATTAATCTGTATTTGGAACATGTTGTCAATGTATTTTTTGTGAGTTTTGTCTTTAAATGCTGTAACTAACGCGGGCATGCTGAGTGAGTTTTCCGTTCTCCTACGAGGTTGTTGTGACCCTCTCGCTTCCTCCAATTGTTCTTGTGCATCAATCGGCACTATCCTCCTATGACATAAATATTTTATCTTGTCATCTATTAATCCCCTACTCCTGTTAATTTCTTCTTCTCTTCTCCTCATCTCCCTCAATTCATCTTCCTCTCGTCCTCTTTCCAACCTATGTACTTTCATTCTTTGGGCTTCTATCTCTCCTCATTTCCTCTCTTCTAATCTCTCCTATTCTGTCCTTGCGTCATATCTTCTTCGTGCTACACTTCGCTTGTATTCTTTATCCCTCTCTCCATTGTATTCTCTTTGCTCTGCCTTCTCTTTCTTTCCCGCTGTTGTCTTTCCTCTCTTTCTCTAACCCTATCAATGATCTTGTCATCTTGCTTAAGTAATATTTGTACTTTCATCCATTCATTCTGCGCTATAGTTATCCCTTAGCCTTATCCTTTATTTCCTTCTGTTTCTTTATTTCTTCCTCTATCCTCATTTGTCAGTCTTGCCTATCCTTTCTCTCATCACGCTCTTTATTTTCATTGCGTGTTGATATATCTTTGCATTCTCTGCTTTTGCTCTCTTCCGCATTATCCACATTATCCTTGCTGCTATAAGCGGGGGGCGCATATGTTGCATTTCCATACCACACTTTTACTTTTAATTCCTTTAAAAGGTAAAATCCCTTGTCCTCTGTATTTATGCTCTTATCATCAGGAGATGAAAGGGGAGGTGAAGGCATTTTATCCCCCCCTTTATGCTGATTGAGCATCCACTCGCTCAATCTTCTTTCTCACTCTGATACATCTTCCATAAAACTAAAATGGCCAGCTTTTTCTGTAACTTTGTTTCCTCATATGTGGCATGCAAATAGGTTGTCAATGCCGCAATGCGGTTTTCGACAGCGAATCCTCCTAAGGTCACGGCATGAGTTTCTTACTAGTCGTGCCCCAGACCCATTCCGAAAGATATTTCCTTTTCTTCACTGTGTATATCAGCAATGTCCTACACAGATGTAAAGAGGAGTGTCCCCCATGATGACGAGTCAATTTTGAACATCAATACTTACCTGTTCCTTTATTTGATTGTTTATTTTATCAAATATACCACAGGCACCATCAATCACTGTTTATAATCCCAAAAAGAAATATTTTAACTGCTTACTTTTTTATTTAAAAGTCTATGCAATTATACACTGTTTACTCCCTCATTTAAACTTTCTACCAAGTTTTGTTGTTTCATTCTTTTATTATTAGTATTTTAATAGTTTCTTCTATATATATATATTAATTTCCTTCAATATTTACCCTCCTGATTGACATAAATCTCTTGGTCCAAATGTTCACCAATCTCCCTAAGTGTTTACTATCATTTTATATTTATTAGTCTAAACACAACAAAAGCTTTAAATTGACTTTTTTATAGCCCCACACATGAGCACTTTTTCAATTTCACAGCATACGTCTTCCTTTACTATTTTAGTAAATGTATCCCTTCTCCGTTTCACTCCATTTTGGAGTTTGATACACACTCTCTTGTAGGCCTTGCCTCAGGAATCCTTAAAACCACTATTTGGAGTCTTTACTTTAGTGTGTACCCTTCTGCCCCCTTGGAAACATGAATCAAGGTATCTACTTCTACTCTTTATAATCTCCCTAAAAAATCATGTTACGTTTAATATGTATTATTTACAACACAACACAATCCCTCCCCCTATTTTTGCCACGTTCATTGTTCTACTTACATTCAAAGGTCAGCACGAGTACCTAGGTATCGACTCTCCCTCAACCGACCAGTTCACCTTAATATGATATATGATATTGTGTCTATATCGCGCCCATACACAAATCTTTCATGGTAAAATCTGCAGGGACCGAACAGGAATTTCTCATCAATGGGGCACCTGCCAACCAAATCCTCATGCACGTGACTCTGCACGCTGATCTCCAGAGGAAGCTCTGCAGTCGTCTGGCTAATGGCGGGTGCAGCCAACCATTGGGGTCTGGAGCTGGCCTAGGTTGATTAGACTATAACCATCCGCACTGCTACCAAAATGTGCTCTTTCACCTTGAAGCGTCTTTTGTGCTAGATGGAATTACAAATAATGGTCTCAGACAAACTAATCGGACATACTCAAGGAATATGGCAAAGTACTGCTTTATTTGCATTTAATAAAGCAGGGAGGACTGACAGGCATTGGACCGATGCATGCACACTCACACAGTAGCTTGATTACATACAGTTCTTATAACCGAATATCCGTCATCTATGACATCATTCTACGTGGCAAAATATAAAACCTATTGAGAGAAGGGATTGGTTAAGTGAACATATCTACATATACAACACACAACACATACAAATTAATACATCATGGGCTGCCCCTTCCTTGTCTGTAGGACATGCCTTCAACTGCCTCTAAAAATGTATAGTACTGATTATAGTGGACAAAATGGCAGCAGATTGGTCTATGCAACATTGTATGTTAGGTTGCCAGTTAGACTCACTTATTGGTTGTCATGCTATCCCAACCTTGGACTTTCAGCTCTTTATCAGCACGTATGTGAAATGATACCTATCAATCCAATCAGACTACTCCCTGTTATCCCAATTAGTCCATCACCTCTAATCGGTCAGCCATAAGCCAAAGTATTTTGTCTATAGTTGAACTTGCAACCTGCTCACTGTCCTGGAGGGAGTGGTAGCACACCACAATCTCGCATGAGGCTCTAATGAAAAGCCCTTGTCTTCGACTTCTGAGTGAGAGACCACAAATATGTCAATTTCAGCCTCTTATTTACTGTTATTTGATTCAGTTATGCAGGGTGCTGTTGCTCCTCTTGTGCTCTTGCCAACTTTACCTTGCATAGATTTCATACCATTTTAATTGCCCAACACTTTGGCCATTGCATATATTTTTGTCTTCTTTAATCGAAGAGAAATGTGCCCTTGGTTTATAGCTTATCCTGGTTAACTCACCTTGTGCCATGCAATTATTCCTTAAAATAGCATCCTTGATTCTACACAGCCTTCCCATTGTTCTGCACACAGAGATTTCCAGCTACTACTGATTCTGCAACCTGAGTCTGTCTCTGAGGTAGCTTGGTTGAATTCGACATGAGACAGCGTCCATTTTTTCCGTCCTTGCCATGTTCTGTATTCCTCTATAGCAAACATCTATATGTTTCCTTTCTACCTTGCGTTTCTGCGTATTTACAATTATTGACCAGTAAGTAACTTCATCTTCTTTGTATTCATGACTATTTTAGCCTTAGGTACATATTTCTCTTGGTGCTTAAGTTACATTACTTTTGGTATTTTCATATCATATCAACATAGGTTTATATACCTTCTTCATGAAATCACGCTCTTCTCGTCAGATTTCATTTTATTGTTCCATGATGTCCATAGGTGCTTGCTGACATCCCTCCATGCAGCATCCTTCCACACTTTCAGTGCAAGGGTACATTCTTTATGTCTGTCTGAGTGCATAACGTCTGTCATACACTCAATGAGGTATAGGAACAATATATGGGATCCCATTTAGTGCTCTTTTTGTACTATTCCATTATGATGACGGTAATGGGGCAGGAACTAGTGAGAAAGCATCCACCTGCCCCTCTACACAGGATTCTCATGGGTTGAGGCAGCAGAAGTCCATAATATCAGAGGAAATGCCACGAGATCTTTTTAATTCTCAATGCAAAACAGAGCGTCTTATTAACCCGATATCCTCTGTGAATACACTCCCCACCAGGATTCTGCACTCGTGGTTCAGAGAAGTGGAATGAAAGGCTTAAAGATGATGTTGACCTCGAATTAACATTTCGGAATGGCTTCCAATTCTGTGGGCATTTTACACGGGACAAAAGTAGAGTTCTTATTTAGAGGAAAAATGGGAGAATTAAATTCAACGACCATTGTGAACGTTAATAATGGCAAATTATGAAGAGGGAAAGAAAACTAAAATAAAACTAAGACTGTTGTTAGATTTTAAAACATTTTCAAAGATTATAGGCCTCATTACAAGGTTAGAGGTAGCCATGACGCTATTAGCACCATGGCTACCCCCTTACCGCATACCAGGTCCGGGTTCCCTGAATGGGAAATTACCAGGCCATTCCAACCTTGGAGGACCCAGTATTTCTCCATTCAGGGAACCCATCCCCATTCCCATTGCAGCCCCCATAGGGCTCAATGGGAATGGGGACCATGCTAACAACGGGCCAGTTAACAACGAGCCCGTTGTTAGCATGCTGGTCCTTTAGTGGCTCCCACTAAGGGCGCCTGGAAAAACCAGCCGCCCTTAGAGGGACCCGCTAAAGGACCTTGTAATGTAGCGTTAAGAGTTAACGGCACCGGCAGCATTATTGGCAGCGTTAACCCCTTACCGCCAACCTCGGAATGAGGCCCATAGTGTTTTAGCACTTGACATCTGGAATTCCGCTCCATTAAAAATCCTATGACACTGTTACAGGCAACATTCTATTTCTTTAATGGTAAGACTGAGTTATGGCATCATAATTTCAGAATTGTAGGTGCCAACGTTTTAACATCCTGCAAATTGTTCCTTCAAGTACAAAGCTTGGTATGCCCTACATTAATCACTACTTGTAGTGTCATGGCCATCACTGTGTTTCAATTCAGGGTTATGGTAGGGAGCATGTGACTTCTGTTTCCCTGATGCTTTTGTGAATTGCTTAACAAGATTGGAATGCATGCACAGCTCAATGAAGTGGGGATTTTCCCCAGTAAGTAAGCTTTTTGCGGTACACTCTTATGAGCACAACACGATGGCCTACCAATTTCATGCTCAGACACCTTGTACAAATAAAATAACATTTTCAGGTATTCCAAGGCACGGCAGGGAGCTGGAAGGGTGTGCAGATCTGAAGTAGCATTGGTGGATATATATTTCAGACATTGTAACATGCAATCAACTAACTTTGTGCTGCAGAAGACCCGACGATGAGAACACAAAGGGTTCATTGGAAGAGGTGTGGCAACAAAAAGGGATTGCAGGGCTGACTGTATGATACATTCCTGAAGAGATTTTAGAATGGTCTGTCACTTTATGGGGGTAATCATTGTAAGGTGGACCCGTTTTTGCAGCTATAATCCCACAATGTTAGCAGATTGAATATCCTGAATTGAATGTTCATGTACCTTAGTGATTCAATGTAAGAAGCATCTTTCTGCCTGTTTTAGCAGTGTGATATTCTATAAGTGCCCAGAGTCAGTTTGGTGCATAACTAAAGAGGTGATGGCTGGAAGGTTTGGAATTCATCCTAAACTCTGGCATTGTTCTGGGCAACCTTCCAGACCAATGTTCCTCAGCATGCCAAGCCATTACGGGGGGAAAGACCATATGCAAATCAGGCTTGGTTCCAACCCATAAGGGGTAGCCCAAACTGCTATCCCATTAGAATCAGTATGGTAGCAGAAGGTTTCATCTTTAATTATTACAATCCCTTTCCCAAGATCTGGCTTCCTCTGTGGTTGATGGTCAGGACACATCATCCCTTTTCAAGAGCAGTGGAAATCAAGGCTGTTCATGGAAAAGGACATTATTTGAGAATTGGGGCCCATGCACAAGAAGACCAACATTGAATCACAATCCCCACCTAATCCACCTCCTAAATCAGTGATGGACTCACTTTTGAAAGAGATTTGGGCCCTCAATCATTCATGATGGAGGTCAATGCCAGAAATGCTAGCGTCACAGAGAAACTTGGCATCTATGACAGCTGAATGCTAGAGCTGAAAAAAAGCACCATAATGACCTTTATGTTTTTGACATTCAGTGGGGAGTTGAAGGGTTGACCTGATCGAACTCCTGTAACCACTTCTGGCTAGATTTCTCTAACTGCCAACCCACATACATTTAAACATCAAGTGTACTCAAATGGCTTGGTATCAGCATTCGAGGTCAAATGAATGGAGTTATGATTGATTGGGGATTTTATAAGAACTGGGCAGTGGAGGAAAAAGAGGTGGTCTTCATTGATAAACTTGCCAACTATGACAGCTGAATGCTAGATTGAGAGTGAGCAGCCTGCAGGGCACATTTTGAGATATTGGCATGCTGATTGAGATGATTCAGTGACACGAACATCACTGACAATATCTTAACGAATCATGGGCACCATTATAACCTCTGCCTCTAGGACCCACCTTAGGGAGCTGAAATTATGATCCCATCATCCTCCTGCAATAATTTCTGGTTAGATTCCTCTGTCAACAAGATATTGTTGTTGCATTAATTTTACATATTTTGTTTTAATTCTGCATTTGTCTTACAAAAATGAATGGCTATGTTGTGTTGTCATTTATATCATGTATGAGTCACTGAATGGACATGGCACTCTGTGCATATTAATTTTGGATCGACAAACTTGGTTTTGTATTTTAAAAACTGTATTTGATTGCACTTAATATCCTGAATGGTAAGGTCACAGGTTTGGGGTGGATCTTGGGCACCTTTGTAAACTAAAATCATCTATCTTCCTACTTCAGAAGTCCTACCTCTCTAAATCTAAGAAAGGGACATTAGAAAAATAAGAAGGGACTGGGAAAATTGAAGAAACACTGATTATAGACTAAATTAAAAATGGAGATTTCTATCAACCTTACATACCAGTCTAATAGTCAGGCGTGATGGATTCTTCTTTTCATCTGTGTTAAGCAAATTCCCTTTTGACTTCATATTGTCAATGGCCCTAACCAGCCAGTCCCCTCTTTTTGATCTGTGAAAGATACCAAGACACACAACTCTCTCAAACTAGTATATACAGGTCTATAACACACCACATTATTTTTTCAGTGACAAGGAGTCATCTTTCAAAATGGCCTACAATAAGGCTCACACAAAGTTCCTTCACCTTGCATGTCAAACAGGAGTCCATGACTCCTTCAGAATGTTTCACTGGGGTGAGTTTTTTTTTCATAATCATGTCACTGATTCATAAACACATGGTCAACAAATGACTATTTCTTTACTAGTAAAGCCATTACACATGCCATGACTTGTTGTGAAATCAGTGCTCTTGTCATCTCAGAGTGTGACGTGGTGATTACCTCTGTGGAATTACTAGTGGAACTCTAGAAGGTAGATGTTAATCTCCAGTCTATCAGCCGACTAAAGGTGTGTTTCACAAAATAAAAGGAATGATACAAGCTACTCACTAATATGGGATGCTTATAATGCTTCCCTACAAGGACACACACTTATTTATTTTTTTGCTGAGTGAGAAACCTGAGGGTGTTCCCACATCTACTCCCTTGGATCCTCTATGCTGGTGACAAGGGAAAGGCCATCACTTTTGGATCCTGCCCTGGGGTCGGACAAGTGGGGGAGGATCACCTGAATAGAGGGACTTTGAGGATTGGAGATGGGATGCCCCTAGGTACGACACAGTATCCCAGAAGTGGTTATGGGATTTTGTTCACCATGCTTTGTTGTCTCTGAGAAGGGAAGGAGATATTATCATCCCAGACGTGTTAGGCAGAGGGGAGAAAGATTGTGGATGAGGTATCTTGGGACAAAACACAGCATCCCTATTATCCATTTAACAACCAGTCTAACCCTCCCCCAAGTTCCACTTTATTTCCCTCTTGTGGTACCTAAGAGTACTGAGAGGAGGAAGATGCAACTGAGAGTAATACACGCCACTTACTCTCACCACTTTGGTACTGAAATAAAGAAGATGCTGGAAGGTCAGGCATGTCCATTTAATGAAAAACACCTGCAGCCCATGACCAAACCACAGTAGGAGCAATGAGGGAGCGAGAGAAGCCGAGATGCCGAAATGTCGACCAAGACCCTGTGAGTCCAGCTGGAGTGAAGCTGAAGGACAGCGATTCCACTGAAAGAAAAGCGGGCAACAGGCACTGCCAAGGAGCTGAGGCAGAGCTGCGCATGAAAGCCAGATTGTACTGATCGAAGCGACCAGTGAACAGGCATTCTGTATCAGAGGAAGAAGCTGTTATGAGGAGCTGCAGAGTCCGTGTAAGTGTTTGGGACCCTTGAAATGCCTGGGAACTCCAAAGGACCCGTAAATGTAGTAGCGGTCATGTAATTTATTTATTTATTTATTACATTTATATAGCGCACCTAACCCTGGGCCATCTGGGCACTTGTTCTTAAGAACATGGTTACAAACAGGTACAAAACGATCTTGGGCATCATGAAGTTGGTTACATCCAGTTACTTTCAAGCTTACTCATATGTATATGCTTAGGGAGTAGGTTACATCCAGTTACTTTCAATTTAGTCATATTCTTGTATATACTTAAAGCTTACATGTGTGCTTAAGGAGTTAGTTACATCAAGTTACTTTCAACTTAGTCATAATCTAGTACACACTTTCAATTTAGTCTTAATCTGTTACATAGGAATTGGTTGCATCCTGATACATTCAGGCTAGATCAAACTTTGAGTTCAAGGATCTGGCTACATCCAGTTGCTTATGGTTTATTCAGAGGCAAGGTGTGGGTGCAAAAAATTTACATGCAGAGAAGTGAGCGATTAGGTCCAGCATCAGGTGGGTATTCATATAATGCCAATTGTATGGTAGGGTGGTCTACGGGTCCTTTTGGGCTGCAAATGATAGTAGGATTACTGGTTATTTCTGAGATCTTGTTTGAAGAGCCAGGTTTTGAGCTTTTTTCGAGGGTGCTGTCCTGAGATCTGGCAGCATGGCATTCCAGTAGTTGGCGGCCATAACCGGGAAGCTAGAGCGGCCTGCTTTTTGTCTTTTGAATCTTTGGGTGGCAAGCTGATCTGGTAGGCCTAGATGGTTGACATTTTGTTATTTGGCTGGAGAGTTAGCAAGGTGCCGTGTTGGACAGGCATTTGTGCATCAATGAGAGTGTCTTGAATTTGAACCTGTCTCTGATTGATAGCTAGTGGATATCTCATCTAGTGGTAGTTATGTGAGCTGATTTACGGATGCTGAGTGCAGCTCGGATAGCATTGTTTTGAACAATCTGAGGTTTGGAGATGTTTTTGGCCAAGGAGACCGCAACAATGGCATTGCAGCAAGCGATCCTGGAGAGTTTCTCTATGGTTAGTAGAGGTTTGCAGGCAGTGATGAGTCTAGCTGTGTATGCAGAAGCTGATGTTATGGCATTGACTTGTTGAGAGAGAGTTAGTGCAGAGTCAAGGTAAACCCCCAGGGTTTTGACCTCTTTGGCCACTGTGATTGTGTTCCCATCAATTACAAAGGAAATGTAGGAGGAAGAGAGGTTCTTCATTCTAGCAGGGCTGCCTATGATCAAAATCTCAATTTTATCGTCATTGAGGCAGAGTTTGTGTTGTGCCATCCATGCTTGGATAGAAGAATAGATGGCGTTCAGGGATTTCGAGTCAGTGTCATAGTTGCCTGTAATAGGTATGAGTATCTGGGTATCGTCAGCATAATTTGCATATGTGACACCCAATTTATCAAGTTGGTCAAAGAGTGGTTTGGTGACTGCGTTATAGAGTGTGGGGAAACACAGGATCCTTGTGGAACCCCACATGTGACCGGTGAGGGGGGTACAATCGCTATGGGGGAGAAGACTCTCATGGGGCGGTTTGACAAGAATGATTTAATCCAATGTATGTCATTGTTGGTGAAGTGGGCATCGCTGACCTGGTGATAGCATAAGATGTTAAGAATCCTGCCAAGAGGTCCAGTAGGTGGTGTCTGGCCAGGTCGCCTCTGTCTCTAAATTGATCCTTCTGGGTTTTGAGATCAACCAGGGCTGTTTTCGTGCCATGGCCGGGTCTAAACCCTGATTGGTGCAGGCCAAGTAGGTTGTGCTTTTCGAGGTAGTTCTGAATTTGAAAATTGGCCACTCTATCTAAGATGTTTAGTAAAAAGGGCACTGTGGTGATGGGGCTGTAGTTTGTTGGAACATTAGGGTCCAGGGTTGGTTGGTAGTGGGATTACCCATGCTTCCTTCAGGTTTTTTGGTACTTTTTTGGAAGTAAATGAGTTTTTAATTAATTATGTGATGAACAGGGCAAGGTTATCGGTGCAGTATTTGACTTCGGTTGCCGGTCAAATGTCTCCTTGACATTTTGAGTGTTGGAGGCCTTTTATGATTTTTATGGTCTCTTCTAGCATAATAGGTGATAATTCAAACCTGGGATGGGATTTTGTGGGGTTTTATTCTGCGGTAGATCGTTGGGGGGGGGATTTCATTTTTTTTAGATTGATCTTGTGTTGTAGTGAGGTGATTTTGTCTATGAGTGCTCTTTGTATGCTTTTGCACAAGGCCTGATCTTTGGTGGCTGTGTCCAGGGCCTGGGATGGTGTTCTAGTCCTCGCAACACAGAGAAAAGCTTTTTGGAGCTTGATGTGGCATTATCTAGGTGTGTGTTGTATGCATTGCTCTTAGCTGGAAGGGTGTCTTCTTTATATTCAGAGGCTAAGGAGGCGAATTGGGTCTTGTTGTCATGGATGGCGTTCGATTTCCATTTAGATTATGCAAATCTTTTGTTTTTGCACAGATTCTTAAGCTCTTGCATAGACGTGTGGTTGATGTGGATTTGAGATTGGCTTTGCAGGTGCCAAAGGGGGCTATTTTATTAAGTCTGATTGTAGGTGTCTACTAATGCTGTGGGGACGGTAATTATGTAATTGTGGTCTATGATTGCAGAGAGTAGTGGGAGCATGTTGGCTGGTGTGATGTTGCGATGGTTGTGATCTTGGGTAGCAGGTGTAATAATAGTGGGTGTGCTAGAAGGTGAAGGTGTGTTGATGGTAAACAGTATTGTGTTGTGGTCTGACCATGGGCAGGCTTGATTGTTAGATATGTTGATGGTGCAATTCTGATCAGCTAGCCAATCTAGGGTGCGGCCTTTGGTGTGTGTGGGGCCGGTGTAGCAAATTGAGAAACCTAGAGCTAAAATAGTGTTGGCTAGAGGGTTGGCTTGATTGTCATTGTTGTCATTGAGGCCCAGGTTGAAGTCTCCTAAAATGATGGCCCTGGATGTGGACTTGGGATCAGTTTTCAGTAGGGTGGCTATGTCCTCTTTGAATGAAGAGGTAGGGCCTTGTGGTCTGTAGATAAAGTGGAGGAGGATGGAAGCTATAGCGGAGAGTGTTATTTTTGTTGACAGGGATTCCCCTGATCAGAGAGCTTAGTTGGTTAGTTTTCTTATGATTAGGTTCTTTTTGGAAATGAAGGTGACTCTGCCTCCCTTGGAGATGGTTCTGTCCTTTCTGATAATGGAATAGTCCTCTGGTAGTGTGAGCGCAAGGGATAGGCCGACTGCTGGGTGTAGCCATATTTCTGTTATGGCGATGAAATCTAGGTCATTGATGGTGATGAGGTCAGAGATATCTAGGGCATGCCCCAGAAGAGATCTGGCATTTATGAGGCCACCTTTGATGATGGAAGACTGGTTGGATTTTTTGTTATTGTTGTGGGTCCTGTTTGTTACGGGTGTGGTGAGGTTGCTTGCTTTGGATTAATGGGTATTCCTCGAGTTATGAGTGGATGTAGTCTTGTTCCTGAGTCTTTCATTCCTCTGAAGGATGGAAGGTATGGAGGAGGTATTGGCATACAATGTAAATATGTAAATTATTTAAATAATCAAAGTTGTCTTTATGGAATACTGAAGTGAATGAAAGAAGCAAAGTTATGTCTATTTGAATACCAAATTGAATGGAAACAAGAAATGTTGCCTTTATTGACTACCAAATTGAACAAAAGAATCAAAGTTGTGTTTATTGAATACTAATTTGAATGAAATTCGCAAAGTTACGTTTATGGAATACCGAATTGAATAAAACAAGCAAAGCAGCATTTTTGGAATACCGAATTGCCAATCTCACAGCTGCTAGAAATAGAGGGAGATGGAACTTCAGCAGACCCTGAATAAAATCCAGAAATGACAGCATGATGCATTGGAACCTTGTAAATCCAAATTGGGGGGGATAAGAGTAACTTTTTAAAGAAAAGTTAGCATACAACACGGAATGTACATTTAGAGTCAGAGGGACACTTTTTAATGATTAACACAACATTAAATGTGGGAAATAGGATCGGTAAGTGCCTTCATAGTTTGCTCAAGGTTTCACCATCGCCATTCAACAACATGTATGTGTATGTGCTTTTTAATAGAACATTACTATCTCTTATCCTAACTAAGACATGATAAGTGATGAAGTTCAATAGCTGTTAGTTTCACAAAGATAGCAGTGTGTTTCTATGACATGTGCAATTGAAATACTCCCCGTTGACTAGTTATTTAAGGACAGTAGGGCTTATGAAATGAAGAATTTGTAGGTTCAAGTCTTCCTTCATTTTCTTTCGGCTTCTGGGAGAGGTAGAGCTAATGTTTGACCGAGGCCGGCCCAGCCAGGTAGACATGTTGCTTCATTAATCACTGCTACATTTCAAGTCATTACAGTTCACAGGAATGAGGCCCACACTATCTTCTTTGATCAATGGTGGAACCAAGTTTGTCTTGCATGCAGAATGGGCTCTGCTTTTTATAACTCAGCTGGATCTCACTCATTGGCCCTCCCTTCATGATGATTCTCAAAGTATTTATTAACTCTCACACTTCCATTACCTAACATCATAGTAAGACACCCCATTCTAGGCAGTAAGTGGTTAATAAGCCTCTTGAGTATCTGTCACTGATGAATTTCATCTCAGTAGATACATTGTGGCTGCAGATGTCACTTTGTCAACTATGCACAATCATATATGTAATAAACTAAGTAGTTTAATTAAATACATGAAGCATTTCATTTTTTGTTCCTAGACCATGGCCATCCTCTGGAAATAATCAGTATATCAATACACTGTGGTATTGTGAGGTAAAAGCTATAATACCAGACTTATTGGATATGATATTGTGATGCATCCTGTCTGATTAATTGACTAATGTAAATCATGAATGTTCTAAACAAGTTAATTTAGTAAGTCCAAAATTTCCAAATTCTTATTTTTGACTTTGTCCCAGTTAAAGATTTATCTTAATTGGATGGATATGTGTCGATGCTCATATTTTGTAAAGTACAATGGCATTTCTGCCATACATTGCTGATATTTTCATGGTCCCCTGGTGCTTTAAAGGATCAAAAAAGAGGGTTCTTTGTTTGGTGAGTGGCAATACCTTTGCTGTTATGTTGATGCATGCAGACCTGAATTACTCTGTGTTCAGTGCATACATGTGTTTCTATGTGTTATTTGACAAGACCATAGCAGCATTTATGTCCATAGAAGAACCCTGCACCCCTGGTGCTATGATGCATTGAGAGGGACTTCGAAATGTAGTTTGAATGTAGAGGTATAGAGTTCTTTTGTTTCATATATTTCTGTGGGGTGATTCAACTGCTGTGTCTGAGTTGGTTAGTTGGTAGGCATGTAGTGTGTTTGAGATAGAGGTTGTGTATGTTAGTGCCTGTTTTGTAACAAGTGGAGGGTGCGTAGGGTACAGTAGAGCATTGATCCTGTGTAGCCATGTCAATGTACCAGTAGGGGTACCCCTTGGGTAAAACCTCAGTAGTGGTTCCTTTGGATAAGGTACTTAAGAGGATATTTCCTAAGGCACCTTGGAGTGGGCTGGTACCTCGTGCAGTGGGCAGTGTGCAGCAACTTGTCTTGAATTGGAGTTGAGGAATAAGGAGAGGAGCAGAAGCCAAAGAGTGAATGACATAATACTGAATATATCACCTACATTCAAGGTTAAGAATTACTTCAGTTGTGAAACAGGTTAGCCAGTCTTTGGCGAATGTTATACATTAACGATGATTGGTGGCCTCCTAAAAGTAGTAATACAGTTAGCTTTTTAATTTGTATGTTTTATGACACTGGTGTATCTTCCATGGCCCAGCTGAAACTATTGAGCACAGTTTAATATATTTGGTCACGTTATGGATAATCCTGTTTTTTGTCATTCTAAATATTGTCTGATAGATATTGTTTGATATTTACTATTGCTTTTTAAGGAACCTTAATACAAATAATCAAAATCAAAGAATGTTTTTTCCTAAGTGACAAGGGATTCTGGCTTCAATTTTGGAGGTTGTATGGGAAAAGAGGAACAATCACAGCCAGGGTTAAGGGTGAATCTTCCATGATCCAGTTTAATATTTTGAGCACAGCTAATATACTGTGTCTATTTATGGAATAACCACAATTTGTTAGTATATATATATATATATTGTATGATATGTTTTGTTTGATATTTGTTATTGCTTTTTCAACAACAAAACATATATATTTATTTGGTTTAATACATGCATAGCCACACGGTTTTGTGTAAACTGAACAACAACAATTACCCAATAAACATGGAATAAATTACAATGGAAACAACGCACAGTCACTTTACCTGAAATCCTTTAGACCAAGTTAAATTTGAAATTAATACTAAAAATGAAGAGGAGCGCTAAAACAAAATGATCAGTAAAACACCCCTTTAGATAATGCATCTACAATTTCAATGAATTTCCGATAAAGTTTGACCATAAAACATAAAATTCACGTTGTCACCCTGCATAAAATGTTTCCAAATCATTGAAACATCATCACAGTAAAATTTATTGTTATAGACTTTTACAAAACGCGTTCTAATCATTGTTAGACTCTTACAATCCACCAACAGATGTTTAAGCGATTCAATTTCAACTTCTCCCACAGAAGCGACAGTACCTATTTAGGCCCAAGATACCCAACTTTGCCCCTTTGATTTCTAAAACATCACTTGAGTTAAACTTTAGTAAAATGCATTGGCGGAATATCTGTGAGGAAGGTTATGCTTTTATATACAGTGGAGCCAATATTCTTTCTGTTATATAGCAGATAAAACAGCCAGTGTTACTTAGAGTAGACAACTGCATCATATTGTTTACTTTACTGTAATCATGAATAAAAACTTACAGCCATGTCTTAAAATGACAAATGTTGCTCAGCTCTGGTTGCTTTCACAGCTCTTGGTCCATTTATTATGAATAGACTGAATTTTACCAAGATTACCCATATTTCTACTCTATATATCCTCATAAATGCATGAAAGTAGGTCACTGCAATAGTTGCATTATCTGATTGACTCAATTTCTCATAGCACATGACTGTTTTATAAATAAGCTCTGCCTCAATCCCTTTGAAGTTGTATTCTAACAACAAATATTCTACTGAAATACTGGTTGGTAATCTAAAAAGTTTACAAAGGATCTTTGCTTCAAATCTTTTTAACTGAGCTTGAAAATTATGACCCAAATTTCAAAACCATATTGTAATGTGGGGGACATTTTAGCTGTAAATAGCAGTAACACTGTGTGTGCAGAGTAACCAATGTTTTACCAATACATGTGCTTATTGCAGTGACGGCCTTCATGCAGTTATTTTTTATTTAATTCCAGTGATTATTCCAGTTCAATTGTTCATCAATGTAGACACCCAAGTATTTGTAAGTTTTAAATTGTTCTATCTCTAACACTATCATAAGTCTATCTTACATGTTTAGATGAGGATCGTTGGTCAGAGAACACCATTGTTTTGCTCTTTTCAATACTAATGACCAAACCATTTGTGTGTTGCATAATCACTGATTGACCCAACGTTGACTGGACAAGTATGGAGCTTAGATAGATGTTGGTGAAGATCAGCAAGGTACAAATTAAACAGTGTTGCTGCCACAATGCAGCCCGGTTTGACTCCACGATTAGTCAGAGTAGTTTGGGATAGTTTCTCATGGCCATCTAAACGTATCCGGACTGAGGTCTCACTATATAGAAGCATTAACATTTTGAGCAAACCAGGAGGAATATTCCATGAGGACAATTTGTGCCATAATTCATTACAATTAACTGAATCAAATGCAGCGCTGAAATCAATGTAAGTGCATTATAAATTATTGTTAAGACGTTTCCAAGAGTATTCTATTGCTGATGTCAAAATCAAGATGTTATGAGAAGTGTTAGAAAACCTGTCTGGTTCGGCGGAAGTATGTTGGTTGTGTTAATCCAGATGTTCAACTCCTCAAGTAACACTCTTGCAAAGACTTTTGAAGGGATATCAAGCGGCGCTAATAGGTGATTTGAGGGGAGATTCCAGGCCCCTTTTTTGTATACAGGCAAAGATTTTGCTTTTTTTCCAAGCGTCTGGAACCTTACCATGTTTCCTATTTCAATAAATAATAAGTGCAGTGCATGTGCCCAGATGGGTGCAGACATTTCATCAAACTATTGCGGACCCCATCTGAGCCTGCAGCACATGAATGATTTAATTTCTCGATAATTATTGTGATATTCAATGCTGTAGCTTCCCACCCGTTTACTGGTAACTCAACCATATCCTCATTGGTACCTACTGCAACCAATGTAGATGCAATATATCCTAGCCAGACTGGTTCCAAGACGGTTTGTTGGTAAGGAAATCCAAAGCTGGCCACGATCAGTGGGTGGTTCCTACCTCATTCCGAAGCCTGATGTTAAGTCACGCCCATGATGCAGCCAATGCCGGTCATAGGGGGTGTCACACAACACTGGAAATCTTAAGAGAGGTTGCATACTGGCCACACATGGGACAGGACCTCAACCAATACTTGAAGGGTTGTCTTGTGTGTGCACAATTTCAGCCAACATCCCTCACACACCGGGCGCCTCTCCAAAAGAGGGGGATGACACTCCCATAGTCAGATTTACAAATCGACTTTGTAGGCCCTGTGATTCGCTCGTCTAGAGGAAACAAGTACATGTTGACCGTTACATGCATGTTTACCAAGTGGGTGGAATGTCTCCCAGCCCCAAATTGCAAGGCAGAAACTGCAGCTGCCCTGATGATTAACCACATCTTTTCCCGTTTCGGTCTACCTCAAAGGATTGAGTCAGACAGAGGTAGCCACTTCACCAGTGAAGTAATGACAAAGATGTGGGAGATACTGGGGGTCAAGAGAAAGCTACACATTGCTTACAGGCCAGCTTCTTCTGGGGCAGTAGAGAGATATAACCGAACCACTGTGAGCATATTAAAGAAGTTTGTGGCAGATTCTGGGCCAAGTTGGGATATCTGATTACCTCTGGTCCTAATGGCCATCAGATCTACCCCTTCATCTGCAACCAAAATGTCACCATTTGAGTTGATGACTAGACACAAGATGGTGCTTCCTCAGCATTTGCTCTACAGAACCCAAGAGCAAATGTTGATAAATGCCTCCACAACTCATGAGTATGTGGAGAATTTAAGGAAACACCTTCAGCATGCTTTTGCCTATGCTCAGCAGAATCTAGAAATATCAGCTGAGAGCATGAAGACCCACTATGACCTGAAAACTTCCAGGAAGGAATATCAGATGGGGGACCGGGTCTATTTATACAACTTCCAAAGAAACCAGGCCAAACAGTGAAAATTTTTGCCTACATGGAAGGGACCCTTTAAGATTATAGACAAGATCTCCCCTGCGCCTACAAGATCCGCATCCCCAAAGGCGGTTTGGCAGAGGGGGAAGACAAGTGGGTACATATAAATCAGCTAAAGTGTTGCCATCCCAGGCACACTCTGCAACAACTGGAGGAATCCTCTGGAATCCTAGAGGGTACTGTCTCAGATTAATTCAGTTCTAACTTTAAATATCCTACATATCGCCTATCAAATTCTGAGTTTCTCAATGTGGGTGTTTTCATATTTGAATGCAAAAAGAAATGTGCATGTTCATATGTTTTGACTATAAATTTATATGCCACCCCACTATATCAATGGTGGGGGAAAAATGTCTATGAATAGGTAATGCCGCTCTTCCTTTGTCGTCCTAGGAGAAGGAAAACCTTGAGACTGGCCAAGGAGAACGATCCGGAGACCGGGAGCAGAGACGCGAGGGGCCCAGGGTACCGCCCAATATTCCCATCAGGACCGGCGAGGAGAACCGATCGATCAGTACCGGATGGAGGAAAAGATGCTGAACTGGGCCATTTGCAGAATTGGAAGAAGATTATGCGGACAAACCAGTGCGTGGGTCAAAACCCTTGTGCACCCGACTCCCCATTGACTCAAATTCAAAGGGCAGCCATGTGGGGGGATTTGTTGGGTGTCCTGACCCACGTTTGAGCTGTAATGCTGCAACATTTGGTGCTGTGGGCTTAGAAAAACCAAGATGGCCAAAAAGCCCACAAGTGCGCCAGAATCCAGGAGAACCACGCAGTTTGTGCGCACACCAAAATGGTTACCTCACTTGCCACCCACCAGTGTAAAGAAAGATCTTTGTTAACAAAATCCACTGTTACTGATGTCAAAAAGTTGCTGAAATCGTGGCTCACCGGACCACTTTAAAGATTCAACCCTTTTGTGGGGTTCCACATAACCATTTTACTGTAAGGAGCCCCATCAAAACAATGTTAAGCAAGGATTATTTACTACCATGTAAGAACCATTCCTGTTTGGAATGCATTAATCCAAGAAAGATCCCAAAAATGGATGCAGTACCAACAAAATCCTCAAGGCGGAGCTAGTGGTCTAAACTCTGACAGGAAAACTAAGTGCAGTTGCTGACAAAAGGATTTGACTCAGCTGACTTCAAAGGCTGCATTTTAATTAAAAATTAGCCACCTGCTGTTCCCAGAGGACAGAAGCCTGGGAAACCCTCTCACCTCAAGAGATTCACACCACAGCCCAGGATATCACATGGTCATAATAACCAAATGCAAAGTGACCCCTGGTCTGCTGACCTCAACCTCCTGGAGACCACACAATAGGCTATTGCACTTGAATAGAATATGTTGATTTTGACTGTTTCCTGTCAACAAAGGCCTGCCTGCCAGAAGACACATGTGATCACTGACCCACCCACGTCTTGGAGGCGGACTCCAACACTCTGAGAACTGAATTGAAAGCAAAATATATATTTTACAGAAACACTGATAACTCTTTGTAATCAAATGACAGGAATGTGTAACTTTGAGAGCCTTCATTTAAAAAAATGTACCTTCGATTCAAGCCCAAACTCCAATTTGTGTGATGTTCTGGGGCAAAACCCTGCTATTTATGTATACTACAGACTCTGTGTTTAAGCTAGAGACATGGTAATTTACTGGAGTATGTATGGACAGGCCGTGTACATGTGCCTAAATCTGGAGAAAAATCTGATGTTGCAAAACCCACTAAAAAGCACCAAAGGTTGCCATTTCTGAATGCAAGCCCCCAGGAAGAGCAGAGTTTGAACAGGGTATATCTCATGTGATATGTGATGGGTGCATGTAATTTCAAACCACTGTCTATCTATGAAATATGTCTTTAGGTCAAATATAGATTGTGTGTAAAGTTGACAGGGGTGGGTTCTCTGTATCATAAACAGACCTCATCATGATGACACTTCATTTAATTCCCCCAATCAAGGGGAAGAGGAGGAAGTGGCCAATGACAAGTGGAGAGGGGTAGGGCCTAGAAAGCTAGCCTCTCCACCCACTTTCAAAACACATAAAAGCAGACAGTCAGGACAGATAGGAACATTCTATTCCATCTGCTGCGGGACGCTCTGCCGGGAAAATCCATACTTTACCTCCATCAACCTCCAGAGAGCCAACACAGAAACTTCAATCTATCCACCTTCAGAGACCAAGATTTTACTTCAGAATTTGTAGCAGAGAGGTCAACTACAAGCTAAATCCCTCTTTAGCAGGCCTCAAATCATTGCCACTATTCACAGCCAGGCGAGCTGTTTGAATTCTTTGCAAGAACTCTGGCCATTTGCCAGGGAGCAGTGTTGTATCCAGAGAGAGACCAGCTGAACCGGAGACCGCTGTATCCGGACCCACAGACCTGATCAGAACCAGAGACCCAGACCAGCAGAGTAGAAACCGTCCGTGGCGAGTGAAGAAAACCTGTTGACCAGATCCGTGGCGAGGCCTATTTCTAAATATATTGTGAGTACCTAACAGAACTGTGCAGAACCAATCTCTTAGTTAAAAATAATATAATTCAATCTATCTTAATCTAACCAGAACTGCCTCCTAACTGTCACCTATCATTTGCAAAGCTGTCACTTGTCATTTTCTAGCTGCAAGCTGTAACCTGTCGCTTTGAACTTTTAAAATTTCAAATCCGAAAAACTACCTTTATTTAATCGTCCGTATCTCTGGGACCGTTTGGGCTAGGAACTTGGTTTAACTTTCCTCTGAAGGCTTAGAATCGAAGCTTTTCAACAAGCCTAGAACCGACTTGCTACTCCGTATACTTCTGCCGTAATCACGATTCTCGCACTCGCGAATTTTACCACGATTTGCGATTTGGTTACAAATCCAGCCACGTGTGAAAACAGCAGCTTCATTGCTTTCCTTTGCCAAAAATTCGTTTAATCTGCTAGTTACTCCTAGATCCTTGCTAAAGTGAGCCTGAACTCATCCCAAGTATATTTCACTCACCCTGAACCTCCTAAAGGGAATTAAAACCATTTTCAGCATATTTCTCACTGCATTGTCACCATATTCAAAGCAATTTGCCTGTGTTTTAAAACTCCTATCTGTTGTATAAGCTGCTGGGGGGGAATTTCACTGAATTCTATTTGATTGCATTCCTAAGAACTGTGTCATCTTCATCTCCTTACAGTGCATAAAAGGGGGGGGTGAATTGTCCAAGAAAGTGATTACATTGTCTTTTGCTGAAATCCTATCAAGTTAATTTCTGTACTGCATTTCATTCCACATTGCATCCATTTGAAACCATAAAAGTATTGTTGCTATCGTATCCATCCTATAACCACTCATCATTGATTATAAAGAAGTGTGCTAGTGCCGGACTATCCATTATTGATTACTGCTCAGATTAAGTGTGATATTCAATTATTAATTTATTATAAAGTGTGATATATATATCTATTGTTTAAATTATCAAATAAACCTTTTAAACTTGCAAAACAGAACTACTTCTTGGCTCAGTGCGGTCAGGGGGATTCCAAGAGAGGGGTGTTATATAGAGGTTGTCATCCAGAACGCATGAACTGGACGTAAAGATATATCAATAAGGGTTTCCATTCAGTATCCCAGACTAGGCATTGACTTAGCTGTAGTGTTGAATTGAATCCCCTTACAAATTGGGGGCTCGAGCCGGACGTTTGGGTTAGATCTATCACTTGTGCAGATTAATACAGTGTGCCAGCTGACCAGATACACATATCCGGTCGGATCACCACGCTGTGTTACGCTGTAAAGCACTCCTCAAAGGAACGCTCTAAGGAAAAGGTCTGTTTTGCAAAAATAAAATATAAACTTCTGTAAGTCAGGAAGGAACTCAAATTCCAGAATGACGACCTTGGTAGATATGAAAATAGCCAGAGAACACTTCTTACATAAGCTATTTGTGAGAGGTGAGTGGAATCATCAGGACCAAACGGTCTGGTTGCAGGCAATCGCGCAACAGGTCACTGAAACAGGGTCAGATATATGGGGAGATCAGGGTCCCCTACATGTGGCCCTGAGTGAACTATACATGGCCCCGAAGGCCAAGGATGAGCACCACAAGATTGCCAGGGTAGCGGCATATTTATATTTACATATGGGAGCCATGCAGGACAAATGTGCTGAAGGCCAAGATCTGGCGAGTAGGCAACTGCTGGCATTACAGAAGGCCCAATCTGATCTGGACTTTTCTGAGCAGAGGCTGCTCAGGAGCCAGGAGTCAGAAAATGACAGCAGACGGTACATCACTAAAATAAAGGAGGATATGGATGTGCTGCAACAGGAAAAGGCGGACCAGGATACCAGATTTCTGGCCTTGCAGAAGGAGTACCAAGAAGGTTTGGACTCCCTACTATAGAGAAAAAGCTGGAGCAACAGTTAGACTTCAATAGGGCATGTGCTGAGCAGGTAGTCACTGTAACGCTCACCTGATTCTCGCAGAGGCGCCGGTCTTGACTGGGCGACTACCGTATCTTCAAAGGTGATGTGTAGCACCCGGTTGGCTCTTTGGGCTGGACCTCTGTGCACTGTATGCCTGACGTGTAGAGTAAGATGTCTGCAGATAGAAAATATGGGGTTAATGAACTGGGGTTATTGGGGTGTCCCTATCTCTTTCCTCTTCTCCTCTCCTGTAGACCCCAAAGGTTAACGCTCTCACCTTAGGTAAGTGAATGCCGAGCTCTCCATCTGCCTCGGGGCAGGGTGCTGTAGCCAGTTTCTTCACTGGATAGGTAGCGCAGGCCTCTTGACTTCAGAGGACTGCTGTCCGTCGTTTACTGCACGAACGGTAAGTTTCGAGTCATTCAAATGTCTTTTTAAAGTCTTTAGTAATGATGTCTCTTGTTTTGCAGGGTTCCGGCGATGGCGGATGACGGGCTGAAGTGAGTTGAAGATGGAGCCCGTGTGATGAATAGAAGCGCCTGGAAGCACGTGAGTAAGCGCTTGTTGCCTGCTTCACGATGCGCTCTAACTGTCTTTTTATTTTGCAGGTACGAGTTTGGAGCGGCTGCAGGGTGCCGGAATACCCACTGGATTAGATGTGGAAAGGAGTAATGGCACGTGAGTATTAAAGTTCCCCAATGTCTTTAAACGCACCTTGTTTTGTCTTTCAGATGCGGATGCAGCGCCGAAGGCCTCCGGAGCGTGCGAAGAGTTGGTAAGCTTTTGTCTTTCAGATGCCGGAATGCAGTATGAAGACCTCCGGAGCACCCGTAGAGTAGGTAAGCCTTTGCCTTTCCGATGCCGGAATGCTAACCTGTTCTTTCTTGTCTTTATAGGTGTTGCTGAAGACTGGATTCAGGATGGTAAGCCTTTTTCCTTAGGCCCAGGACTGGATGCAGAAGACACGATGAGCGTCCTGCTGCAGAGGGTGCAGAATAACGCAAAGGAAGATTCATCCACCGGGTGTGGTTTAAATAGCCTCCTGTAGTGCTTAGGTGTCTCCTTCCACAGCCACGCCTAAGTAAGAAAAGAGTTCCTGGTAAGAAAAGAGTTCCTGCCTTCCAGAAGAGTTCCAGTGTTCTAAATCTAGGGAGTAGCTCCAGCCCCACCCAACAGGAAAAGTAGTTCCAAACAGAAGAGGATCAGAGGCTCAACTGGCAGGCAAGTAAGCAGCATGGTCTGCTGCAGGTAAGTCCACCCAAGCATTATGAGCCCGGCGCGTCCAGCGCTGGGACTGGGCATATTTATGAGCCTGGTGCCACTGGCGCCAGGACTGGGTCCAAAAGGTCCCAATTGGGACTGGTTGGCACTCGGAACCTGGGTTATGGATCTGCTTCCAAGGGAGTTGGGAAAACCCTGACCTTTTGGAAGCAGAGATCATGACAGTACCCCCCCTCAAGGCCCCTCCCAAACCGGGCTTCTCCGGGGGTTTTGGCTTGTCAGGAAATGTTCGGTGAAATCTTTTGATTAGGCGAGGAGCGTGGACATATTCAGCAGGTTCCCAGGATCTCTCTTGGGGGCCGTAGCCTTTCCAGTCAATTAGGTAGAATAGTTTAGATTTGGAGATCTTGGAGTCCAGAATGCTTTTGACTTCAAACTCGAGTTCTCCATCCACTAGGATAGGTTTTGGAGATTTGGTTAGTCGGGTTTGAGGTTGCACGGGTTTTAATAGAGAGACGTGGAAGACCGGATGTATCTTCATGTGCGGGGGCAAGTCCAACTTGACCGCTACTGGGTTTACTATGGTAGTGATGGAATAGGGACCAAGGTATCTTGGGTTGAATGTGCGTGGCCCTTTTAGAGATAGATATTTGGTGGATAACCAGACTTGATCCCCTACTTGATAGTGAGGGGCTTCCTTCCGATGTTGATCTGCTCCTTTCTTGTATTGTTCTTTAGCCCTTTGAAGGTGAAATAGCCTCCTGTAGTGCTTAGGTGTCTCCTTCCTTAAAGGCTTGGGTGATTGTAGAATGCAGGTAGTCTACTGTTGGTGTTTCAAGATCTTGGAGGGGATCCAACTCCGAGGTTCGAGGGTGACTGCCGTACAAAAGAAAAAACGGGGTTTTCCCAGTTCCCGAGTGGACAGAGTTATTGTAGGCATACTCGGCTATCCAAAGGATATCTTTCCAAGTTTTTTCAGTTTGTTGCAGCATGCAGCGTAAATACTGTTCCAGAGTTTGATTGGTCCTCTCGGTTTGTCCGTCGGTCTGAGGGTGGTGACTGGTCGATAGTCTCACATCAATTTGAGCCGACCGACAGCAACTTCGCCAAAAATGAGAAATAAATTGACTACCTCGATCCGAAATTAGAACCGAAGGAAAACCGTGCAGTCGGACGATGTTTTCGAGAAATTCTCGGGCCAGAGTTGCTGCTGTTGGCAAGCCTTTGAGCGGAATGAAATGCGCCATCTTGGAGAATAAGTCCACGATTACTAGAATCGTATTGTATCCGGAGCATGGAGGTAGATCGGTGATGAAGTCCATAGAAAGCGTATGCCAAGGGCGAGGTGGGATGTCAATAGGGCGTAAGAGGCCTGCTGGTCTTTCCTTTTGACTCTTGTTTTGGGCGCATACTCCACAGGACATTATAAAGTCTATGATATCTTTTTTCCAAGACGGCCACCAGAAGTAGCGCTTGATCTTTTCTGAGGTCTTGGCTATACCGGGATGACCTTCCATTAAAGAGTCGTGATAACAAGAGATTACTTTTTTCTGTAAATCTGTGCTGGGTAGGTATAATCGTTCTTGGAAATACAATAAGTTGTCCTTTACTGCAAAGTCCTTTCCCTGCAGATGCCAATTCTGTATATCTGCTGGAGTTACATGTTGCCTGGCTTTATCCTTAACTTCCTCTATGGATTCTGTGGCGATTACACCCAGAATTCTTTGTTCGGGAATGATTGGTACAGGTTTAGGGTTGATCAAGTGTTCTTCCACTCCCATCCGAGAAAGGGCATCGGCTTTACCGTTCTTTGTACCTGGTCGATAGGTAATTATGAAGTCAAACTCGGCAAAGAATAATGCCCAACGGAGTTGTCTAGAGGATTGGGCTTTTGCGGTTTTCAAATATTGCAGGTTTCAGTGATCCGTAATCACAGTAACGGTGTTTCGGGCCCCCAGCAGATAATGCCGCCAAGCCTTAAAGGCAGACTTGATAGCCAGAAGTTCCTTGTCAGTAATCGTGTAATTGACTTCAGGAGGCGAGAATTTGCGGGACCAAAATGCCACGGGATGCAACTGATTGGTTACCGGGTCCTTTTGTGATAGAACTGCCCCCATGGCAAGGCTTGAAGCATCAGTTTCCACGATGTAGGGGAGTTCGGGGCGAGGGTGTTTTAAGATTGGTGCAGAGATAAATTTAGTCTTCAAATCCTGGAAAGCTTGTTCCGCCTCGGTAGACCATTCAAAACGTTTGTTTTTCTTTAACAAGGCAGTGATGGGCTGGACTATTCGAGAGAACTCGGGGATAAACCTGCGGTAAAAGTTAGCGAAGCCTAACATGCTTTGCACACCTTTTACGGAGGATGGTGATGGCCATTTGAGAACTGCATCGACCTTCTTTGAATCCATACGCACCCCGCCAGGTGATAATATGAATCCCAAGAATTCAACTTCAGTCACGTTGAAAACACATTTTTCTAACTTAGCGAAAAGTTTGTGTTGACGCAATCTTTCGAGGACCATTTTCACGTGTTTCCGATGTTCAGATTTCGATGAAGAATAAACGAGGATGTCGTCAATGTAAACAACAACACATACATCTATGAGCTCTCTGAGGACATCGTTCATAAAATATTGAAAGGCGGCCGGGGCATTGCAAAGTCCGAAGGGCATGACCTGATATTCAAATAGCCCATACTTGGTGCGGAAGGCCGTCTTCCATTCATCGCCCTCTTTTACTCGTACCAAGTGGTAAGCTCCTCTAAGATCCAGCTTTGTATATATGCATGCTTTTCTGACTTGGTCCAGGAGTTCAGGGATCAAAGGTAACGGATATCTATTCTTAACGGTGATCTGGTTCAGGGAGCGATAATCGATACAAGTTCTAAGGTCTCCTTCCTTTTTTGGAACGAAGAACAAAGCTGAAGAAGCAGGGGACTTGGAAGGACGAATAAACCCATTTGCCAGGTATTGATCCAGGTATTGTCGAAGGTGAAGGTTCTCAGGCTCGGTGAGGGCATAAATTCTACTACAAGGAGGAGTAGATCCAGGTATCAGGTCTATCTGGCAGTCATAAGACCTATGAGGAGGTAGAGAGTTAGCTTGATCCTTCCGGAAAACATCTTGGTATTCTAGGTATTCGGGAGGTAACTGGGGAGTCTCTGAAGAAATTGCGGCCAGTGCAACACCAGGTGGAGGGTGACAAGTAGAGACACATTCTGGAAACTGGACCGTTCTTGCTCGCCAATCGATCAGAGGATTGTGTTTCTCTAACCAAGGTATTCCTAGAATAATCTGAAACTGAGGGGCCTTGATCACATCGAACACGATCTTCTCATGGTGTCCATCTTGACTTACTAGCGTCACTTCTTGAGTGGTATGCTTTACTGGCCCGGAGGCTATCTCCGTACCATCCACCGTAGTAATGACGTCCTTTACAGCCTTGGGACAAAGAGTTAGATTCATCCTCAAAACCATTTCATGATCCACATAATTGCCGATGGCACCGCTGTCGACGTAAGCTTCAATTGCATGTAATCGATCCGGATTATCAGGGCTAATGAGGACCATAGGTATCACGAAATGCGAGGTCACGGAACTGGTTTTTACGCTCGGCAAGAGGACCTCTATTCTTGTCGGGCGAGGTCCTTTCCCTGCTCTGAGTTTGTAACTTTGGTAACTGCAGCTCCTACTGCCTTCTTGGCAGGTTTCACCGGACAGTCTCGAAGAAAGTGCCCTGAGTTTCCGCAATATAGGCATAATTGCAACTGTTTCCTCCTTTCCCGCTCCCGTTGTGTTAGAGGACCTTTCAGACCCCCTATTTGCATGGATTCCCCGGAGTCTACTCCTTTGGAAGGATTTGGCGGTTTGGAAAATACTCGAGCATCAAACTTGGAACGATCGGCCTTCCTGTTCTGCAGCCTGTGATCTATTTGAACGACCAAGTCTATGTAATCCGAACAGTCTTGTGGGGGATTCACTACTTGGGCTAAAACGTCTTTGAGCTCTCCACGTAGACCTCTATAAAACAGCGTAATCCTTTTGTCCTCAGGCCATTGAGTTTCCACTATTAGTCTATTGAAAGATGCAATATAAGCCAAATGGTCTTGATTACCCTGTCGCAACGAAAGAAGCTCATTGTCCAAGGCCTGTCCCTGTGAATGTCTTGCGAACAGTTTTTCCATACTAAGCTGAAAGGCTTGAAAATCATGGAGAACCGGATCATCTTGATGAACTAGAGGGATCGACCAGTCTGCCGCATTGCCACTAAGGTACGAAAGTACAAAAGCTACTTTAGCTTGATCAGTTGGAAAGGCTGCTGGCCGGCATAAGAAGTGCAACCGGCACTGATTGATAAATACTGCAAACCTCTTTGGGTCACCAGAAAATCGCTCGGGCGGAGCCAGAGGTACATTCCCAGGTAGGTTGATCTGCACTGGATTCATAGAGGATGTTGAAGGAAGATTTGCCCCTGATGCGGGTAACGGGGTCTGTCCGGCTTGTGACTGTAGCACTTGTCTAGCAAGATTGTCTGTTCTCTCCTTGGAAATAATTAGTTCCCTTCTTAGAGCATTTGTTTCCTGACGAGTTGCATGTACTTCTGCCCTTAGTTCCCCAAGTAACCGGGCTAGGGGGTCAGTATCCGAGGTTTCCATAGCGCCTGGGCGAGAGTTTTGCGGTAGGCTTTGCGTTCTGTAACGCTCACCTGATTCTCGCAGAGGCGCCGGTCTTGACTGGGCGACTACCGTATCTTCAAAGGTGATGTGTAGCACCCGGTTGGCTCTTTGGGCTGGACCTCTGTGCACTGTATGCCTGACGTGTAGAGTAAGATGTCTGCAGATAGAAAATATGGGGTTAATGAACTGGGGTTATTGGGGTGTCCCTATCTCTTTCCTCTTCTCCTCTCCTGTAGACCCCAAAGGTTAACGCTCTCACCTTAGGTAAGTGAATGCCGAGCTCTCCATCTGCCTCGGGGCAGGGTGCTGTAGCCAGTTTCTTCACTGGATAGGTAGCGCAGGCCTCTTGACTTCAGAGGACTGCTGTCCGTCGTTTACTGCACGAACGGTAAGTTTCGAGTCATTCAAATGTCTTTTTAAAGTCTTTAGTAATGATGTCTCTTGTTTTGCAGGGTTCCGGCGATGGCGGATGACGGGCTGAAGTGAGTTGAAGATGGAGCCCGTGTGATGAATAGAAGCGCCTGGAAGCACGTGAGTAAGCGCTTGTTGCCTGCTTCACGATGCGCTCTAACTGTCTTTTTATTTTGCAGGTACGAGTTCGGAGCGGCTGCAGGGTGCCGGAATACCCACTGGATTAGATGTGGAAAGGAGTAATGGCACGTGAGTATTAAAGTTCCCCAATGTCTTTAAACGCACCTTGTTTTGTCTTTCAGATGCGGATGCAGCGCCGAAGGCCTCCGGAGCGTGCAAAGAGTTGGTAAGCTTTTGTCTTTCAGATGCCGGAATGCAGTATGAAGACCTCCGGAGCACCCGTAGAGTAGGTAAGCCTTTGCCTTTCCGATGCCGGAATGCTAACCTGTTCTTTCTTGTCTTTATAGGTGTTGCTGAAGACTGGATTCAGGATGGTAAGCCTTTGCCTTTCAGATGCCGGAATGCTAACCTGTTCTTTCTTGTCTTTATAGGTGTTGCTGAAGACTGGATTCAGGATGGTAAGCCTTTTTCCTTAGGCCCAGGACTGGATGCAGAAGACACGATGAGCGTCCTGCTGCAGAGGGTGCAGAATAACGCAAAGCAAGATTCATCCACCGGGTGTGGTTTAAATAGCCTCCTGTAGTGCTTAGGTGTCTCCTTCCACAGCCACGCCTAAGTAAGAAAAGAGTTCCTGGTAAGAAAAGAGTTCCTGCCTTCCAGAAGAGTTCCAGTGTTCTAAATCTAGGGAGTGGCTCCAGCCCCACCCAACAGGAAAAGTAGTTCCAAACAGAAGAGGATCAGAGGCTCAACTGGCAGGCAAGTAAGCAGCATGGTCTGCTGCAGGTAAGTCCACCCAAGCATTATGAGCCCGGCGCTTCCAGCGCTGGGACTGGGCATATTTATGAGCCTGGTGCCACTGGCGCCAGGACTGGGTCCAAAAGGTCCCAATTGGGACTGGTTGGCACTCGGAACCTGGGTTATGGATCTGCTTCCAAGGGAGTTGGGAAAACCCTGACCTTTTGGAAGCAGAGATCATGACAGTCACCCTGCAAAGCCACCTAGATAGGGAGAAGGCAGAGAGCAATAAACTGATTTTGAAAGACCTGGATACCCAGGCAGAGTTTGACCGGGAGCGCCAGAAAACTGGTGCCTTCCAAAGGCAAAGGGACGACCTGGCGGCACAGATGCAGGCTCTTAGTCAGGAAAGGGATACCTTAGGCCAGGAAGTCTGCCACTTAAAAAGGAAAATGGAAGAAAATCACCGGGCCCTCCAGGGACTGGGTGACCTCCAAAAAGAACACAGAACTTGTTAGAGCACACCAGGAAGGTGGAGGATGCTCTGGCAAGAAAGGAGCAGGCCAATAGGGACACAGCTCAGGAGGTAACCCTCCTGCAGCAAAGACTGGCCCAGTGCTCCAGGACCAATCAGGAAACGCAGAGAGAGAATGAGGCTCTCTGCCAGCACAATGATAGGCTCCAACAACAGGTAGCAATGCAGGAGCGACTGATAGAGTCTAGTAAGGCCTTAACTGAGGAATTGAAGGCGCAGACTCTTGCATTGCAACAGGGAGCAGGGGCGGATAGAGACCAGGTTCGCTGGGAAAGGGAAACTCCTGAGCATAACCTCAGGAGCCCTAGTACCAGAGGCCTTTATCTCTCTCAATCCCTGGACTCTGCCACCCCCATGTGCCCTGGCGCACATGAGCACCGGGCCACAGGGATGGCAGATTACTATCCAGCCAGAAGCATGGGGCTCATAGGCCAGTACCTCCCAGGAATGGATGGGCAGGCATCCGGGTATGGGCACCCAAGCACAGTGCAAGTTAGTGGGGAACCCCAGGAGAATAGTCCCATTAAGGGCATCCTGAAAACTTCTGCCCAGTTAGGTCAGTGGGGGGGGTCCCCATCAAATCCTGGCAGCAAGGAGGAATCTGAAGACTCCTCTGAACAGCGCAGGACACAGGAGACCAGGTCCCCACATTCTGCCAGCCACTCCCAGGCTCGCAGAATCCGGGAAAACCTGGAAGAGCAGACAGGAACCTCTGGGAGCAGTGCCTCTGAGTCAGAGGATGAATGGACCAGGGTTACCCGAACCAAAAAGGCCAATAAGGCAAAAAGGGCTTTGCTTAAGGACCCATTGAAACAGATTAAGGCAATCAGGAGTGTCATCACGCCTTATCATAAGAACGCCAAGTACTCTGTTTGGGAACACTTGGAGCTCTATGAGCAAATGATGGAGACTTTTCATTTGAAGGACAGCTAAAGCTGTATCCAATATGTAAAGTGGACCTTCTCACCAGAATACTCCAGTTTCTTTGCGGGGCTGGAGGACCAAAATCATTTAAGATGGTCCACCTATAAGGCGGCCATCTTGAAACATTTTTCTGTTCACAGAAATCCTCAAGAGGTTCGCAAGGCAGCCTACAATTTGCAATGTGGGGAGGATCAGGCCCCACAAGAATTCGTGCAAGAACTGAAACGTGCCTTTGCGCAGACCACCAGAAGGTTGCGCACAGACAGCAGAGAATTTGCTAATACTTTTTTCCATGCCTTGCCCAAATACATAATGACCCAGCTCGTGATAGATTTTCATGAGAAAAGATCTTTAGAATGGGTCATTGAACAAGCCACCCGCATCTACGAGGTGCAGAAACCGGTGGAAAACAAAAACCAGCCCAAAAACCCCAAAACCAACAGCACCCCTGCTGCTGCCAAGGTGGCAGAGGTAAAGGTGCCCCCGTTTTGGATTTGGAGATGGGGGGGACTAAAAACCTACCTGCACCTAATAATGCTAGGCCCAGAAGGTCCTCGGGCCAGTCACAGACAGGGAGCCAAGGAGGCAGCCCCACAAATGGGGTCACTCGCTCTCCTGATTATGTAAGTCCCCGTTACAAGGGAAATCGACCCATCCTGGGTTATGTGTGGACTCCTCCAGCCCAAGGGGGGGGGGATACAGCCAAGCACCTAACCCAGGGAACTTCCCTCCTAACTTCCCACCGGAGGGCAGAAATTCTCCAAATCCTGGGCAGAACTTTTTCCCCAGGTATCCACCCAACGTCCAACCCCAAAATCATCCATCCTTCTTTTCCCAATTCCCTGAGCCCAGACAACCTAATCCGGGAGAGTGGAGGCCAAGGGTGGAGGGGTACCCAAATCTTCCCAATTCAGGATATTAACAGAGAAGGGATAGCTACCCTTCCCGGGATCAGCCCAGGGGAGAAAACAGGGCCCCGTATCAGCCTGAGCGGGTTTCCCAGTTAGAGCGCCAGGTTCAGAACATTGCACAGGAGCTGGGTCGCGTGCTAAGGGCTCAGCAGAACCCTCAGATGGGCATGCCGGTACAGAATGCACCAAACTCTGGGCCTGGTGCTCCAGAGCAATGACGGGGGCGGCACCCCGACAACCCACCGGTTCCCAGGGAGGAGGCACAAGGGAAGGGGGTGTAAAGCTTTGGAGGAAGCTTCCTTCTCAACTTGTAAACAGCCCCTGGAAAACCAGGAACCGGAAACAAAATCTCCTGCCCCTGAAAGCCTGCCTCCCAAGGAGCAGAGGGGGGGTAGGAGAAACAAAGGACCCAAACAGACCCGTTTTGTGGAAGAAATACAGATCTTCCAATTTGAAGGAGAGGGATCCCCAGAGGATCCTGGGAAAAGGATTTTCTCCTTCAGAGATGGGGGAACTCCTCCCAAAGAAAAATGAGTCCCAAGGGATTCCAATCCAGACTGGGGAGATATGGAGACTGAGCTACCGCCGCCCATCATCTTATCCCAGAAACCACAATACCAAAATCCCCTGGTTCAAACCCATCCTGCTGACTGCCTCCAAAAAGGGGGGGGGGGCGGCCCAGAACCGGAACCAGGGGAACCCACAATGGCTCTGATCTCCAGTTGCCAACTTTTTCTTTCAGATTCCCAAGACTCTCCACAGAATTCTGCCCAAATTTCTTCTCTTGCAATGTCCAAAACCAGAAAGTTAGCCCACCAGTTGTCCAAAAATGTGCATTATCTGTGCCCCCTTGAGGAGAATGAGGGAAGATATTATGCCCCGGTACAAGTACAGGGGTAGGGTACGATTTCAGCGTTGGTGGACACGGGGCCACAAGCTACCCTTCTGTACAGAAGGGCCTTTGAGGAACTGAATGCAGGAAGGGGAGGGAATTACCAAATTCCTCTCACCTCACTTCCTGGAAAACTCCAGAACTTTGACGGGAAGGAAATTCCTGTCGAGGGGACGGCAGATTTGGACATTAAAATTGGGAGACACAAGTTGAAACACCCGGTCATAGTTGTGACTCCAGAGGGCACCCCTTGTTTACTAGGGAATGACCTCCTGAGAAGGTTGTCACCCCTAATAGATTGCGTAAACAAGGTCCTCTGGACCCAGACTAGCCAACCCATAAAATTAAAACAGAGTGTCAACCATGTTAGTTTAAACGGCACATGCCACATGGTTGAACAAAAATCTGACCAAGTAGAATTCCACTTCCAGAATAACCAAATTCCAGACGTGACAGTAGTAGCAGTAGGATAACAGACTGGTGATGGGGGGTCCTCTCTATTTATGAAAATCAACCGCCCTTCCAGTTTAAGGTGGTATTCCACACTGGAAGGAAACACCCTGAAATTCTTTACTAATCCACAATCAGAAACTCCCACTCCTATAGTCCAGAAAGATGTGAAAGCAGCTCAGAGCCTGGCTGATATTCAGCAAATTGGAGAGCAGTTGTTCATCCCTTCAAAGCTTGGTCCCGATTAGTGGATAATCCCATGGGCTTTGATGATCCAGAAAAAAGCATTTAGGTCAGCTCAATTGCTACCTTATGCAGTTGAAATTCAGATTAAAGAGGAAGTCACCATCCCAGAAAGGACCCGACAATTCTCCCTGGAAGTGAAAGTTAAAAGGGGACAACATTTGAAAAACCCTGATGCTTACATACATCTAAATGCTTCTCTCCAACAGCAAGGGTTGGGGGTAAACCCAACTCCATTAGTCACCATAGAACATGGCACCATTCTAATAGAGGTGGATAACAGTGACTTAAAGAGTATTACTCTAGCCGCAGACACCATTATTGGAATGGCGGTTGATGACCAACATTTTTCCATCGATTTAGGAAATGAACTGTTAGGACCAATCCCCAAAGACTGTTTTGACAGTGACAGTGAGGACAATACAACACCAGACAGGACTTTTACCCGCCCTGGGGGGGAACTTCCTGGTGTACACTTCTTGCCCTTATGGTAAGGAAGATGTGACTTGTGACTTCAGGAGGGATGAGGTGATTTTCCAGGTCCATGAGGGCTGCCTTTCCTCCCTGAAGCCTCCAGTCCAAATCAGCATTCTGACCAGGGACTTCTCCACCCAGCTGGAGGAGGCCGCTGAGATAGCCAAACCAAAAGTCTTTCCAGGCTTCAGGCAGATGGTGGAAGAGAGAGTCAACCTAGCTGATGCCTGTGTGACTCTGGAACAGAAGCAAAAGTTGAAACACGTCTTCTTGGATTTCCAAGATCTCTTTGCGGTAGACTCATATGACTGTGGTCGCACCGACATCCACACAACAACAATCCCCACGGACCCTGGCATGACTCCAGTGTTTGTGAAGCAATATCGCTTGCCTCTCGCATCAATGGAGTCCCTTACTGAAATAATTAAGAACCTTGAGTCCAGGAGAATAATCCGTCCCGTCCACAGCACCTTCAATAATCTGGTGCTGGGAATATTAAAGCCAAACGGCCAGTGGAGACTCTGCGCTGACCTTAGGGAGCTCAACAAACGGGTCCATACTTCCCAATGGCCTCTTCCCTACATTGACCAAGGGCTGGCCCAGATTCAGGGGTCACAGGTTTTCACTGCAATAGACCTGACCAATGAATACTGGACCATGCCGGTCAGTAGGGAGGACCAATACAAGCTGGCTTTTACCTTTGGGGGTCATCAGTATACATGGACCCGGACTCCCTTCGGATACCTCAACTCCGGCAATGAATTCAACATTTTCCTACATAAGGCCATGCCCGACCTGGGTGCGAGGGGTAACCTGGCTTATGTAGATGATGTCCTCATCAAAACTTCATCTGTGGACGAACACATAGCGGAGATCCGTTATGTTCTGACCCAGTTGAGGGCCGCCGGAGCAAAACTTTCCTTTCAGAAAGCACAGTGGTGTAGAACCCGTGTTAATTTCTTGGGGCATGAGATTACTCCTCAGGGTCTCTGTCCCCAGGAAAAGAAAGTGGAAGCACTTCAGAAACTGAAAGACCCCGCAACTCTGCGGGAACTAAGGAGCCTCCTTGGACTGACTAATTACAGCAGAAAGTTCATTGAGGGCTACGCAGAGATCACCACACCCCTGATTCATCTCCTGAAGGGGGGGTCAAGTGGGAATGGGGTCCAGAACAAGCCGAGGCGGTAAAACAACTCAAGAGAAGCCTCTCACAAGCGCCTTGCCTAGCTTCCCCTGTCAGAAACAAGGAGTTCTTCCTGGAGACGGGGTTCTCTAATACATGCTTGACAGCGGTATTATACCAAAAGCATGACAAGGTCAATAAAGTAATCTCCTATGCGAGCAAAACTTTATCCTCTGTGGAGGAAAAATTCAACGATTGTGAGAAGGCACTCCTGGCAACAGTGTGGGCATTGAAGAATTACCGCCCGTTTATCCAGGGGGAACACATCATAGTGGAGACTCCACACCAGCCTCTGCAATATCTCCAAAGTGACAGAATCCGGGCCGGAAATGTGAGTAATTCCCGAATTACTTCCTGGATTCTGTCAATGCAAGGCTTTCCTGTGGAGGTCCGATATGGCCAAAACAAGAAGAGTCCCCTCGCCCAAGGTCTGGCTGACTTTCATGATTGTGCCAGAGAAAACTGTCTCGAGGACGAAAGTCTAAAAATCAAGGACAACATGGAGGCATACCTTAATTCCCCACACAAAGTCTTTGAAGAGGACAAGTGTGAGGGAATGCCCACTGTCTATATGGATGGATGCTCTTACCATGTTGACAACAACGGGGAGAAAGAACTGGTGGCCGGCGTAGGGAATGCATGGGTGAATGAGTTCCCAGAACCCTCCGCTGGATACAAAATTGGTCCCCAAAGTAGTCAGGTGGCAGAATTGATGGCTGTGCATCAAGCCATCCTCACTGCTGTCCAACATCAACTCCACGAACTGGTCATAATCAGAGATTCGGATTATGTCCGGAACGGGTTCGTGAAGCACCTGGTTAATTGGAAAACCAGAGGCATGTTATGTGCTAATAACAAACCCTTGAAACATTGGAAGTTGATCCAAAACATTGATGATCTGGTCACCTCGAATGAGATGACCATCTATTGGAAAAAGATCAAGGGTCATTCCAAAGTAGAGGGACCAGACAAAACTGGAAATGACTTAGCTGATCAGCTGGCCAAAACCAGGGCCATCCAAGGGGATCTAATTGAGATTGAGTCCCTGTTGGGGGAAATCCAGGTCACTGCTATCACTAGGTCCCAGATAAATGCTCACAAGGACCTTTCAATTGCACAATGGAGCAAGGAGACCCCTGATGCTGATTTGATTACCGCTCAGACGGGGGATCCAATAATTGGTACATTTTACCAACACATTGAGGACCCTGAGAACTTTCCCCTGATGGATACCGATTACAACGGGAAAGAGGACCTTAGAGTGTTGATGAAATGTCCAAAAATGTTCCGGATCCAAGACGGTTTGTTGGTAAGGAAACAAAAGCTGGCCACGATCAGTGGGTGGTTCCAACTCATTCCGAAGCCTGATGTTAAGTCACGCCCATGATGCGGCCACCGCCGGTCATAGGGGGTTTCACACAACACTGGAAATCTTAAGAGAGGTTGCATACTGGCCACACATGGGACAGGACCTCAACCAATACTTGAAGGGTTGTCTTGTGTGTGCACAATTTCAGCCAACATCCCTCACACACCGGGCGCCTCTCCAAAAGAGGGGGATGACACTCCCATAGTCAGATTTACAAATCGACTTTGTAGGCCCTGTGATTCGCTCGTCTAGAGGAAACAAGTACATGTTGACCGTTACATGCATGTTTACCAAGTGGGTGGAATGTCTCCCAGCCCCAAATTGCAAGGCAGAAACTGCAGCTGTCCTGATGATTAACCACATCTTTTCCCGTTTCGGTCTACCTCAAAGGATTGAGTCAGACAGAGGTAGCCACTTCACCAGTGAAGTAATGACAAAGATGTGGGAGATACTGGGGGTCAAGAGAAAGCTACACATTGCTTACAGGCCAGCTTCTTCTGGGGCAGTAGAGAGATATAACCGAACCATTGTGAGCATATTAAAGAAGTTTGTGGCAGATTCTGGGCCAAGTTGGGATATCCGATTACCTCTGGTCCTAATGGCCATCAGATCTACCCCTTCATCTGCAACCAAAATGTCACCATTTGAGTTGATGACTGGACGCAAGATGGTGCTTTCTCAGCATTTGCTCTACAGAACCCAAGAGCAAACGTTGATAAATGCCTCCACAACCCATGAGTATGTGGAGAATTTAAGGAAACACCTTCAGCATGCTTTTGCCTATGCTCAGCGGAATCTAGAAAGATCAGCTGAGAGCATGAAGACCCACTATGACCTGAAAACTTCCAGGAAGGAATATCAGGTGGGGGACCGGGTCTATTTATACAACTTCCAAAGAAACCAGGCCAAACAGCGAAAAATGTTGCCTACATGGAAGGGACCCTTTGAGATTATAGACAAGATCTCCCCTGTGGCCTACAAGATCCGCATCCCCAAAGGCGGTTTGGCAGAGGGGGAAGACAAGTGGGTACATATAAATCAGCTAAAGTGTTGCCATCCCAGGCACACTCTGCAACAACTGGAGGAATCCTCTGGAATCCTAGAGGGTACTGTCTCAGATTAATTTAGTTCTAACTTTAAATATCCTACATATCGCCTATCAAATTCTGAGTTTCTCAATGTGGGTGTTTTCGTTTTTGAATGCAAAAAGAAATGTGCACGTTCATATGTTTTGACTATACATTTATATGCCACTCCACTATATCAATGGTGGGGGAAAAATGTCTATGAATAGGTATTGCCGCTTTTCCTTTGTCGTCCTAGGAGAAAGAAAACCTTGAGACTGGCCAAGGAGAACGATCCAGAGACCGGGAGCAGAGACGCGAGGGGCCCAGGGTACCGCCCAATATTCCCATCAGGACCGGCGAGGAGAACCGATCGATCAGTACCGGATGGAGGAAAAGATGCTGAACTGGGCCATTTGCAGAATTGGAAGAAGATTATGCGGACAGACCAGTGCGTAGGTCAAAACCCTTTTGCACCCGACTCCCCATTGACTCAAATTCAAAGGGCAGTCACGTGGGGGGATTTGGTGGGTGTCCTGACCCACGTTTGAGCTATCATGCTGCAACATTTGGTGCTGTGGGCTTAGAAAATCCAAGATGGCCAAAAAGCCCACAAGTGCGCCAGAATCCAGGAGAACCACGCAGTTTGTGCGCACACCAAAATGGTTACCTCACTTGCCACCCACCAGTGTAAAGAAAGATCTTTGTTAACAAAATCCACTATTACTGATGTCAAAAAGTTGCTGAAATCGTGGCTCACCAGACCACTTTAAAGATTCAACCCTTTTGTGGGGTTCCACATAACCATTTTACTGTAAGGAGCCCCATCAAAACAATGTTAAGCAAGGATTATTTACTACCATGTAAGAACCATTCCTGTTTGGAATGCATTAAACCAAGAAAGATCCCAAAAATGGATGCAATACCAACAAAATCCTCAAGGCGGCGCTAGCGGTCTAAACTCTGACAGGAGAACTAAGTGCAGTTGCTGACAAAGGGATTTGACTCAGCTGACTTCAAAGGCTGCATTTTAATTAAAAATTAGCCACCTGCTGTTCCCAGAGGACAGAAGCCTGGGAAACCCTCTCACCTCAGGAGATTCACACCACAGCCCAGGATATCACATGGTCATAATAACCAAATGCAAAGTGACCCCCTGGTCTGCTGACCTCAACCTCCTGGAGAACACACAATAGGCTATTGCACTTGAATAGAATATGTTGATTTTGACTGTTTCCTGTCAACAAAGGCCTGCCTGCCAGAAGACACATGTGATCACTGACCCACCCAAGTCTTGGAGGCAGACTCCAACACTCTGAGAACTGAATTGAAAGCAAAATATATATTTGACAGAAACACTGATAACTCTTTGTAATCAAATGACAGGAATGTGTAACTTTGAGAGCCTTCATTTAAAAAATGTACCTTCGATTCAAGCCCAAACTCCAATTTGTGTGATGTTCTGGGGCAAAACCCTGCTATTTATGTATACTACAGACTCTGTGTTTAAGCTAGAGACATGGTAATTTACTGGAGTATGTATGGACAGGCCGTGTACATGTGTATAAATCTGGAGAAAAATCTGATGTTGCAAAACCCACTAAAAAGCACCAAAGGTTGCCATTTCTGAATGCAAGCCCCCAGGAAGAGCAGAGTTTGAACAGGGTATATCTCATGTGATATGTGATGGGTGCATGTAATTTCAAACCACTGTCTATCTATGAAATATGTCTTTAGGTCTAATATAGATTGTGTGTAAAGTTGACAGGGGTGGGTTCTCTGTATCATAAACAGACCTCATCATGATGACACTTCATTTCATTCCCCCAATCAAGGGGAAGAGGAGGAAGTGGCCAATGACAAGTGGAGAGGGGTAGGGCCTAGAAAGCTAGCCTCTCCACCCACTTTCAAAACACATAAAAGCAGACAGTCAGGACAGATAGGAACATTCTATTCCATCTGCTGCGGGACGCTCTGCCGGGAAAATCCATACTTTACCTCCAACAACCTCCAGAGAGCCAACACAGAGACTTCAATCTATCCACCTTCAGAGACCAAGACTTTACTTCAGAATTTGTAGCAGAGAGGTCAACTACAAGCTAAATCCCTCTTTAGCAGGCCTCAAATCATTGCCACTATTAGCAGCCAGGCGAGCTGTTTGAATTCTTTGCAAGAACTCTGGCCATTTGCCAGGGAGCAGTGTTGTATCCAGAGAGAGACCAGCTGAACCGGAAACCGCTGTATCCGGACCCACAGACCTGATCAGAACCAGAGACCCAGACCAGACCAGCAGAGTAGAGCTGACCCAGACGCTGTGCGCAGAAACCGTCCGTGGCGAGTGAAGAAAACCTGTTGACCAGATCCGTGGCGAGGCATATTTCTAAATATATTGTGAGTACCTAGCAGAACTGTGCAGAACCAATCTCTTAGTTAAAATAATATAATTCAATCTATTTTAATCTAACCAGAACTGCCTCCTGTCACCTGTCATTTGCAAAGCTGTCACTTGTCATTTTCTAGCTGCAAGCTGTAACCTGTCGCTTTGAACTTTTAAAATTTCAAATCCGAAAAACTACCTTTATTTAATCGTCCGTATCTCTGGAACCGTTTGGGCTAGGAACTTGGTTTAACTTTCCTCTGAAAGCTTAGAATCTCAGCTTTTCAACAAGCTTAGAACCGACTTGCTATACTTTTGCCGTAATCACGATTCTCGCACTCGCGAATTTTACCGCGATTTGCGATTTGGTTACAAATCCAGCCACGTGTGAAAACAGCAGCTTCATTGCTTTCCTTTGCCAAAAATTTGTTTAACCTGCTAGTTACTCCTAGATCCTTGCTAAAGTGAGCCTGAACTCATCCCACTCACCCTGAACCTCCTAAAGGGAATTAAAACCATTTTCAGCATATTTCTCACTGCATTGTCACCATATTCAAAGCATTTTGCCTGTGTTTCAAAACTCCTATCTGTTGTATAAGCTCCTTGGGGTGGAATTGAACTGAATTCTATTTGATTGCATTCCTAAGAACTGTGTCATCTTCATCTCCTTACAGTGCATAAAAGGGGGGGTGAATTGTCCAAGAAAGTGATTACATTGTCTTTTGCTGAAATCCTATCAAGTTAATTTCTGTACTGCATTTCATTCCACATTGCATCCATTTGAAACCATAAAAGTATTTTTGCTATCGTATCCATCCTATAACCACTCATCATTGATTATAAAGAAGTGTGCTAGTTCAATTATTAATTTATTATAAAGTGTGATATATATATCTATTGTTTAAATTATCAAAAAAACCTTTTAAACTTGCAAAACAGAACTATTTCTTGGCTCAGTGGGGTCAGGGGGATTCCAAGAGAGGGGTGTTATATAGGGGTAGTCATCCAGAACGCATGAACTGGACGTAAAGATATATCAATAAGGGTTTCCATTCAGTATCCCAGACTAGGCATTGACTTAGCTGTAGTGTTGAATTGAATCCTCTTACACATTTATGCTGAACGTTTTTACAGGGCACAAGAATCTATGTGCATCGCTTACTTCTCCTCATGGCCTCCCTCCACTCCAGAGCACACCTCGAAAATTGCACTTTTTTTCAACTTCCTGTGCAAGATTTCTGAAAATGGGGAAAAAGATGTAACTTTCCCCAAATACCCGCAGAGGTCTGTGATGCGCTATTGGGGCAGTGGGACATGGTATAGTTGCGGAAAAAATATCCTTCTGACTACAAATAATCCACAGAAACAAACATGTAGTGCAAAGGGTGTAGAAAGGCTGCTTCTTCATTTTGATGCAATACGGCCAAAGAGGCCATTGAATTAGTAAGCCAAAACACAAAAGACTCTCAGCCCACCCATATTTGACTTCAACAATTATAGACAAAAAAACATAATTTGAATATATTCAAATTAGTAACAGAAAAATGTAAGATTACCCTGTTAAAGACACATCTCTCTCCTTACTGGCTCTGGCCATGGTTAAACCAAAACAATGACCTAAACAATTCTACTTCATTGGTTATCACCTGTAGCTTACATCATAAGTACAACCCTTAGTGACATTTTAGAAAAATCTCTAGGAAATGAACTAACTTGTCACATGTCAGCATGAAAATGTCACCATGCAGATGACCCAATCATAATTAGTGAGATTAGCGAAACCAGCGACCTATGGCAACATTTAATTGACGCTTCTAGTATGCGCTCCAATGACTCCAGCTATTTGGTCACACAGATGTTTCTCACACCTTGCTGTTCCTCACAGTAACATATTTCTGCAACTAGCACATTGAAACATTAGCTTTTTGTTCCGTAGGACCAACTTCCGACTGAAACTATTTATCTTGCAGTGAAGGTCTTATGCAAAAAAAGTGTCTGCAAGTAGCCTGACTCAGGGGAACAATTACTGGGATTGTATGTATTTCCGAGCGATTCCATCTATGTCTACAGTGACTCCGAAGCCAGCCAGGGGGAAGTAGCATTTCAGGCCTGCTTCAGAATTTTGGCAGTGTCTTATTTAGCTTGCAGCCGTGTTCTTCATTAGTGCAGGCCTGTAGAAACAAAAATATTTTACTTCATCCTGTTATTCAGGAAATTACAAATGACTTCCAACGTGTTCAGTTTACCTGTGGACAGTTTTATGGGAAAGGATGGCAAACTCTGCTTCTTGCAACAATGAGGACATGACTTATGTTGGCACTGTTTTGCATCCTATCATATACATGTACTGTGCGGTATAGCTCTCTTTGAATCCAGCATGATTTTCAGGCCTAATTTGAAATGAACGTGGTATTTAGTTAAATGGCACAAAATCAAACCATATCCAGCGAAAGATGTTTGCACTTTTAAGGTGTCAGAAGAGTATTTCTGAGGTCAATAACTCATGCATTTTGCTCTTGTGTTATTAGGTATTTGGCAGCCTACAACTCACAAGAGTGTTGGCCTAATGAAATCTAACTCAGCAATAAGCAAGAAACTATGACTTCATAATGTTAGAACTTCAGGCTAATGAAATGTGCGCAGCGTGTGCTTTTGTCTATGCTCACAGCATGATGTTTGCCTTTCTACATAGTGTCCTGTAGGGGATGTCTGGATTATGCTCTGCCTGGCAGTCCTCCTAATTTTAACCTGATTGATCTCTGAGCAGTATTGGAGTAATGCATAAATCACTTGTACTGCAGTTAGTGCATTCATTGTTAGTTCAAATCAGTCAAGTTCATGACAAGGTTGGTGTTGGAGCTAGTATGTCTGCTGTCACAGGATGTAACAGATGACGGACATGATGTTGAAAGAAAGAAAAAGAGGCATACAGGGCAGGTGGTGGGACCACTTGTCACAACCAGATCTTTTGTGCACCTCGTCTTTGCATACAGCAAAGCATACAGTAATTCCCATTACAACATCTGGCGACAAGGTAAAACCTGCATTCCTCTGTCATGTAGAGAGGCTCTGGTGCTATTGTAAAGACCGGAGGGGGTATCTGTACTCCTGCTCCCTATATGGCGGAGTGGAGGCACAGAGCCCCCCAGCCAAGATTCTCTATTGTTGGTAGCAATGGACGAGCAATCAAGGCCTAGCTCTCAGGAGGTGATGTGGTCTGGTTCTTAAGTACATTGTAGTCCCCAAGCACTCTCAAAGGAATATCCACACACTATGTTAGTGAAAACACAGTCTTTATCTAAATAGGCTCAAGTTATGTGCACAATCACAGTAACACACTTGGTGCTCAAGATAATCTAAAATGCTAAATATATACAGTTTCTACGTGGTACTACAATTACTCTTTGATTCCGTTAAAAAGCATCAACTGTACTCAGTTCAAATGTCATACAAATCAGTAAATAATGTGAACCAACAAAAGACTTAGGAGGAAAAGCAGTTGGTTAAACAATGGGCAGAATGTTGTTCCGTTGCCTAGACAAAGTTCTGTGTGAGGATCCCCCCACCTGGGCAACCTGTAAAGAAAGATATAGTACAAATATTATTTATATGAGTGTTATTCCCCCCTAGAAATGTTCTACCACCCCAATGTACCTGAAATAGCACAGTTTGACATCGGGTCATCGACGGACCCTTCTTGAGCGGCACCCTTTAAGGCAGGAGCCACGGATCATCGAGATCCCATGTGGAAATGGTGAACAAAAGACATTGAGGCAGCAGCTTTGGTTCTGGCAGTGCTCATCGACGATCAGTCGTGGATGTCCAGCGAAGATGAGGCGTGCAGTGCAACTCAATGATGATGGTTCTCTGCCGCAAAGAGTCTATGAAGAACTTTGGCCCATCAAGTCGTCCTCATCTTTGCGGTCTTCAGGTGGCGGGAAACCCACCAGTGGATGCTCCTCTGCGCGTCAGCGGCCTCGACATTCTCTGGTGGGACAAATCAGTCGTTGGTACAGGCGAGAGTGTCCTTCGTTCAAATGTCTGAGGCAATGGAGCGTTGTGGCTCCGGTCGATGATGATCGTCATTGACGGTGATGGACTTCAATGTCCAGGTGCTTTGCTTCATTATTTCCGTGGCAGGCCCCGTCTCCGGTCGGCAGCATTTCGAGGAATGACTTCTAGGGTGCTTTGGTGAAAGTTAGCTGGTGCACAATGGTCCCTCGTAGCTCAGGAAGAGGTCTCCCAGGCAGGTACTCTCCTGGATTAGTTCCTTGAATGCACAGCAGCTTTCAGATTGGCAAAGGACAGCAGCAGCAATTCTTCTTTTTCCAGTGGGATTCACATTTAAGCATCAAGTATCAACTTCAGCTTCTGAATGATTTCCATCAGTGAAAGGTCCCCGATATACTGTTTGGTCTCTCATTCACTCTGCTGGGTCACACTCAGGCAACCAATCAATCAGAAGGGCATTCATGCAGTCAGGCAGCCAATCAGGCTCACAGGGCATTCTGCCAATTCTACTCCCTCCAGACACTCACAAGAAGGAATGTGTATTGGACAAGTACCCAGCCATTCAGCACTCCACACTGCATTCATACCAGTTTCGGGCAGGGCTGTCTCAGTCTTGTTGTCACATACCAGAAACCAGACACCCATAACAAGAAGTGCATATTGGTCACATACTCCATTCACCCAGGTCCCACCCCAAGGATGTACCCACAACATACAGTTACTGGGAAGGCTCCAGCCAGTCTGGCCTGGACATCCCCACAATACCATATATGGAACTTCCACCCAACAGCCAGTCAGTGTGGAAGGGACAGAGTCAGGGCTTCCCAGGACTTTGGGAAACACAAGGTAACAGTCAATAGAAAGTAAGAGGCCACAGGGGCCATCTTGTCTCCAATCAGAAATCAAATGATTTCAATGGCAGGACCTGGGTATCCCCAAAATGGACGATACTCAGAGCACCTGTCAAATTCAGCATGGAGCTGCCACCAGCCCATACCCTGCTCTGTTCGCCACACACAGGTGCCCAAAAACATACACTTGGGTGTCATAAGGGTATCTCAGGGGTCTGTACACCAAACCAAAAAGTGGAAGGGCTGCACTGCCAGGAGTCCCGCATGGACTCCTGGGCAGAAAATAACACAGAACATACACGAAAAAGGACTACAGAACAAGGACAGGGAGGCCATGTCCCTCCAATGCATTTCCAGCATCACAGCTATTAAGCACGAAGGGACTCTTTAGAAGCACTAGCGAAAGGGATCATGTAGTACTCCAACAGAAGGGGTATAAACAGTTAAAGGGGTTTGCTGGGTGCCATTTTCACCCTAAGACCCTCGCCTCACCATGCATCCAATGATCAGTGTGGGGCTCAGAATGGTTAGAAACCATTGATGCATGTTTCACAAAATTGAAGTCATCCCATCTAACACTGTAGTGAAGCAGGGATCTCCAGGATGCTGTGGGGGCCATTCTCATTGTACACATGGAGGGGACCACAGCTCACTGTGTGCTGCTGCCTGGTGATACCAGTGCTAGTGTCTGGCAATTCCAGGGTATAAGTGGTACATATCTTTCCTGCCTCATTGTGTGTGGCGTGAGTGTTAGTGGCTCTGTCTAGCAGATTGCTCATGTGGCACTGACATACACTTGTACAGGCCTTGGATGGATGGAGGCATCAGGGATGATGACTAGCACAATGTGGATTCCTCACCACATCAGCCTGGCAGCAAGTTTGGCAAACTCAAAGCAGAAAGCCCAGAGGCATAGCACATTACAACCAGACATCCAATAGCTATGCAGGAAGCTAAGTTCACAAACTCTATATAACTGTTCCTCAGGGAAATGGATCTTATTCAGATACAGGGACAGCCCCGGCGAATTATTACACCCCAATGGTAAACATTGATTGCATACATTTTCAGATCAGGCAGGTTCAGCAAATGACAACCAAATCATAAGGCATGTTCTATATGAAGTTAAGACTCCAGGTTTGCATTCCCATATGAAGAGGGGGAAATAAGATGCCGTATGATCCAAAAGTGCTACTCCACCAGTCTGAGGAAAAATATTATCAAGGATCAGGGTCTATACCATTTGAGAATCTTTGAATTGGGTAGAGTGCAGGAACTTGTAAGTACCTAGGACCAAACATATGGAGGAGGCCATGAAGGGAGAGAACACTTGCTATACAAGCGAGTCCCACCAGAAAATCCAGAAACAGCAGCACGGCTAAAAAGTTGATCCCTTACGGACAGGTGACAAGATGTGCCAAAGGTGCCTTGTGAACTCTGTGGCAGTCTGATTCCTCATGCTCAAGGCTGGCCGGTGTATGCCACTGTGGGGAACTCAATCACTTTTCCAAAGTTTGCAGGGCAGTTTGGTCTCTGCAAACATTTCAAAGACTGCCATCATATGGGAGAGTTCATCCAGCGAGTGTGGCTGTCATCGCTCAAGAACCTTCAGAAGTAATTTCTATGTTGGACAAACTATTCTGCATGGAAGATATAGTCTCCCTCTCAGCCATAGCACCCTGGAAAGCAGAGACAACTAACCTTTCAATAAGCAGGTGTACCAGTGTTTATCAACACTGGTGTGTCAGTCAACGTGATGCCCTCATCCCAACTCCATAGGCTGAGACCAATATTGAAATTGGCAATACCCAATGTAAGGATTTACATGTACGGGGTAAACAACCCTTACCACTGCAGACAAAGTTAAACAAGCACCTAGCCCAAGACTGTTTCTCCACTCCCACTCTATTTTATGTCACCAACAAGGCCAAAGATACCATTCTCAGCGTAAATACGGCGGTGGGCCGAGGACTGCTCCACTTTGATTTTAATGTAAATAAAACAGACATTGTCATGCCGTGAAATGAGTTTCTAGGCCTATTTCAAGGGGTAGAATGACTGAAAAGCCAAGAAGTACATTTACACATACACCTGGCGATTCAGCATGTGGCGCTGAGGCATCACCAAATCACATTTAACTTGAGACAAAAAGTGCAAGACAAGCTTTATCAACTGGAACAGGTAGACATTTTTAGGAGGGTTGAAGGGCCCACCCCCTGGATTTCCCCCCAGTCTTCGCCACAAAACCCTATGCAATCCAAGGCATTTGGGTGGACATGCAAATACCTAATTGTGCTGTAAAGAGAGACCATAATCCAACTTCAACCCTGGATGATATCATGGCAGATTGGCAAAACACTAAAGTGTTTTCCACAATCGATTTGAGGTATGGCTATTATCAGGTTCCTTTGCACAAAGACTCATTTCTGATAGTGAGTCAGAAACTCAGTTACAGACTATCATCGACCACAGAGGTCTTTCAACACACTGTATCTGGTGCATTGGCTGGCCGAAAAAAAGTGTTGTTAATGTGAATCATGATGTCCTGATTTATTTGATTACTCAAGAGGAACATCTGAAGAGGCTGGAAGCGGTCTTCAGTCATCTGAGTCAAAAGAATCTTACACTTCAAGAACAACAAAACTGCTTCCTCCAATCCATGGTGAACTTATTTGTTTTTTTTTTCAAAGCTTAGGCATCTCAACTGATCCACAGAAGATGCAGGTCATTAAAGACTTTGCACCACCCACATCCACAGAGGAAAAGCCTACTTTCCTGGGGATGATAAACATTTGTGGGTAATTTATCCCAAAATTGGCCACAGCAATGAAACCCTTTCATCATCTCATCCTCTAGGACTGTGCATGGGTGGAATGCCACTGCACACAAAGCATTTTAAGACTCCAAAACAGCCCTAGTAAAAGACTCCACAATTACATATTTCAACCCCCTGATTGATGCTGAGATTTTGGTTGATGCTAATCTGGTAGGCTTAGGGGTTGTACTAATACAGATGGGTAAAGATGTGATGTTAAACTGTATTCGTATAATACCGCCTTGTTATGAATATTGGCCTAAGCCCATTCGTGTTGCACAGAAAACGATGTTTGAAATGCTCCGATTTCTGATCAACTTCGCCGCCATTTTAAGAGCTATCCGCCATTTTGATTTCAACTCTTGCTTTGTGTCCTAAAATGGTGGACTGTATTTTTAACTACAGCCGAGCCGAACGACCTTTGAGTTATGTCAACATTTAGGCTGACCGAGAGCAGACTGTTTGTTCTGTGGAAAGAAACCTTGTGACTCGTATGAACTGCAATCCAAGTATTGTCTCTGCTCACAAGCCTCATCCTCATATAAACAGTGGAACAATGTATAGCATACTCAAACTGTGTGCTTTGGTTGTAATATATTGTGTTGTTTCTTGAAACTAGGCTTACTATGAGCTGGAGACCCAATACTACCATTATATCTTCATGGACAAGCAAACTTGTTAATCTGTTAAAAAATATTGTCATATTTGTCATATGAACTGAGCACGAATCTTAGCATGTAAATTATTAGTTTGAAGAGGGCTGGACAATGATTGGAAAAATGTATAAAAAGCTTGCATTGTGATGTCCAGCACTCTCACCCCCACTGTGTCTGCTGGTACACACTGCAAGGTGTTGGGAGCCAGATAGCTATCTGTTTTGCTTTGAATTCTGTACAGAGATAAAGATACTTGTATCTTTAGACCTGTGATTGGCGTATTTCATTTTGTGGTACTAAGCCTCAATATTTCTTTGGTCTTTCAGTGGTGAGATGCTCTATTGATTTTTCCAGCAGGGTTTTGGCCCCTACAGAACTGAGATATTTGCAGATTGAGCATGAGGTTTTTGGAGTTCACCATTTTCGCCTTTACATATGTGGTCATTCAATCACAATCATGACAGACCAAAAACCCCTACTGCCTATTCAGCAAGGTTGGCCTCTTCGCCACCATTCCGATTGGAATGCTTGATGTTGCAGTTGCAAGATTAAGGGATCACTCTCCCTTGGCACTTTTTTTGTTTACTTCTTTCTATTTTTTTCTATGGTTGCCATGGAAAGTGAAAATGGACATTGTATCCCTTCCCTGGTGGCCATGTTTTTACATTTTTTTTTCAGTTTCAAAACGCCAGAGTGTAAAAAAATGCTTTTGGTACACCAGTCTTTTGGGCCAGGGTACTAATAGCAATAAGCCCCGAGCCGCCTTTGCTGTTACTATGGGCCCGGGGGCATTACCTGACTCAGTAATGCCAATGCGGCTCGTGGTGTATTGCTTAAGTAATATGTTAATTGCGTATCACCAATACCTGTCTTGCTATCTTGCTAGCTCATTTAAACAGGAGAATGTAACCTTACGCCAACAAATGGCGCATATGAGCTCTCAACTTACGGGGCCTGCACTGGCATCGGCCACCCGCCTAGTCACCATGACCAATCCCATTATGAATTCTACCAAGCCTTTCTGAATAGTCTTCGAGACATGTTCGGCAGGCATGAAATAACTGTCTCAGCACAAGAACAACTATTGGACATTAAACAAGGATCCATGGACATATTGGCTTATGTGACTGGCTTCAAACAAATGGCTTCAGATACGGCTTGCCCGGATGATGCATTGAACACGCTGTTCATGGGGGGCCTCTCCGATGAACTAAAAGACAATGTTACTCAGATTTCTCACTCAGCTAACTTAGCAGAAATGATCAGGCGGGTGATGCAACTGGACTATCGCTTGCAGGAACATAACCTGGAATGTTGAAAAGGAAGGGTCTTGCATCAGGCCAGTGAACCCCCCCGACCCCCGGGTTCCTTTTAAAGTAATTGAGCCAGAGGAATCCATGCAACTGGGGTTTGCTCAGGGTCCGCTTTCAGCTGAGGAAAGTTCTTGAAGGCGCACTGTGGGTTGGTGTATGTAATGAGCTTCTAAAGGCCATCTAGTTCACGCTCACGAATGTCCATTGGCAACTCCAAGATGACAGGGAAATGCCAGCTTCCGATTGTAGAGGGAACCACAATCTGGGAAGGTCACCTAGGTTCCCCTGAACATGCGCAGTCCTTGGTGAACCAGTCTATGGTCATTATCAGAGTGACGTTGATTAACACAGAAACTGAAGTGATTGAGGTACCGGCATTGATCGACTGCACAGCCGCAGGCTTATTCATTGATGACCAATGGACTAAGGCCAAGAGGCTCTTTAGGATCTTAAAGGAAATACATATACCTGTAGCTAGCGTGGATGGGTCTCCCCTGGTTTTGGTTCCTATTAGAGAACAGACCATGCCATTTTTGATGCGTATGTCATCGCACACTGAACAGATCTCCTTTGACGTTATAACGGCAGCCTACTATCCCACCATTCTAGGCTTGCCCTGGTGGCGGTGCCACAATCCTTTTGTTAATTGGACAGTGAGTTAACTATTCTTGGGCTTGCAATATTGTGTGGCTCATTGTTTCGGAGAAGGATGTCTGGGTTTGCTTTTCTCTAAGGCTTCTACACACCTGTCGATACCATCCACGGTGTTCCATAGCATTCAAGCCTTTCCAGAGTCTTATCAGATTTCCAATTCAAAGAACTGCCACTACATCGTCTGGGTGATTGTACTAACAAACTCTTCCTGGATATGCCTGTAACCTTTGATTGAATGTATATTCTGTCAGAAAAAGAAAAGGAGATCTTGAAAGAATACCTAAAGACCAATTTCAAGAATGGGTTTATAACTGAGTTAAAACCCCCTGCTAGAGCCTCCTTGTAGGAGAAAGAAAAACACCACAGAGCTATGCCCCTGTATAGATTGTTGTGGGCTCAATAAGATAACAGGACCTTATTGGTAACTCATGCCCCTAATCCTGGACATCGTCGAAGCAGTGAAAGGGTCTTCCATCAAACCCAAAACTCTACTCCAGGGGTTCATATAATCTCATCTGCATTTGTGTGGGTGATAAGTGGAAAACAGCCTTTCACATCCTTTTCGGTCATGATGAGTACTGTTTCATGCAGTTTGGCCTTTCTAATGCTGCTGTATTTCAGCATTTTATGGATCATGTGTTAATCGATCTTCTTCCCCACATGGTTCTCGTCTATCTAGATCTGGGGTGCAAAACATACGGCCCGCGGGCCAAATGGGGCCTTCCATCCCGCGATATGCGGCCCGCCAAGAGTGTTTACTTTTGTAATGAGATACGGCCCACTTCAAGCAGTTGGCCGCATTTCATTACATAAGTAAACAGTTTGACTGGGACTGTCTGCACCTCTACTAAAGCGGCTATTAACGTGATCTTTATCTCCATTACAATGTATTCCCCCCTCCTTTGTTTAGAATGAAAAGCAGTCTGAGTGACCCCTTGGGGGGGGCATACATGATAATGCAGATAAAGATACAGATAATAGTTGCAAATTGTCAAAAGACTGCGAGCCAGCAGTCTCCCTTGTATTAATTGTAATTGCTTATTTATAATGCGTTTAATACTCAAATGTTTCTAGGCGCGACCCAGGAAGCATTGTCTTGCTTCCAAGGCAAGCGCGTTGTCCCTGAGCTACCCTCCCGGGACAAATAAAAACTCGGTTTTATATCTATAACACCCAATGCAGCAGTCTTTTGGGTTTACAGTGATGGAAACATCCTGCATTGTTAACACAAAATCTGCAACCGAACCGTACCCAATCAGGATGAAGACTGCAGGCTGTGTTTGGATTCAGGCATGAAACATGCAATTTACAGATTTGGGGAGCAGGCGCAGTGCTCTGCTCATCTACTTCACCAGTTCTCTGGGGGCAGCAGTGTGCTACCCTAACACGGAAGCTGCAACCCTCAAAGCCCCCCTAAAGAAGCAGCACTTATTGTAAGACTCAGTCCCCTCTCAAGGTCTCCTGCACCAACTGGTGTCCAGTGCTTCATGAAAGGTTTAGAATAAGCTCAACTGAGCAGTCTTCTGAAAGTCAACAAACGACGTGTTCCTCCAGAACAATTATTCAGCTGCAGTAAAAAAAAATAAAAAAACAAGCATTGGCAAAGCCAACTGTCTTTGCTTTTGTGCAGGCATTGGGTAGGCGTTTGTCCAGTACTGTCTTCATGAGCCCAGGTAGTCGCACCTTTTGCCACCTGTAGTGCCAGGTAGTATTATATTTTGCCACGTGTTGCCAAAATATGCCCAGTGCTCATCTACTATGAACGTTGTTCCTATCAGGTATGCCTGTACCTACAAGACCCAACAACTACGGTATCCCACAAGTATCAAGCCTCACAGCCCTTCTATTCAATATAAACATGGCCCATCTCATGAAATGCATTTTAAAAGGCATGGGTGCACATGCTACAATTATGCAACACTACATTTTCAAGATGACTACAGGTACAAACTCAAACCCCCCGCTCAATCATTTATTCAATGAGATAAGTCACTGGGTGACCAACAGCAACCCAACACGAAACCCAAACAAGACAGAAATACTGATCAGCACCTTAACCCCACTCACAGGACACTGCATGGACAAAGAGCGGAACACCTTCGATCAAAAGTCACTGCCTTACATGCAATAAAGACATTAAGGTGTGTGTCGGGTCTGCCTGAATGTTTGTTTTTGTGTGCAAGTTCAGTGTATGTTGAGATGCGGGGGTGGGTGGTCCGGGTCTGTATGGGTGCATGCTTGTGAGTTTGTTTGGTGAGTTGGGGGATGGGGGGTTCAGGTCTGTATGGATGCATGGTGTATGTTTGTGAGTTTGTATGGTGAGTTGGGGTGGGGGTCTGTAAGGGTGCATAGTGTATTGGTGTATGCTTGTGAGTTTGTGTGCTGAGTTGGGGGTGGGGGGTTCGGGTCTGTATGGGTGCATAGTGTTTGCATGAGGGGTGGGTGTCTTGAAGCATAGTGTTTGCATGAGGGGTGGGTGTCTTGGGGCATAGTGTTTGCGTGAGGGGTGGGTGTCTTGGGGCATAGTGTTTGCATGAGTGGTGGGTGTCTTGGGCCATAGTGTTTGTTTGGGGAGTGGGGCCATGGGGCATAGTGTTTGGTTGGGGTGTGGGTGTCTTGGGGCATAGTGTTTGCATGAGGGGTGGGTGTCTTGGGGCATTGTGTTTGCATGAGGGGTGGGTGTCTTGGGGCATAGTGTTTGCATGAGGGGTGGTGTCTTGGGGCATAGTGTTTGGTTGGGGGTGGGGGCCATGGGGCATTGTGTTTGGTTGGGGGTGGGGCCATGGGGCATAGTGTTTGGTTGGGGAGTGGGGGCCATGGGGCATAGTGTTTGGTTGGGGAGTGGGTGTCTTGGGGCATAGTGTTTGCATGAGGGGTGGATGTCTTTGGGCATTGTTTGCATGAGGGGTGGGTGTCTTGAGGTATAGTGTTTGCATGGGAGTGGTGTCTTGGGGCATAGAGTGTTTGGTTGGGGGTGCGGACCATGGGGCATAGTGTTTGGTTGGGGTTGGGGACCATGGGGCATAGTGTTTGGTTGGGGAGTGGGTGTCTTGGGGCATAGTGTTTGCGTGAGGGATGGGTGTCTTGTGTAGTACAAAATGTAAGCTTGAAATACAAATAAAAACCATTACACCTCAAAAACGTATTCTTTTTCCATGTGTTTAATAAAAATTGGGGGTTGAAAAAGCCTCCTGCCATGCCACGCCCCACCGCGCCTACCGTCCCACCCACATTTACTTCTCAACCCACTATATCCATCATGTAAGGTACTTTCCGCCCTCTGTCAAAATCATTTGTGCACCCCTGATCTAGATGATATTCTGTTTTTCTCTCTGTCTCTCACTGACCACACATTGCACGTCCAGACTGTTTTACAACGACTCCATCAGAAGCAACTTTTTTGTAAATTAGACAAGTGCGAGTTCGATCAATCTGAGGTCATCTACCTAAAATATGTCTAATTTGCACATGGCACTGCAATGGATCCCAATAAGGTAGCAACAACACTTTATTGGCCACTTCCTGTTTCCATAAAGGAACTGCATTGTTCTTTGGGGTCTACCAACTTTTACAGGCGATTCATTGCGCATTGTACCTGCATAATCTTGCCTTTGCCTGCCATGCATTGGAGCTAAATTCGAATGGACTTCTGAAACCCAAAAGGCCTTTTGCTTGCTTAAACTGGCTTTACCTTTGATCTGATTCTACGAATTCCAGGTGAAGAAAGGAGATGTATAGTAGAATATAATGCTTCTCTGAGAGCCTTGGGTGATATGGAGTTTCCAGTGGCACATCTTTCGAAAACAGAACTACCATCTGAACTCAACTACACCATGCTAGAGACGGAGCTTTTGGCTATTAAAAGAGTTTTCCAAGAATGGAGACATTTGCTCCTAGGATCAAAGTTATCTGTGGAAGTCAGGACGGACCATCACAATCTGAAAAGCCATCAGTACGCAGAAACACAGAACAGTTGTCACCATTTGATCTGACCTTTCCCATAATCCCTGTGGTGACCACTCCTATGGCAGACACTTTGCCCAGAAAGACCAGAACTACATGTTTTGAGGTTTCAACCAGAAAGGTTGTTCCCTCAAGCAGTTTTTGTGAATCTGGTTTCTGACTTTCCCCAAAGTGTATGGCATGATACTCAATCCCAGGAACAAGATTTCAAATTGCTGGTAAACAAGCAGGCTTTAAAACAGGACAGGTCTTATTTCTTTTATTGTCAACAAGTACTCACCCCCACTCCAGTGCTGCGAATAGAGGTTCTTTCCGCTCAGTGATGGCAGGACAATGAGGGGTGGCTACCACCAGTGACCTAATCAAACAGCAATTCAGATGGCCAGGTATGCTAAAGGATGTTCATGAGTAGCTAGCCTCTTGTGTGACATGTCTGCTGTCCAAAATCCCTAGGAGACAGCCGTTGTGACATCTGCTTCATCCCACATTACCGTCAATGCCTTGGCAAATGATTTCCATGGATTTCATCGTCTATTTACCTCTCTCGAATGTCAGCATGGCTGTTATAGTAACCGGTGAATATTTCATCAAGTTGGCACACTTTCTAGCATTACCCCACATTCCTACTGCTTCCGACATGGCTTGCCTCTTTCTGACTACCATCTTTGCTCAGCACATTTTGCCTGACACTATGCTCTCAGATCGTGGACCACGATACACATCAAAGTATTAGCGAATGATTTGTAAATCACTTGATTTCAAGAAGGCTCTGAGATCTGGATTCCATCCACAAACAAATGGTTAGACAGAGAGACTGTACCAGACTATGGAGTGGTATTTGGGTGTTTTATTTCAGCCACTGAGGACAAGTGCTCACCTCTCCTGCCCCTTTTGAATTTGCTAATAACAACTCTCACCATTCCGCATTAGAGGTCAGCCCATTTCAAGGTACCTACAGGCTTGACCCGTCCTGTTCTCTCTCTGTTGTTCCTATGGCTACTCAGTTTCCTGCCATTGATGCCTTGGTGGCTGATATCCAGTCTTGTCATAAGCCTGCTCTAGCAGCCCTTGCTGTTTTCCAAGATCGCACCAAGCAATTTGCTGATTTTCACTGCTCTCAAGCTCCTGTTTTTCATCTTGGTGACTCTGTATTGATGAACTCTCATTTTCTTCCATGGCACCTGGCTCCATCCAAACTCTCACCCAGATTCGTTGGTCCTTTTGAAATATTGGCTACCAGAGATCTGGTTACGTATAAGCTACGACTTCCCCCGTCATGGTCCTGTATCCATCCTGTGTTTCATGTCTCACAACTAAAACCCCATGTCATGGATCAGTTCTACAGGTTTTCCCTTTCTTTTCCTTCTCCCATGGACACTTCTTCGGGTCCTGAGTTTGAGGTCTCTTTTGGAATAGGTGGAGATGGATTCATTGTATGGAGCCTTCTGCAGTGCACTCTTTTCAACATGGCGGCAGATGTGCCATGCAACGTTCAAGTCTTTGCTGTGCCGCAAGCTACCATCATGCTGTGTTGCCTTTCGAACATGGAAGTCTACATTGATGGCATAACCCAGGAAACCAATGTGACGCTACTTATATAGCATAGAGGCTCTGTAAGTTTGCAACTAGGCTTTCAAACCTAGCGTTTCGGTATTGTTGATCTTATCCTTTCTTGGTGGGTTCTTTTCCTTCCAACTGCATATTGAAGCACTTGTGTATGGGTGCATTATAAATGCCATATCATATCATATCATGTTATTTCCCCACAGCGTCTTCCTGTCCAGTTTCTCCTGCATTGACTCCTTTGATCATCTACACCTGTCAGAAGCATACCCGTTCTGCTTAACAGCACTGTGCATCTCCTGCTGTTGCTTAATTGTTTGGTATCTTTTTTCTCTGCATACTTGAGTCCTGCTTTCTTCTGCTGTCCTGCTTATACTCTTCATCTGCTCCACAAACGAGCTCCAACTTCATCAACATCCATCGTCATCATCTGTATCTTTTCTTCCCATATAGGGTTTCCCTGATCATTCTGTTGTACCTGCATTCCAGCTATCAGGGTCACAGAGGTCTTGGGACGTTCCTTGCTGCCTTCTCTGCCAGTGGCTTTCACATATTACTGACAATCAGACTTCTGTATTCTCAGTTGCTGGCTCCTTTGCCCTCCCTCCCTGCTCCCTTACACCACCTGCGCTGTTCTTGTACCTTTATCTCACATTCCCCTTGATTCCAGAGTTTACCACTATTTCATGGTGGCATCTTAACCTAACCCCCGCCCCCCGCACTGTACTTAACAACGCTCCTCACAATGAGGACCATGGAAATGTAAGAGGGCGTCCACTCACAGTCCAGAATTCTGTTTTCATAGCAGCCATTTTTTTAAAATTTAAAAACAGTGATATCAAGGGTCGATTGACTTAAATGGCCCACTGTTTTTTTGTGGAAACTTGCCCTTAGCAACTTGGAGGTTAGCCAAACAGTTTAATAGCAAAAATGGCCGCATTGAAGGGACCTCGTTTCATATATGGTGCTACATAAATCAATTGTAAATAAATACAAATACTAAATAAATGCCCCGATACATGAACCATTATTGACAACATTCCTAGGGTCTCATTCCCCTTGGTTCTAAAGCCCATTACTAGGTGATAATGCCCTTCGGAATTCTGAATTATTTTCACATTAAACAGTGCGTTCTCGGGCGGTATTTGGTGGTGACATCCCACTGTTTGAGCCATGGAAGACCCTAGGAATGCTAGGTCCTTAGTAAAGGTTTAGGACTGTTAGCAACATTATGTGATTTACGCTACTGTCACCCCAAACGTTGGCCGGGTTGCTAATTGTGATATGTGTGCCCCAAAATGAAGGTGTGGATGTCTCCTCTGGACGAGCAAATCTGCAATAGAAAAGGGAGGCATGGCTCAGTCTGGAGCCTGTCTTCCCTTTCTTTGGCATGGGGAGGTGGATCACCCAAGAATGTGCAAACTGAAAGGGTGAGCTGTGGCAGGTAAGAGAGAGTGTAGAGGAGCTGTGGGAAGGCAGGATTGACTGGGTAGCAGAAATGGTGGCATGAGACAGCAGTGAAAGGTGCCAGCCTGCAGAAACCAACACAGATGGTTGTGAGTGATTCGCATCCATGTTCTACAGATCCGGCCTGGCTTGTACCTTCCGGCTTGGTGTTAAAGCAGTACTAGGGAGAGTTTGGGTATTAACAACACCGTTCTCTCAATTCTGTTGGGAAAACTCTGTGATATAATCCCAGTAGAACCTTCATTCCCCAATAGCAGGGTCGTCCTGCACCTGACAACAAAATATGTGTTGTTGCATAGTAGAGATTACATTTTTGTTTTCGTGTAGATGTATATGACAGCTCATCTGAATGACAAACATTGGATCCATAGCATTCTTGTGTCATTTAATCCTTTGCCAGTCTTTTAATCATCAGTAAAATACAATTTCCTATGTGAACTTTTTTTTTTGTTTCTTAATTCATGAGGTGAGACCACTATTTCCATTTACATTTTGATTCCGTTTTTTAAAATGTTAGTTTTTATTGCAAAACATACACTTTAAAAATTGCAATTGATTTGCTCTTATAAAGACATACAAATAAATAAGTACCGAAATATAGTTTTTCTTTCAATTTATTTTATGAACATTAACAAATATTTTCGAAATATTCTTGCATTTTTATTCTTATTTTATGAATAGCAGACTGGACCTACATGAGTCCCAGGTTCAGTACGCATACCATCTAGGTCGGGTTAGCCAAACATCTAAAATCTAAAACTGATTAACAATCTCCCTGATATGAGCTTCGAAATCGATCCATAAGAGAGAGGCCTCATGATCAAAGGTGTGATATTTGGGGTGGGGCATTCTAACTGCATGAGATGTTCAGACCCTGAAAGTTAATGTTTGTGTACTGAACACAAGCATTGCTAATAAAGAGAAGGCGGCTATGGCAGCACGTGTTATGAACATGGGGAGCACTTTCATCTTGATTCCCTCCATCACAGGAAACCAATTGCGTTGTTTGAGAGCAGAAGAATTTGGAGCCATGGGGGGAATTTTTAGGGGCTTTCAATTAAGGGCTTGTTGTACTCTCTGAGAGCATTTTGTCAGCTACTTTAATACGCTTACATATAATGTATTGCTTAAGCCGAAACTGGATGCAATTAAAGCATTTAGCAGTTGGACTTGATGGCTAAAAAGGAACTATATCAGAAGATTAATGACTTGATGCATTCCCCTCGACACCTACACTTGTGTACATTTCTAGTCTTATTGTTGGTTGGTCATACATGGTGACCCCCAAGATTGCACAATTTGTCTGTGGTTAAATGATACTTGCTAAGTGTGCTCGTGCAGATGGTGTATTCTAGGTGGTACGTGAAATACTGCAGTGAAAAATCTCTTTTTTTTTTCTTTATGGCCTTCAGTGACAACCTATTTGTATCCATTCAACTACTAACTACCAAAATACCCAAAGAAAATTGTAATTAGTGAGGTTGAGTCTGCCCAGATGTAACATGATATGATATGTTATTTATAATGCACTTAATACCCAGAGGGTTCTCAGCGCGGACCCGGGAATCGAACCTGTTTTGGTCCGTGTTGTCTTGCTTCCAAGGTGAGCACATTACCATTGAGCTATCCTCCCGAGACGATGATTTGGGTATGTTCGGCATAGGTCTAAAACTTATGGAGGAATGTGGCTAATGGTTGGAGTTACAGATTGAAAAGCAATGGTGTGCTTTAGGCACCCCCAGGAAATGGACTGGGAGTGATGGTGGACTCAAAAATGTCCAGAGCAACTTATTGGGGTTCTATTGGATGTTCAATATCTAGCACAAGTGATCACATTCTTTGTAATTTAGAAGCACAGGAGTCGTCCCAAAACAATGGAGAGGTCGCTGATGTCAAAGGTGGCTCAGCCAACCTTTCACTGGATGTCATCTGTCATGGACACCACCACAAGTTCTATGCTAACTCCATGACATTTTTATCATCTACAATGTCTGTGGCTTCAACATACTATGAGAGCTGATGAGCTGATATTGTAAAATTAAAAAGTCTACATCTTGAGCAGGAGTCCAATGCCCAGTAAACATGGCTTCAAAAACAAAGACATTTAGGTACCCAGAGAAATAATAAGTTGTTGCTCAGGAAATAAAGTGCACTTAAAATCCATTGATTAGTCTTCTCTTTTCAAAAGGAGAAGGGTACCTTTTATTTCCTTCTTTTTAGTTTGTACAGAGATTTGTTTCATTATAGATCTCTATTTTTGACATATGCCGGTGCAGTTCTAACAAATACCCGATTTATTGTTTGCAATGGGCACTGTGTCTACTGTGTAGTTAATAATATTATTTGTAATTTCTTGAATTAAATACTTGCAATAAATTGCTGAACATTCATGAATGTGCCTGCTAGCAGCTATCTGATCTGTTGTTTTTTATTTGTACCACCCATTTCTGTCTCCCACCTACAAGGGATATAGGGAGGGTTTAATTCACCACCTGTACACCCCTCCATTGAGCTTTTGAAAACTGTGCGTGAGAAAATAGGCATGGAAGAGATCATGTTCAGGTCACTTAATGTCGGCCTAGAATACCAATATCAGCACAGCCTGAAACAAAACCTGGCCTTCCACCCTTTAATATAATCTTTATTGGGTCAGCATGAAACGTGGGCTTGCCAGGAGGAAACACTGAAGAAAGATGCATTCGTGTTAGAGAGTTGCTTCCTTTAATTTTCTAACAATGTGTACCCCTTAAAATCAGACTTTATTTCCTAATGTACTTATAATGTAAAGGTTGTTACGTAACGTTTAAATAAGTGAAAAGCACCTTTCCTTGCTATTAAATTGTTGCATCTATTTTCTGTTTTTCTTTTTTAATTTTGCTTTAGAAAACATGACTCAAGCTAGGAAGACGAATGGAAAACTATATTATAAGGAACTTACGCCAAGCAGAGAAATGTTGTGGGTTCAAGTCAGATTTGGGGTGGGATGTGGCGTCTGGCTCAGCCATGATGTGGCTTCTGCTACACCTCCAGTGATGATGATCTTTTCTGTTAGCTATGCGGGTATCTTGGTAGTTACTGCCTTGTGTGGAATACACCACTTAGTAGTGATTGATGGAAAAGCTTAAAATAATAATTGCTGCCAGTTGCTGGACGTTGTCCATTCTGATGCTCAAATGCTTAATTCACCATAAAGCAGTGAGTAAACATCGTTTAAATTGTGCTTGGTCCCACTCCAAAAGGCGTGTTCCTGCCGCAACTGCTGGTCCCCATATCTTTTGCAGGGAACCAAAAGCAACCTCAGGCATGATCTGGCCTCATGGGGTTTGATCACTGGGGTGCAGCTTGGGACTATGAGAATAGCTCAGGACCCCAACATAAAAAGCAGAAGTGGGAGGGGACACTAGTGGTACATGGGTCAGCAGAGAGAAGGGAAGAATAGAGGGAATGTGATGCTTAGTAGACATCGATACAGGTATGTAAAGACTGGTAGGGGGTGTCTGTACTTCCGCTCTCTATATGGTAGAGGAGAGGCACAGAAGACCCCAGCCAAGATTCTCTATAAGGTAGCAATGGACAAGCAATCAAGGCCTAGCTCCTCAGGAGGTGATGCAGGCTGGTTCTTAAGTACAGTGTAGTGCCCGAACCCCCACAAAGGAATGTCCACACACTGTATTACTGAAAACACAGTCTTTATATAATTAATATTCAAAGGTATGTACACGATCACAACAACGCACTTTGTACTCGGAAGTCAAGAATGATAAATATATACAATTCTAAAGTGGTACCACTAATGTTATCAAATCTCATTAAAGTGCATCAACTGTACGGTTAAAATGTCACACAGATCAATAACGAGGAAACCAGCAATAGAGGTAGGAAGGAACGCAAGATGGTTGAAACAGTAGGCAGAATACTGAACCCTACCACGAGGCACAGTTCTGAGTGGAGATCCCCCCACCTGGGCAACCTGTAAATAAGATATATCGCACAAGCCCGGTCCATATGTTCAATTGTCTCACTTCTTCCTATTAAGGTTTTACCCCCCCAATGTACCTGGTGGAGTAGAGTTCTTCGACGATGCGTCAACCGATCCTTCTTGAGTGCCTCCCTTTCAGGCGGGAGCCACGGATCGTCGAGAGGTGTCGGGGAACTTGGTGTTTAGTGTCGGGGAATTGACGGCCCTTCTTGAGTGCCCTCCCTTTAAGGCAGGAGTCACGGGTCGTCAAACGTCCGACGGTGAACAGGGTGAACTACGGCAGGGAAGTGGCAACTTCGTTCCTAGCGGTGCTCGTCGACGACAGAGCGTTGGCGTCCTGCAAGGAAGAGGTGTGCGGGGCACCTCGGTGACGATAGTTCTGGACCGCAAAGAGATGATGAAGAACTGTGGCCCAGCAAGGGCGTCGAGTCGTCGGCGTCTCTCTGGTCTTTTAGGTGGTGGGAAACGCACCAGTGGATGCACCTCGGCGCGTCAACGGTCGGGCCTTCTCCAGTGGGAGACAAGCGGATGACGATGCAGACGAGAGCATCCGATGATCAATTAAAGTTCTTAGGCAAACAGGAGCACGGCGGCTCCGGTCGGCGACGGCGGTCATCGACAGTGGCGGATAACAGTCCGAGGGCTTCTCTTTGAGATTCCGCAGCAGTCCCCGTATCGGGTCGGCAGCCTGTCAAAGGTCTGTCTACCAGGGAGCGTTGGCAAAGATCAGCTGCGCACGATGGTTCCTCGTAGCTCAGGAAGAGGGCGCCATACCAGGTCCTCTCTGGGTCAGTCCTTGGAAACACAGCAGCCTTCAGATTGTGAGGGAGAGCCACAGCACTCCTTCTCGTCCAGCGGGGGTTTCAAGGTCAAGCGTCAGTTACTCCAGTTACTCGTCGTAGTGGACTTCAGCTTCTGAACACGATTCCGAGCAGTGAGAGGTCTCCAGATATACTGTTGATCTCCCATTCATTCCGCTGGGTCACACTCAAGCATCCAATCACGACTACGGGCATTCATGCAGGCAGGCAGCCAATCAGGCACACGAGGTATTCAGGTCATTCACTTCTCTCCAGACACTCACAACAATTTATGTGTATTGGGACAAGTACCGAGCCATTCAACACTCCAAGCTGCATTCATACCGGTTTTGGGCAGGGTTGTCTCAGTCATTGTGTCAACCACCAGATACTAGACACCCACAACACAGAATGCATATTCGTCACACACTCTATTCACCCAGGTCCCACCCACAGGAGGTACCCACAACATACATCACCGGGAAGACTCTAGCTAGTCTGGCTGGGCCTTCACAGCAACACCATATATGGCATTTCCACCCAACAGCCAGTCATGGGGAAGGGACAGAGATAGGGCTTCCCAGGACTTTGGGAAAACAAGGTAATGGGTAATAGAAAGCAAGAGGCCACCGGGGCCATCTTGTTTTCCATTAGGAATCAACTGATCCCAATGGCAGGGCCGGGGTATCCCAAAATGGAGGATACTCTGCACACCTGTCAAACTCAGCATGGAGCTGCCTCCAGCCTCTACCCTGCTCTGCGGGCCACCCACAGGTGCCCAAAAACATACACTAGGGGCACAGGGTCGTACCCCCGCCCATGGGTGCCATAAGGGTATCCCATGGGTCCGTTCACCAAACCAAAAGAGAGAGAGCTGCACCGCCAGGAGTCCCACATGAACTCCTGTGCAGAAAACACGACAGAACACACGATAAAAAGCAGTAAAGGACAAGGATACGGAGGCCCTGTCCCTCCGATGCATTTCCAGCATCACAAGGTAGACATACATTGCGGTGCAAGACCAAGCAGACATTTTAGAAGAGAGTGATTGTACATGAAGAGCAAACCAACATTGTGTATTTAGGAAGAAGTAGGGACAGATCGCAGAAGGTTGTAGAGAGCGCAATCAGTGAAGTTGAGGGTATTGTCTAGTGGGAGGAAGAAGTAGAGAGGATGGCCTAGGAGTAGATGTGCTGTTGTCATGTTAACTGAGTAGAGGGTGGGCTGAGTTTTGTAGAGTGGCGACAAAGAAATATACACACTTTTTGAATATAAAGGCTAATAAGAAAAGAAAAAGAATTGGTTGAGATTAAATATATTTGGAGGTTGTTATCAAAGAGGACACCATGGCTGTGAGCTTTAGGTGAGGGAGCAAGAAGGTCAGGAGGGATCAACATAAAAGAGTGCAGGATAAAGAAGCACTCAGCATGAGGCAGGGGAGTGACATCCAGTGTTGGATTGCAGTGAGACAGCTGGTAATCTATTCCAAGATGGATATATGGCAGGAGGCGAAAAAGATTGTCAACAGCAAGAGGTAATCATTCAAACCAAAGTACAATATATCTTTTCCTAGGGCATATGTACAGAAGGTAAACAACAGAGGTGCAAGGGAAAGATTGGGTGGGGATGCCAACAGGTAGCGGGTGGGTTCAGAGGTTTGTGCGTTCCACGCGTTTTTAAAGGGGTAGCATTCTAGGTAGAGGGAATCCAGACAAGAAAAGATTTGTGAAGCCCAAGGTCCTTATGAATGAGGTGTAGAGAAGAGTGGGCAGCTGCAGAGGCAAAGAGGTCCATTGAAGAGAGTCTGGCATGGTGTTCATCTGAGAGAATGTTGGAGACATGCATGCCTGCAGTCTCTGTGAATTGTTTACAATGGAAGTCAGATTGAAGTGAATCTCAGAGTCAGGTACCTATTGATCCATTTAAAGATCACACACTCAAGGACTTCAGGCCTGATCATATGTTGGGCATTATCCGGACGTTATTAACGTTGAGCATTATTAACATTAACATCAGGATTAATCACGCAGAAACCGCCGTATCACAAGTTGGCTGACACGGGTACATGTTCCCGGTGTTAACGCTAATACTGCTTTACACGAACAATGGTAACGCCCTAAATCCCAGCCTAAATAGCGCTAATTCCGCCAGCATCGCGCGTTAACACTGCACGGTAATAGCTTGCAGGAAATGCGTCTCCGCTGGAACGGGAAACACTGCTATAGCCATTTTGAAAATCAAAATCGATTAAACATCGGTGCCCCTCGTAGCCATCCAAAGCAACTGAACCACAAATATGTCACAGGAGCGTGCAAGGGGCAAGTGAGCCCAGGTCGGATCCGTAAACCTAAATTTAACGAGTCTGAGCACAATGTCCTTGTGGAGGAGGTGATCGCCCATTATGAGGATCTGTAGTAGCTCCAACAAAAAATAAAAACAAGCTCAAAGTGTTGCAACCACATCTGGGGTGCCATCAGCAAGAAGGTGTCGACAGTCAGCTGTGTCGCCAGGGGTGGGGAAGACTGCAGAAAGCCCTACAATGACCTGCAGATCTGGGTCCAGGTCAGGGGCATCATAGCCCAGCACCGGACAGATTGCAAGACAAATGGAGGAAAATCACCACCACGGTCACCGGAACTCACGCCATGGGAGGAGCGGTGCAGAAGCATCATTGAAATGGCAGGGATAGAGGGAGTCGGAGGAGTGGAGGCAGGCGCTGCCACCAAACAGGCCGAAGGTGAGTCAACTACCCAAGTACCAAATGTAATGTGAACAGCCCACCACACCATCTCCCAATGTGGATATCCATGATCCGGGCATTGTGACTGGGTGCAGTGAGTGGGAACCACCACAGACAGCCACAGTAGCACCCATGTGCCAGTGTACCTGTTAGGGGGAAACCTGTGCAGTTCCCTCTGGGACCACTGCAAAAGATTTAGGACTACAGGTGTTTGGCAGTGAACCCACTTGGTAGCAGTCTGTAACACACAGATGCACTTGCTAGCTGTGGCTGAGTAGTCAGACTTCCCTCAAGAAGAGTTAGGCAGTATGTGGAGTATACAATATAGGGCAATCCACACAGTAGAACAAGCAAACACGGAACAAGGCTTCGGTGTAAAGATATAAAGGTATTTATTTATAACAACACATCTATAGAAAACACTCTGGCACTAATACGGCAAACAACTTCAATCACAATTACTATAAGAAGAAAAAGATCAATCCCCCTAACAATAGTTCGACAAGTCTAGGTTCACCGGCATCACTTATTTGCAGACAGAGGTGTATGCTTTAACCTAGATGGCACTCTAGTATTCGTTAGGTCGGGAGAGAAAAATAAGGCAGGTTATGAAATCAACTCGGTACCAATACTTTACGGACAAATGCAAGGCAAGTAAGGCAGGGTCTACTGCAGATCACAAAGTTCAGAGGCCAGGCCCACTCGGAGAGAGGCAAGGCGATATGTCCCAAAAAGTGTCTCAGTGGAAATGCGCTTCGAGTCTTTATCGCAAATTGTTATGGAAAGTTTGGACCAGTTCAGAACAGAAAGTTAAAGACCGCTTGGAGGCGACCCAATGGAAAGGCGAGGATTCAGACACCTCACTCTATCCGGCAGAAAGGGAAGCCAGGCGGACATGGTACCTTGTTTGTGGAGAGACAGCTCCGGCTGGGGCAGTTGTTCCTGGTGGTGGTTGCACGTCGGGTCTTTGCCAAGAGAAGAGATGATCTCGTCGTCGAAGGAAAGTTGAAGATCGTTGCACCACCAGGGAAGAGACCAGCCGCGGAGTGCTCCGTCACAAGGCACCACCTTTTGGTCGCGATACAGGGGTAGTGGCTATCCGGTTGCCGAGGTGCTCTGCACGGGCAATTCGACCACTGCGTCCTGGAGCGAAGAAAAAGCAAAGGTGACTGGTTGTTCCCACCAGTCAGGGGAAGAGACTCTCCGGCAGGGAGATCTCCTCTGTCGTCGGGAAGTGGTGAGTCGGTTCAGCAGGGCTCCACCGGAGGTGTCGTTGTTGCAGATCGGCTCAGCTTTACCCTCGTCGGATTCTTAGGTCCTGTGGCGACTTCTGAAGGTCCAGTCCCAAAAGCCCTGCTTTTATGAAGAAAACCCCCATCCATTCAGCCCAGCTGTCAATCAAAACACGCTAAGTGGTGAGCGGGGAGGCTCACCACTTGGGCCAATCACACCAGAGTGCGACCGGAGTTGGCAAGGCAACTCAGTCCAGGGTGCCTAAACCCCCTCCCACACCCCTGTGGTAACCCAGACAGAATGGCACTACTTTGGAGGGTCTCTGTACAGAAGCCCGCCAAAAGTTGAACAAAGGGCTCAACCTTTGGTTTAGGAGTCACAGAGACGAACACAGACGCCATTTTAAAAACCGAGTTCTGGCAGAAAATACCATCCGAAAGACTTATTTAAGATAAGTAAACCGGTGGTATGTTAGAGATTAACGGGAAAAAGGTATTAATCTCCAACAATGGGAAGAATCCCATAGGGTTATATTCGGGGTCGAATATAACAAGTAGTTTCCACTGCCACCAGCCAAAACTCGACGAGGGGGGACGGGACAGTGCCCCCTCGAATAACAGACCCAGGAGTAATCGAGTTACCCCTAATAGCACGTCCACAATAGGATGGTTTGTACTAGTTCTGTTAGTAAATTTAGGTCTAGTAAAGCCAATGGTGACTTTACATGCCCGGGGAGACAGTAGTCAGTCCCCGGGTATGGAGTCTATGATGGAGGCCCGCTAGGACGCCCTAGTGTTATGGCACGTAGGGTGCGGTGTAACACACATAGAAAACATATGAGACCCTATGGAGTAAAAGACCCCATAGCCCATAGAACACATTGACATTCACAGGAATTACCCACATTCATGCCCAAGAGTGGGAGAAAAAGAGTCTCACTCTTGGTAGGATGGAAAAAACAAACTCCAGAAATCCAGCAAAGCTGCTGGGGGACTCACTAGGTTAGGAAATTCAGCCTAAACAGAGAATTATCCCTAACAGTACCTAGGCCACCTCTGTGAGCCAGAGCTGTGGGGAGGGCAGCCAAGGGATTCATGCAATTGCCAGCCAAACACACAGCCATGGCGTGGGCACAGCAGTGCACCATTGCCAGATGGCCGTGTAAACCAGATGCTGACCAGACAAATGCCCACACCAACAATCAACCCCTGCCATGCCACTATGGGAAGCCACATTCCCAAGTGTGCCCCCCGTTCCATGCCCCATATATACCAACCCACTGAAAAATGCAAGCACGTCAGGCTCATGCATTAGTACATTTTTTTATAAAATGAACTAATTAAAGATTTTTTACAATTTATAACACAATAAAATGAACTTTTGATGTAATATCCTTTGCCTTGTTCTTCAGTTGTTCTCGTGTTTCCGGCACCACCACCTGTTTCATATACAACCACCCATGCAACCCCCCCTGTAAGTACTGCAATGCATGCCAAAGCACATGAGCAAATGTGACCTGATGCCATCCGCATTTAGGCATCACCTGAGGCATCTAGGAAGGATGAGGTAGGGGGCCATCCCATTGAGCTCCCACCCATGCCTCCACCAGCACCAGCACCCCACAAAGGGGCTGACAGGGAACACCAAGGCGGAAGACCCACCACTCCACACTGCAGCAGTGCCACGCCACCATCAGGGGCCAAACACTCCACGTCCACCCCAACAACAGCCCAACTCTCCAGGACCACATCAAGAGCAACGGGCCAAACTCCAGGGTCATGCCAACAGCTATGACCCAACCCTCCATGGCCACGCCAACACTGAGGGCACAACCCACCAGGCCCGGCCAGGAGGAGGCTGTTGAAGCGGCCCCAATATCAACAACATAGGAGGAGGGAGGAGCAAACAGCTATGACAAGCAGGCAGCTGCGGCTCCCACACCTGAACACATGCAAGCAACGGAAATTAGCACACCATTGGAGAGCCATGAATGTGTTGAGGTGCACAGCCCACGGCCACAGTTCCAGGCATGCCATTATTGTGCCTACACAATGGTGACTGATGACGACACACCCTTATATGCCTCGTTATCAGGCAGCCCCACCAGACGGTACAGCACACCCAAGGGAGGACAAACTCCCCCCAGGCATCGCTACCGAATCCAACAACCCCTACTGGTCCTCAGGCTGCTGTGATAGCGCCAGTTGGCGTCATAGAGTAACGTCAGCTGATGATTGAGGTGCTCGTCAGAGGATACAATCGGCATGTGAAGGCCATTAGCCGTGCCATAAGGGGTGCTACAAAGACCATGGCCAGGGACAATGCCCGCATAAGGATGGTGGTGGAAACATGTACACCATCCCTCAAGGGGTGCGGGCAGAGGGTAAGTGAGCAATGCGAGGGGGTCTCTGTATTTGAAGAACAAATGAGGGAAACCAACAACCTCCTCCGACAGCAAATACAGATTCCTGCCTCCATCCCATCTACCTCCACCACCCCCACTGAGTAGTCCCAACAGGGAACCCCCATGACGGAGGTCACAGCGCAGGCTGCAACAACGCTCTCCTGAATCCGGTGCACATGGGAAGTGGACGCATACCCAGTGATTGGACTGTGCACTGTCTGCCTGAGGGATCATCACATGGACATATTGTTGGGTGGGAGGAAGGGGGACTGTGTGCAGGGGATTTGGTGGTGGGAGGGACTGTGTGCAGGGGAGTTGGTGTTGGGGGTGATGGGAAACTATGTGCAGGGGATTTGCTGTTGGGAGACTGTGCATAGGGGAGTTGGAGTTGAGGGCAGGGGGCCTGTATTCAGGGTAGTTGGTGGTTGGTGGGGGTAGGAGGGGATGGGGTTTGTTTCACAAACATTAAAGCCTGTTGAAAACTGACAAAATGCAAGAACAATCATGATTGTGTAAAAGTGCTGTTTTTCTGAATGTTCAGTTTGTGTTATGTATCCAGCTAAAAATAAATGTCAATCAGTGCCTGTCAGGCCAGCCACTCCTCCCTCACCCCAACCCTTTGTGCATCAGCCCTGGCTCCAGCCACATGGTCCTCGTCATCATCAGACCCTTGGGGTTGCTTGTCCGCGGGGCAAATTCCCCCGAAGCAGATATGCAGCATTGCACATGCCAAGATGATTTTGCCTACGTTGTCCGGGACATAATACATGAGGGACCCTCCAGTGCGATCCAGGCACCTGAATCATGAGTTCAAAAGTCCAAAAGCATGTTCAATGCAGATGCTTGTCCAGCTGTGGGCATTGTTGTAAGCGTGGTCATGTGGTGTTCAAGGGACACGCACAGGGGTCATCAGCCAGGTGAGCTGCGGGTATCCTGATTCACCTGCATGGGATGGGATGACCACATCAGTCAGTTGTACCATGCGTGAGTCTGCAGATTTAGAATATTCTACCATACACACCGTGGGCATTCCTGTGAGCAACAGGGCCATGCAATGTGTGATGGGTGTCCGTCCTTCCGATTTCATGACATGTACCCTGTGTTGTTGAGGTGGCTGTCCTGTGGCGGCTGATGACTGAACATGGGATGGCTGGACACAGCACTACAGGTAAGTGGGTGCATGGGCTACTATTGCTCATCATGAATAGGAATGAACTTACAATTTGGACCTATAATAGGGTGTAGGAATATTCCCTTCCGTTATCGTGCAAAAGACACTGGGAGTCTTGTGATCCGGGTTCCACCTGCACCACTCCTTGGATATGGTTGGGCCAGTGGTGCATGGAGTCACACAGGATGTGGCTTCTGTTAAGACTGCCTGATCTGGGGAAGTAGGCATTTGTCATTTGATGTGCCTGTATCACTGGATGATAGTAAATGTTCATTTGTCGTTGGATGTGTTGTGTTTGCAGTGATGTTTGCACATCCCCATGTGTAGGTCCAGATGTGGTGGCCGTGTGCATGCACCCTTGGATGCACCCTGCTAATGGTGCAGGTGCTGCAGAGGTGCTGACAGTGCCTCGTATTGCCATGCAATGCTTCCTGTGATGATACCCCCCCTTTTTTACTTCTGCTTAAACATGCATTTTGATCAGGGTTTGTATTCACCCACTATCCAGGTCTGTGGTCCCCTGTTCCACTCCATGAAGGCAGGCAGTGTGCTCCTGCGTAGCACCATGGAGTTGTAGGTGGATCCACAGTAGCGTGCACAGCAGTGGCTTCTGTTTAGGTCAGGCCCATAGGTCATCTGCACATTCAATTAATGGTAGTGCTTGTAATTCTGAAAGACTGCCTCATGGGCCTGGGACGCAACCAATGCAACATTGGTTCAGTCGATGGCTGCATTGACATTGAGCACTTGTGCGATGGAATAGAACTGTGCCTTGAGGTCATTCACCTGGGACATGGGCAGTGCCATGAGCAGATTGACATGGTGCAGCAGGGCATCCAGCACGTGGCCCAGGACTGCACTGAATGTCGACTGGGCCATGCCATGCATCATGGCCACAGAGTGCTGGAAGGTCCCCAGGAACTGCAGGACTGCGACCACCTTGAACAGTGGGGGCACCGCTGTGTGGATGGCAATCCTGCCCACAATGTCATTTTGTATCATGGCCAGCAGCTCAGTGATGCTCACCCAATTCAGCCAGTACTCAGTTACTATCTGGGTGTCACTGCGGGTCGAGGGTGATAGCCTAACCCTGGGGATGGGTGTACATCTTGATGGGCCTGGTCCCATTTTCCTCCTCCTCATCCTCATTCCACCCACCCCCTGTGCTCCCTGTGCCCTGCCCTGGTTGTCCAGCATCTGTAGCTGATTACCTAGTTCTAATCTACGGGATAGCGACTGATAGCAGGAAAGAGGACACTGTACTTGCCGCGTACACTCTCCTTTACATGCAGTTTCGCTCTTGAGACTAAGTTAATTAAAAAAAATTGCAAATACTATTCGGGACTGTAGTTCTTGCTCCCTCTTTAGCGCAAATCTGGTGAGAGAGTGCCGCGTAAGAGGGGCAAACCAGTCTGCACTGGACCATGATAGTCCGGGAAGAAGACACAGGACGGTACTCCAGTTTGGAAGGTTCCTACTATATCATGGGCATTTAGAGGTCTTGGAGGTGGAAAAGGGTGCAGTAACCAGATTGGAATCTAACAGCCTCTCATCTGCGCGGCAAAGCTGCTTTAGTATAGCTGACAGGCGAACCGCCTACACACCCTCTGTGGACACATCCGCGGCTGGCAGGTTATTCACTGATTTCCGCTCTATATCATCTACTGAAACCACCAGCGACCGCCTTCCCCTTGAAGTCCCATTTAAGGCTCTTGTGGAGGATGAACTGGCGACCCAGGAAGGAGAGAAGTTCAACATCAACATAGCCTCCAATATTACTCCCTCCAAGCGTGCAGTTGCCTTCAATTCCTTTTCTCTCTCATCAACCAGAACTGCCAACTCTACCCCTCCCCATGAGGTTGCTTCCACTGTCCATGGGAAGGATGACCTGGCAGCCCTGGAAGGAGAGAAGCAAAAGGTAGGGAAAAAAAAACAAATCGGCATAGAGTCCAATACCACTCTCACCAAGTGTGCAGTTTCCCTCAATACCTCTTCTCTCTCATCTCCCACAACTGCCAATCCTACCCATCCCCATGAGGTTGCTTTCGGGAAGATGACCTGGCAGACCGGGAAGGAGAGAAGCAAAAGGTAGGGGAAAAATTCAAAACCATCAGAGTCCCAATAGCTCCCACCAACAGCGCCCTGCTACTTATACGAATTACAGGAACACAAATTCAATATAAGAAGAGGAGCCTAGCCTGGGCACAGGAGGAATAACAGCGAGAAAGCAAATATATCACTATCTGATACATTAAGGGGGTAATTCATAGAATTCAGCGCACAAGTGGCGCATGCGGCTGGCGCACAGTGTGCGCGTGCGAATCCCTGCACCAGCCGCGTGCGCTAAAATCCATTTCCGCACACAGCGTATTCATGGATTCCAGCCACCAAAACCAGCCGTGGCGCACAGTGGCGCAGCGACCCTGCAGCAGCGCCAGTTACGCCCCCAAGAACGCCTCTCGCGCAGGGAAAAGCCATCAATATACCCAATCCAGCGCAAAGGGCTGCGCTAACCCTGTACCAGCACGGCAAGCGGGCTACGTGTATCACTGGGGTGCGCGGGAAGTATCTCACGCGATTGGCCCCGTGCGAGCAGGGTACGCGTATTTCAGGGGTGCGCGGGAAGTTCCACACGCGATTTCTGTAGGGTACGCGTATCTCAGGGGTGCGTGGGAATTTCCACACGCGATTGGGCCCGTGCGAGCAGGGTACGCGTATCTCAGGGGTGTGCAGGAAGTGCCACACGCGATTTCAGCAGGGTACATGTATTTCAGGGGTGCGCAGGAATTTCGACACGCGATTGGGGGTACGCGTATCTCAGGGGTGCGCAGGAAGTGCCACACGCGATTTCAGCAGGGTACGTGTATTCCAGGGGTGCGCGGGAAGTTCCACATGCGATTCCATCAGGGTACGTGTATTACAGGGGTGCGCGGGGAGCACCACACGTGAATTGCACGTGTGGGTCCTCCCAGGTGTTCCCTCTGCACCCTCCACGGCCCCTGCAGGTGGCTCACACCACAGGGGCCTACCCTGCACATGTCCTGCAGGCACACCATCCACCATGGCCATGACCCCCAGCCAACCCACATGTCAACTTGCACTACTGCCCACCAACGCATGTCCCCCTGCACCACCAGTCACCAGGGGCACCCTCCACCAGGCCCCACCCATGTCTCCCAGCACCCCCACCCCCCAGCAGTGCAGGGGCACCCTCCACCAGGCCCCCACCCATGTCTCCCACCACCCACACCCCCCAGCCACTAGGGGCACCCACTACCAGGCCCCCACCCATGTCTCCCAGCACCCCCACCCCCCAGCAGTGCAGGGGCAGCCTCCACCAGGCCCCCACCCATGTCCAACTCATGTCTCCCACCACCCCCACCCCCCAGCACTGTGGGGAACCTGCCAGCAGGCCCAACCCATGTCCAACGCATGTTCCCCACCACCCCCACCCCCCAGCAGTGCAGGGGCAGCCACCACCAGGCCCCCACCCATGTCTCCCAGCACCCCCAGCCACCAGGGGCAGCCTCCACCAGGCCCCCACCCATGTCTCCCACCACCCCCACCACCCCAGTCACCAGGGGCAGCCTCCACCAGGCCCCCACCCATGTCTCCCACCACCCCCACCCCCCCAGTCACCAGGGGCAGCCTCCACCAGGCCCCCACCCATGTCTCCCAGCACCCCCACCCCCCCAGTCACCAGGGGCAGCCTCCACCAGGCCCCCACCCATGTCTCCCACCACCCCCACCCCCCAGCAGTGCAGGGGCACCCACCACCAGGCCCCCACCCATGTCTCCCACCACCCCCACCCCCCAGCCACCAGGGGCACCCACTACCAGGCCCCCACCCATGTCTCCCAGCACCCCCACCCCCAGCAGTGCAGGGGCAGCCTCCACCAGGCCCCCACCCATGTCCAACTCATGTCTCCCACCACCCCCACCCCCCAGCACTGTGGGGCACCTGCCAGCAGGCCCCCACCCATGTCCAACGCATGTTCCTCACCACCCCCACCCCGCAGCAGTGCAGGGGCAGCCACCACCAGGCCCCCACCCATGTCTCCCAGCACCCCCACCCCCCAGCCACCAGGGGCAGCCTCCACCAGGCCCCCACCCATGTCTCCCACCACCCCCACCCCCCAGTCACCAGGGGCAGCCTCCACCAGGCCCCCACCCATGTCTCCCACCACCCCCACCCCCCAGTCACCAGGGGCAGCCTCCACCAGGCCCCCACCCATGTCTCCCAGCACCCCCACCCCCCAGTCACCAGGGGCAGCCTCCACCAGGCCCCCACCCATGTCTCCCACCACCCCACCCCCCCAGTCACCAGGGGCAGCCTCCACCAGGCCCCCACCACCCCCACCCCCCAGCAGTGCAGGGGCAGCCTCCACCAGGCCCCCACCCATGTCTCACACCACCCCCACCCCCAGCCACCAGGGGAAGCCTCCACCAGGCCCCCAACCATGTCTCCCACCACCCCCACCCCCCCAGTCACCAGGGGCAGCCTCCACCAGGCCCCCACCCATGTCTCCTACCACCCCCAACCCCCAGCAGTGCAGGGGCACCCACCACCAGGCCCCCACCCATGTCTCCCACCACCCCCACCCCCCAGCAGTGCAGGGGCAGCCTCCACCAGGCCCCCACCCATGTCTCCCACCACCCCCACCCCCCAGCACTGTGGGGCACCTGCCAGAAGGCCCCCACCCATGTCCAACTCATGTTCCCCACCACCCCCACCCCCCAGCAGTGCAGGGGCACCCACCACCAGGCCCCCACCCATGTCTCCCACCACTCCCACCCCCCAGCAGTGCAGGGGCAGCCTCCACCAGGCCCCCACCCATGTCTCCCAGCACCCCCACCCCCCAGCCACCAGGGGCAGCCTCCACCAGGCCCCCACCCATGTCTCCCACCACCCCCACCCCCCAGCAGTGCAGGGGCAGCCTCCACCAGCCCCCCACTATTGTCTCCCACCACCCCCACCCCCCAGCAGTGCAGGGGCAGCCTCCACCAGGCCCCCACCCATGTCTCCCACCACCCCCCCCCCAGTCACCAGGGGCAGCCTCCACTAGGCCCCCACCCATGTCTCCCACCACCCCCACCCCCCAGCAGTGCAGGGGCAGCCTCCCTCCACCAGGCCCCCACCCATGTCTCCCACCACCCCCACCCCCCAGCAGTGCAGGGGCAGCCTCCACCAGGCCCCCACCCATGTCTCCCACCACCCCCACCCCCCCAGTCACCAGGGGCAGCTCCACCAGGCCCCCACCCATGTCTCCCACCACCCCCACCCCCCAGCAGTGCAGGGGCAGCCTCCACCAGGCCCCCACCCATGTCTCCCACCACCCCCACCCCCCCAGTCACCAGGGGCAGCCTCCACCAGGCCCCCACCCATGTCTCCTACCACCCCCACCCCCCAGCAGTGCAGGGGCAACTACCACCAGGCCCCCACCCACGTCTCCTACCACCCCCACACCCCAGCAGTGCAGGGGCACCCACCACCAGGCCCCCACCCATGTCTCCCACCACCCCCACCCCCCAGCACTGTGGGGCACCTGCCAGCAGGCCCCCACCCATGTGCAACTCATGTTCCCCAGCCAACATGTCATCACAATCTAGATCCCTGGTCCCTATGGTCAGCCTCCAAATGCAAAACACCCACCCGAGTATTGCATCCACCCACTCATAATTTGCAATTACATCACAGAACACCAATTGCAAGTTCCGAAACAAACACATTTCCCTCACATACACCCAATGTGTGTCAGTGAATCTCAAAACACATATCATGAAATGCATGAAACCAATGAATTACCACACATTGAAGCTCACCAAAAAAAATATGTATTAAAGGAAACATAAATAGAATAAAAAAATGAAGAAACAGAAATGTGAATGTACAAAAATGAAAAGAAGCATGTCCGTTACAAAAAGCAAAACCAAAAATAAAATTCCAAAGTAATGTTGTCCAAAGTCAATGTCCACAAAACAAAATCCAATGGGAAATAAAAAAGAAAGCCATTGCTCCATGGTTAAAAAGTGAAAAAAAAATACAATCCAACTGTGAACTATGTACATGGGAACAAGCCAGGGTCCATTATCCCAACAAAATAAAGGAAACCTATCTAACTACACTAACTAATAAAATAAACGATATACAAAAATGTGGCCAATGTCCGAAAGGTCCAAATAAAATAAAAACAAAAATGAAACCTAACACTACCTACATAACTATGTACAAGGGCAGCGGGCTAGTTTGACGGCTCACTTGTGGATGTCCCGGGCCAGGGCATCATCAAACTCCTCCTCAATGTCCCGCAGGCGGTCCTCCTCCATGGCCCCGAGGGCCCGCAGGGCCATCGACGTCTCCACCTCCAAACCCCTGCGGATTGCCTCGAGGCACTCGGCCCGCCTCAGGGCCCTCCGCATGGAGTTCTCCGCCCTGACCATTGTGAGCCGTGCCTCTTCCGCCCGCTGCCGCTCCGCATCTATGGCGTGGCCCAACCGCTGCCACACGGAAGACACTCTCTGTCCTGGGTCCTCCTGCCCTCCGGCCGATGCCTGCCCCTCCGATGTTGAAGGCCCCGAGCCTTCATGGCTCCCACCACGTTGCTGCTGCTGCTGTGCCTCTGCCCGTGCACTGCCTCCTGCTGCCTGCACATCCTCCGCCGGCTGGGGTGCAGTCGTAGATGTGGCCACCCCTGCTGGACGTCCGACTCCCGACTGTGGCAGGGATGCCTCCTCCACCAGCCTGGCCGCACCGTCAGAGGCAGCTCCACAGGGCACCCAGGTGACTGATGGGTGGGAAGATGACACAGAGGATGACTGGCGTGTAGGGGGCCCAGTTGAGGAGGGGGTCGGAGCAAGCCCCATCAGACGGAGGAATCCGGCCTGGGTGACCTGTCCCAGCTGGCTGACGTGGTCAACGAGCCATTCGAGATGACGTGCAGTCTCTTCATGAAAAGACTGCAGGTCAACTCGCATGGCCCGTTGACGCAACGCCACACCAGCCAGGACAGGCTCAACCCGGACCTGGATAGCCACGTCCGCAGGCAGAGGAAGGCCAGTTGACGTGAGCTCATCCCCTGCCTGAAAACGGGTCTGGATGTAGGCATCCCTACTGGTGCAAGATGATGCAGGGACAGGATCAGGGACAGGATTGCACACAGGAACCTCCGCGGCGGCCTGTGCTGCCTCCTGTCCCTGGTCCTGCACTGCACCACTAGCACCAGTGGGATCCCCACCTCCAGACCCCGTCTCTGGTGCTTGCACGGCCTCCTCCTCCACCAAACCCCCCACCAACCTGGATGACTCCGTGCCATCTTCCCATGTTGGCCCCTGTGGTGTCCCAGCTGCCCCTTCTGCTGCCGAGGAGTCCAACTCCAACCTCGGCCTCTTGGACCTCCCCTGGCAGCTGCGGCCTGGGACGCGGCACCGGACTCCTCACTCCCCGACGAGATCACAACATGGGAGGGGAGCCGGGCCTTGCGTCTCCGGCTGGCGGTGGGATCCCCGCCGCTGTGCTCCACAGCACCTTCTCCACCCTGTTCATCAGTTGACGCTGCAGACAGGGAGAAACAAAACACAGGCATCAGGGCACTGTACAATGGACACATACACACATGACAGTTGTACATGAGTGGCATTGGCAAACCTCAGACATGTCATCACAATCCCCAACACACATGTCATTACAACTCGCACACATGAGCCATACCACAGCCATATCGCAACTGCCACCACCATCCATACACATACAACAGCATGAGCAGCCAAAGGTGAGCCAGACATCACATGCAATACAGGAAGTGCACCACACATGTACACACACCACCACACTTGCATGCATGTGTACACCTCTGCCAAGTGTCGCAGTGTTCAGACGGGCATCCATGTCACATCTGCCAATCAGGCTTCCACATACCGCTGTCACATGCATCCATGTTGCATCACTGTTGCACTCTTGTCAAATACACCCACATGCACATGTACACAGGGCTGATACATGCAGCCAAAAACAACATACATGCGTGACATCACGGACATGTCTACTTACATACACATTCATCCAAACATGTGTGTCCACACAACTGCATTTGCCATGCAAGCCTACACACACAAGCACCATCCATGTCTCACACATTACAGCCCTCGTATGTGTCAGCCCGACGGCCCTGTACACCCCCACCCATTCTCGACCCCATACAAACAGATGTGCAACCTGCACACTACTGAATAATCACCACACACACTGCTCACAATCAGGATGCATGTACACTCACCGCTCGACTCCAGACGGGTCTGCTTCTCAAGGACCTGGACGTGGAGCGCTGGGGATATGCGTTCCAGGTCCCTCATCTGTTCTTCCGACAAGTGGCCCCGGCGCCCCTTGGCATCCGCTGCCTTCAAGAGGCGCCGGGCCTTGTTCAGGGTCCTGGACCTGAAGTCCTCCCAGCGCTTCTTGACATGTTGTAAGTCACGGACTGCCACCCCCTCCGCGTCGATGGCAGTCACGATGTCAGTCCAGATCTGAGTCCGTCCTTCCTTGTCGGCGCGGGAACTTCCGAAGAGGGCATCATACTGCCCAAGGACTTGCTCCACCAGGACACCAACTTCGGTGGCACTGAAGCTGGTGCCCCTCTGCCTCTCTGGCCGGGGGTTGTCAGTGGTCCCAGATTGTGTTTGCCCCGACATGACAACCCCAGAGGCAGGAGTGGGTGGGCAACTAGGTCCTGGGGCTGGGCTGTGGAGCGATGGAATCCCAGTCGGGAGTCTTCGGTTCCAGCAGGGGTGGTCACAGCAACAGCACCCCTGGCTGATGTGCAGGCAGCAAATGGCAGGGCACGTGGGCAGCAGGCAGTCAGGCAGCAGCAGATGGCAGGTGGGAGCGTGCTCGGGGCTCTGGGGGGGCAGTAGTTTGGCCTTCTGGGCAGGAGCGTGGTCTTCCGTGTGCTTACGCGTGGCCAGCTTGATACGGAGTGATTTGGCACGTGAAAAATCTGCACGTCAGCTTGTAATCCGAGGAAAGGCCCTTAGCGCGTAAGCGCGTCTGCACGCATACGCATTTTCATTGGACAGAAGGCCCCTCAAGCGCAAGCGCCCCTGTGACGTGACGCGTACAGACGTGCATGGGCATTTCAGCGCGCATGAAAAACTGCACGTCCGCGTGCAATACGAGGAAAGGGCCCATGCGCGTAAGCGCGCGTGGAAAACTGCACGTCCGCGTGTAATACGAGGAAAGGGCCCATGCGCGTAAGCGTGCGTGGAAAACTGCACGTCCGCGTGTAATACAAGGAAAGGGCCCATGCGCGTAAGCGCGCGTGAAAAACTGCACGTCCGCATGTAATACGAGGAAAGGGCCCATGCGCGTAAGTGACGTGACGCGCGCGTGCGTTTCCCTCAGCATGGGTTAAAGGTGAGCGAGCCCAGCAGTTCGCTGTACGTGCCTTTCGTGGAGACCGACGTGTGTTGCTTCTTCTTGTTGTTTCGCGCGCCATCACAACTTCACAGCTATCAAGGACGTATCTCTTCTTTTGGCGGGGGTATTGGCTATGTGTGTTTTTCTGCATTGCGCTAGTCAGACGGTGAGTCGCACACGCTCTTTTTCCCACTGCGGGTGCCCCTGTGTATCGCACCCATTTTCGATGTCATAGTAGCCTGCGTGTCCCACGCGTACGCGTTATTCGTGTTACTGGGTGCCACCGCATACTGCGGGAGCTTGAATCCACGCACGTAGGCTGCAGGGTTGCGTGCACGGTTTTACTGCAGTTTTGGGGTGCCTGAGCGTTGCGTGACCCGTCACCACATCACCGGGGTCACATACAGCCTTGCAGGTGCAGGGGGGCTGTTAACATCTTGCTTCCCACCCCCTTCACCCCAATTGCCCAGGTCAATTGTGGTGTACACCTCCCATTGGCACCACTCCATCTGTGCCAGCACTACTACATCTGTGCCATGGTTGGGAGGCCACCAAAGGTGAGGGGCGCCTCAGCTGGGCGTACTCCTCGTGGCGGGCGTGGTCGGGGACGTGGCCGTGGTGACCAGGGAGTAGGGGGACTCCAGGGTGTCCAGGGCAGCCACAGAGGGGGAAGAGGCAGGGGTGCGCCACTTGAGCACAATGTTGTGCCATGTGTCGGTGCAGCCATGCCCCCCCCCCCTCTGTGGTTCCGGGGGATGCAGCTCCTGCATCTGGCACTGGCACCCATATGACCCGGCAGTCCATTCCATCGACTGCCACGGGCCAAGGGTAGTGGTAGCTGCAGGTGCAGCTGTGGACACCGCCACCCAGGCTCAGGGTCTGCCAGCGCAGGCTGCGTTGGCACTTGAAGAGCCCTTGGTAGATCTCCAACAGGCCAGGGGGGAAACCATAGGGGCAGGCCGGGCTGCTCAGACCAAGACACGTGTCCCTGGGGCAGTCATGTCATCTGCTGCCCCGAACAGCCAGGTGTTGGCAAGTGCAGGGGCAGATGCACCCAACAGCACCCCGGTTGTGGGTCTGCCAACCAGGACTGTTGCGGTCAATGACCCTGCCACAACTGATGTTGCTGCGCAGGGTCCATTAGTGGGCACCCAGCTGCCACTGACACAAGTCAGGTCTTTGGTCATCCCTCCCCCTGCCACTCCCTTGGCTCAATCCACCGAACCCACTGGCCATACTGGTCAGGGCGGCATTAGCCAGCTAGGGTCTGCGCCACAGTCCAAGAGGAGGAAGGTTGCACCTGCAGCACAGGCTGGGACCCCACACACAGCCACGACCTCCTGCACGTCGAGGAAGAAGCCTTTCTGTAAGCAGGAACTGGACTTCCTCGTGGACTACGTGCGGGGCCACAGCCGTGACATGCTAGTAGGTGCCAATAGTCAGACTACGGCTGCCCAAAGTGACACCCACTGGAAGCATGTTGCGGAACATGTCAGTTCATTCGGCCATGAGGTGCGCACGGCGCAGGAGTGCAAAAAGCGTTGGAATGACATCAAGCGCAGCACTAAGGCCAAGCGTGCCTCAAATTACAACTTGACTCTGGTGACTGGCGGTGGGCCTGCACCAGAGGAGGAAGAACTCACTCCGCATGAGGCTCTCGTTGCGGAGTTCATACCACCTGAATTGGTCGAAGGAGTGGGAGAGATGCTGGACTTTGATGCCCAGTCCAGTGAGTGTTGATGCGTGTTTGTTGAGGACGTGTGTGTTTCACTTGTGGGATGTGTTGTGCATGATTGCTGCTACATGTGACGTGTACATGGTTCTGATGTGTAAGTAATGCAATGCTACCGTCATGCATGTCTCCTCTGCCTGCATGCGGGACTCCATGTAGGCATGCTCCCTTGCCCCTCCTCCGCCACTCTGCACCCCAGTTCCACCTTTGCACTGGTCTGCTTCAATCTTGCCAATGTGTACTTTCTTGTTCATGTGTCCTGTGTAGATGCTAATGTCCAGCGTAGAATCTGCCAGACATATGCCGTGTGGTACAGCCTTAGTACTCGATGCAGGGTATCTCACTTGTACTGTGCATGGGTCAGATGTCCCGCAGGGACATGAGTGCCCATTCATGCTCCATTTGCATTGCACGCATGCCCCTATGTGTCCTTGACTGGATGATCACTGTAATATAAGTCCTTGGTTACATACATTGCCTGCCATCTCATCAGCCTTCCCATGTCAACTGTGGCTCAGTCCTGCGTTGCACACATGTTTAGGCTCTGACAATCTGTGTGGCTCACAGGCCTCAGCCTGTTCAATGGCCAATGACTCTGTCCAACTCTTGTTGTGTCTTCTTCACACGTGGGCGGCCTCCGGAGTTACCATCATGTGTCCTGCCCACTGACCCAGCATCATTTGCAGTGTTGTAATTTGAATCGCATTAAGCTGTTGATGCCAGTCAACACTGCCTGTCAATACACAGGTGTATGGTCAGCCTTTTGATACCATGCTAGGCATCCCTGCTTTGGTACTGGGGTGGAGGGGTGCTTGGCTTCTAGACATGGTACACATTGAATGCACAATGCACGTGATGTCTGAATTTGACATTGCACTGCCTTCACATTTCCTGGCACACACCATGTAGTGCTTGTACATGTAGGTAGTGAGTGGCGTACACATTTTCTGCACTGCATAGACCCACTTCCATGGAAACTGCCACCTTTCAACAGGTCTGATCACAGAAGCTATTCAAAGTGGACCCAGCATGCATGCCAGGTCATATGTTGTGTGTCACATGTCTGCCGGATGCCTTTGCTGTCGGTGTGTGTGTGTGTCGTGTGCTTCTGACATGTGTATTGACCTTTTCCTCTCTATTTTTCAGGTGATGACGCAATGGAGGCGGAGGATGGTGTTGTCATGCCAGACACAGGGTTGGTAACACCACATCAACCCGGCACTAGTGGGGGTCGTGGGGTGGTAGGCCACGAAAACCCCCAAGTGCTGCAGTCCATCTTGTCTCTGGCTGCCTATGAGTCCAGCCTTGATGACGACTCTGACGTCCATGTTGAGTTGGATGAGCATCAAGTCCATGTGTCAGGGGTGAGTGATTCTGATGTGGACACTCCTCTGTCTGCGACACCTGCACTGAGGGATCAGACAGTCTTGGTTCCTCCGCCCGTGGTGGATCAGGACGCAGGGTCACCCTCCACACCAGTCACTGATGTGCCTGGGACATCACGTCGACGGGGGCATGTAGTCGTGCAGCCGCAGGCAGTGCCAACACAGCGAGGACCCCCGGTCCTTGGGTCCCGCAGGGGTGAAGCCCGGCAACGCGGTCGCCGCACGCAACCGCTGTATACTGAGTGGGAGCAAGACATGACTGCCAATTCCGAACGGCAGGGGGCAGCAATGGGGAACATCACTGAGAGCATGGAGCGTGTGGCCCGATCTGTGCTCCCCCCTGCTAGGCAGGTGCTTCTCCAGCAGCAGGCGGCATGGTCCACGGCCCGCTCGCTCAGGCTGGGCATGGCGGCCTCAGACAGGGCACGCCAGGCTGAAATGTCGTCTCTGCGTCAAGCAATTGCTGCTCACGCAGAGGCGCACATGGATGCCCTGAGGGAGGAGTATGCTTCCCTCAGATCCACTCTGGGTGTCCTTATGATGTCCCAGAGGCAGCAGGCAGAGGAGAGGTTTGCACAGCTTGAGCGTACCATCTCGGCTGAGCTACAGGCTTGCCGGGAGGTGCAGCGGTTGTCCAGCCAGGCCTTGCAGGAGGAACTCCGTGTTACACGTGCTACCTTGCAAGAGGAAGCACGTGTATCACGTGAGGTTCTGCATGCAGACCTACGTCACATCGCCACACAGAACCAGGCTCACCCGTCCGGCAGACTTGCTGCCGACGAGGGGCAAGCTGCGGCTAGGCGTGGCCAGGCTACTGTGCCACGTCCTCCTTTCCAGGATGAGCCAGACTCGGACGACCATCTATCTCCCACATAGGTCGTGCTGTGCAGGCGTTGAGCTCATGGAGGATTTTTTTTTGGCTCAGCATCATCGCATGTGGATGTTGAGCAGCACCCTGTACCTCCCCCCTCCTGGGTGCCTCCCCTCCCCCCCGGGTCGTATGTGGCCATTTTTGATTTTTCTTTTAGTTTAGTTAGTTAAGTTTTTGTTTGATAGTTAGTTTAAATAGGTAATGTAGGTTTTCCATAGTTAGTGTAATTAGTTAATAGTTGAGTTAGTTTAAAATTGCTAGTCTATTGTGCTTTCATGTGACGGTGCAGTGCTTTGTGGCTTTTGAAGGCATCCACTGTCTGTTCCAGCTGGGCCCTTCATGGTTGTCTTGTGTATGTGTTTGCTGCTTGGGGTCCTTGACTCACATATGCCACTCCTGCCTCCCTTATCCATGGGCTCGCAAGGATGGTTCGGTGTTACAGCATTTTACACAAGGGCTTTGGACTGTCATATCTGTGGCATGTCTGGTGCTGTGTGACTTGTGTTGACACCCCTAGTGGGGATGATTTAGGTGTCATTGTCCACTGTTCAGCTTTTGCTAGATGGGGTGTGTCATGATTAATGTGGACATTGATTGCTATGCATTGTGTAGTATGTTTCATATCTTTCCTGTACATGTGCTTGTTGCAATTCATGCTGTAGATAGTGTTCCACACTTTGGAGGTGAAAGACGGACTGATGGTGTGATTTGTGATGTGACTCTCTGACATGGTCAAGTAATGAGATGCCTGATGAGACACACACAGATGACTTTGAAGCATTAATCATGTGTTTCATGCCCTTTCTGCAGGGGGATGAGCCTCCAGAGCACCTTTGCCAGCAGACATGGCCCATTGGACGACGGAATTCTGGACCCGTTTGTTGGTGCCCACATGCACATGTGTGCACAAGCAGAGGCACAGTGATTGCAGACCCACATCCTAGAACTGCTGACATGTTCCAAGGAACTCCAGGCAAGGTGAGCATCACAGGGGGGCCACGACACAGCAAAGCTTGCACCAGGCGAGTTGCACATGCAGGCTTAGTCACAGCACTGAGGGTGAGCTTAGACGAATATTGGTGTTGAAGCACACAATGCAGCTCAGATGTGTTTGTGGACTGATGGCTGTTGATAGTAGGGTTGTCTGGGACACATGCAGGGGCAGTGGCACATACCCTCCGGTACACCAAGGTCCATTGAGGCACTTGTATCAACCATGTAGCCTTCCGAGACATGAAAAAGGGGCAGCTCACAGGGACATACAGCAAGGGACATACTCGGGTGCAGTGCATGTCTTTTCCACGTACTTCATGATAAATGCACTGCCAACTTTGTTTCGGTCATGGTGGTACGCAACTTGCTCTGTAGTCATGGCTTGCTATATGGGTCTGTCTGCTTTCCCAGGGAACATTGCATGTTGTGTGAATTGTGACACATTGGTGTTCCATTTGCCACGCACCCACCAGCGGCTGACTTACTGCATTGACTGTGTATGACCCGTCACAGGGGTGATGTTATATATGGGTACGAAGCATCAACCACAGATTGTCTGTTTGTAGAGTAGTTTGTTGCTATGGGGCATGTTTGGTGTTGTGTTTTTGTGTAATTGGCACGTACAGGTTGTTGACTGTGGCTCTCTTTGCAGCATTGCAGTGCTCCTGTAACCGGACCTGAGAGTGCGCAGGCAGGAGGCCAGCACTCAAAACCAGAGCTAAGTGTCTTGTTGTTTTTCTTACGAACTGCTCTGCATAGGCTTGCTGGGGAGTGTACTTATGCATAAATGTATGTGTGGTTCAATTTGGTATGTTTTATTCTCCCTAATCACCCGTGATCCTATGCAATTTTGAAACCTGTACCCTCTACCCGGTGTTCCTGCTTCCCGTGCCTATCCAAGCAACGTTCCCTGACCCTCTTTCCCCACTGGGGTTGCGGATGCCTGTGTAAGCCCCGAACTTGCAGGCGCCAAAACCCTAGAGGGGGTGGTTGGTTCGTACCACTCCTGAGCCTGGACTACAGAAGGCCATGACAATGATGTCCAAGTTTGTTTGGATTGTGTATGTGTTCATGCAGGTTGTACATTTTCGTGCATTCCCTAGTTTCATGTGTCATTCCTCCTCCCCTCTCCTGCCACTCATTCCAGTCATCCAGTGTGTCAACACCTGTCCCGACTGCATATCCCTGAACCTCATTCCCCACCAGGGTCTCAGGGGCCTGTGTGAGTTTGACCTTGCAGGCACCCGGGACATGGTGGGGGTGGTTGTTTCGTGACACTCCCGCGCCTGTACAGGGGACCTGTGACAGTACACATCCATTCATGGTGCATCATCCTATGTCATGTACCACACATGTCTCACATCCTGTCGTGACATTGTTTTGCTGTGCTACCTTGGTTGTTGCATCATTGTGGTAGTACTTGGCCTTTGTGAGGTACTGCTATGTCAAGTCATCTACTGGAGGGTGTTCGGGTTCGTTTTTATGCCTTGGATTTTGTGATTTTGGAAATGAGTGTGGATTCTGAGGGTTCAGGCATCTTTTTACACACAAGGTGGGAGATGGTGACGAAGGGTAAAGGTGATCCTGTGGCCAGGTGGAATTGAGGTTTGGAGGCTCCATGACCCAGGTGCAGTTGTTCAGTGGGTCATGGTCATTTGTGAGGGAGGGGGGGGTTGTTGTTGATAGTTGCCTTGCCCTGCAGTGTGATGGGAACTCTGACATAGTAATGGTGGTATCCTATGTACACGTTGTGTTCTTCTGATCAATGCCTGTTCATGTGTTGTGTTTTCCTTTCAGGTGCGAGGGGATAGTTGTGGTTTGACATGCTGGGGTGTACACATGGTGGATGTTCACATGTGATGTGTAGGGAACACTGATGGTCACTTGAGTGCACATGCATATGTGGAGTGCATGTCCTTGCAGAACCACACACTTGCACTCTGATGCACTACATGTACTCCCACCCTTGCATATCCACGTGTACACTGTTTGCCTTCTGGTGCCCACTGTGTCCCGGCAGCACATGTTCTGTGACCGATCATGGATCCAGTACATGCCTAATTTGATTTTTGTCGTGGTCTGTCACTTAGACGTGATGCTCAGGGTGTGCATCACACACAATGGCTGTTCACTGTGCTGTGCGCTGAGCAGTGTGATGCAGGAGTGGGACACTGCACACATGAGCTGCAGTGTTGATTTTGCAATGCATAATGTGCATGTAGACAGGCATTCATTGTGATGTTACGTCTACCACTGTTGTAATGCATTTGGAAATGACTTATTTTGGGTGGGAGATTTTGTTGGTCTGTCTTTTCATCTGATTCCGGGTCAGGCAGCAGTGTCCGATGCCACTGTACATTTAGGACATGGCAATGTGTACCTTATCGTTACTGCGTTGGTGTATGGGTATTGCTTGCCATGTCATGTTGATGTTTGGGAGGGTTTGAGTGACATGACAGTGATGGCCATGGCCTGTTTTGCAGGTGTGTGTGATGCACACCTTGCATGTCCGGGTCATCCGCTTCTCAGAGCAACTAGCTGGGGGTAGATTTCTCTCCGCAGCAGGGCCCTCCCCCTGGAACAGACTTCCAGCCTGACTTGAACTTGAGGGGAACCATCTCCAGTTCTGGAAGCACCTCAAAACCTTCCTCTTTGCTTCTGCTTACTGTCTGCCTCTCCCTTGCAGAATTCTCCACTGGAACTGCACAGGAGCTGCAACTGGGCCACTCTCACCGACCTCGGTCCCTGGCCCAGCCACTCTCCACTTGCACTGCCTCCCTGGCAAACCCCTGCACTGCAGTACTGTCTCTCTATCCCTACAGCCCTCCCTTCCCAGCACTTGTCTGCACTTACCTTTGTAGTTGCCACCAGGCGACCTATGTATTATTTTTTTGGGCTACTTCCCCTATACTGGACTCCCCCCACCCTTCCCCTTGCACTTTTCCAATTCCCCCTACCCCTGCACTTGCATGATCTCAATGACACCTGGCCTAGTAGTACCGTTCTCTGTGTTCCCTTGTTCCCCCCAACCTGCCTCATTGCGCCTTGGAATACTTGTGTATGGCCCATATCATGTCATATGTCATATGTGTGCCTTTTGGTCACACAGGATAGCTTGTGTTTAAGTAGCTAGGGATGCAGACGATGTGGCACTTCCATGGCAACTATCTCAGGGTGTTAGGCTTGTGACAGTTGACTGTCTCTTTGTCATCATCGATTGTCACCTGGTATGTGCCAGGCCTGTGTGCACTCCGCAGGGGTGGGAGTTTAGGTGAAACATGTGGCCACAAGCTGGGTCCGGGCTTCCTCGCCACGTGCCCTGTCCCCTCCCATGGGCAGCGCCTGTGCCTGTGGTTGGGGATGTGGGGGCACCACCATGTCCACCGGGACACCCTGCCGTGTTGCAACATTGTGCAGGACACATGCTGCCACAATGATCCTGCACACTACTGGTGGTGCATAGAGTAGTTGCCCACCAGAGCGGTCAAGGGAGCGGAAACGTGACTTGAGCACTCCGAATGTGCGCTCCACTATGCCCCTGGTTGGAATATGGGCGGCGTTGTATCTTACCTGGGGTGGTGTGGTGGGGTTCCGGATTGGCGTCATCATGTGGTTGCTCAGAGGGTAGGCACTGTCCCCTGGGGAGGTGATAATAGTTGAGATTATTAGGGTTTGGATATTTGTCTGTGTGTGACTTGCATGCATGTGCAAGGGCATTTGTACTGACCTAGGAGCCATGTGTCGCCATGCTGCCCAGCTTCCAGGGCCCGGCTCAGGGCGGACATTCTGTATATGAAACTGTCATGGGTGGAGCCAGGGTAGTTTGCATAGACAGAGATGATGATTCCCTTTGCATCGCATACCACCTGTACATTGATGGAATGCCAGTGCTTGCGGTTTCGGTAGATGTGCTCAATGGCCCTAGGTGGACGTAGGGCCACATGGGTGCAATCTATGGCACCGATCACTTTGAGGAAGTGTGCCACCCTGAAAAAATCCAGGACAACGGCCTGCCTTTCTGGGCATGTATATGTGCCTGCGGACTGAGGGGCGTGCTGTCATGATTGCCAGTACCTGGTGTAGGCAGCGTGACTGCGTGGCCTGTGAGACCCCCCCCCACTATGGCAGTGGTCCGCTGAAATGACCCAGTGGCCAAAAAATGCAGGACATTGAGCAGCTTCTCCAAGGGGCTCAATGCTTGGGAGCAAAGGGTGGGGGATGTGAGGTCATCTTCCCACTCCCTGACCAGGTCTAGGATGATATGGCATCCCAAAAAGGCTTGTCCGTGGTGTGAAAATGCGTGCCCTGGCTATTCTCCTCCTCCTGCGTTGTCCCACGATCAGTGCAGCGACAAATGGGGCATTCATCGTAGCTGTATATACGCGTTTTTTGTTTGCGCGCACTTTTATGCTGTGCGCCGGGACGGCTCCGCCTGCCTTCGTGTGGGCGGACGTGTCGACTCCTGTGCATGTCTTTTGCCGTCACGTCACAGGGGCGCTTGCGCTTGAGGGGCCTTCTGTCCAATGAAAATGCGTATGCGTGCAGACGCGCTTACGCGCTAAGGGCCTTTTCTTGAATTACACGTTGACGTGCAGATTTTTCACGTGCCAAATCACTCCGTATCAAGCTGGCCACGCGTAAGCACACGGAAGACCAAGCTTCTGCCCAGAAGGCCGAACTACTGCCCCCCCAGAGCCCCGAGCACGCTCCCACCTGCCATCTGCTGCTGCCTGACTGCCTGCTGCCCACGTGCCCTGCCATTTGCTGCCTGCACATCAGCCAGGGGTGCTGTTGCTGTGACCACCCCTGCTGGAACCGAAGACTCCCGACTGGGATTCCATCGCTCCACAGCCCAGCCCCAGGACCCAGTTGCCCACCCACCACTGCCTCTGGGGTTGTCATGTCGGGGCAAACACCATCTGGGACCACTAACAACCCCCGGCCAGAGAGGCAGAGGGGCACTAGCTTCAGTGCCACTGAAGTTGGTGTCCTGGTGGAGCAAGTCCTGGGGCAGTATGATGCCCTCTTTGGAAGTTCCCGCGCCGACAAGGAAGGACGGACTCGGATCTGGACTGACATTGTGACTGCCATCAACGCGGAGGGGGTGGTAGTCCGCGACTTACAACATGTCAAGAAGCGCTGGGAGGACTTCAGGTCCAGGACCCTGAACAAGGCCCGGCGCCTCTTGAAGGCAGCGGATGCCAAAGGGCGCCGGGGCCACTTGTCGGAAGAACAGATGAGGGTCCTGGAACGCATATCCCCAGTGCTCCACGTCCAGGTCCTTGAGAAGCAGACCCGTCTGGAGTCGAGCGGTGAGTGTACATGCATCCTGATTATGAGCAGTGCGTGTGGTGATTATTCAGGAGTGTGCAGGTTGTACATCTGTTTGTATGGGGTCGAGTATGGGTGGGGGTGTACAGGGCCGTGGGGCTGACACATGCGAGGGCTGTAATGTGTGAGACATGGATGGTGCTTGTGTGTGTAGGCTTGCATGCCAAATGCAGTTGTGTGGGCACACATGTTTGGATGAATGTGTATGTAAGTAGACATGTCCGTGATGTCACGCATGTATGTTGTTTTTGGCTGCATGTATCAGCACTGTGTACATGTGCATGTGTGTGTATTTGACAAGAGTGCAACAGTGATGCAACATGGATGCATGTGACAGCGGTATGTGGAAGCCTGATTGGCAGATGTGACATGGATGCCCGTCTGAACACTGCGACACTTGGCAGAGGTGTACACATGCATGCAAGTGTGGTGGTGTGTGTACATGTGTGGTGCACTTCATGTGTTGCATGTGATGTCTGGCTCACCTTTGGCTGCTCATGCTGTTGTATGTGTATGGATGGTGGTGGCAGTTGCGATATGGCTGTGGTATGGCTCATGTGTGCGAGTTGTAATGACATGTGTGTTGGGGATTGTGATGACATGTCTGAGGTTTGCCAATGCCACTCATGTACAACTGTCATGTGTGTATGTGTCCATTGTACAGTGCCCTGATGCCTGTGTTTTGTTTCTCCCTGTCTGCAGCGTCAACTGATGAAGAGGGCGGAGAAGGTGCTGTGGAGCACAGCGGCGGGGATCCCACCGCCAGCCGGAGACGCAAGGCCCGGCTCCCCTCCCATGTTGTGATCTCGTCGGGGAGTGAGGAGTCTGGTGCCGCGTCCCAGGCCGCAGCTGCCGGGGGGAGGTCCAAGAGGCGGAGGTTGGAGTTGGACTCCTCGGCAGCAGAAGGGGCAGCTGGGACCCCACAGGGCCCAACAGGGGAAGATGGCACGGAGTCATCCAGGTTGGTGGGGGGTTTGGTGGAGGAGGAGGCCGTGCAAGCACCAGAGACGGGGTCTGGAGGTGGGGATCCCACTGGTGCTAGTGGTGCAGTGCAGGACCAGGGACAGGAGGCAGCACAGGCCGCCGCAGAGGTGCCTGTGTGCAATCCTGTCCCTGATCCTGTCCCTGCATCATCTTGCACCAGCAGGGATGCCTACGTCCAGACCCGTTTTCAGGCAGGGGATGAGCTCACGTCAACTGGCCTTCCTCTGCCTGCGGACGTGGCTATCCAGGTCTGGGTTGACCCTGTCCTGGCTGGTGTGGCGTTGCGTCAACGGGCCATGCAAGGTGACCTGCAGTCTTTTCATGAAGAGACTGCACGTCATCTCGAATGGCTCGTTGACCACGTCAGCCTGCTGGGACAGGTCACCAAGGCTGGATTCCTCCGTCTGATGGGGCTTGCTCCGACCCCCTCCTCAACTGGACCCCCTACGCGCCAGTCGTCCTCTGTGCCATCTTCCCACCCATCAGTCATCTGGGTGCCCTGTGGAGCTGCCTCTGACGGTGCGGCCAGGCTGGTGGAGGAGGCATCCCTGCCACAGTCGGGAGTCGGACGTCCAGCAGGGGTGGCCACATCTACGACTGCACCCCAGCCGGCGGAGGATGTGCAGGCAGCAGGAGGCAGTGCACGGGCAGAGGCACAGCAGCAGCAGCAACGTGGTGGGAGCCATGAAGGCTCGGGGCCTTCAACATCGGAGGGGCAGGCATCGGCCGGAGGGCAGGAGGACCCAGGACAGAGAGTGTCTTCCGTGTGGCAGCGGTTGGGCCACGCCATAGATGCGGAGCGGCAGCGGGCGGAAGAGGCACGGCTCACAATGGTCAGGGCGGAGAACTCCATGCGGAGGGCCCTGAGGCGGGCCGAGTGCCTCGAGGCAATCCACAGGGGTTTGGAGGTGGAGACGTCGACGGCCCTGCGGACCCTCGGGGCCATGGAGGAGGACCGCCACCGGGACATTGAGGAGGAGTTCGATGATGCCCTCGCCCGGGACATCCACAAGTGAGCCGTCAAACTAGCCCGCTGCCCTTGTACATAGTTATGTAGGTAGTGTTAGGTTTCATTTTTGTTTTTATTTTATTTGGACCTTTCGGAGATTGGCCACATTTTTGTATATAGTTTATTTTATTAGTTAGTGTAGTTAGATAGGTTTCCTTTATTTTGTTGGGATAATGGACCCTGGCTTGTTCCCATGTACATAGTTGGATTGTATTTTTGTTTCACTTTTTAACCATGGAGCAATGGCTTTCTTTTTTATTTCCCATTGGATTTTGTTTTGTGGACATTGACTTTGGACAACATTACTTTGGAATTTTATTTTTGGTTTTGCTTTTTTTAACGGACATGCTTCTTTTCATTTTTGTACATTCACATTTCTGTTTCTTCATTTTTTATTCTATTTATGTTTCCTTTAATACATATTTTCTTTGGTGAACTTCAATGTGTGGTATCTCATTGGTTTCATGCATTTCATGATATGTGTTTTGAGATTCACTGACACCCATTGGGTGTATGTGAGGGAAATGTGTTTGTTTCGGAACTTGCAATTGGTGTTCTGTGATGAAATTGCAAATTATGAGTGGGTGGATGCAATACTCAGGTGGGTGTTTTGCATTTGGAGGCTGACCATAGGGACCAGGGATCTAGATTGTGATGACATGTTGGCTGGGGAACATGAGTTGCACATGGGTGGGGGCCTGCTGGCAGGTGCCCCACAGTGCTGGGGGGTGCGGGTGGTGGGGAACATGAGTTGGACATGGGTGGGGGCCTGCTGGCAGGTGCCCCACAGTGCTGGGGGGTGGGGGTGGTGGGGAACATGAGTTGGACATGGGTGGGGGCCTGCTGGCAGGTGCCCCACAGTGCTGGGGGGTGAGGGTGGTGTGAGACATGGGTGGGGGCCTGGTGGAGGCTGCCCCTGATGACTAGGGGGGTGGGGGTGCTGGGAGACATGGGTGGGGGCCTGGTGGAGGCCGCCCCTGGTGGCTGGGCGGTGGGGGTGGTGGGAGACATGGGTGGGGGCCTGGTGGTGGCTGCCCCTGCACTGCTGGGGGTGGGGGTGGTGGGGAACATGCGTTCGACATGGGTGGGGGCCTGCTGGCAGGTGCCCCACAGTGCTGGGGGGTGGGGGTGGTGGGAGACATGAGTTGGACATGGGTGGGGGCCTGCTGGCAGGAGCCCCACAGTGCTGGGGGGTGGGGGTGGTGTGAGACATGGGTGGGGGCCTGGTGGAGGCTGCCCCTGCACTGCTGGGGGGTGGGGGTGGTGGGAGACATGGGTGGGGGCCTGGTGGAGGCTGCCCCTGCACTGCTGGGGGGTGGGGGTGGTGGGAGACATGGGTGGGGGCCTGGTGGTGGGTGCCCCTGCACTGCTGGGGGGTGGGGGTGGTGGGGAACATGAGTTGGACATGGGTGGGGGCCTGCTGGCAGGTGCCCCACAGTGCTGGGGGGTGGGGGTCGTGGGGAACATGAGTTGGACATGGGTGGGGGCCTGCTGGCAGGTGCCCCACAGTGCTGGGGGGTGGGGGTGGTGGGGAACATGAGTTGGACATGGGTGGGGGCCTGCTGGCAGGTGCCCCACAGTGCTGGGGGGTGGGGGTGGTGGGAGACATGGGTGGGGGCCTGGTGAAGGCTGCCCCTGCACTGCTGGGGGGTGGGGGTGGTGGGAGACATGGGTGGGGGCCTGGTGGAGGCTGCCCCTGCACTGCTGGGGGGTGGGGGTGGTGGGAGACATGGGTGGGGGCCTGGTGGAGGCTGCCCCTGGTGGCTGGGGGGTGGGGGTGGTGGGAGACATGGGTGGGGGCCTGGGGGAGGCTGCCCCTGCACTGCTGGGGGGTGGGGGTGGTGGGAGACATGGGTGGGGGCCTGGTGGAGGCTGCCCCTGGTGGCTGGGGGGTGGGGGTGCTGGGAGACATGGGTGGTGGCCTGGTGTTGGGCGCCCCTGCACTGCTGGGGGGTGGGGGTGGTGGGGAACATGAGTTGGGCATGGGTGGGGGCCTGGTGGTGGGTGCCCCTGGTGGCTGGGGGTGCAGGGGGACATGCGTTGGTGGGCAGTAGTGCAAGTTGACATGTGGGTTGGCTGGTGGGCATGGCCATGGTGGATGGAGTGCCTGCAGGACATGTGCTGGGTAGGCCCCTGTGCTGTGAGCCACCTGCAGGGGCCGTGGAGGGTGTAGAGGGAACACCTGGGAGGACCCACACATGCAATTCACGTGTGCTGCTCCCGGCGCACCCCTGTAATACACGTACCCTGATGAGATCGCGTGTGGAACTTCCCACGCACCCCTGGAATACACGTACCCCGCTCAATCGCGTGTGTAACTTCCCGCGCGCCCCCGAAATACACGTACCCCGCTCAATCGCGTGTGTAACTTCCCGCGCGCTCCCGAAATACACGTACCTCGCTCAATCGCGTGTGTGACTTCCCGCGCGCCCCTGAAATACACGTACCCCGCTCAATCGCGTGTGTAACTTCCCGCACGCCCCCGGAATACACGTACCCCGCTCAATCGCGTGTGTAACTTCCCGCGCGCCCCCGAAATACACGTACCCCGCGCAATCGCGTGTGTGACTTCCCGCGCACCCCCAAAATACACGTACCCCGCTCAATCGCGTGTGTAACTTCCCGCGCGCCCCCGAAATACACGTACCCTGCTCAATCGCGTGTGTAACTTCCCGCGTACCCCTGAAATACACGTACCCCGCTCAATCGCGTGTGTAACATCCTGCGCGCCCCCGAAATACACGTACCCCACTCGCACAGGCTCAATCGCTGTATGTTGCCACTTTTGTGATGTGCTGGGACTCTACCGCCTGCCTTCGTGTGGCGGACGTGTTTCAGTTTGTGCGTGTCTTTGGCTGTGCATGGCTTTGCCCTATTCGATTCCATGAATACGTGTGGTTCAAGTGCGTGTGGGCGTTCCGGCTGCTTCCCTGCAGTACATCCCCAGTTACGCCCTTATTTTCGCGCGTTGTTCCCCATTCCGCGCGTTACGCCCCGTGTCCCGCCCACTTTCTGGTGTATGCACCGAGGTTGTGCGCTTTCACTGTGCGCGTCGCGCACGCCTTTCGGGATGTTGCAGTGACTTGTGCACCATGCACGGGTTTGGCGCACATCCCGAGGTGTACACGCGCACGGACTTCCATGAATCGCGCGCGTGCGCGTGCGCCTGTTTTTTTCCGCTTGCGCCTGCTTGCGCGAAGATTTTCGGCGCACGTTTGTTCCATGAATCGGCCCCTAAAAGTAATGCTCCTAAATACCAGATCACTTATCAAACATGCCTTAGAGGTGGCCACACACATTGAAGAAGGCAATATAGATATCTGTGCCCTTACTGAGACCTGGAGGCATGAGGCAACTGGCCCATTCTTAGGGCTGGCCATTTCCACGGGCTATAGCATCATGAGACTTGACAGAAAGGAGGGCAGAGGGGGTGGAGTTGCCTTGATTTTTAAAACCGAACTTACTATATGGGAAACCAAAGTGGAAGGTATACCGGTCTCAGAGCTTATGGTAGTTAAAATTGGTATCAGTTCTGAAATCACTCTTAACCTACAGCTAGTTTATAGAGCTCCAAATGTCACACCGGACTTTCTGGATCAGTTCTGTAATTGCGTACTTCCTCTGCTCAAACCTAATACAAAATGTGTAATCTTTGGGGATATTAACCTCTGGTTAGGTAATGAGGCGGATGCCACAGCTGGCGTCCTAGAGACTGTGGTATGTACGTTTGGATTCCACCACCTAGTGAGATCTCCCACCTATATAAAAGGGCACACCTTGGATTGGGTCGCGGCCTACAATGTGAATGTGTCAGAAGTAGAGTATCTACCTTGCCGCCGCTGGTCGGATCATTTTTGCATATATCTAAATTTAGTGAAAACACTTTGGTAAAAGGACATTGTGGTTAAGTTGCGCTACTAAAAACGTATGAAATTCACTAAAAAAAACTTTGTTCCAGGGACGTTATGGTTCAAAGTAAAACCCACAAGCCCATGAAATTCGCCAGTTATGGTAAGCTAAGCAACCATAACTCGCACTACCACCGTGCACTGCTAAAACTAACACTAAGGACATCAAAGATAACATCACAAATGTCATTGATGACATCACTGATGACATCACACTTCTGGTTCCCTCTTTTTTTATGCACTGACATATATAGGGCAGGTGGTTTTCTTCACTAACAGCCAGCAACTAAACATGCAAAAGGTACTATGTTTGTAGATCTCACCTTTCTCATATGTTGTTACACTGCTTTCCTTAGGTTGCAGGCACATCATATAATATATATACAAAGGAGAAGAAAGACGCCCGAAACACATCAATCATTTACGTGCATGAAGTTAATTAGTGAGGTTATGAACGCTGGCTGGTGCATGAAAACTAAATGGACATGTGATGTCATCAGTGATGTCATCAATGACATTAGTAGCGCAACTTAACCGTAACGTCCCTTTAACGTTTTTTTCACTGAATATAGATATAGATAATGTAAATATTATAAATGTTTATTAAAACCCCCTTAGCTTACATACATATAACATAGAAAATACTAAACCCCCTACCACGCTATTAATTTTGATGCCCGCGGACTGTGCGCATGTCCGCGGACGGATGCCATCACCATCAAGACTGCAAAAACTCAGGAGGTATCTTACATTATTATATCATACAATAATAACACCAAACATATTCAAAAAGCACCCCATAAATACATTATATTCAATAATAAATAAAAAGTGCAAACTGTATATGTGATCCACCAACCTTCCAATTACATAACATATGCAACATAATGCAATATACCAAAACAAAATAAGTATGCCTCCAACAGAATTACCTCACACAAACTGCACAGCAAAAATCAGCAGCACACGTATGCAGCAGTAACACCAAAATGTAGCAACAAATTAATCTGGGCCTCTGCCCAGACCACAGGTGAAGGATTTCCCCCGATGACGGCTTATGAAGAGGTGGCCATAGGGCTCATTACCAGTGTGCAGCTGTTGGACATGGTTGACATGGACACCTTTGCAACCACATCAGTTGATTGGCATGTGTGGATGATGTATTGGTTGTTGTCACAACATGTGTGTGCATATTTAAAAGGATGCTTTGTTTGGGTCTTCCTCTTCCTGCCATTATCCCTCCTGTAATGTATACATGCCCTGTTCAATTACATTGGGTGCTATGAACAATATGGAGGCTTGATGACCGACTTCTTGTGACAAACGAATGTTCCCACTCATGGCTGTTTTTTCCAAACAAGAGCAGGATGGTGACCGATAATGTGCATATTGTTAAAAACACAGGTTACAACAAACACTGCATGTGTCATGTCTAGCGCACACTTTGCAGGTGTTACTATCTGATACCAGTTTCCACTGCTCCTGGCAGAGACTGTATGTGTCCATTGTACAGTGCCCTGATGCCTGTGTTTTGTTTCTCCCTGTCTGCAGCGTCAACTGATGAAGAGGGCGGAGAAGGTGCTGTAGAGCACAGCGGCGGGGATCCCACCGCCAGCCGGAGACGCAAGGCCCGGCTCCCCTCCCATGTTGTGATCTCGTCGGGGAGTGAGGAGTCTGGTGCCGCGTCCCAGGCCGCAGCTGCCGGGGGGAGGTCCAAGAGGCGGAGGTTGGAGTTGGACTCCTCGGCAGCAGAAGGGGCAGCTGGGACCCCACAGGGCCCAACAGGGGAAGATGGCACGGAGTCATCCAGGTTGGTGGGGGGTTTGGTGGAGGAGGAGGCCGTGCAAGCACCAGAGACGGGGTCTGGAGGTGGGGATCCCACTGGTGCTAGTGGTGCAGTGCAGGACCAGGGACAGGAGGCAGCACAGGCCGCCGCAGAGGTGCCTGTGTGCAATCCTGTCCCTGATCCTGTCCCTGCATCATCTTGCACCAGCAGGGATGCCTACGTCCAGACCCGTTTTCAGGCAGGGGATGAGCTCACGTCAACTGGCCTTCCTCTGCCTGCGGACGTGGCTATCCAGGTCTGGGTTGACCCTGTCCTGGCTGGTGTGGCATTGCGTCAACGGGCCATGCAAGGTGACCTGCAGTCTTTTCATGAAGAGACTGCACGTCATCTCGAATGGCTCGTTGACCACGTTAGCCTGCTGGGACAGGTCGCCAAGGCTGGATTCCTCCGTCTGATGGGGCTTGCTCCGACCCCCTCCTCAACTGGACCCCCTACGCGCCAGTCGTCCTCTGTGCCTCTGTGCCATCTTCCCACCCATCAGTCACCTGGGTGCCCTGTGGAGCTGCCTCTGATGGTGCGGCCAGGCTGGTGGAGGAGGCATCCCTGCCACAGTCGGGAGTCGGACGTCCAGCAGGGGTGGCCACATCTACGACTGCACCCCAGCCGGCGGAGGATGTGCAGGCAGCAGGAGGCAGTGCACGGGCAGAGGCACAGCAGCAGCAGCAACGTGGTGGGAGCCATGAAGGCTCGGGGCCTTCAACATCGGAGGGGCAGGCATCGGCCGGAGGGCAGGAGGACCCAGGACAGAGAGTGTCTTCCGCGTGGCAGCGGTTGGGCCACGCCATAGATGCGGAGCGGCAGCGGGCGGAAGAGGCACGGCTCACAATGGGCAGGGCGGAGAACTCCATGCGGAGGGCCCTGAGGCGGGCCGAGTGCCTCGAGGCAATCCGCAGGGGTTTGGAGGTGGAGACGTCGACGGCCCTGCGGACCCTCGGGGCCATGGAGGAGGACCGCCACCGGGACATTTAGGAGGAGTTCGATGATGCCCTGGCCCGGGACATCCACAAGTGAGCCGTCAAACTAGCCCGCTGCCCTTGTACATAGTTATGTAGGTAGTGTTAGGTTTCATTTTTGTTTTTATTTTATTTGGACCTTTCGGAGATTGGCCACATTTTTGTATATAGTTTATTTTATTAGTTAGTGTGGTTAGATAGGTTTCCTTTATTTTGTTGGGATAATGGACCCTGGCTTGTTCCCATGTACATAGTTGGATTGTATTTTTGTTTCACTTTTTAACCATGGAGCAATGGCTTTCTTTTTTATTTCCCATTGGATTTTGTTTTGTGGACATTGACTTTGGACAACATTACTTTGGAATTTTATTTTTGGTTTTGCTTTTTTTAACGGACATGCTTCTTTTCATTTTTGTACATTCACATTTCTGTTTCTTCATTTTTTATTCTATTTATGTTTCCTTTAATACATATTTTCTTTGGTGAACTTCAATGTGTGGTATCTCATTGGTTTCATGCATTTCATGATATGTGTTTTGAGATTCACTGACACCCATTGGGTGTTTGTGAGGGAAATGTGTTTGTTTCGGAACTTGCAATTGGTGTTCTGTGATGAAATTGCAAATTATGAGTGGGTGGATGCAATACTCAGGTGGGTGTTTTGCATTTGGAGGCTGACCATAGGGACCAGGGATCTAGATTGTGATGACATGTTGGCTGGGGAACATGAGTTGCACATGGGTGGGGGCCTGCTGGCAGGTGCCCCACAGTGCTGGGGGGTGCGGGTGGTGGGGAACATGAGTTGGACATGGGTGGGGGCCTGCTGGCAGGTGCCCCACAGTGCTGGGGGGTGGGGGTGGTGGGGAACATGAGTTGGACATGGGTGGGGGCCTGCTGGCAGGTGCCCCACAGTGCTGGGGGGTGAGGGTGGTGTGAGACATGGGTGGGGGCCTGGTGGAGGCTGCCCCTGATGACTAGGGGGGTGGGGGTGCTGGGAGACATGGGTGGGGGCCTGGTGGAGGCCGCCCCTGGTGGCTGGGCGGTGGGGGTGGTGGGAGACATGGGTGGGGGCCTGGTGGTGGCTGCCCCTGCACTGCTGGGGGTGGGGGTGGTGGGGAACATGCGTTCGACATGGGTGGGGGCCTGCTGGCAGGTGCCCCACAGTGCTGGGGGGTGGGGGTGGTGGGAGACATGAGTTGGACATGGGTGGGGGCCTGCTGGCAGGAGCCCCACAGTGCTGGGGGGTGGGGGTGGTGTGAGACATGGGTGGGGGCCTGGTGGAGGCTGCCCCTGCACTGCTGGGGGGTGGGGGTGGTGGGAGACATGGGTGGGGGCCTGGTGGAGGCTGCCCCTGCACTGCTGGGGGGTGGGGGTGGTGGGAGACATGGGTGGGGGCCTGGTGGTGGGTGCCCCTGCACTGCTGGGGGGTGGGGGTGGTGGGGAACATGAGTTGGACATGGGTGGGGGCCTGCTGGCAGGTGCCCCACAGTGCTGGGGGGTGGGGGTCGTGGGGAACATGAGTTGGACATGGGTGGGGGCCTGCTGGCAGGTGCCCCACAGTGCTGGGGGGTGGGGGTGGTGGGGAACATGAGTTGGACATGGGTGGGGGCCTGCTGGCAGGTGCCCCACAGTGCTGGGGGGTGGGGGTGGTGGGAGACATGGGTGGGGGCCTGGTGAAGGCTGCCCCTGCACTGCTGGGGGGTGGGGGTGGTGGGAGACATGGGTGGGGGCCTGGTGGAGGCTGCCCCTGCACTGCTGGGGGGTGGGGGTGGTGGGAGACATGGGTGGGGGCCTGGTGGAGGCTGCCCCTGGTGGCTGGGGGGTGGGGGTGGTGGGAGACATGGGTGGGGGCCTGGGGGAGGCTGCCCCTGCACTGCTGGGGGGTGGGGGTGGTGGGAGACATGGGTGGGGGCCTGGTGGAGGCTGCCCCTGGTGGCTGGGGGGTGGGGGTGCTGGGAGACATGGGTGGTGGCCTGGTGTTGGGCGCCCCTGCACTGCTGGGGGGTGGGGGTGGTGGGGAACATGAGTTGGGCATGGGTGGGGGCCTGGTGGTGGGTGCCCCTGGTGGCTGGGGGTGCAGGGGGACATGCGTTGGTGGGCAGTAGTGCAAGTTGACATGTGGGTTGGCTGGTGGGCATGGCCATGGTGGATGGAGTGCCTGCAGGACTTGTGTTGGGTAGGCCCCTGTGCTGTGAGCCACCTGCAGGGGCCGTGGAGGGTGTAGAGGGAACACCTGGGAGGACCCACACATGCAATTCACGTGTGCTGCTCCCGGCGCACCCCTGTAATACACGTACCCTGATGAGATCGCGTGTGGAACTTCCCACGCACCCCTGGAATACACGTACCCCGCTCAATCGCGTGTGTAACTTCCCGCGCGCCCCCGAAATACACGTACCCCGCTCAATCGCGTGTGTAACTTCCCACGCGCTCCCGAAATACACGTACCCCGCTCAATCGCGTGTGTGACTTCCCGCGCGCCCCCGAAATACACGTACCCCGCTCAATCGCGTGTGTAACTTCCCGCACGCCCCCGAAATACACGTACCCCGCTCAATCGCGTGTGTAACTTCCCGCGCGCCCCCGAAATACACGTACCCCGCGCAATCGCGTGTGTGACTTCCCGCGCACCCCCAAAATACACGTACCCCGCTCAATCGCGTGTGTAACTTCCCGCGTGCCCCCGAAATACACGTACCCTGCTCAATCGCGTGTGTAACTTCCCGCGTACCCCTGAAATACACGTACCCCGCTCAATCGCGTGTGTAACATCCTGCGCGCCCCCGAAATACACGTACCCCACTCGCACAGGCTCAATCGCTGTATGTTGCCACTTTTGTGATGTGCTGGGACTCTACCGCCTGCCTTCGTGTGGCGGACGTGTTTCAGTTTGTGCGTGTCTTTGGCTGTGCATGGCTTTGCCCTATTCGATTCCATGAATACGTGTGGTTCGAGTGCGTGTGGGCGTTCCGGCTGCTTCCCTGCAGTACATCCCCAGTTACGCCCTTATTTTCGCGCGTTGTTCCCCATTCCGCGCGTTACGCCCCGTGTCCCGCCCACTTTCTGGTGTATGCACCGAGGTTGTGCGTTTTCACTGTGCACGTCGCGCACGCCTTTCGGGATGTTGCAGTGACTTGTGCACCATGCACGGGTTTGGCGCACATCCCGAGGTGTACACGCGCACGGACTTCCATGAATCGCGCGCGTGCGCGTGCGCCTGTTTTTTTCCGCTTGCGCCTGCTTGCGCCTGCTTGCGCGAAGATTTTCGGCGCACGTTTGTTCCATGAATCGGCCCCTAAAAGTAATGCTCCTAAATACCAGATCACTTATCAAACATGCCTTAGAGGTGGCCACACACATTGAAGAAGGCAATATAGATATCTGTGCCCTTACTGAGACCTGGAGGCATGAGGCAACTGGCCCATTCTTAGGGCTGGCCATTTCCACGGGCTATAGCATCATGAGACTTGACAGAAAGGAGGGCAGAGGGGGTGGAGTTGCCTTGATTTTTAAAACCGAACTTACTATATGGGAAACCAAAGTGGAAGGTATACCGGTCTCAGAGCTTATGGTAGTTAAAATTGGTATCAGTTCTGAAATCACTCTTAACCTACAGCTAGTTTATAGAGCTCCAAATGTCACACCGGACTTTCTGGATCAGTTCTGTAATTGCGTACTTCCTCTGCTCAAACCTAATACAAAATGTGTAATCTTTGGGGATATTAACCTCTGGTTAGGTAATGAGGCGGATGCCACAGCTGGCGTCCTAGAGACTGTGGTATGTACGTTTGGATTCCACCACCTAGTGAGATCTCCCACCTATATAAAAGGGCACACCTTGGATTGGGTCGCGGCCTACAATGTGAATGTGTCAGAAGTAGAGTATCTACCTTGCCGCCGCTGGTCGGATCATTTTTGCATATATCTAAATTTAGTGAAAACACTTTGGTAAAAGGACATTGTGGTTAAGTTGCGCTACTAAAAACGTATGAAATTCACTAAAAAAAACTTTGTTCCAGGGACGTTATGGTTCAAAGTAAAACCCACAAGCCCATGAAATTCGCCAGTTATGGTAAGCTAAGCAACCATAACTCGCACTACCACCGTGCACTGCTAAAACTAACACTAAGGACATCAAAGATAACATCACAAATGTCATTGATGACATCACTGATGACATCACACTTCTGGTTCCCTCTTTTTTTATGCACTGACATATATAGGGCAGGTGGTTTTCTTCACTAACAGCCAGCAACTAAACATGCAAAAGGTACTATGTTTGTAGATCTCACCTTTCTCATATGTTGTTACACTGCTTTCCTTAGGTTGCAGGCACATCATATAATATATATACAAAGGAGAAGAAAGACGCCCGAAACACATCAATCATTTACGTGCATGAAGTTAATTAGTGAGGTTATGAACGCTGGCTGGTGCATGAAAACTAAATGGACATGTGATGTCATCAGTGATGTCATCAATGACATTAGTAGCGCAACTTAACCGTAACGTCCCTTTAACGTTTTTTTCACTGAATATAGATATAGATAATGTAAATATTATAAATGTTTATTAAAACCCCCTTAGCTTACATACATATAACATAGAAAATACTAAACCCCCTACCACGCTATTAATTTTGATGCCCGCGGACTGTGCGCATGTCCGCGGACGGATGCCATCACCATCAAGACTGCAAAAACTCAGGAGGTATCTTACATTATTATATCATACAATAATAACACCAAACATATTCAAAAAGCACCCCATAAATACATTATATTCAATAATAAATAAAAAGTGCAAACTGTATATGTGATCCACCAACCTTCCAATTACATAACATATGCAACATAATGCAATATACCAAAACAAAATAAGTATGCCTCCAACAGAATTACCTCACACAAACTGCACAGCAAAAATCAGCAGCACACGTATGCAGCAGTAACACCAAAATGTAGCAACAAATTAATCTGGGCCTCTGCCCAGACCACAGGTGAAGGATTTCCCCCGATGACGGCTTATGAAGAGGTGGCCATAGGGCTCATTACCAGTGTGCAGCTGTTGGACATGGTTGACATGGACACCTTTGCAACCACATCAGTTGATTGGCATGTGTGGATGATGTATTGGTTGTTGTCACAACATGTGTGTGCATATTTAAAAGGATGCTTTGTTTGGGTCTTCCTCTTCCTGCCATTATCCCTCCTGTAATGTATACATGCCCTGTTCAATTACATTGGGTGCTATGAACAATGTGGAGGCTTGATGACCGACTTCTTGTGACAAACGAATGTTCCCACTCATGGCTGTTTTTTCCAAACAAGAGCAGGATGGTGACCGATAATGTGCATATTGTTAAAAACACAGGTTACAACAAACACTGCATGTGTCATGTCTAGCGCACACTTTGCAGGTGTTACTATCTGATACCAGTTTCCACTGCTCCTGGCAGAGACTGCCAAGTATGTGGTACAATGTTCATCGCAAGTCGCATGTGGGGTCTTGTGTTGGGAAAAGGGTTAGTGGAGCCAGCTAAGTATTGTCAGTGTTAATGTCTTTGACACATTTTGATTGTGATGTATGTGGTGTGGTGTTGGTGTGAAGTCCACAGTGCTGATGTCCACCATAGAGTCATATCAGACATATTAAGATGTATAGGAGCATGGCCAAGGACACATATTGACTGGGGTATGAAGGAGTGGAGAGTGATGAGGATGTCTCTCTCACATGTCCTTCATGCATGATTTGTTATTGGGCCATGATGGCTGTGCCTCAGATGTAGTAATTAATTTTGAATTATGAAGGCAATAGGCACATCATTGAAGTGGCCGACTACCATTGGTAATTGGGGCAATTGCCATTCACATGTATGAGATACACCTCCTATAAGTTCTTTGATGCAGGCCCCCAAGTGCGCTCACATGATGTGATTGAGTATTCAGTTCATTATTCCTGAGTTTGCCACATGTGCCATGGTCAATTATCTCTTGATTGGATCATGGGCAGTACATGCAGCCACAAACAAAACCACTTACAATACACTGTATAGGTCACATCATTTACTTTTATTTGATTTTTAACCAACCACAGTCTGTGATTTTTTATGCCTGCAGTCAGCACACACCTTTTAAAGAGTGCTGGTTAGTAGATCACAGAGTTACATGGATGTGTGTGGCTCATATACCATGTCAAGTGACATGGCACATGAGCACACTTCTCTGCCTATGCCCCAAGTCTATGGAACCTCCTCCGCGCTGGCATAAGACTCGCCCCCACGCTACTACAATTCAGAAAAAAACTCAAACCCACCTCTTCAAAGAATCTCTCCTTCTCAATACCTAGGCCATCACATCTCCCCTCACGCCACCTGACTCGCTAGATGCTACTTGCCCCTCTCCTCTCCACCTCCCGGTACAGCTGTACCTCTCCCCTACTCCCCTCAGTATCCTACCTCCTGCTGTATATATGTTCTGGTGTTACCACCAAAAAGCACTCCATTATGCATCTGTCTTGGTTTCTACCTCTGTGAAGTGCTCAGTTGCTTATCGAAACAAGGTCAGCGCTCAATAAATATAATAATAATAATAATAATAATAATAATAATAATAATAATAATAATAATAAAAGATGAGTTGACATTTATGACCTTGCGTTAATTGGCATAACTGGACAATTATCACAGGACAACATGCCTTTTTTGTTGTTCAAAAGTGATCAGTCAATGGCACATTGAAGGTACCAGATAACAATCGTTGACGTTTGAAGTCAGTGTTTAGCCTTGATTTTCATATTTTCTGGCAAAGAAAAAAGATGCATGGTGCACATGATCGTGACAATAAGGGTAATTAACATGTTGCATTTCTTAAGGTGCATTAGGCATGTACTGTGTAAGATGGCCATGTGGGAGGTACAGCGATAAGTGGCTAGTAGGCTATTCAGATGCATGTGCTGCAGGCCCATTGTGGTTGTATGTCCCCCCGTGGGGGGGACATACAACCTGGATAAGGCCTGCCAATTTAATCCTCAAAAAGAGCTACTAGACAAGGCCTCGCAATCGGACTACGTTAGCAAGGCGGCTCAGTTACCACGTAGTATTTTAATAAACAAAAGTAGCCCAAATTAAAGTCCTTTATTGTCACTCCTTCCTTGGAACCAGCCGTTGCCACTACAGAAGTGGCACAGAAATTGGGACAAGAAGTTTATAATCAATCGAAAGCCCCCCTGGGCTCTTCCCAGAACCTGCGCATTAGAAAATGTCTGATGCCTAGGATTGAAGATACGATAACTCAGGACTTTGTTTCAGACCCAAGAAATTTGATCATCACTAATATCAGCAAGGTTAATTGGTATGAACCCAAAGAAGCCCTACGACTTAAAGTCCTAGCCTGGCTTAGACAAAGAACGGGACCAGGGGTGGTCAGGCTATCAGATCTTAAAATCCTCCGTAGGATGGATCTGAGAGACTGGAACGCGCATGACAATAAAGACTGCGTCCTGGTGGGGTGTGGGTCCAGTTCCCTACCCGCCTTCCTAAGATTGTGCAAATATATGCCTAAGGGATCCACTTGTTGTAATTTGATTATATGATCATTTCACTTTAGTTTCTGCTGGTCTTCCGACGTTGGGTTTTTCTGCTGATTGCTCTGTACTGTATTGTTGACACTTCCCCGCTGCTCTTTTTTTGTTTTTGTACTAAAAATTGTTTGTATTGTTTGTTTCTTTGTCTGTATGTGCCCATAAGCCTTTGGGTACCAGGTGCGCAATAGCAATTAATAAACATAAACATAAACATAAACATAAACATAAATTGTTTCATACATGCAAGCATGTATAGGTGTCAGATTGTTGTTGATTGTCATCTTGCAGATGATGAGTCAACAGATGAGTAAGAGCTTGGACCACAAACGGTGCAGGCCAGGCAGTTGTGGCTGGTGAGAATCCTCTCTGTTTGCAGGCCATCATCAACCTGGCCACTCTTCATATGGTGATGGTGGTGAGTCAGATGTCTGGGAAATGGTGGCTGGGCCTTCGCTCAGAAGCCCCTATTAAATTTAACTCCTCCAGTTCCTTGAGGCTGCAGAATCTGAGGAGGCGAGCCAGGACAACCTGTTCTTGTCAGCTGAGAACAATGCAGCATTGCCAGCTTCCCTGTGAACCTTTGCCTTCTGCCATCTTAGAGGCTGCAGCAGTGGGTGTGACCAATGTAGCAGTTGAGGAATGGCACCCACTGACAATGTGCTCCCTTTGACAGGGCCAGGTCTAGGGGCCTAGGGGGTGTTTATCTGCCACACCAGACCTGGAGTGAGAGGATGAGGTGCTACAGGCAAGTGTCAGGCAGGCTGAGGTCCTACAGGGATTACTAGGGGACATCCATCAGATGGCCACTGATGTGATTTCCTCTCTGTAATGCAGGACTCAGGACTGAAATATGCCTTTTGAGAGAGGAGAGGAGAGAGGACAGACAGCTATTCAGGCAGGCCATTTGTGAGGAAATGATGGCCTCACAGTTTGCCCTTCAGGGGGAGGTGTCAGCCTCGAGGCAATCTCTGCACAAGGAGATGTTGGCCTCAAGAGACACCCTCTGCCAAGAAGTGGCCACCTAGAGGGATACTGTGAACATGGCGATGGTCACTTCAAGGGACAGCATGGAGAGTGACATGTTGTGTTCATGCGGCTATTTGCACCAGGACATGGTTGCTTTAATTTAATGAGTGAGGCAGTGGTATAACTGGGTGTGGTACTGTACAGTAGATACATCTGGTTTATGTTTTCTTTTCTTTTCAGTGACACGAACTGATATTGTGATTATGATTGATACAGGCTCATGTACACAGGTAAACATTGGGTTGACTAGCAATGAGAATTATATGTGTTGTTTGTTACACACAATCTGTAGGTATTCTGACCAATTCTCCTCTCTCATTTCAGATCTCTTTCCACATCTGGTATTCATCCACTCAGAGGAAATAACCAGATGCCACTGAATCCACTGCCAACCCCCATTCCCTCTACTGGACACAGACCCTCCTACTATCAGTGAGGAGGAGCAGGGTTTGGTGGAGGTGATGATGGATTCACAACACACCTGTTGTGAATGAAGGTAATTCCATACAGTGCCCTGCATTTAGGTAGCTGTTCACATTTAGTTACAAAGAGTAGACTGATGTGGCACTCATAGGGGTGTGGATATATTAGTTATCCGATAGCATTAAGTTTGATTGTGTGTATTGTTTCATAAGTTCATGTGCATGTGTTTTTGGGGACACCACTGCGCATTTTGTTTGCAGTGTGTCTCCTCATTATGTATCTGTGTCACTGTTGTCGGTTCAAGTTGTTTGGTGGGTGTTATCTTATATTCACTTCTGTAAGGTTTTCCTTGCATGCAATCTCCTCACATATATCATGTCATGTAGGCTGTGCAAGATGCATGCACATGCAACAGACCATACAGTCAAAATCCATGTGAGGTAATCAGCCTGATGCATGCAGTACTATATGTCATTTTGACTACTATCCAGAAAGCTGCGAATTGAATTGTGGTTTCCTTTGCAATGGGAATGAGGATGGAGAAGGCCAAACTGTTTGTTTCTATAGATATGTGTTATGCGGCAGGAAGGTGGCATCTTGTGCAAATAAAATAGATTGCTACGGTTGTGAGTCCTACATTAATGATGAGATATTTGGGTATGTCATTATGGGTCACCTCTCTTCAGAGAAGCAATGGAGTGCTTTGCAACCATAGGGAGTAGTGTACATTGAGGGTAGCAGAGACATACATAAGCAGGGAGCTGACAGAAGAGGTGGAGGGAGGTCTGTTATAATCAATCAATGTACTGACATCCAGGGCCAGAAAAAGTGGGGAGCTGCACACAAATCTTAGGTAGGGTAGTGAGCCAAGGGTGTGTTTTGCGAATATGAAAGCGGGCAGCCTTACATTGAAGAAGAGGGTCATCAGTGTGGGGATGTGTCTGATGTTGATGGGGAGGATGATTCAGTGTCTTCAGGCATACTCAGAGAAGGCCTATTGTTAAGATGGATTTCCTGAATCTGGCCTGATGGACAGATTTTAGGAGGCCACCCTATTTATACTGAACAGGAAACTGTGAGAGGTTAGCCATAACCAAATCAAGATAATCGTAGAGAGCAGTCAGGGCTATTCTCGAGAGAGTGGGAGTGGGGACAGGGGTCCTGAATGAGTCAGCAGAATATCAAACACAATAATTAAATTTAGACATGAAAGTATAAACATACAAATATTTATTATAGGGCTTTTACATGCACTAAAACGTGAAACAAGCAGGTGATATTATCTGCAATACTCAAAAATAAATATATATAAATTCACTGTAGGTTCTTAAAATGCAATCAAATAACTTAATCAACACAGCAGGTAAACAAATGAATGCAGTAAAGATGGAACTAAGTAACAAGTGAATTCACCGAACCTCAAAAGCCCAATCTCTAATAAGAATTGGGACTTGTTCCCAAAGGTCACAGGAGCAACACAGCTTCCTCCCAGAATGTAGTCTCTGTAGGTAAGTTCCAATTTTACTTGTGTTGGTGACTGTTCAAATAATATACAACAAGGTTACTAGGTAAGTAATTTGTGCTCTTATCTTTCGGAAAATACTATACAATGCATAAGCAGTGGAATGAAAGATTAGGATAAAAAGGGACTGATTCCCAATGTTATCCCTTGCAGGACAGGGGAACAAATGTTTTGCATTTACTTACCCCACTGACTCCAATTTTCCCACATGACTGAATGGATTGACTGGGGGAAGCTGCAGGTTGGATTTCCTGCTGTTGGTTCCAGTGAGAGGTGCCCAGGACCTGTGGGTGCAAGGATTCTTCTGGTCAGATCCAGATGCAAGATACAACCCATGACGATGAATAAATGGAAGATTCAATGATGCAGGCCTCTTCAGGACACGTCACAGGATGGGGGAAGGTTAGTTTCAGTGATGGCTGGCACACACACACTATGGTGGTATTCTCCCAGTTGCAGTTTAAAAAACCTCTCTAGGAGAAGGTCCCTTGAGGCTGGGAGGCTAAACTTCGTTGAGAAGGCAATTTTTATCACATACTGATGACTACCCATGTTCCAGATCCGGCTGCCGAATGGCGGCGCTTCTGGCGAGATAGCCATGAGAGAGCTGCTCAGTCGACCAGGTGGTCCATAGACACTTCTGAAGTCTCAGAACAGCTAGATCCTCAAAAAGGCATCAAGAATAGTTGGTTCCACCAGTCCAATGGCTGAAGCACTGTGCAGGGTCTTCTGAGTTCAGGTTTTCCAACAGGGATTCACCAGGCCAGAGCACAAGACAATATACCAGGCCTCTTCAGGAGCCTTCTAAAGATCTTCAGATGGCTGTTCATCTATGAGAGATTCTTGGCTCCAAAGCTGATCTGAAGAAATGGCGTCAGAACTTCTCTTCTTTTCCAAAATCTAGCCTAGAAGCAAGTCTAAGTCCACCAATGGTAAGGATATGCACCATTCAAAAAGCCAGTACTTGTCCAATCAGGGAAAACTATTAGTTTCACTCATGCCCCACATCTAGACCCTTTAGCTCCATGGAAGTAGAATGGGTCCAGACAGTCCTACCCCCTTCATGTGCCACATAAACCCACTATACACGAAAGAAGCAGCTTTCCTGTGCAAATACATGACCTTATATAGAATTTACAGACCTAATAAGGCAGGAAATAGGCCAAACTACAATATGGCCAAAGAACAAGCGAAAATCTCATAGCACTTCCATTTTAGGGTAATAGCCATGTTTTGTAGCCATATGCGTTAAACATGAATGTGCACACTAGACATAACACAAAAATAGTACAAATATATCTGCTGCCACCAGCTTGTCTTTACACACTTATAAAAGTAACCAAAACTCCCAAATGTAAAAAGCTAGGGTGATACAAATGTATCCTCATTGCACTACACAGTAAGATGCTGTGTGCAAGGGAAAAAAGTTTCAAAAATGTAAAAGGTAAAAAGGGACACATAGTTTCCCAGTGCTGCTAGTATAAAGGACCGATCGACTTCCTCATAACAAATTAAAGCAAGCCCCTGAATAATCACACCAGAGAGAATACAACCCACTAGGGAAGAAAGGCCTATGTCGATCTTGTAAGGATAACAAGTTAAATCACATGCGCAGTTGAGAGCAACAGCAAAGAACTCTGCTGCCAAGAATGTTCTGCCAAAGCGAGGTACAAGCAAACATGTTTAAACCAAAGCATCGTCATAAGTGACGCACTACATACAGTAAAAACCTGTGCGGCTGTTTGGATGGACCCTATACAGGTGCTGCCTTTATCGATATGGCATGGCAGTTTAGTGGTCTGAGCCCAGTCCGTCCATCCTCCATCACTTGGGTGCTGCGAGGCTCATCTTCTTCTCATGCCGAAGGTCAGAAAATAAATTAGTTATACTCCTACTATACAGCTTGTTTATCACTCATACTTTAAGATGGACACACAGGAGGTTTTGGGGCACTCTAACCTTCACACACACATTTCACTCACTCCCTCCGTGCCATCCGGCTCCAAGGTCTTTGCCCTCATTTTGAACGATAATTTATCCTTCCAACACCTTGCAATACTAATCACACAAGTGTCACTTCAATAATACACCCTGTCCATCAACTTTGGAACATTGCAGGACTTGTTACTTTGGGGTTGGCGGTCAAAGGGCACCTGGTGTCATGAAATTTGGGGATCTTAGGGTTTAGTCAGTTATATGGCCAAAGTGAGATAACATGCACACCAGGTGCCTGCCTCTGATCGTGCCCTTATGGGGCACATTCCTCTTGGGTGAAAGACGCATCTTTTCAACACTTTCAAGAACAATGAAGAAACAGTGTTGATGGTGGGCGTTCAAACTGTCCTCATGGAAGCTTGGGCATGACTGGAGATTTCTGTGGCCTCGTTGATTTTGGACCTAGTGTTTGTAATGCTGCCTTTCCAGCTCAAGCATTCTCTTCTACCTATGATTGTTAATATCTATGTAAAATAGCGATGTCGCCCGTGCCTTAGGCCCCACCATATGCTTACACCATAATTGGTTATATTAACATGGGGACCTGCTGGGTGAAAAAGCATCCGTTTCACTGTCCCCTGTCCCCCCTGGCTCATCACAGCGCCTCAAATGCGCCTCAAATGCATCTCACCTTATTTTAAAGTGCCTAGGGATTGGGATGGGCTGCCCCCTTCCCAACATTCCCCCCTTTTGTTACTTCTACACTAATACATTCTGGAATAGTTCTGCTCTCCCCATTGCCCAGTTTCCACATCCACATATGGCTTATTCTTGTTTACTGGCACCCACGCCCTGCACACTGATTGCAAACTCTCCCCCTATGCGTGTACTCTTCAGGTGAACAGGTCATGTAAATGCATCCCCCCACCCCTGCCAAGTCCACCCAAACCTCTGTGTAATTTTCTGTGTCAGGGGGTGGGAAAATGATCATGTGGGATAGAGGATGAACTTCAGCTCCATATGTGATGGGGAACATTTCATACTTTGGGCCACCCTGTGGGACATCGGTCTGTACTTCAATGTTTTTTGTTTCACAAGATGCATTTGAACCCCCATTGATGCCATCATTATTGCGTTATCAGATGCCACAATGGCACAACATCGAAGAACCAGCTGGCATGTGCAGAAAATGACCAGGATGAGCACACTGATGGGCAATAACATTTTCATGATTGCTCCTAGCCATGATGGGACCCAGTCAGATGTCATATTCAACCAATCACTGTCCTGAATTCCTACCTCCTTCATATGGACTCCTAGGCCATGAACAGCTGCAATGATGTGGGATAGTAATGCATTTTCCGCGTCATCTGGAGGTGCGAATGTGCAACAGAAATCATCAAACCCCACCTTTCATTGCTGTTAACACATCAAGCACATATCTATTTTGCATTGCCATGAGTCTCAGTACTCGTAACTCAATTGTGATCACGTTGAACCCATTCTCTGTGTCGTTTGCAAGCTGGACCAGTTCTCAACTCACGATCTGCAGCCATTTGGCAATGGATGCCGTCTGCACTCCTGGAAACATTAAAGAGGCACAAAATGATTCAGATGAACTAAAGAGTCTGTATTCTTCTGGTATTTTGGTAGGCACTGTGGACCAGTCCTTAGAAATGTAATTAGATATTTTCCTCCTCTGTGGTTGTTGAAACTGTTCTTTTCCTAGCCAGATGTGGTGCCCTTGTGTGGGCAGCAAGCTCTTATCTTCAGGTTGCACTGCAGGGAAACTCATTGGCCCCTCTGCAGGCAGCACTCCCCCCTTCAGGTGTTCTTCTGGGATTACCAATAGTGCTGAATGCAATGTGTGAACCACAGCCCATCCATGAAGCTAGAAGGTGCAAGTAAGCTTGTCTGGCAGAGATCCAGTAATAATCAATCATCACAGCCTTTCCTTTCTTCATGTCTGCGATCAGGAAAGTTTTGATATAATGTTCATTTGTGCTGACAAGACTGTGCCCTTGCTGTGAAAACAGAGTTTATAGTCTTCTTCCCTGTGCACTGGTACTGGCGTTTCCATCATTGCAATCCATGTTAGCTTTGTGATATGCTCTGTCCAGATTTGTGCACAGAAGTTGACCACTCGTGCTATTCTTTCCTTGCTATTTGTTACCAGTCCTTCTGCCAAGCAAGGTAGTGTGCTGTCTAGCCAGTTATTATTGACATACTTCTGTTCCTTCACCATCAGATAAGGTAACTCCACACACTTGATGCTTCTTTGGTCGTGGAGCATTTTACAACATCTGGGCACTTCATTTGCAATTCCACACTGTGTGCCTGGAACGTTACTTTTATTCTGCATAGCGCAATATGAACCAGGTATTGTGCCTCTATAATTGGGACTTTTTGTGGCACTAACACCTTTGGAGCCCCTGACGCGTGTGGAATGAGTGAACACACATAACAGCTCCCATTCACAGCATTTCTCCCCATAACACTCATATCTGAGTACCATGAATTAGAAAATTCGAGGTGATGAATATCCTTGATCACATTAAAGCCCAACCCAAGATAGGTGTCATACATTTGTCATACTTCTCTTTTTATTCTATTATATACATTCTCAAGAATGCCCGCTTCGGTAGTCCATCAGAAATACCATTATGCCTTTCAATAGTGGCAGAAAGTCCCCTTCTTGCTGTAAATAATCTATTCCCTGCTTCCTTTACAGATGTAACCTGAACATCAGAATCATTTAATCCATTTGCATTATTAGTGTTCACATTAGTACTGATATTTGTAACTCCACTCATGTTATTAAGATTTATATCTATTGTTCAATTTGGATAATATACAATCCTACTTCCCCCATTTCCCCCTTTATAGGACCTTCTCCTATAATTCCCTCCCCAAAATATACTCTGAGTAGCATTAGCAATATCACACACAATCCTCCAGCAATGGCTGACCCACAATAATATATATATATCTCAACAGTCTCTCATTCGTGTCTCTACCCTTTGGGTCCCTACTTAACACACTATGAACATTAGTTGTGTCCATCTTCCTCTTTCCTGAAATAGAAGCACAGACACACAACACAACGGAAAAGGTAGAGACATACACGATGTGTACAATTCAGAAAAGAGAAAGAAATGGGAGGGAACCAGAAGAGAGAGAGAGGGAAAGAGAGAGAGAGGGAGAGAGAGAGAGAGAGAGAGAGAAAGAGAGAGAGAGAGGAAGAGAAAGAGAGAGAGAGAGAGCAACAGTGAGAGAGTGAGAGAGAAAGAGAGAGAGAAAAAGAGAGAGAAGGAGAGAGAGAAGGAAAAAGACAGGAAAAGCAATCCCAGAAAAATAAAAGTACGGGGACAGCAGCTGAGCTTTGGCCTGACACTCTGACGTGCCACCAAACCTGTGTCTCTTCTAGACAGGTCTGTAAATTACTCGGGGTGTAGATACTGTTATCTGTGGTCTTAAGACAACTAATGCACCACTGTGCTTTCTTGAGGTGCCCTATGAACATCAGATAGGTGGATCCAATAGCACAATTTTTAAACCTTGATCACGAGGGAAGTACAAAACACCACCTCATATTGTCCTTGCAACTAAGGATTGTTATAACAATGCGAAAAATAGCTAATGTAGACGTAATCCCCTGGCAGCAATGGTCTAGTCGTTTTGTGCTCAGGATCTGTCCCTGTTGTCTGTGCAGCATCGGGCATCTCTGTAGTCACGATCCTGGGTGAGGCAATCTGTTAGGAGACACATTTAATTGCCTGAGTTAGTGTCATCAATATTCCCTGAATTCCTCTCCTAACACCACTGTGGTCCTATGAGCATCAGAAACCCTTCTCACAGGGGATATGAGTGTGTGAATGAGCTGACCAATAATCACCTTGTGAGGTGACATATGATGGTCTTTGCTTGGCTGCGTGTGTAAACTAAAAACGGTCAGGGGCAGACAGTACACCCAGTTTTTCCTTAATGTGGTACACAATTCAGAAGCTTGCTCTTAAAGAGACCATTTATTCTCTCTACGAAACCATTGGCTTGTGAGTGATAAATTGAACACATCCGATGCTTAATACCCAGTAATGCTGTAACATGTTGGAATAATGCATTGAAGAATGTGTGCCATTATCTGACCTCAAAACCTTGCACACACTCCAGCGTGGGAAAAGAAATCCTGCACTAGAAACCTCGCAGCACACTTGCCATCTGGGTGCGCACATGGCCCTGCTTCCACCCACCTTGAAAAGGGGCAGACCACCACAATAAGGGTCCTGGATCCATTACAACGCTCCCCTAATAGTGTGCAGGCAACCTTTTCATGACCACCATCTTGTACTCCCCTCCCTAAAGTCGTACCACTGCTGCACCTGTCCATCTCTGCCCATCCTTCTGATCAATTGTGGATGACCCTTCAACGAAAAAAAGTACCTAACCCTCTATCATTGCACAATCCCGTGCTATGGGAGTGCCCTCCTCCTCCCCTTGTATGTGGCAGAGTTGTGTGCCATGAAGTCCTCTGTCATGGGATTGTCTGTTACAAAGGTGGTAGGATTCACTGTCTTACACCTAACCACATGAATATGGGGTTTAGAGATGATAATCTCATATGCCAATGACCTTTGTGTAGTCAGGGTGTATTTCAACCTCTCTAAAATAGCAAATAGAGAATGTTCCACATACAACATAAATAAACACCCCATTACGATAGTGGAACTTTTCTCTATAGCACAAAAACTGCCCTGGCATCACTACATCTAAAGTGCCACTATAACAAGCCAATGGTTTATGGCCCATAGTGTTCTTCTGCCACAACACTGCTGCCATAAGGTGACCATAGGATTCTGAAAACAAATAGAATTCCTGTGTGTAGTCCGAGGTAGCCAGTACGGATGCCAAACTGATGACGTCTTTTAAATGGTCAAAATGTCTGATCATTTCTGCCGTCCCCAGTAACTTGTAGTCCTTTTTTTCCATGCTTCCCTCAGGGCCTGTAAAAGTGGCCTTGTGTATGCTGTGTAATCTAGAATCCAGCCCCTGCAGTAGTTAGACAGGCACAGAAACTTCGGCATCTCCTTAACTGAGGCAGGTCTGGGGATGGCATGCACTGACGCTGCCCAATCGGGTAGCATCCTCTTCCCATTTGCTGGTATGAACTGCCCCAAATATATTAATTCCTGCTGGCAATATTTTAATTTAGCCTTGTCACCCTTGTACCCCTTACAGGCCAGTAATCGTAGAAGAACAACAACGTCTCTTTGACAATGCCGTTCACTGTCACTGAACACCAGTAGATCATCCACAAACTGGATAGTCGTGCTAGACACCTGAATGTTACCAAGATCAGCATGCAGTATTCTGTTAAATATACTCAGGCTCTCGCAGTACCCCTGAGGTAACCTAATATTTTCGAACTGCATCTGGCCCTGCCGTGAGGTATCTCAACTCAGGATGGAGTGGAATTGAACATAATGCATTTTTCAGATCGACTACAGTGAAATGTGTGGCGTCTTTGGGGATGCTATATAAAATTGGCACAGGATGCAGAACTACTGGAAACTCTTTCTGTACTACATCATTTAGGGGGTGAAAGTCCTGAACCATTCTCCAATTGCCCCCCGTTGACAATTTAACCTGATATATTGTGTATTACATGGGGACGTAGATAGCACAATAATCCCCTGGTCCAGTAGGACCTATATTGTTTTTCTAATGTCTTCCTACGCCTCTCTTGACAGTGGATATCGTCTTTCTCTGGGCAGCACCGACCCAGGCTTCAGCGTTATACACAAAGGTGTTATATCTTTCAACAACTCTACATCATGTGGATTTGTGGTCCATAACTACGAGGGCATGTATTGTAAATCTTCATCGAAAAATGCCATTAAAGGACACTGCACTTTTCGATACTGGATCATTATGTCACAAGGGATGCAAATCTCCAGTATTATTTCCCCCTCTGTGTCGTTATTCTTAAACAGTTTGTCATCCATCACCTCCTTTAGCTGCACTGTTGGATCTATACAGGGCACTGTCTGCCATTCACTCCCACCCCTATCCATCCCAAATAGGACAATCCTTCTGTCCCACACTAACAACCCCTGCAGATCCAGCGATAGTATTGTTCCTGCTGCCACCTCATGCAAAACAGCTGAGCAAAAAATAAAATCAGTGGTCACTCACCAGCATTGCTTGGCAATCTGGGGCACTGCCTTCACAAGTACTGTAATGCCATAGACAAGCATGTCCGGGTCTACAGGAGTCCCGCAGACTACCACTCCCTTGTCATTGTATGGATAGCAACATCGTCCTTAAAGCACACATCCCGGCATGGAACACACTACTCCATGATCTGTGAAGGATATGGTCATGTTTACGTACTGAGCAGATCCCTACAGAGTAGATCGACTGGGAAGCTCTCAGAATATAGTTAGAGCATCCATACTATCTTCCCTCCATCCTTTACCTCCAGCTCCTCAGTGTAAGGAACCTTGGAAATAGCCCCAGAGAATCCCTGCGTGTCGAATTATTTTCCTGCTAGTGGAATGTTTCCTTCCATGATACACAATTTAGCTGCATCAGAGTCCATCATGAATATGAATTGCTTGTTTCCTAACTCCCCCCCACCAGAAGTTCCTCTTCAGGGTGGATAGTCTTCAACAGGACCAGACCCACGAGTGCTCTCTGTGGGCTGTCCTAATCGGGATACGTGCTCATTCCAGGGAACGAGAAGGGGTTACATCCTACTACTGCTGCTCCCCCAAAGGGAGTGGGCCCTACCTGGTGTCCTGATTACCAGGGCGACACTGCCCTACTGTTTCTGCAGAGGGTGCCTTTCTTGTATGTCTGGCACATGGAGTTGCTGATTATACGTTTGGCATTGCCCTTGATACTCCTGGTTCTGGTACCCATGACCCTCTTGCTGGTACCATAATCCTTGAAGTGCTTGGGGTCATTGTACCTGTTGCTTCGGCCCATAATCATACCCAACCATGGACCTGATCTGGCACTCCCTTGCAAAATGCCCCCACCTTAAACAATTCAAACATTTAAACTGTCCAAAACCCCCTCACTCAGGTCCGAACCCTTCTCACCTTGCTCCTCGCAATCACCAACTTCCTCGTCACGGCCCTCTTTGCTGGCACTGTGGGCCGGGGTACTGTTGCCCCGCGTCCCACTGTCCTTGTCCTCCTTCCACCCAGAGTGCCGCAAAAGAGGCCCTCACAACTTGCTGCATGCTCTCTGTTCCTTCCACCTACCTGTACTGACGTCGGGACAGGCACCTGAACTGCCACTTTAGGCAATTGTTCTCTACCAATTTTGCTTCATCCCTTGACGCTTTTGCACTGTTTCCTTCTCCCGATCCATAATCCTCTTACAATGGTGCACGATTATGCTCTGTGTTTCAGCCATCCCTTCACCTTAATACCCACAATCTTATCCAGTGCCTCCTGTACTTCCTTTGGCAAACCCCTCTTTACGATAAAATCAAAGAATGGTATTGACGGTCCAACAGCCCTCCAGTCTCTGCTCTCTATTTCTCTTGCATTTTGAGAATAAATCCAGCTGTGTCCTCATCATCAACCATGGTAAACTAAATCAATGACTGCAATTCAGGAGTATCCTCGAAAGCCCTCCATAGTGCATCCCATACCATTGCCCTAATTCCATTGAACAATGTTCCATCATGTGCGTCATCCCCCAGGGTTACTCCTGGGTATCCAGCCTTAACCCAACCCTCCTCTTCCTGATCCAGCAACCAATACGCTTTAAAGATCTCTTATTGCTAGGGGCACCCCTGCCGTTTGTTTTTCAAACTCATATATCCACTTACTCATTCCTGCTATGAGCTGTGGGAGGGCCTTAATTACATTATTTGTATCCATTTGAGGCCAGGGCACGTACTGTGTATCGATTAAAGTCATCTGCATTTTTGCTCGGCTTCCCGCACCCTTCTTCGTAATTCCTCTCCTCTTTACCAATGCCATCTGCCTCCCGCCCATATACATTCTACATGGGGGGGTATATTCAGCCTCCTCTTCACCCCTCCCTTCTTCTACACTTTTATCCTCTGTAAATGTACCAGCATCCCTCCAAATTTCCTCCCAATACTGTATTTTCCTCTCCCAAAATAATCCATCCACACGGGCTCCTTTCTTTCTGAACACCTCCATGTCTTATACCTTCAGTATCCATCTTTAGTTATATTTCCCCTGATTTCCACCCTCCTCTCTGTTTCTGATTCTGGGGATGTTTGTAACCTTTGTAGTTCTGCTAGTAAACCTGTCAACCTTTCCTCAAACTCCCTAGACCTGTACTCCATTGATGCTGGTACTTTGTGGTATTACTAACTCTGCCAGAGACCCTAAAACAGCAGAAGTAGTCACTATCATGGTGGGTACATAACTTGGATTAGTGTACCCCTCTGCAGGATATGGTGTTAAGGGATATAATCCCCTACACCCACTGGAGCCCTACCTTTTCCTTCTCCCTTTCTGCAAATCCAATCGCTCTGTGTCTGGGCCTCCTCTTCATTCTCTTGATCTTCTGCATCTTCAAACATACACCAAAGATTGAGAATCTCTTTTCTCTTCTGTAGCTGTTTACCCTTATACTATGCTATTGAAAATGTGGACATGTGTTCCGAAATACTCTTGTTGTGCAAGCCCTGCCATGGCCATGGGCATGGCATCCCCCCTCCTCCTGTCTGCATGATCCACAGCTTATGATATTTCTCCACCCTGTCATGATACAGTGGCAGGGCCTTGTACATGTGCTCTAATGGTGATCTGCCCCATGCTAGTGACTTCTATTTCTTACTAGCTGTGCAAAAACCCCACTAACACGCCACGCACACTGATGCTTTCTTATAATGATAAAAACAAGAAAATTAACCCCCACTCTTCGCTGGACATACACACCATTCCACAACTCATCCAACACCACATCACACTGCAACACACACAATTTAATGCCTCTTGTGAGTCCTGTTGCTTGCCCCCAAAGCATGAACACAATAAATAAAAACAAATACTCTGAACTAGCAACCACTGCTTGTTCCAGGTCTACTACTTATATGAGACCCCAACCCATAATTCTATATTTCTCCTTTAAATAATATAGTATCCTGTGCTGTGGTACCACCTTCCCTCCCCTTTGAAGAGGGGCTCCCTGCCTTACCTTTGCCTTATCTTAAAATGCCTTACCTTATAACACTTAAGCGAACTGCTCAACCAATAATGCAGATTTTCACCAACAATAACCCTAACCTCATCCGTGTTACATCAATGACCCTGCTCTCCGCATTCTCACACCTTTCAGACTTCCCCATGCATCTGTTGCCCATTTGTTATCGCTTACAAGAGTCTACTCACATGTGCATGCTCACCCGAAGTCCTCTGTCACAGGATTTTAACACCAGCCTGCACTCTGCTCAGAGGCGCACCCCGCTTCAAAGAGCAGAGAGGACTTTTCTTAAAATGGCTCCTACTAGACCACTCGGAACACATGTTTTCTAGAGAACCGACCTGGAAGCCTCCACATGTACAGGGGGCACTGGGATCTCGTCAGGATCACCAATTAAAAGCAAGCCTGTGAATGCTCACACCAGAGAGAATAGAATACAATCCACCAGGGAAAGCCAAGCCCACCAATGGTAAGGTTATGCACCATTCAAACAGCCAGTAGTTGTCCAATCAGACTAAACTATTAGTTTCACTCATGCCCCACACCTAGGCTCTTTAGCTCCATGGAAGTGGAATGGGTCCAGACAGTCCCACCCCTTTCATGTGCCACAGAAACACACAATGCCAACACTATCCACGAAAGAAGCAGCTTTCCTTTGCAAATACATGACCTTATATAGACTTTCCTTACCTAATAAGACAGGAAATCGGCCAAACTACAATATGGGAAAAGAACAAGAGAAAATCTCATGGCACAGACAGTTTGGGGTAATAGCCATGTTTTGTAGCCATATGCAGTAAACACGAATGTGCACACTAGACATAACGCAACAACAGTACAAATATATCTAGTGCCACCAGCTTGTCTTTACACACTTATAAAAGTAAGCAAAACTCCCAAATGTAAAAACCTAGGGTGATATAAAGGTATTCCCATTGCACTACATACTAAGATGATGTGTGCAAGGTTAAAAAGTTACAAAAATGTAAAAGGTAAAAAGGGACACATAGTTTCCCAGTGCTGCTAATATAAAGGACTGATCAGTTTCCTCATAATAAATGAAAGCAAGCCCCTGCGCACTCACATCAGAGAGAATACAACCAACTAGGGAAGAAAGGCCTGAGTCGATCTTGTAAGGATGGCAAGTTTAATATCATGCGCAGATGAGAGCAACAGCAAATAACTCTGCTGCCAAGAACGTTCTGCCAAACAGAGGTACAAGCAGAAACCTTTAAAGCAAAACATTTTCATAAGTGATGCAATACATAAAGTAAAAACCTGTGTGGCTGATTGGAAGGACCCTATACAGGTGCTGACTTTATACATGTGGGATGGAAGTTTTATGGTCTCAGTCCTGTCCATCTGTCTTCCATCACGTGGGTGCTGCGGGGCTAAAATTCTTCTCACACCAAAGGTCAGAAAACAAATTAGCAACACAATTAGCAAAAGGCAGAGAAAACTGAACTCTAAAGGCTTTACTTCCTCTCAAAAAGTCAGAACAGGTTAACAAACAAAGCAAGGAAATGGGGGTCCATAGAAATTATGGAGGGATTGTTTCACAAAAAGGGAAATCTTTCCTAACATCTTTCTTCTGGATCTTACCTTCATGCTGTACCACTCCACTGAAGTCCTTCAAAGGGGGCAACCTGCTCCACATTGCTGCTCTGAACTTTCACTCAGCTGTCAAACACTCCTCTGACATCTGCCGTCTCCTGGAGGAACTCAATTTGGATCTACTCGGTCTGACCAAGACTTGGTTTACGGGCAGCTTTGTCACGAGATTTGACACTCTCCTCCCTGATGGCTACAAGATCCTCTCCGAACCCAGAACCAACAGCACCGGTGGGGCTTTTGCCTTGATCTTCCCGGATTGGATCCCTGCTTCTATCATTCCTATGCAGGACTACTCCTCAGTTCAAAGCCTGGTCTGCAGGCTCTCCATCTGTCCTGGCCTTTCTCTCAATGTGGCCACTATCTAAATGCTGCCTGGCCATGTTACCCCCCTCTCTCCTTGTCCCTAACTCTCTACTTCTCCTCCTTGGAGACTTTAACATCCTCCTGGATGCTACCTGCTCTTCTACAGAACTCTTTTGCAACCTCTGTGATTCTCTCTCTCTATTCTTCCCTCTGGCTTGACTCGTTCTGCAGAGCACTCACTGGATGTGCCGATCTCCTCAACTCTCTCAACACTCCTCTCTCGTAGAGTGATCACTTTCTCCTTTCCTCCCACTTCTCTCTCTCTGCACCTATGGCCAAGCAAACCCAGCAGTGTCACCTACCTTCTCTGTCATTCAAACCATAAAGCGTGTGTCAGCTGAGGCTTTCGCTACTGCTTTCTCTTCTCCTTCTGCACCTATGGCTGACTCACACCCTGTCACAGCACTATCTAACCTTCATCTTTCTACCTCTAACACTCTTGATGTACTTGCCCCTGTCATGAGGATGATCCGCTTGAAGCTCAAATGCACCATCAAATGCTAGTACGGAATGGCTGAGAGGAAGTGGAGAGTATCAGGTGCACCCTCGGACAAACTGGCCCATCACCTGCTCCAAAGGCAATACAGACTCTCTGTCCTCGCCAAGAAGAGAGACCACATCCAAGCCTGTGTCCCTGCAGCATCTAACAACTTAGTCAAACTTTCAAAATCTGCAAGGTTCTTGCTAATCCTGCTGCAGTCTCTACCTCCCCAGTTCCCCCCTAGGCCCTCTCTATGGCCTTGACTTCTCATTTCATCACTAAAACTCAGGATGTCCTGTCCACCCTCTCTTCCTCTTCCTCCACCACTCCTGGCCCCCCTATGGCCATCTCTTCTCCTCCCTTCTCTTCCTTTCCCTTGTTCACCCCAGACAATGTTTCTAGGCAAGTCTGATCTATGAAAGTCTTGTCAAAACAGGTTCTCCCTTGTTCATCCAGAACCATCAAGGACCACATTGACACCCTTGCTCCAGCCTTGGCCGACTTCTGTAATCACTCCTTTGTCTCTGGAAAATTCCCCTCCCACCTTATGCACCCCTTTGTGCATCCCCTGCTAAATTACCCCTCTGCCGATCCTTCCTCCCCGTCTAACTATCGCCCGATCTCCATCACTCCTTTCCTGGTCAAACTCTTGGAAAAACTGGCCATCTCCCAGCTTAATCTGCACACTGAATCTGTTGGTTGGTTCGACGACCACTGGTCTGGCCTCAGAACTGCCATAAGCATGGAAACTGCTCTCCTGAAAACCTGTGAAGACATGCTCTCTAACATTGGTTCTAACCTTTCTTCTGTCCTCATTCTACGCGTTTTCTCTTCTGCCTTTGACACAGTGAACCATGCCACCCTTCTCAATCGCCTCCTTGATAACCTGGGTATCACTGATCAGGCCCTGGCCTGGCTTACCTCCTTCCTCACTGACCGACCCTCTAGGGTACAACTGGGTTCTTTCCTCTCCTCAATCTCTCTCTCTACTTATGGTTGCCCCAGGGTTCTAACATCTCTCCTTGACTGTTCAACCAATACCTGGCACCTCTTGCCCACCACATTTCTTCTTTCTGCTCCACATGCGGAGGACACCCAGCTCTCCTTCAGACTCCCATGAGTCGCCTCTTCTCCTTCTCTCATTCCAGATTGTCTGACCGCAATTCAAGAATGGTGTGCCACCAATGATCTCTACCTTAATGCCAATAAGACTGAGATCCTCCTCATTGGAAAACCAGCTCCCTCCTTTCCCCCCTCTCTCTCTGGCCTCCCACTATGGGCCCTCTACTTGCTCCTACCTTTGAGGCTAAGAGCCTTGGGTTCATCTTTGACATCACCCTCTCATCACATATCTGACATCTCTAGGAAGTCAAACTATCAGCTGCACCTCCTCAGAGGTATTCTTCTTGTTCTCACTTCCCCCAGAAGCTCACAGTCTCCAGAGCTCTGGTCCTCTCTAGACTGGACTACTTCAACAGCCTCTTTTTAAATCTTCCTGCCTCTACTCTCTAACCTCTACAACTTAGCCAGAACAGGATTGCAAGACTTGTCCTTGGCCTCAAGCCCAGGGATCGTATCTCTCCAGCTCTGATGTCTATTCATGGGCTCCCAGAGGTAGCAAAGATCAAGTTCAAGACCCTCTGTATCATCCACAAGTCTTTCTGGGAAATGGGACTCCAATTCTCTCTTCATAAACATTTTTTCCTGAGCTCCCTGCTCATCGACCTCCAACTCACTGAGGGTCAGTTTCTTTTCCAAGCAAAGAGTTGGGGACCAGATCTCTATATTCGTCTGGGGCCTCCCTCTGGAACCACCTTCCTGCCTCTCTCAAACTTGGGCAGAACCACCTCCTTAGGGAGTCCTTAGGGACTTTGGCCCTAAGCCTTTTAGATTTGATTCCATCACTGTAGTTCCTCTTTCTAGATTGCATTGCTTACTTACCTGTTGCCACTGCTCAATTTGTATCTAACTTTGTCTTTCCCTCCTTTTTTAAATTGTTTGAGTGCCATTTTGCTCACACTTGATTTCTGAGTTTAACTTGTCCAGAATCTATTGGGAGTGGTGTGGTGTATTAAGAGTGTGATTTTTCAACTGCTTTACTTTAGTGAGATGATATACAACTGATGTGTAAACAAATGCATATTCTTTTACTAAAAAAACATTGAATCAGTGTTTATTTGAATCATAGTAATTTCTGTCCTTTGTGTAAATATTGATACTGCTCACTTGCTCTTGAGATAAGTCTGGCTGCTCAGCCATCACTACCACTTTACTACAGGCTTGTACCAAAGGTGAATTTGTACTGTTACTTGCAGTCTTAATTGTGTGTGGTGTTCCCAAAGGGTATTGCATATAATTCTGCTTAACACTGGTATACAGCGGTGAGGATCAATTATAGTAATTATACTTAGTGTGCTGCTATTACCTTGGATCAACTAACCACAAGGATAACATAACTAAAAAGCAATATTAATCATGTCTGATATGGAAAGCTACAGTCAGGAGACCCTCCTTAGTTACACTGTGGATTATTTTAAAAATCTGTGTAGAGAAAGCAACCTCTCTGCCAAAGGCAAAAAGTCTGAATTGATTAAAAAGTTGTTGAAGAGCCAAAATCTGGGGAGTGGGTCTGAAAAGCATAACTTTCCAGCAAATGTTGAAAATAATGAGGATGATAATGTGTCTATTATTGATGAGTTAGAGGCAGTAGATGTGTCTCCTAATATAGGCCTCCCTGCTCCCTTACCTGCTCAGCAACCTCAACTTTTGTCCACTGGGACCCATTCAGGTCCTACACGCAATCCAGAATTCATTGCTCTAGAAAAGATGAGGCTTGAACTGGAATTCAAACATTCAAATGCTCAAAATGAACAAAAGCACCAAGAACTTAAGCTCAGGGAAATGGAGTTGAATGATGAACTAGAAATGAAAAGGTAATCTATTGAAAATGCTTCTCTCCCAGAGTCTTCTAGGTCTTCGAGTCCTAAGAGACCCTGTATGCCAAAAGAAATTGTGGGAATGTATGAGGTTAAGCTTGATATTTTGGATTGGTTGGCAATGTTTGAATATAACCATGGGATTCAAGGTCTTACAGGGAATCAGTTGCTTCCCTGGCTCTTCTCTAGGCTACCCACTGTTGCATCTGATGTTGTGATGGAGTTGGGGGAGGTAGATAGGATTAATTATAAGTGTGTGAAGCTAGCTTTAATTGTAAGATTTGGGAAGACCCCTTCCCAGTACCCAAAGAGGTTTAGGACCCTCAAAAAGCATGATGGTACCCCTTGGGCTATGGAACCACCTGGGTATGTGAATGTTTGAAAAACGTAGATGGTTGGGTTAAGGGTTACAGAGTAAACACTTATGAAGGTATGATACATTGTGTATGTTGGAGTGAATTTTTGATGCCTGCTCTCCTGAGCTCAGCCAGAACTTGGCTGATTCAAAGGAGATAGATCCCAAGAAGTTAGCTAAGGCTGCTGACTTGTGGGTTGCCAACAGGGCTACTCACAAGGATTCTGGGGCAACCCAGAAGAAGAAGGATGGAAAGCAGCCAACGAAATATGACAAGGAGAATTCATATACCTCCCATCCAGAAGAGATCCCCAAACATAACACGGTAAGCCACATGGGAAACCAAATAGGGATAGTGAATTCTCTGGTGCTCAACCAGAGGGAGGTCAGCAGAAACCCCCATTCCAGAGTTCATTTGGTAAATGCTATGTTTGTGGGTCAACTGACCATATCAAAGGAGATACTAGATTCAAGGGTAAACCTGCAGGGATCAGCACTGCCTCCTTAGTTTTCTCCCCAGAGGAAGAAGTACAAATGGCTAGTGCCCACTTTGAACTATCTGCTGAAGCACCCTCGGGTCTTCAAGCAACTGTATCCTTAGAGTCCATAGGTCTGGGTAAGAAACAGAATATGGATGTGTACAACTCCATTCCAGAAAACTCTAGAGAGTATTATATGGACAATGTTCTTGTCAATGGCCAGGATACTCCTGCCAGGAGAGACACTGGGGCCAGTAGAACAGTAGTGGATGAAAGCTTTTTCAAGCCAGAGGATGTTGCTAAAGCGCCCAAAGGTCCCACAACATTTTCTGGAGGCCCTGTCCAGTTGGTTCCAATTCTGCCAGCTCTCATTCAGTGTAATAATATGACAGTGAGGATCCCTGTCATTGTCCAGAATGAGGTGTCTGGGAGAGTCCTGTTGGGGAATGATCAAAAAGCTCTAGGAGTAGTATCCAGTACCCCCAGGCCTCCCAGTGTGAGTAAACAGAACCACACCAAATTGCCTAGAGAGGCAACCTTAAGAGACCGCTCTTAGCCTGTGGGAACCTCTATAGAGAACCCCCCTGAAAGCCCTGGGGTTAGTAAGTTGACCTCTAACCCAGGCAAATCTGAGGCTAGTATAGTAGTGAAATGGGTGCCCCAACCAAGCTCCATCATTGCCCATCCAATTGTAAAGTCTTTGACTCCCCCGACTTCTGAGGAAGAGGTGGATAAACACATTGGATGCCTCTCTAGGCCTGTGAGAACTGGTAATTCTCAAAGCTGGTGGAAAACCAGGAAAAATAGGTCTAAGACTAAAAACCTTAAGACTGTTGGAGCTTCTACTGAAGACTCCAGTGTAAATCCTAATGTTAGGAGGGAAACTTCTAAAAATAGGTAAGGTCAGATCTCAGAGGAAGTGGTAGCATGCACCTTGCTTGACCACATCCCCTCCAACCAAGATACCTGAGACCCAACCTGCTCTTGTGAGAGAGGTGGTGAGGAACCCTGGAGGCCCCTCTAGATCAAAGGGATTCCTTTCAACGGAACCCTTGAAAAAGCCTTTTGTAGGTTCAGAGGTTGTTACAACTTCTGAGGGACTGTTAGATCAGATCCCCTATATCTTAAAAAAGAGTGATGTACCTCTACAGGTTTGTAGGTCATATAGTCTACAAATAAGGAATGTCACCACCAACATGCTGATGTTCTCTCTAGGATGTTTTTAACCGACTAGAGGTAGAGTTTCATCCAGGAGTGGATTAAATCCTCCTATCCCTTAGTCTGAGGGGGCGGGGGGGGCGAGTGTTAAGGAGAATTCTTGAGAGTGGCTAATTTCCCTTACCTACTGAGTCCCTCAGCATCTTTGCTGGATATCAAGAATGTTTTTATTTACCTGGTAAGAGTGTGAGCCTTTTTTCCCACTCTTACATGTGTTTTGTTGTGTGTGTTTAACATTTTCTTGTGTTCATAGACTGTGGAGCCTCACCTCCATAGGCATCATCTTGACACAGGGTTGTATTTTAGACTTCCCAACTCAGACTCCATTTTCTGCGACTGACTACTGTCTCCCAGAACATGTAAAGTTGCCATTAACTTTATTAGTCTTTGAAATCCACAGACCCAGTACAAACTATCTTAAATTTATTACTGGAACGGGTTAATACTTATTTCTTTTTGTCTCCCTTTTCATCAAGACTTGGCTGGTGGCAGTGGTAACTACCCTATTTTTCCTACTATTTTTATCACTCCTTTTTCATCAAGACTTGGCTGGTGGCAATGGTAACTACCCTATTTTTCCTACCGTGGTTATCTTAAATGCCTTGGTAGTGTTTTATGCTATCTTGGTAGCCTCAAACTTAAACCTGCTAGACCATATATGTTTTTATACGGTTCAGTTTGAGTTTAATCACCATTTCTTTTTGAAAATGCCTTTCTCGTGTTTTACTCCGCACGCCAAACCAGGTTTGGTTCCTTTGTTCACCGTCTTTTCGTGGGCTTCTCCGCAGAAACCTTTTTTAGGCGCCTGAAAGTCTGGGTAGGCAGGATGTGAGGGAGGGGTTTTAGGACCCCTGCCATGGGTTCCCTTGGTAACCCAAGTCGCACTCCTGTTTGATTGGCTAGGTGACTGTCCCACCAGGACAGCCACCCTGCTGTGTGATTGACAGCCAGGCTGTGTGAATGGGGAAAACTGCATAAAAAGTAGGTCTCTGGGATTGGAAAGGTAGAGTCGCCACTGGAACGAAAGAACTGACAAGGAACTGACGAGGAGCTGACAGAAGAGGACCCCTACAACGAATGAACCGCCCGGTGAAGCCCTGCTGCAGGTCCGAATCTTCAGACTCCAAAGACAGAGAAGATCTACCAGGAATCTTCTTCCCCTGAGCTGGTGGGACCAACCAGTTCTCCCAAACTGCAAGCTAGGACTCCCTCCTCTGGTTGAATTTGCTGTACAGAGTTACAGTGAACTGGATAGCCAGGAAGGTTGGACCCTGATTAGGTTTTAAGTAGCGCACCTTTTTATTTGTTGCTTTTCTCTGATGCTGGTTTCTTCCCTGGGCAGTGCAGGACCCTTCAGTCTTCCTACTTCATGTCAGTCTGACAGTCGCTTCAGGAACCGTGAGCCTGCAGGACCTGCCAGGAACGTCTGCTTCAGCTACAGCTTCTTCTCCATTTAAAGGTACTGTGCAAATCGGGTTGTTTGTTTCATTCAGCCTCGGCGAAGGTGTATGAAACCTTTCGCCAATCCGAGGGCTTGTCCTTCTCTACTCTTTAAACTAAGTTTTCTGCCAACCAACTTCGTCCGGAACTCTTGGCAAAGATTTTATCGCAAACTACCCTGAACTGTGTGATCCTGAGCAAAAGACTTTTGTCCTATTGACTTTGGCCCTAAGCCTTTTTGATTTGATTACATCACTGTAGTTCCTCTTTCTAGATTGCCTTGCTTAATTACCTGTTGGTACTGCTCAATTTGTATCTAACTTTGTCTTTCCCTCCCTTTTTAAATTATTGGAGTTCCATTTTGCTCACACTTCATGTATGAGCTTAATTTGTCCAAAATCTATTGGGAGTGGTGTGGTGTATTAAGAATGTGCTTTTTTAATGGCTTTACTTTAGTGAGATGTTATACAACTAATGTGTAAATAAATGCATATTATTTTACTCAGAAACCTTGAGTCAGTGTTTGTTTGAATCATATTAACTGCTGTCCTTTGAGTAACTATTGATACTGCACACTTGCTCTTGAGATAAGTCTGGCTGTTCAGCCATCGCTACCACTTTACTGTGTAGTACAGGCTTGTACCAAAGTTGAATTTGTACTGTCAATTGTTGTCTTAATTGTGTGTGGTGTTCCCAAAGGGTACTGTATATTATTCTGCCTTACATGCAGCACTACAGTCCCTTCTCTCTGCACTTATGAGCCATTTGTTGGCTGCACTTTTTGAAATACCTGTACTGAGCCACACGCTGACTGCACTCTTGCTTTACCTGCACTTCTCCCCTCCCCCTACCGGTCTGAATGACACAGGGCCTAGTAAGATCGCTGTTTTGTCCTCCCTACATTTTCCCCTACTTGTGTACAGGCCTGTTATAAATGCCATATCATATCATATCATGCAGTGGCTGAGAAGAAGTCTGCTCTGTTGTGGGCCTCCAGACCTGCAGAGTTTGTACATGAGAAAGTTTGATGTGTTCAGGGCACCGCATTGCTGAGGATGCAGACAGATTTTAAGTTAATAAGACTTACAGTTGGAGCCAATGCATATCCATGAGGGTGAGGGTGATCTTGTCTTAATGTAGTCCTTTGATTAGTGGTGGATCTGCATGCAGGACACATCTCCGCGATGCCAGGGTAGTCAACAGAGGGGCTTACAGAAGGGTGTTGCCACCACCCAGGTTGGAAGAGTGCAAGCTTGGTGTTGTATTCCAGTTAAGTTTAATATGTATGTATCACGCTCTGTGTCCCCGCTGGCGCGTGAGATGTAAGATGTAGAATGTTGGGGGAAAAGCGAACGTTCTTAAAAGGACGGTTGGCGGAGGTACGAGGTGGAAGGGAGGGACGCTGTGTGGGACACCGGCTACTGAGAAGTTAATAAAGAAGAGTTAAATACTTACGTGTCTCCAGTTACTTCACATGGCGACGAGGATGCCGGCGTCCGGAGAACCCGCGAGGAGAAGACTGGTGTAGAGCAGATGCTCCGAACCGTTGCGCACATTGCGTAGGTTTGTGCTGACGGTGGCTGTTTGAAAGAAAGCGAGAGCGGGAGCTCCGAGTCGACGCCTGTAGCTGCGTTGATTCGTGCTGGTGATTAGATTCACTGCTGATTACTTGGAGAGAGCTGGAGAGAGCGGATGCTCCGAACTGACGCGCATTTCGTGTTGGTTTGTGCAGAGATCCAAAAAGGGTTAGAAGAAAGGACCCGTCAGGAAGTTTGAGGTCAGGTGACATCTCAATCAGGAAATAACATAATGATGAGGACACAGTGATCCCTTCACCTTCGTGGCAGTACTTTTAAAAAAAAAAAGTTTTTTTTTTGGGCAACAGTATATCCATGCACTGCAATTAATGAGATCTAACACATTACAAGATAAAGTGGGAGAGAATTGAAGTTTTTTTTTTTGTTGAAAAATTGCAATTTTGTTGTTATTTGAATATTAAGGATCAAAATTCCACGGAAATATGCAAGGTATTAACATTCAACCGCCAGCAAGTTTTCTTCCAGCGCCAGGCCAACCAGTAGTTATATGGTCAGAATGGAAAGAATTCTGGTTAAATTACATTCAAGCAGTCGAGCATGGAGATCTCACGTCTAGGAAGAAGAAGTTATTATTATTACATGCATTAGGATTGGAAGGGCAGAGGAAGTTCAGGGAGCTACCAGAATTGACTTTTGATGAGGCAGGTGATGCTGATGAACATGACAGGGCCTTAAGGCAATTGGACAAGTACTATGCTCCAGAAACTAATGTAGCCATAAATAGATACAAATTCTATACGCGGATACAAAAAGAACATGAAAGCATTGAAGAATATGTTTCTGCATTGAGAGTATTATCGCAGACTTGCCAATTTGGCAATGGTATCACTTTTGACGAGTTGATCAGGGATCAGATCATTATTCACTCTAAGGACAATTTAGTCCAAGACAGACTATGGATGGTTGGCAATCCATCCCTACCAGAAACCATAGCGATTGCTAAACGTGTAGAACATAGTCAGTTGTGTTCGAAGGAAATGAAGAACAAGAAAGAAGAGGCTGTACAAAGTATGCAGAAGCATAATAGTAAGGCGATACAGGAAAAAGAAACAGAAGAACAAGGCCAGGTTAATGTGCTACGGTCAAAAGACAGAAGTGGAGCTAATTTTAAAAACAAAGATAAAGTCGAAGTCAATGCAGGAAGAAATAACAAAATGAAGAACTTTGAGCAGAGAGGGAGTTCTAATCGAGGAAAGAATTGGGTAAAGAATGAACAAAAAGTCCAATACGAACAAAGATTTCAGAATGTCCAGCCGAGAGAAGGAGACAGGTGCTATAATTGTGGCAGAGTGGGCCATTATGCCAACGCTAAACAGTGCCCAGCATTGGGGTAAAAATGTGGAAATTGTGGCATAAGAGGTCATTTCGCGGTCACATGTAGAAGGAGGAAAAAAGTATCGGCCATTTTAGAAGAAGAGGAAGAATCAGAGGAAGAGAGAGTGTTTTTGATTCGTGAGCCACCAACTGGAGAATTTAAATGCCCGAGTTGTGAAGTAATTATTGATAATTGGAAACTTAAAGTAAAGGTTGACAGTTGTTCACCTTGGACGATCATTACCAAGAAAACATGGAAGAATTTAGAGTCAAGAGGCCTCAAAAGTAGGATGCAGATGCCAGACATACCAAATCCTGGTGGGTTTGAAGGATCCAAGATCAAGATGATTGGATGGTTTTCGTGTATTGTTCAATTCAAGGATAGACGGTCTCAAGTGAAGGTATACGTAGCAGAAAAGGGGTACTGGGTTGGAGAGACCAAGCTGGATTGAGGATCAGGTTGGATCCATGTGTTAAAGAACAAATCCTAGTGGTAAACGGGAGCCAAGAACAAGGTAATGAGAATGTCAAAGAAGAGAGAGTGGAGACAGTAAAAGTGGGTTTGCTCAAAGACTTTGCGCACAGGATTCGTCTCAAGAAGGGAGCAATACCTGTTAAGCACACGAAATCCAGGCCAATTCCATTTGCCATTGCTGATAAGGTTGAGCAAGAACTTGCATCATTGGAGTCTGAAGGAGTAATAGAAAAAATTGAATCATCTGAATGGGTGAGCCCCATTGTGGTTACATTGAAGAAAAGTGGCAAACTTAGGATTTGCGTAGACTTGAGAGATGTCAACAAGAATATTATAACTGACATTTTTCCACTCCCTATCATATCTGAAATGTTGAATCGTATTGGTAATGCTGATGTATTTTCCACATTAGATCTTTCGAGTGCTTACCATCAAATCTCTTTAACGGAGGATTGCAGGGACATTACAGCATTTATAACGCCACATGGGTTGTTTAGGTATAGACGTATGCCGTTTGGATTAGCGTCTGCGGCAGCAGTATTTCAAAGGATTATGACGCATGTGCTGAAAGGTCTAAGTGGAACTATGGTATATCAGGATGATATAATTGTGTTTGGTAAGGGATCTGAGGAACATGATGGGAGGTTGCAAGAAGTGTTGAAAAGATTACGAGAAGTTGGGTTGAAAGTTGAGAAAAGCAAATGCAAATTTCGATTGGAGGAAGTGGAATATTTAGGGCATACTGTGAATGGTAAAGGTTATAAGCCCAAAGGAGATGCCATGAAAGCAATCAGAGAGTCACCGAATCCTAACAATAAAGACGAATTAAGATCGTTTTTAGGATTATGTGAATATTACAACAGGTTTGTAAAAAATTTTGCGAGTATAACTGAACCATTGAGAAAGTTATTAAAAAAGGATGCAAAATTTACATGGGGTGCTGAATGTAGTAAGGCGGTTGAAAGCATAAAGGGAGAAATTTGTGACTCTTTGGAATTGGGAGGGTTCGAATTTGGAAGGTTGACGAAGATTACGGTGGATGCCAGTGGAAGTGGCATAGGAGCAGTTTTAACACAAATAATTGAAGATGCATATGAGAAGGTGATTAGTCATGCTTCTAGAGCTATTTCAGAAACAGAAAGCAGATATTCAGTGATTGAAAAAGAGTTATTAGCATGTTCATGGGCAGTGAATTACTTTAGAAAATATTTGTGGGGAAGCAAATTTGTAATTCAGACAGATCACAAGCCATTAATTGAAGTACTCACGGTAAAAGGTATGTGTAAAGCTTCTCCCAGGTTAGCCAGGATTAGTCTTAAATTACAGGATTACAATTTCTCAGTGAAATATGTGCCAGGGAAAAGGAATATTGTGGCTGATTATTTATCGAGACTGCCATTAAGTAGTGATGAAACAAATGTAGATATGGATGAAGAGATGGTGGCAGTAGTTTTTGAGGTTACGTCTAAGGAAATGTGGATTGAAGAATTAAATAAAGATGATGAATTACAAGAGATAAGAAGATACTCCGAATCAGGGTGGCCTGATAAAAGAGAAATTAGCGAAAATTGTAGAAGGTATTGGGAGGTTAAGGATGAATTGTCTGTGGAAGATGGATTTTTAGTGAGGGGAGACAAGTTGATTCCCCCACGTAAGTTCTGGAATGACCTTATTGAGAAAGCACACCAGGGTCATCCTGGTATTACTGGCACTAAGAACAATGTGCGTTTGAGATACTGGTGGCCAGGCATAGATCTTATGGTTGAGAGGTTTATTAGAAATTGTTGGCCATGTCAGAACAGTGACAAGAGCTGCAGGATAGTGAAGTCTAAGCCGATGAGTATTGACAAAGGTGATGCACCATGGGAGATGGTAGGAATTGATATCATTGGACCATATGTAAAGTTAAGTGGAGAGAAGAAATTCATATTGGTTTTGGTTGATTACTATTCAGGTTGGGTGGAAGTCAAAACGGTGAGAAAGATTGATACTGATGAGGTGATAAAATTCATAATGCAAATCTGTAGAAGGGAAGGGTTTCCCAAAATAATAGTGAGTGATAATGGAGTTCAGTTTAGAAGTAGAGAAATGAAAGAATTTGCCAAGAAATCAGGTATTGAATGGAGATTTTCGTCGTTGTATCACCCACAAACCAATGGATTGGTGGAGAGATATAACCGTGTAATTGTAGAGGCGGTGGAGTTAGCCTTAAGTAACAGCATACCGGTGGACGAAGTTCTTAAGGAGAGAGTATGGAGTACCAGGATGTCTGTTAAAAGAGGAATGAAAGTTTCTCCTTTTGAATTGATGAGGGGAAGAACTCCAAATACCTTGCTAAATCCTGTTTGGGTTAATCGTAGGAAAAGTGGAAACACGGAATTGCGTAATTCTGATGAAAACGTAATTAGGAGAAATGTGTCTCCAGGAAAGACCACGTCTTCTGGAAGGGTTAAGATGAGAATATCACCAGGAGATTTTGTGAGAATCAAGCATGGTCGTAATGTTATGAAAGGTGACTCTAAATACAGTAGTCCTGTCAAGGTGTTACAAGTGTTCAGGGGAGCAGTTAGAGTTGAGGGAGGATCAGTGTGGAATTTGGACAGAGTTAGTAAATGGATGTGGAATGGTAAGAATGAAAAAATTGAACAGGTTAAATTCGGGAGAAGAGATTTATTTGGAGATGATCTAATTCAAAATGGATCAGAAAATGTGAGTAGGTACGGTAATGTGTTGAGACGAGTTGAAGATGTTAACACTCAACGAGCTGTGGTAGATCTTGACAATAAGAGTGTGCGTAGTTCTAGGGAAAAAAGGTTACCGTTTTGGTCTAGAGATTATGTCATGCAGAACTAAGTAATTTCCATATACAGGTTATTGGTAAAGGAATTGTAATTTGTGTTAAACTCTGTTATGTGTTAATTGTTACAGTTTTACAATTCGGCACAAATGTGTTATGTTTGAAATGTTTTTAATTATTATACCTGACACACATGTGTTTACATTTTTATTAGGTAGAGCCTTTTTCCTTAATCAATTTTGTAATGGGGGGGATGATGTTGTATTCCAGTTAAGTTTAATATGTATGTATCACGCTCTGTGTCCCCGCTGGCGCGTGAGATGTAAGATGTAGAATGTTGGGGGAAAAGCGAACGTTCTTAAAAGGACGGTTGGCGGAGGTACGAGGTGGAAGGGAGGGACGCTGTGTGGGACGCCGGCTACTGAGAAGTTAATAAAGAAGAGTTAAATACTTACGTGTCTCCAGTTACTTCACTTGGCCAGTATCTTACTCTGTTTGCCTGAACGTCTTCATTTTCCACAGGCACTACTGCTGATAACAAACCCTTTGAGTCTTCCTTGCTATGTTGGAAGCAGTGGTCTGTACTGATAGTGAAACCAAGGGACTGTGTGCAGGTAGCCAGATGGTTAGAGAAGCCTTCGATGTTCATATCAGAGAGCCTGAAATGAATGTCAAGGTGATGGATGATGTTGGTCAGCTATGGTATTTGTGTCGTTGAGGGGTTCAGCTTCAAGTAAGCAATGGATATCCACAAATCCATCAATGTGAGCCAAAGTGTGGGCCTGTGGTAGTCTTCAATGAAGGATGTTTCGAGGTATAGGTGCATGCCATCTGCATGTTAAGTGGAGTGAGGAGGGTTCCAAGTAGTTCCATGTGAACATTGCTCGTCATGGGGGAGAGGATGTGTCCTCGAGGTGCTACACAGTTGATAGGTACAATTGGTGAACTACAGTATTCCATTTGTAACAACACATGGAGATTTGTAATGTTAGATTAGAACCAGCTGGGAACAATCCTGCAGATCCCATTCATTAATGTGGTTTGGCAGTGAGTGTCTGCTGGTGTCCTTTATGAATATAAGCAACATGTGTGCAGAGTATGTTATGCCTGTTGATCTGTTTTCTTTCCTTGACTAGTGGTGTTGCTGGACAGCATTCTTTTATGGACTGAACACTGCTGTCACAGCATGGCACATGGCCCTTGTTCACAGTATTGCCAATGGTCTTGTATGGGCCCCTTCCAGCACTATAATTTGTTTTCCAAAGCTTTACTCTGTAACCAGGAAATTGGCAGGCCTGTTGCAATATCTGTGTTGTTCATGCATGCATGTCCAGTGTACTTAGTTAATGTGAGCAGATGTACTGCACCCATATAATTTTCATTACAACCTGTGAGTATATTTGCCCTTGTCATGAAGTTTTTCATGGTTCTATTTGTGTCCTTTTGCTAATAGATCAGCATGTGTCTGGCATTGGGAAGGGTGTATGTTTGTGAAGTTTAAGACAATGAGGGGAGTTGATCAGCCATGGGAACAGGGGAGTGGACCTTCTAACACAATGCTATTTTAGAAAGCCGCCAAATGCAACAGTAGCCTATTGCCAACAGGTCTGATTGTGCTAATAGTTCACATTGTCAAAGACTGTCCCATTCATGCTTGTGAGCAACATCACGCATCTGTTGTGTGAGTACACCAGAGTATGCAATTTGATATGTTAGGGGACTGAGGAATGTGTAGAGTCCTCTTAGTTCCCATGATGCGTGTGCTAAGGTGCTTGTGAGGCTACTTCCTTTGGTTCAGATGAAGTGTTGCTGTCAATCTGTGTTCACAGTCACCGAATTTGCTCTTCTAAATATGCTGTTTAGCAAGTAGAGGGAAAAATCAGTCCTGTGCCAGGCATGCTAATGTGTTAAACTCATTGCCAGCTGGGAATGATGCCCCCCTGGAAAAGGCCCACTCCTTGCTAGGAAAAGAGGCAATGTTTCTGGTATTCATCAGGCAGAAAGGTGAGAGAAGATAAACCCAGCAAATTCATTCCAGCATTCTCCACTGATGTCTGCCAGTAGCCCCAACAATTGTGTGCCCCTGGGCAACATATCATTCACTGTGGGCCAAACAACCACATCTCCATATGTTCTGAAAAGCCTCCAGGACATGTGCATGAGCGTGATGATGCAAGGGGACAGGGCGGTCTTCTTAGTGGAGGATGGGACACTGCAGATGGAAGATGGTGTGTGGAGACCTCACAATGGTCGTAGGTTGCCCTAAGGGGGCATTTGCAGGTGGATGAAGGAATACAGGTGCGTGCTGCCAGTCACAAGAACTTTGTTTTGACAGGGGTGGGGGATAAGGTGGACAGTCCATAGACAATAGAGTCAATCATTGTGTGTTTAACATGCTCCTTGCTAAGTAACTGTAACTGCCCCATGTCCTAACAAAGGTTTGCTTCACAACAGATGGATGAGAGCAAGGCAAATACAGACAGGGTTCATGGATGTGTTCCTTATGAGTTTTCGTTCCCTCAGGAGTGGGTTGTAAGGGAGTGCCATATGGACAAGGTGTGAGTTCATCCACACAGCATGTCTCCTGCAGCAGGACAGATTATCCTCAGCCATTCTGTGGGCCTGATCACGAGTTGTGTGGTAGCCCTTAAATGCGGCGGTAACAGTGCTACCACTGCATTTAAGGGTTCACCAGTCTCGAGTCTGGCGTGTTTGCCCCCAGCTCAGAGTTGGCGGTAAACACGCTGGAAGAAAAGACCATTTTCGGTGCAATTACTGCTGGCAGTATTACTGCGCAGTAATTGTGCCAAAGGGGGAATGGAGACTAACAGTTTGCGCTAGACCCGTGATCCGGCGGTAATACCGCCGGACTGGTGTGTGCTAGCGCTAATAAAGTTGGGTTGTATCCCAACTGCGAGGAAGTAGTAGTAAGGCTGGTTCTACACTTGCCAAGGCAAGAGTTACCTTTACCATGTGTGGGGCTGGTCAAATTGACGCCGTTTTTGTGGGTGGTAGTGTGTTGAGGCCTTTGTAGTTGTCGTAATATTTCTGCTGATGTGTGCTTGCAGGGCCTGGATGTAGATGGGCTTGCAGTGTTAATTCCATGCTATGGAGCACACACTCTTTGCCATTCAAAGACAGGCATTCTCAAATTGTTGTATATGGAAAAGATGGACTTGCCTGATTGCATCATTGAAGTCCATCAAGAATGTGGGTTGATTTTGTAGCTGCTGCCTTGCCGTGAATTTTGCCGCGGATTGAACTGCGGATTGAACTGTTTAACAGCCAACACTACAGCTCCCAGAAGGCATTGGTTCGTATATCCCTCTGCTGGGAGGAGCTATATAACGAAATTCGCGCGCGCATCGCGCGCGCGCACCGGCGAAGTCCCGGTCTAAGTCCCGCTTTGCCGCTTCGCCGCGGTCACCGCGGCAAGCGGCGAAAGCTATTAATACATATATTGTTATATTTTAACTCTGTGCTTTCTTTTGGATGCTGACTATACCTCAACTATGAAACGACATATAAATTCATTAAAGTCTGGCATGCCGATAGTAACTGCATCACATAGATCTAACGGCGCCAGCTATACCAAATCTCCTTCGTCTGCTAATATAAAAAGATCTCGCCTTAGCTCTACACCATGTACAAGCATCGGAGGTACAAAACAAAGTGAACTAGAGCTTCTCCATAAAATGGACATTCGCCCTTTTTGTAAAGACATAAGTTGTGCTGACCTTGCAACACAACCAAATGGGAAGCCGATAGGGCGCTCCTTGCAACAACCGGCAAAAGAGTGTTTGGATATAAAAAGATCTCTACACGACCATTTTGTAATTAGTAATACTGGTGGAAGAAATTTAATTAACAAAGAAAAGTCTGTGGTGCATATGGGAGAAAATCGAAGCGGTGATTTCTGTATCTCAACTGTAGTCACGGGTTCAACTGTTAAATTTGCAAAGGGAAATGTCTCGCTTACAGATAGTGCCATACTAACAAATGTACTAACTGGTATAGAGGCACCGCCTCCCGAAGTTTGTAATATATCTGTCATAACTGTGGGTGATACATCAATTTCTAGGGCATCTGTGGATTCTGTGCCTCAGGATATTCCTGTCATTGATTTAGAGAACAACTCTTCGGCTGCCTTCTCTCATATGACCTCTGAAAACTTATCCAAGTCCCCGGCTCTATTTACGAACGTTAGCCCCGTTGATTCAGTGGCGAATCCTTCCTTCACTGTTCCCACCCCTAGAAAGGTAACCGGAAAAGTCATCCCTGACATGTGTCCTAACGATTCGCGGACTGTGAATACAGGTATTGCTCTAACATCTATGAATAATGCTATCTTAGCCTTGGCCAAGCTCTTTGAAGTCTTGGTTTTAAAGGCAGAGACACACTCGAATCAATTTGATCAGATATTCACGAATCAGTCCATAATTTCTGACAGACTGGAGCATGCGATAAATGTGAAAACACCAACAACCGTCAATCATTCTGTGTCTACACAGACTCAAGCATTCAATGAACCTATCTTTCAAAAGTTTCACCCCATACCGCTTATATTGGAGCCGATAGTCGACTCCATGGAAAGAGAACTTGAACCAAAAAAGGTCCCCACATATGCGCTATTTGAGACTAAAAAGGCTAAGAACATCAGTACTAAAAAAACGTTTTCACAAGTACAGACTAAGAAAACAAAAAATATGAAAATGGGAACTCGGCAATCATCACAAATTAAAGCTTTTGTTAACAAATTATCCACTTCAACTACCTCTGCTGTAGTGGCATCAAAAGCCATCACAAAAAAATACTCATTGCAAAAGCAAATCAAAAAAGCAAAAACACAGCCGGCCCTGGGTGATCCAGTCTTAGCATATAGCCCTTTAAATAAATTGGTTATTGTGGCAAACCAACTCTCACAAAACATTCAGACTAAATTGAGTGTGAATGTACTGACCGATGATGATCACAGTAGGCCCAATTCAATAACAACTGAACCTACCAGTAAGCCTCCTATGGTTCAGAATCTAGGGTCTGACGAACAGCGTCGTAAAGAAATACACAAGGCAGTTGATGATTATTTAGCTTTAAAATTAGTCCCAAAAAATTTAACCTTGCTGCAGGAAACTCCAGCTGTGGTACAGACACCCCAGCCTGCAGTGGTATCGATCCCAAAAAGACCACCTGTACTCGAGATGACGGGGGCTCCTTCCACTAATTTTCCTCAATCCATATGGAAGGCGTTACCCACAAAAGAGGTCAGGTTAGAAGGACCCGGGATTAATCCAGCTTACGCTGATGATATGGAATCCCTTCTACAAGCGACTTTAATTAAATTTTTGGAGACTTCTAAAATTTCTCAATCTGTCCCTATTCCAAATATAGACAATGGTGCTAGAAAAAAAACGAATGAACTATCATTAGCAAATAAACAAAAACCCATTGCTACCCGTTTTAAACGACCAGCGATTCATTCTTTAACTCTCAGCTGTCAGCCTCTACCTGCTAGACAGTACAACTTAAATCGGGCGTCCGTTCTGTCGATTTTTCATGAAATCCCGGACCTCGATGACATAGGAACGGTTGACATTGAACTTGTCGAATTTCCAGATGCTTCAAATCAATCTTTAGTAAACTTATGGATTAATTCCAGGGTGGTAGCAAATACCATTTGGGCTGCGAAATCTCAAATTACTGACCTCGGCTTTACATTACTCCCAACCCCAGAGGTGTCAGATAAATCTATTATACATCCTTTGCCCTTCTCAAACCAACAAAGAAATCGACCTCAAGATCGACCAGTACAATCTTGCAGTTGCCAATGTCAACCTAAACAAGGATAGCAAACGTCCCTTACACCATTCAATTTTCACTTTGCTAGTTGGAACTCCAGAGGAAATCGACACTTAATTAACAATCCTTTTCAACATGAATTGAATTATGATGTAATTCTGCTCCAAGAATCTTGGCTAACCAGCATTCCGTCGTGGAATAATTATGACGTCTGTCTAGTACCTGCAGTAAAGCATCGGATGGGACGCCCAACTTCAGGCTTACTAACTGCTGCTAAACAATCGTCTGGTTTAAAAATATCTCCTTGGTTCTGTCCGAATGAGTTTATACAGATGTCTAGATTGAATGGAGCTAACTATACATGTGCTGTTATTAACATCTACTGGAACTATATGGGTATCTCTGATGATAGCTTCTTTGAAGCTTTGTCACATGCGTTTGACTTAATCATGATGGATGGGCATGTTAACTTGATCTATTTAGCAGGGGATTTAAATTTACATTGTCTGGGACCCTTTGCTAAGAACGAACAAAAACGTCTTGACATGTGGACAAGGTTTATCAAATCACACAATCTTCACATCTTAAATGGATCCCTTTCACATGATATTCCACCAAAACCAACATGGCATCGAGCTAATAGCTCTAGTATCATCGATTTTACCTATGTCAACGCGAAGATGCTGGATTTGGTCTCAGACTTTTGTATAATAGAATCACAAGCAAGTGATCATAACATCTTGCTGACAACTTGCTGCATCAATAAAATGATCACCAATCCTCAACCAGTTTATCTTAAAGGGTCACATGTAGTGAATTCGGCGAGAAATCGCTTGAAGTGGTCGAAACACTCTTTAAAAGCTTTTAGATCGTGTTACCATGCCCATTTAACAAGCAATATTATGAATGTCACTTTGTGTGAAAATGTTCATTATGATCTGATGCAGCTTTTTCAACCATGTTCCTTCAATCATAAACAAAAACAAACTCCGCATTTGCATATTACCAACTATGAAGTCAAACTCAAAAAGTCTGTAATGCGAGCTGAAAAAAGAAAGGCAAATAAACTTCCTTTAGAATCACGTCGGGTTGTTCTCTCGCAAATACAAACAAATTATAGAAATTGGGCCAGAGGTATGAAAGCCAAATTATATCAGGGCGATGGGGAAAACATGCTAGTAGCTTTAGCATCTAAAAATTTGGCCCGTTCTTGGCACATTATAAATCAAACAACATCAGGTCACCAAGTGGCAATCCAATCAAACGATGTCTCAGAGAACACGTGGGTTCATTACTACTCTAACCAATTTACAAGTGAGCAAGCGCCTTCATCTGTTCCATTTTTAAAGTTTGACACTGCATTTAATCTATGCTTTACTAAAGAAGATCTAGAGCAGTTAATTAGACAGACCAGTAACTCCAGGGCCCCTGGCCCGGATGGCCTGTCTAATATGCATCTGAAACAATTCCCGGAGATCTGGGCTGACATATTATTTCTCATGTTCGAAACAGTCATCAAATTTCAAAAAATTCCTGCATCTTGGAGACAGTCGATTCTCATACCGATTTACAAAAAGGGTGATCGTGCATCCCCGGCAAGTTATAGACCCATTTCACTATTGGATGTCACGGGAAAGATTTTTTGTCGACTCATTTTACGAGATTTAAATGAGTGGACAAAGAATCATTTGAGACGCGATCCTTTCCAATCTGGCTTTGTCAGCGGCTTGGGAACAATTCCTAACATTATCACCATCAACATGTTGAAATCCCAATATCTAACCAGGAAACAGACTTTATTTTTTGCATTTATAGATTTCCGGGCTGCTTTTGATTCTATAGATCGGACACTTCTTTTCAATAAATTAAAAGCTTTTGGTTGCCCCAGCTCTATTCTGGCGTTAATTATTCAACTTCATACGGATACTTCTATGCGAGTCCGACTCACACGGGAAGGTCTACTATCGACATCATTTCGAACGTCTGTAGGACTCAAGCAAGGATGTATACTAGCATCCACTTTGTTCAATCTTTTTATATTAGACATGGGCCTATGCTTCCGAGACATCATTAACGATGCTCCGGAATTGGGTGGCCAACGCATTTCGTGGTTGCTCTACGCAGACGATCTGGTCTTAATCTCACAGACACCAATGGGTATGCAGAACTTGTTGACCGCCCTTTCACACTATGCAGACTTAAACCATCTTACAATAAATCTATCTAAATCTCAGATTATGGTCTGCAAGCCTCATGGCAAATGTAGAATTTATAATGGACCGTGGTTTTTGCAGCGTCAAACCATGGAAACTGTGTCGAACTTTAGGTACTTGGGTGTCAGTATACAAAACACTGCCACCCAAGCCGCGGTCACACACATTCTAGACACCAAATTGTTGACTCTTATATCTCAAGCGAAAATTCTGGTACATAAATACGGAAAATTTACGTTAAAACATATTTTGATGTTCTATGAACAAAAGGTAGTACCCATCCTGCTCTATGGTGTAGAGTCAAAATTATATTCCAATGACAACTCATGGAATAGACTTGAAGCCACCTTCTGGAAAAAGGTTCTGCGTCTCCCAAACTGCGTACCTTTACCCATTTTAAGATTCGAATTGGGCTTGAACTCGCTACACTGTAGAGTGAAATGGAAAATGTGCGCCTTTTTTCAAAAAAGTCTGCTTGGAATTACTAATAATAATATTCTGAGCACAGTAGCTCGCCAATTATCAGGATCGTCTGCTCCTTTTCCTATGAAATGGCGAAACATGGTAGTAGATACCTTAGCTAAAGCCGATATCTCCTTGCAACTCCTTATAGAAAACCCAAGTGGTGCAAAGAAAAAATTCTTTTGCAGAGATTGGATTTCAAATTACGAGTTATGTGCAAAGTATAAAGATTTTGCCCCCAATCTCTTTTGTCCCAAACGCTTAGGACAAACGGCCGGATACCTGCTGAAATGCCCCTCAGCAAACATTCGTAATACATTTTTAAGAACAAGGCTGAATTTGTGGCCGACGAGAGAGATTATGGTCAGGCGTAAAATTATTCAAGTGGATTCTAATTTTTGTCGCTTTTGTAAAAATCGTTATGTGAAAGAAACGTTGCAACATCTCATTGCTTCATGCCCACACTTGCATGATATTCGAAAGAAACACTGTAAAAATCTTTTGAGATTCTACATGGAGAAGGATGAAAATGAAACTTGGAGTATTTTATTTAAAAGTACCAGATTTTCAGTCATGAAAGCCATCGTGCATTTTTTAGAAAATGTTTTACATGATGAGATATTGTTATAAGTATAATGGATAGACTCATCCAAAATTTAAATGTGAAATACATAGAACTTTATAGTAACAATTTTACCCATGGTTTTATGATAGTCATTTTATGTATTTTATCTGCCTGTATTGATGGCTTTTCTCTCTGGTATGAACGTTTTTGAAAATGTAATAATCATATGTATATGTCAAATCCTTCTTTGCTATTATGTAGCTATTTGTTATGATAACTATATTCTTTAAATTTTGAAAAGTTGATGTAATCAGCTATGACAAAATAAAAAAAATAAAAAAAAAAAAAAAAAAAAAGAATGTGGGTTTAGTATGTGTGTTCGCCGTGAATGTTCTGTTTGTAAAGTAGCTTTGATAAATTATAAGATGCCCTATCACTGCCCTTTGCCCTGAGAAGGATATGGGTTGTGCCTGTGGATTAGGGTGGAACCCATCCTGCAGCTGACCTGGTACGCCACGGCATGCAGCAGTGTCATGCATTACCCAACATGCCACTATAATTTTGCATACAACTGGTGTCTTGCCAAGGCAAGAGTTACATTTTACCGTATAGGAATATGGCACCCGATTGGTGAAGGGAGCGGAATCGTGATTTGAGCACTCTGAATGTGCGCTCCACTATGCCCCCAGTGGCAATTGATGCTGCATTGTATTGGGCCTCACCTGAGTTGGCAGGATTCGTGATGGGTGTCAACAGGCATGGTGATAGAGGGTCGGCACTGTCCCCAACAAGAGAGGAAATGGTACATTTGTTTAATTTATTGTCATTTGGTAGGTGTATATTTAACATGTGACCATTTGTGTCTGTGTTGATATGTGAATGGTGGGCGATACTCAACAATGAACCACATGTTGCCAATGGTTCGAGAGGCCAGAGCTTGGTGGATACATGTGTGACGAAAGATTTATCTGTTATGTGTACATCCAAGGAAATTTGTATTCACACACACACACATACACACACACACACATGATATGTCCCTTGGTGTCACAGACGACCTGGACATTGGTGGAATGGCAATGCTTTTGTCTCTCTAGGGGGAGAGGGGTTGCAACGCAACATGGGTGCAGTCAATGGCTCTGCAGAGCCGGGGAATCTGTGCAACTGCATAGAAATCCTGGACATGCAGATTGTGCAGCAAATCTATGTGCCTATGCATGTGTGCTATGAAGCAGAGCAAGATCTGGTGGAGCCACTGTGATTGGGTGGTTAAGAAAATACCCTCAACCATGGCTGTGGTGCGCCGGAATGACCCAGTGGCCAGGAAGTGAATGGCAGAGAGCACTTTGACATGAGGTGGCACTGCCTCTGAGCACATGGTGGGTGATGCCAGTTTATTCTCCCACTGCCTTAGCAGGTCATGGATAGGGGGGGAAATTGGGATGTGGCTCCTGTGTAGTAGCTCAAGTGCGACAAATGCATGATCAACCATTCTCACGCGTTTTCTTTAAGATTCACTAGCACCTTTTTAATCATGTTCATTATGATTGCATTGCAAACGTACATTTAGCAACTGTTCAAGGCTGGCAGTGAAATGTTGGCAGTTTCTAGTTGAATAAGGCAAGGTGTCCACGGTATGGGGCCTGTTTGAAGTTTTGCACAGTGCCTCCCTCCCCACGCCCATGTGTTTCCCATTTTCCATTTTTATTGAGGGCTTTTGCATATTACGCTCCCTTCTCATACGTCGCACTGACCTTTCCCTCGCGCTAATCTGACGCAAGCTCTATCTGCTCATGCTGGGCACAAAGTGGAAACGGCCAGTGCCAAGTATGATCCGGTAATCAACAATGGTATTTTTGCGTTGGGCAAACTACACCTTTCTGAATCAACTTGCCTTTGCGCCATGCTAAATATGTTGTAAATCAGGCCCTCTGTGTTTACTCAGGTGTACCTTGTTTGCAGTGATTGGCCACTGGCACTCACGCAGTGACCCACATTTCGCATACGGAAAATGAGTGTTATTGCGGCAACACCCTTCCCCCTGTCCTCAACGTTGCAAGTCTGCATGTGCAAAATTGAGCATTTCGCGCAGTTTGCCCAAAACATATTTTCACTAGGATCTTTCGTAAATGGCATATTTGTGTCTTCTGTGAAATGGGTGCCATTTTGTGAGCGCACTTTGTCAACAACATCTAATGGTCCCACAGTGAATTGGCATGAATTGACCCAAGATGAAAATGCATATCACGTCACAGGAATGAATATATGTTTCTGTGTTTCTAGTGTAATGATTTCATAAGTAAACAAATGTTCAAGCAAGTACTTTACATCTTAAAACGTCGTAATATATTTCTAAATAACGCTAAAATGCTACTATTCAATTTCCTTCAAACTGTCGCGAAACAAATAGTAGCTTTTAACCCTCTCTCCCCACTATTCGGAAACATGCATTATCATTAGACAAAATCAGGATGAAGGTAAACAGAGGCTCATTTCCGCCATTCTTCGCTATTTGTATGCGGCTTTTGTCAGCATGTCGGCAGTGGCCGGTGATAAAGTGCATTTTTCTGCTTGGGTGGTTAGCCCTTTCATTTTTACAAGTGACAAAATAAAAATCCGCTGAAGAGTGAACATGCTGCTTTCACTGTGTCATCTCAGCCCCGCGGGTCATTTTATTATAAAAATGTAAAAATCCAGTCAATTTTATTTAATCAGCTGAAAAGGAAAAGTGTTTCCAGGTCATTAATCAAGTGCTCCTTCTCTGTGGGACTTGTCTCTTCAGAAACTGCCATCTGAATCATTAATAAAGCTGAGAAGATTTCTTTTTTTTTTTGCCAGAATGTTTATGGGAAGCCTAGATGTTACCAATAAAGCAGAGCTAAAGCAATCTGAGGTCACAAAATACATCTTTCCAGCCTGTATTTTTAAACTGCATTCTTGTTCGTGTATTTAAATATATAAACACGCGTTCACGATGCTGTATAAACTCCAAAGCTTTCGGCATACTAATGACGCGTGACATAGCTGCTATATTCCTCCCTTTATGTACCGCATGAATTGTTTATCAGTCTGGATAACATGTCCCAAATACATATTTCACTTTGTGCAGAGGAAGGCAGCAAAACGTGTTCTTATCTGGGTGCAATGCTGGAAAGTTCATGTGTTTGGTCTACCCTTAGGAGCATCATATCTCTTGTGTCCACATAGGTCGAGTTATGGGTCCTGTTGATATTTGCAGCTGGTACAGGAGCATGCACTACCCCCTGTCAGCAAGTGATCACGTCATGGATGCCAATGCCCACATTAGTCTGGTCTGCACTGTCCTAGTCTATATATCGAGCAAGACAATTGCCCAAGATAATTCTCTGTTGACCTTTAATTAATTTCATTACTCAAATTAACGTTATTTTTGTGACCCTCTGTTTGTATCTTGTATCTGTTTCTGTTTCTTTGTTCTGTGGGTTGTTTGTTATGCTAATTGGGAAATCTGAATACACTATATATTACAGAATTTTAACCAGCGGTATACTCCCTGTATTTAATCGCATATAGTGACTTCAGCATATCTGTTACGGTATAAGTGTGAACTGACATCAAGAGAGCAATTCTCTATTAAATGTGCTCTCTTTTTGGCACCCAATAGGAAAGCTCAGGGCCGGGTATGATTTCACGTGACATATTTAAGCATAGCAACCTGATCGGGGTACTGCATGCAAATCCAAATAGCCTGGGTCACAGCCATGCACATAGAGGGGAGTGATTGGATTACATCCTTCTCTTCCATCCCCATGGTATATATACAGGGAACAGATTCATCACTTAATTTCTGCTATTCCAGACCTACCATTTATGGTTAAGAGACCATCTGCAGGGAAATTTGACATGGCCTAATGTCCCTCAATGTGTTCCGTCTGCCACTAAAGCAAATATCAGCAGCACCTTGTGGTCGTATTGCTCCATCCGCAATCCCTCCTGGATCACTAATCATGCCACGGGCTTTGCAGGAACAGTATATTAAATTAACTGTTTGCTTAGTGGGTCTTGTCAAGTTCCCATGGTGTTACAATATGGACCATGCAAGACATTGCACATATCTTGGTAATCACAGGGGTGTACATGTAGCCTAATACCTAGGCACAACACCATGTTCATCAGGATCATTGGACTTCCTCTCAACTGAGAGAACAAGATACTGTTTTGCAAATAGTTTCACAAATGTTTCCCCTGATTCTTGGGTGGACAGTGTCCACTGGCCCACACTCTCAGAGTACACATTTTTCATGTGGTTGCCAACATCAGCGAAATTGTGATCAGTATTCTCCAGTTCGAGGTCCTAGCTCTTCTCAGAGGGGTCAAGGGACAGCTTCCCTATTCAAAGGCAGTATGGCCAAAGTGTATAAACATGGGATGGGGGAATGCACTCTCTGACCACTCACACCTAGAGTGTGTCTCTGGGATGGTGACCCTAGGGATGGGTTGACACAAAAGTCTTAATTTGTTCCTGAGATTAGAGTGCCTAACCCGGAGGCATAGGGGTCCTTCCTCCTTGACCACCTCCTCCAGTTCAAGGGGTTTCCCAGGTCTGGATACTTCCCAACGAGCAAAGCCCTGACAGGTCAGCATGTCAACACAATGTCTGATATGAATCAATCTGATTGGCCATCTGATGGCTGCTACTTGATCAGCACAGGCTGGAACCTCAGCACTGGAATTCCCCCTTCATTGTACTCACTCTTAGTTGGGGGACCCAGGAAGCGATGGGGAGGGACTGTAAGGCCTACCTGTGTCCATAAGAGTCCTCCCTGATGCATGTAAACAACAGCTAATCCAATGTAAGCAACATATGGTTACTGATACAGACCATAATAAGAGCTTTGTATAAGACATGTAAGAAGCCATGTTGGCTTCAGATCATAGTAAAATAAAACAAAGAGAAACAGGTACCACAATAGGGGATAGTTTGCCTGTAATTGAGGGCCCTCTACCCTTATCTGATAGGTCCTTGGTTAAAACTAGAGGATCTAACTTACCTTGCCCCATCCAGGATACATATGTTGTGAAGTGTACTGCTTCTCCTACGCAAATATAAATAGACATTGGAGAAGTAGCTATTCCCCTGTCACAAGCAAAAAACAAAAGAATAACAAGGCGCATAGATGAAATAGGTAGTTTACTTCTTGGTATGTATGAGGTGTACAGGTGTGAACATGAGAATATTCCCAAGCAAATAATTGCTAAACAAATTTACTGAGTGAGTTAAGGAAAAAGAACTGCAACATATGATCCACCAGATAGATCATTCACATCCACTGGCTAATCTTGTGAGGCAAGGACTATGCTTAACAATGGCTTTTAAAAAACCTCGTATACCTGGGGAACAATCATCCGTATCCGCAGAGAGTTGAAGAATGCATTCTTCAGATCATAACTCGAAGAAATGCAATATTATTAAAGCCATTCAAAGGGAATGTGTACTAATTACCTACAAGAGCATACCATAAATGATGAGAGGACATTTTGTATGAAATTAGAAGATGATTTGTTGTGCCATTAATAAAAGAATAACTATGTCTGTAAGGAGAGAAGGTATGTTATGAAGGATGGGATTTTAAGTAGAAGCACTGCCACTGATGAAGAAAGCTAGATTCAAGTTAAAAGATGAACGAAAGGCAAACAACAATTTCACTTTAAACATTATATACTCTAACAGGTAAAACCCATAAAAAGCATTCTAACGCCAGAACATGAAAATTAAGGTCTGTTGGCAGTGGTTAAACTCCATCATCAGGTCAATCTCACATTTGGTGAAGTTCACCTTGAGTCTTGGCTCCTTCTCAGCATCCATCTTGCTGGAAAACATGACCACTGTAGCTATTGGGGCCACTGGTGTGATAGTATTTATTGCTTATCAGAGGTGGAGGGATTTGACACTGATTATGATGTGTGCATCATTACATTTGTAGTGTCATCCATGTGTACTGAGGTAGTTGAGTGTGTGCGCATGTATTTTGACCACCATGTGATATGGGATACATCTTGTTCCTAGTGTGCACCTTATTTGCTGATCACGGAACAGGAGGCATTGATGGAGTCACATGTGTGGTCATGTTGTTGGGTGATGATTTTTGTGTATTTTTGACTTGGTATGTGTTGGAATGTGTCTGTGTTGCTAGCGATGTGTGTGTCCTGTCGGTGCTGTGTCTGTCTTGCCTTTTGGTGTACATGTTTACACAGTCTGAGGTGTCCTGGAATCGATGTGATATTTGGCAGATGCTCCATGGAGTAATGTCTTATTCTGGACTAGGTAGGACATGTAAGGTGCACACATCTGTGGTGTGCATTCCGCTACATTCTGGCATCTCCGGCCCACCTGTATGAGCGTTTCTGTAGTTATGTCCTATGATTTTTGGGTATGCTAGTGGGTGTGTGACTATTTTTAGTTTGTTTGTCGGTGGGGGTATCCAATATTTTGGGGGGGTGTCTGTGGTGTTTTGGGGATGCTGTGTGTCTAGGTAAGTGTGATGCCCCCGAGTTTAAGTTTGAGGGTATTTATTAAACAAACATGGATCTTGCGAGATGTGTGTAGAGTGTTGTGAAATAAACCATGACGTTGATGGTTTAAGTCGTGTGCACGATGCAGGTACATTTTGGGATTTGTATGGTGACTGCAGGGATGGATGGCGAATGTATGTATGTTTACTGGAACATTTTCTCAGGTGCAAAATTACAATGTATGTCATACTTGGCAGCTAGATTGCTTTCCGCATTCACTTGAGCTGGGGTGAGCCCCACCGACAGTAGTTGCATCAACACATTTTGGATGCACATCCTGTTTCTTAGTGAATCAGGTGTAATTGTAATTGGATCCGGGATTTAACGTGTTTTGCTCCGCGCCATCTTGCTTCCAATGCAAGCGTGTTGCCCCTGAGCTATCCTCCCGAGGTGTGACTTATGTCTGATTCTGGGCAATGTATAAGATCTGCTAGATTTCTGTGTCTGACATGGTGAATGTGTATTTTTTGATGTATGTACCACTGCATGTATGACTAATTGTCTTTTCACATAACATATGCAAAAATAAGTATTAGTTAGCAAATTTGAGACATTTATGTATTGGGCTGATTTACTAACTCAAATGACACCAACTAGTGGCTTAAGTTCTACTTACACTTTATCTTTGTACATTTTGTCTTACTTAAGCTACTTATTTGGCTTACTCAATTAGCTCCAATTGTGTTACAGCACATGTAATAATAAAAACATTTGCATTATAACCTAAGTAAAACCAAATTGTGGTTAAACAAAGGTAACCCAAAATGTAAGTTTCTAACAAAAACACAATTGTATTTTAAAAAAGAAATTAAAAAACAAAACGCATGGTCCTTTAATAAACAAATTGTCCTTTGTTATGTAATTTCATCTGCAAAACACAGCATGAAAATGAAGTGGTAAAAGAAAAAATACATAAAGTAAAATACCTTAAACTTACCTCCAAAAAGGAACACAAAAAAGGAATAAAGGAACGTACAAGCAAACATATCACTAGCTAGCAAGAAGTTGAAATACATATTCCCACTGACAACGGCATAACTCTACCAACTGTAGGTAATGTCACAGAAGAAGTAGATGAATATATATTTTTAAAAGAACAAGTCACGATGGAAACAACAATATTTATTGCACCAGTTGAAGTCTTTTCTTCAGTTTCCACAAGTCCTTGAAAACATTTACAACAAATGAACATAGTAATATACTATTCAAAGTGTCCAATATTAAAACTAATATTACATCTACCACTCCTTATTAATTACAATGACTATGCGAAACACCTTAAGTTTACCAATTAAAATTTATAAGAAGCAGTCACCCTAAATGTGAATGTATTTCTTCAGTAAAACTTTGTCCTATTGAAATAAAAATACAACCTACATTAGCTATTATCAGTTATAAAACTTCTTCAATAATTGAAAGTGCTGTCACACCAAATAAAACAAGAAACATCACCAAACACTAAAGATACTACTATTTCAACAGTTTAAAGTCCACAAATTACCACAAAAAATAACACAAATAAATTCCCCATTAGAAGTGCTATTTCAAAAGTACAAACTTAATTATAGAAGCTGTCAAAAAAGGTATATTACCCAAAACTACTTCTACAATTGCAAAAGTACTTTTATTTAACCAAACACACTTTGACTACTTTTCTTTTAACAACCTCTCATACACCTAAAAATAAGACAATTGATGTTCCAATTCTATTTCAAATAGCATCATCAAAAAAACAAATTTCCAACTTCTCCAGTTTCAAGTAGAAGCATTTTAACAAAGCAAAACATATAGAGGCCGATTCATGGAATGAATGTGCGCTGAAAATTCTGGCGCAAGTGTGTGAAACCGTGCAAATCGCAGTGCAAGTGCAAAAATCACAGTGCAATGGCGAAAATCGCACCAAAACCCGCGCACATCGATTCATGGAAGTCCGTGCACGAGTAAAATCTGGGATGTGCGCTGAAAATCTGCGTGGCGCATGCCAGCGCACAGGTCATCTAACGGCGTGCGCTACGGCCATAGCGAAAGCGCACATAGCGCAGCGCACATAACAAAAGTAGGCGTAACACGGGGCGTGACACGCGGAAGGGGGAACAACGCGTGAAAATGTGGGCGTCACGGGGGAAGTACAGGAGGCAAGTGCGCGGAACGCCCACACGCTCGCCTACAACGCGTATTCATGGAATCGAATAGGGCGAAGATGCGCACACGCCTAAACACGTCCGCCACACGAAGGCAGGCAGTAGCGTCCCTGCGCATGAAAAAAATGTGCGTCAAAATGTGCGCTAACAAAAAGCACGTACATACAGCTCTGATGATTGTCCCATACTGTGGCCCTCTAGGACAAATGACGTGCAAAGGGGTACGCGACAAACACGGACACCTGCTGTGTCAAAAATAGCGTATGCGTGTATTTCGGGGATCTGCAGGAAGTTTCACACGTGATTGGCCTTGGGCGAGCGGGGTGCGTGTAAATCTGGGGTTCGCGGGAAGTTTCACACGCGATAGGCCCTGTGCGAGTGGGGTGCGTGTATTCCTGGGGTTCGCGTGAAGTTGCACACGCGATTGGCCTGGGTACGTGTAAATCTGGGGTTCACAGGAAGTCTCACACACGATAGGCCCTTTGCGAGTAGGGTGAGTGTATTCCTGGGGTTCACGTGAAGATTCACACGTGATTGGCCTGGGTACGTTTAAATCTGGGGTGCGCGGGAAGTTTCACACGCGATTGGCCTTGGGCGAGCGGGGTACGTGTATTTCTGGGGTGCGCAGGAAGTTTCACACGCGATTTCAACAGGGTACGTGTATTTCTGGCATTCACGGGAAGTTTCACACACGATTCCAGCAGGGTACATGTATTTCTGGGGTTCGCGGGAAGTTTCACACGCGATAGGCCCTGTGCGAGTGGGGTACATGTATTTCGGGGGTGCGTGGGAAGTTTCACACGCGACAGGCCCTGTGCGAGTGGGGTACGTGTATATGTGGAGTGCAGGGGAGTCCTACACGTGAATTGGCATTGTGGGTCCTCCCAGGTGTTCCCTCTACATCCTCCACGGCCCCTGCAGGGAGCCCACACCACAGGGGACTACCCTGCACCCCTGGTCATGTCCCGCAGGCAGACCATCCACCATGGGCATGCCCCCCAGGCAAGCCACATGTCAGCTTGCACTACTGATCACCAATGCATGACCCCCTCCACCCCCACCCCCCAGCACTGAAGGGCACCTGCCAGCAGGCCCCCACTCATGTCCCACTCATGCCCCCTTGCACCCCCACCCCCAAACAGTCAGGGGCACCTGCCAGCAGGCCCCCACTCATGTCCACTTGCACCCCCACCCCCCAGCACTGAGGGGCACCTGCCAGCAGGCCCCCACCCATGTCCCACTCATGTGCCCTTGCACGCACACCCGCCAGCAGTGCAGGGCACCTGCCAGCAGGCCCCTACTCATGTCCCCTTGCACCCCTACCACCCAGCACTGAGGGGCACCTGCCAGCAGGTCCCCACTCATGTCCCCCAGCACCCCCACCCCCCAGCAGTGCATGGCACCTGCCAGCAGGCCCCCACTCGTCCCACACATGTTCCCTTGCACCCCCACCCCCGAGCAGCGCAGGGCACCTGCCAGCAGGCCCCCACTCATGTCCCCTTGCACCCCCACCCCCCAGCACTGAGGGGCACCTGCCAGCAGGCCCCCTATCATGTGCCCCAGCACCCTCACCCCCCGGCAGTGCAGGGCACCTGTCAGCCGGCCCCCACTCATGTCCCACTCATGTCCTCTTGCACCCCCACCCCCCAGCAGTGCAGGGCACGTGCCAGCAAGCCCCCACTCATGTCCAACTCATGTCCCCTTGGACCCCCTCCCCCCAGCAGTGCAGGGCACCTGCCAGCAGGCCCCCACTCATTTCCCCTTGCACCCCCACCCCCAGCACTGAGGGGCACCTTCCAGCAGGCCCCCACTCATGTCTCCCAGCACTCCCACCCCCCAGCACTGAGGGGCGCAGGCCCCCACTCATGTCCCCCAGCACCCCCACCCCCCAGCACTGAGGGGCACCTGCCAGCAGGCCCCCACTCATGTCCCCTTGAACCCCCACCCCCCAGCAGTGCAGGGCACCTGCCAGCAGGCCCCCACTCATGTCCCACTCATGTCCCCTTGCACCCCCAACCCCCAGCAGTGCAGGGCACCTGCCAGCAGGCCCCCACTCATGCCCCCCAGCACCCCCAGCCCCCGGCAGTGCAGGGCACCTGCCAGCAGGCCCCCACAGATGTCCCACACATGTCCCCTTGCACCCCCACCCCCCAGCAGTGCAGGGCACCTGCCAGCAGGCCCCCACTCATGTCCCCTTGCACCCCCACACCCCAGCACTGAGGGCCACCTGCCAGCAGGCCCCCACTCATGTCTCCCAGCACACCCACCCCCCAGCACTGAGGGGCACCTGCCAGCAGGCCCCCACTCATGTCCCCCAGCACCCCCACCCCCCAGCAGTGCAGGGCACCTGCCAACAGGCCCCCACTCATGTCCCACTCATGTCCCCAGCACCCCCACCCCCCAGCACTGAGGGGCACCAGCCAACAGGCCCCCACTCATGTCCCCCAGCACCCCCACCCCCCAGCACTGAGGTGCACCTGCCAGCAGGCCCCCATTCATGTCCCCTTGCACCCCCACCCCCCAGCAGTGCAGGCCACCTGCCAGCAGGCCCCCACTCATGTCCCACTCATGTCCCCTTGCACCCCCACCCCCCAGCACTGAGGGGCACCTGCCAGCAGGCCCCCACTCATGTCTTCCAGCACCCCCACCCCCCAGCACTGAGGGGCACCTGCCAGCAGGCCCCCACTCATGTCCCACTCATGTCCCCTTGCACCCCCACCCCCCAGCACTGAGGAGCACCTGCCAGCAGGCCCCAACTCATGTCCCCCAGCACCCCAACCCCCCAGCACTGAGGGGAACCTGCCAGCAGGCCCACACCCATGTCCCCTTGCACCCCCACCCCCCAGCAGTGCTGGGCACCTGCCAGCAGGCCCCCACTCATATCCCCCAGGACCCCCACCCCCCAGCAGTGCAGGGCACCTGCCAGCAGGCCCCCACTCATGTCTCACACATGTCCCCTTGCACCTCCACCCCCCAGCAGTGCAGGGCACCTGCCAGCAGGCACCCACTCATGTCCCCTTGCACCCCCACCCCCAGCAGTGCAGGGCACCTGCCAGCAGGCCCCACTCATGTCCCCCAGCACCCCAACCCCCAGCACTGAGGGGCACCTGCCAGCAGGCCCCCACTCATTTCCCACTCATGTCCCCTTGCACCCCCACCCCCCAGCACTGAGGAACACCTGCTAGCAGGCCCCCACTCATGTCTCCCAGCACCCCCACACCCCAGCACTGAGGGGCACCTGCCAGCAGGCCCCCACTCATGTCCCACTCATATCCCCTTGCACCCCCCACCCCCCAGCACTGAGGGGCACCTGCCAGCAGGCCCCCACTCATGTTCCCCAGCACCCCCACCCCGCAGGACTGAGGGGCACCTGCCAGCAGGCCCCCACTCATGTCCCCTTGGACCCCCACCCCCCAGCACTGAGGGGCACCTGCCAGCAGGCCCCCCTCATGGCCCCCAGCACCCCCACCCCCCAGCAGTGTAGGGATCCTGCCAGCAGGCCCCCACTCATGTCCCACACATGTCCCCTTCCACCACCAGCTCCCAGCACCGAGGGGAACCGGCCAGCAGGCCCACACTCATGTCCCCTTGCACCCCCACCCCCCAGCAGTGCTGGGCACCTGCCAGCAGGCCCCCACTCATATCCCCCAGGACCCCCACCCCCCAGCAGTGCAGGGCACCTGCCAGCAGGCCCCCACTCATGTCTCACACATGTCCCCTTGCACCCCCACCCCCCAGCAGTGCATGGCACCTGCCAGCAGGCACCCACTCATGTCCCCTTGCTCCCCCACCCCCAGCAGTGCAGGGCACCTGCCAGCAGGCCCCACTCATGTCCCCCAACACCCCACCCCCCAGCACTGAGGGGCACCTGCCAGCAGGCCCCCACTCATTTCCCATTCATGTCCCCTTGCACCCCCACCCCCCGGTACTGAGGAACACCTGCTAGCAGGCCCCCACTCATGTCTCCCAGCACCCCCACACCCCAACACTGAGGGACACCTGCCAGCAGGCCCCCACTCATGTCCCACTCATATCCCCTTGCACCCCACCCCCCAGCACTGAGGGGCACCTGCCAGCAGGCCCCCACTCATGTTCCCCAGCACCCCCACCCCCCAGCACTGAGGGGCACCTGCCAGCAGGCCCCCACTCATGTCCCCTTGGACCCCCACCCCCCTGCACTGAGGCGCACCTGCCAGCAGGCCCCCACTCATGTCCCCCAGCACCCCCACCCCCAGCAGTGCAGGGAACCTGCCAGCAGGCCCCCATTCATATCCCACACATGTCCCCTTCCACCACCACCTCCCAGCACCGAGGGGCACCTGCCAGCAGGCCCCCACTCATGTCCCCTTGCTCTCCCACCCCCCAGCACTGAGGGGCACCTGCCAGCAGGCCCCCACTCATGTCTCCCAGCACCCCCACCCCCAGCACTGAGGGGCACCTGCCAGCAGGCCCCACTCATGTCCCCCAGCACCCCCAGCCCCCAGCAGTGCAGGGCACCTGCCAACAGGCCCCCACTCATGTCCCACTCATGTCCCCTTGCACCCCCACTCCCCTGCAGTGCAGGGCATGTGCCAGCAGGCCCCCATTCATGTCCCCAGCACCCTCACCCCCCAGCACTGAGGGGCACCAGCCAACAGGCCCCCACTCATGTCCTCCAGCACCCCCACCCCCCAGCACTGAGGTGCACCTGCCAGCAGGCCCCACTCATGTCCCCCAGCACCCCCACCCCCCAGCAGTGCAGGGCACCTGCCAACAGGCCCCCACTCATGTCCCACTCATGTCCCTTTGCACCCCCACCCCCCAGCAGTGCAGGGCACCTGCCAGTAGGCCCCCACTCATGTTCCACACATGTGCCCTTGCACCCGCACCCCCCAGCAGTGCAGGGCACCTGCCAGCAGGCCCCCACTCATGTCCCCTTGCACCCCCATCCCCCAGCACTGAGGGGCACCTGCCAGCAGGCCCCCACTCATGTCCCCCAGCACCCCCACCCCCAGCAGTGCAGGGCACCTGCCAGCAAGCCCCCACTCATGTCCCCTGCACCCCCACCCCCCAGCAGTGCAGGGCACCTGCCAGAAGGCCCCCACTCATGTCCCACTCATGTCCCCTTGCACCCCCACCCCCCTGCAGTGCAGGGCACGTGCCAGCAGGCCCCCATTCATGTCCCCAGCACCCTCACCCCCCAGCACTGAGGGGCACCAGCCAACAGGCCCCCACTCATGTCCCCCAGCATCCCCACCCACCATCACTGAGGGGCACCTGCCAGCAGGCCCCCACTCATGTCCCCTTGCACCCCCACCCCCCAGCACTGAGGGGCACCTGCCAGCAGGCCCCCACTCATGTCCCCCAGCACCCCCACCCCCCAGCAGTGCAGGGCACCTGCCAGCAGGTCCCCACTCATGTCCCACACATGTCCCCTTGCATCCCCACCCCCCAGCACTGAGGGGCACCTGCCTGCAGGCCCCCACTCATGTCTCCCAGCACCCCCACCCCCTGCACTGAGGGGCACCTGCCAGCAGGCCCCCACTCATGTCCCACTCAAGTCCCCTTGCACCCCCACCCCCAGCACTGAGGGGCACCTGCCAGCAGGCCCCCACTCATGTCTCCCAGCACCCCCACCCCCAGCATTGAGGGGCACCTGCCAGCAGGCCCCACTCATGTCCCCCAGAACCCCCACCCCCCAGCAGTGCAGGGCACCTGCCAACAGGCCCCCACTCATGTCCCACTCATGGCCCAGCACCCCCACCCCCCAGCAGTGAGGGGCACCAGCCAACAGGCCCCCACTCATGTCCCCCAGCACCCCCACCCCCCAGCACTGAGGTGCACCTGACAGCAGGCCCCCACTCATGTCCCTTTGCACCCCCACCCCCCAGCAGTGCAGGGCACCTGCCAGCAGGCCCCCACTCATGTTCCACATGTGCCCTTGCACCCCCACCCCCCATCAGTGCAGGGCACCTGCCAGCAGGCCCCCACTCATGTCCCCTTGCACCCCCATCCCCCAGCACTGAGGGGCACCTGCCAGCAGGCCCCCACTCATGTCACCCAGCACCCCCAGCAGTGCAAGGCACCTGCCAGCAGGCCCCCACTCATGTCCCCTGCACCCCCACCCCCCAGCAGTGCAGGGCACCTGCCAGCAGGCCCCCACTCATGTCCCACTCATGTCCCCTTGCACCCCCACCCCCCTGCAGTGCAGGGCACGTGCCAGCAGGCCCCCATTCATGTCCCCAGCACCCTCACCCCCCAGCACTGAGGGGCACCAGCCAACAGGCCCCCACTCATGTCCCCGAGCACCCCCACCAACCATCACTGAGGGGCACCTGCCAGCAGGCCCCCACTCATGTCCCCTTGCACCCCCACCCCCCAGCACTGAGGGGCACCTGCCAGCAGGCCCCCACTCATGTCCCCTTGGACCCCCACCCCCCTGCACTGAGGGGCACCTGCCAGCAGGCCTCCACTCATGTCCCCCAGCACCCCCACCCCCAGCAGTGCAGGGAACCTGCCAGCAGGCCCCCACTCATATCCCACTCATGTCCCCTTGCACTCCCTCCCCCCAGCACTGAGGGGCACCTGCCAGCAGGCCCCCACTCATGTCTCCCAGCACCCCCACCCCCAGCACTGAGGGGCACCTGCCAGCAGGCCCCACTCATGTCCCCCAGCACCCCCACCCCCCAGCAGTGCAGGGCACCTGCCAACAGGCCCCCACTCATGTCCCACTCATGTCCCCTTGCACCCCCACTCCCCTGCAGTGCAGGGCACATGCCAGCAGGCCCCCATTCATGTCACCAGCACCCTCACCCCCCAGCACTGAGGGGCACCAGCCAACAGGCCCCCACTCGTGCCCCCCAGCACCCCCACCCCCCAGCACTGAGGTGCACCTGCCAGCAGGCCCCACTCATGTCCCCCAGCACCCCCACACCCCAGCAGTGCAGGGCACCTGCCAACAGGCCCCCACTCATGTCCCACTCATGTCCCTTTGCACCCCCACCCCCCAGCAGTGCAGGGCACCTGCCAGTAGGCCCCCACTCATGTTCCACACATGTGCCCTTGCACCCGCACCCCCCAGCAGTGCAGGGCACCTGCCAGCAGGCCCCCACTCATGTCCCCTTGCACCCCCATCCCCCAGCACTGAGGGGCACCTGCCAGCAGGCCCCCACTCATGTCCGCCAGCACCCCCACCCCCAGCAGTGCAGGGCACCTGCCAGCAGGCCCCCACTCATGTCCCCTGCACCCCCACCCCCCAGCAGTGCAGGGCACCTGCCAGCAGGCCCTCACTCATGTCCCACTCATGTCCCCTTGCACCCCCACCCCCCTGCAGTGCAGGGCACGTGCCAGCAGGCCCCCATTCATGTCCCCAGCACCCTCACCCCCCAGCACTGAGGGGCACCAGCCAACAGGCCCCCACTCATGTCCCCCAGCACCCCCACCCACCATCACTGAGGGGCACCTGCCAGCAGGCCCCCACTCATGTCCCCTTGCACCCCCACCCCCCAGCACTGAGGGGCACCTGCCAGCAGGCCCCCACTCATGTCCCCCAGCACCCCCACCCCCCCAGCAGTGCAGGGCACCTGCCAGCAGGCCCTCACTCATGTCCCACACATGTCCCCTTGCACCCCCATCCCCCAGCACTGAGGGGCACCTGCCAGCAGGCCCCCACTCATGTCTCCCAGCACCCCCACCCCCTGCACTGAGGGGCACCTGCCAGCAGGCCCCCACTCATGTCCCCTTGCACCCCCACCCCCCAGCACTGAGGGGCACCTGCCAGCAGGCCCCCACTCATGTCTCCCAGCACCCCCACCCCCAGCACTGAGGGGCACCTGCCAGCAGGCCCCACTCATGTCCCCCAGAACCCCCACCCCCCAGCAGTTCAGGGCACCTGCCAACAGGCCCCCACTCATGTCCCCAGCACCCCCACCCCCCAGCAGTGAGGGGCACCAGCCAACAGGCCCCCACTCATGTCAGCCCCACCCCCCAGCACTGAGGTGCACCTGACAGCAGGCCCCCACTCATGTCCCTTTGCACCCCCACCCCCCAGCAGTGCAGGGCACCTGCCAGCAGGCCCCCACTCATGTTCCACATGTGCCCTTGCACCCCCACCCCCCAGCAGTGCAGGGCACCTGCCAGCAGGCCCCCACTCATGTCACCCAGCACCCCACCCCCAGCAGTGCAGGGCACCTGCCAGCAGGCCCCCACTCATGTCCCCTGCACCCCCACCCCCCAGCAGTGCAGGGCACCTGCCAGCAGGCCCCCACTCATGTCCCCTTGCACCCCCACCCCCCTGCAGTGCAGGGCACGTGCCAGCAGGCCCCCCATTCATGTCCCAGCACCCTCACCCCCCAGCACTGAGGGGCACCAGCCAACAGGCCCCCACTCATGTCCCCCAGCACCCCCACTCACCATCACTGAGGGGCACCTACCAGCAGGCCCCCACTCATGTCCCCTTGCACCCCCAGCCCCCAGCACTTAGGGGCACCTGCCATAGGCCCCCACTCATGTCCCCCAGCACCCCCACCCCCCAGCAGTGCAGGGCACCTGCCAGCAGACCCCCACTCATGTCCCACACATGTCCCCTTGCACTCCCACCCCCCAGCACTGAGGGGTACCTGCCAGCAGGCCCTCACTCATGTCTCCCAGCACCCCCACCCCCAGCACTGAGGGGCACCTGCCAGCAGGCCCCACTCATGTCCCCCAGAACCCCCACCCCCCAGCAGTGCAGGGCACCTGCCAACAGGCCCCCACTCATGTCCCACTCATGTCCCCAGCACCCCCACCCCCCAGCACTGAGGGGCACCAGCCAACAGGCCCCCACTCATGTCCCCCAGCACCCCCACCCCCAGCACTGAGGTGCACCTGCCAGTAGGCCCCCACTCATGTCCCCTTGCACCCCCACCCCCCAGCAGTGCAGGCCACCTGCCAGCAGGCCCCCACTCATGTCCCACTCATGTCCCTTGCACCCCCACCCCCAGTAGTGCAGGGCACCTACCAGCAGACCCCACGTATGTCCCCCAGCACCCCCACACCCCAGCAGTGCAGGGCACCTGCCAACAGGCCCCCACTCATGTCCCACTCATGTCCCTTTGCACCCCCACCCCCCAGCAGTGCAGGGCACCTGCCAGTAGGCCCCCACTCATGTTCCACACATGTGCCCTTGCACCCGCACCCCCCAGCAGTGCAGGGCACCTGCCAGCAGGCCCCCACTCATGTCCCCTTGCACCCCCATCCCCCAGCACTGAGGGGCACCTGCCAGCAGGCCCCCACTCATGTCCGCCAGCACCCCCACCCCCAGCAGTGCAGGGCACCTGCCAGCAGGCCCCCACTCATGTCCCCTGCACCCCCACCCCCCAGCAGTGCAGGGCACCTGCCAGCAGGCCCTCACTCATGTCCCACTCATGTCCCCTTGCACCCCCACCCCCCTGCAGTGCAGGGCACGTGCCAGCAGGCCCCCATTCATGTCCCCAGCACCCTCACCCCCCAGCACTGAGGGGCACCAGCCAACAGGCCCCCACTCATGTCCCCCAGCACCCCCACCCACCATCACTGAGGGGCACCTGCCAGCAGGCCCCCACTCATGTCCCCTTGCACCCCCACCCCCCAGCACTGAGGGGCACCTGCCAGCAGGCCCCCACTCATGTCCCCCAGCACCCCCACCCCCCAGCAGTGCAGGGCACCTGCCAGCAGGCCCTCACTCATGTCCCACACATGTCCCCTTGCACCCCCATCCCCCAGCACTGAGGGGCACCTGCCAGCAGGCCCCCACTCATGTCTCCCAGCACCCCCACCCCCTGCACTGAGGGGCACCTGCCAGCAGGCCCCCACTCATGTCCCCTTGCACCCCCACCCCCCAGCACTGAGGGGCACCTGCCAGCAGGCCCCCACTCATGTCTCCCAGCACCCCCACCCCCAGCACTGAGGGGCACCTGCCAGCAGGCCCCACTCATGTCCCCCAGAACCCCCACCCCCCAGCAGTTCAGGGCACCTGCCAACAGGCCCCCACTCATGTCCCCAGCACCCCCACCCCCCAGCAGTGAGGGGCACCAGCCAACAGGCCCCCACTCATGTCAGCCCCACCCCCCAGCACTGAGGTGCACCTGACAGCAGGCCCCCACTCATGTCCCTTTGCACCCCCACCCCCCAGCAGTGCAGGGCACCTGCCAGCAGGCCCCCACTCATGTTCCACATGTGCCCTTGCACCCCCACCCCCCAGCAGTGCAGGGCACCTGCCAGCAGGCCCCCACTCATGTCACCCAGCACCCCACCCCCAGCAGTGCAGGGCACCTGCCAGCAGGCCCCCACTCATGTCCCCTGCACCCCCACCCCCCAGCAGTGCAGGGCACCTGCCAGCAGGCCCCCACTCATGTCCCCTTGCACCCCCACCCCCCTGCAGTGCAGGGCAAGTGCCAGCAGGCCCCCATTCATGTCCCCAGCACCCTCACCCCCCAGCACTGAGGGGCACCAGCCAACAGGCCCCCACTCATGTCCCCCAGCACCCCCACTCACCATCACTGAGGGGCACCTACCAGCAGGCCCCCACTCATGTCCCCTTGCACCCCCAGCCCCCAGCACTTAGGGGCACCTGCCATAGGCCCCCACTCATGTCCCCCAGCACCCCCACCCCCCAGCAGTGCAGGGCACCTGCCAGCAGACCCCCACTCATGTCCCACACATGTCCCCTTGCACTCCCACCCCCCAGCACTGAGGGGTACCTGCCAGCAGGCCCTCACTCATGTCTCCCAGCACCCCCACCCCCAGCACTGAGGGGCACCTGCCAGCAGGCCCCACTCATGTCCCCCAGAACCCCCACCCACCAGCAGTGCAGGGCACCTGCCAACAGGCCCCCACTCATGTCCCACTCATGTCCCCAGCACCCCCACCCCCCAGCACTGAGGGGCACCAGCCAACAGGCCCCCACTCATGGCCCCCAGCACCCCCACCCCCCAGCACTGAGGTGCACCTGCCAGTAGGCCCCCACTCATGTCCCCTTGCACCCCCACCCCCCAGCAGTGCAGGCCACCTGCCAGCAGGCCCCCACTCATGTCCCACTCATGTCCCTTGCACCCCCACCCCCAGTAGTGCAGGGCACCTACCAGCAGACCCCACGTATGTCCCCCAGCACCCCCACCCCCCAGCACTGAGGAGCACCTGCCAGCAGGCCCCCACTCATTTCCCACTCATGTCCCCTTGCACCCCCACCCCCCAGCACTGAGGGACACCTGCTAGCAGGCCCCCACTCATGTCTCCCAGCACCCCCACCCCCCAGCACTGAGGGGCACAGCCAGCAGGCCCCAACTCATGTCTCCCAGCACCCCCACCGCCCAGCACTGAGGGGCACCTGCCAGCAGGCCCCCACTCATGTTCCCAGCACCCCCACCCACCATCACTGAGGAGCACCTGCCAGCAGGCCCCCACTCATGTCCCTTTGCACCCCCACCCCTCAGCACTGAGGGGCACCTGCCAGCAGGCCCCCACTCATGTCCCCCAGCACCCCCACCCCCCAGCAGTGCAGGGCACCTGCCGTCAGGCCCCCACTCATGTCCCACACATGTCCCCTTGCACCCCCACCCCCCAGCACGCCCCCACTCATGTCCCACTCATGTCCCCTTGCACCCCCACCCCCCAGCACTGAGGGGCACCTGCCAGCAGGCCCCCACTCATGTCTCCCAGCACCCCCACCCCCAGCACTGAGGGGCACCTGCCAGCAGGCCCCACTCATGTCCCCCAGAACCCCCACCCCCCAGCAGTGCAGGGCACCTGCCAACAGGCCCCCACTCATGTCCCACTCATGGCCCCAGCACCCTCACCCCCCAGCAAGGAGGGGCACCAGCCAACAGGCCCCCACTCATGTCCCCCAGCACCCCCACCCCCCAGCACTGAGGTGCACCTGCCAGCAGGCCCCCACTCATGTCCCCTTGCACCCCCAACCCCCAGCAGTGCAGGCCACCTGCCAGCAGGCCCCCACTCATGTCCCACTTATGTCCCCTTGCACCCCCACCCCCCCAGCACTGAGGGGCACCTGCCAGCAGGCCCCCACTCATGTCTCCCAGCACCCCCACCCACCAGCACTGAGGGGCACCTGCCAGCAGGCCCCCACTCATGTCCCACTCATGTCCGCTTACACCCCCACCCCCCAGCACTGAGGAGCACCTGCCAGCAGGCCCCAACTCATGTCCCCCAGCACCCCCACCCCCCACCACTGAGGGGAACCTGCCAGCAGGCCCACACTCATGTCCCCTTGCACCCCCAACCCCCAGCAGTGCTGGGCACCTGCCAGCAGGCCCCCACTCATATCCCCCAGGACCCCCACCCCCCAGCAGTGCAGGGCACCTGCCAGCAGGCCCCCACTCATGTCTCACACATGTCCCCTTGCACCCCCACCCCTCAGCAGTGCAGGGCACCTGCCAGCAGGCACCCACTCATGTCCCCTTGCACCCCCACCCCCAGCAGTGCAGGGCACCTGCCAGCAGGCCCCACTCATGTCCCCCAGCACCCCACCCCCCAGCACTGAGGGGCACCTGCCAGCAGGCCCCCACTCATTTCACACTCATGTCCCCTTGCACCCCCACCCCCCAGCACTGAGGGACACCTGCTAGCAGGCCCCAACTCATGTCTCCCAGCACCCTCACACCCCAGCACTGAGGGGCACCTGCCAGCAGGCCCCCACTCATTTCCCACTCATATCCCCTTGCACCCCCACCCCCCAGCACTGAGGGACACCTGCTAGCAGGCCCCAACTCATGTCTCCCAGCACCCCCACACCCCAGCACTGAGGGGCACCAGCCAACAGGCCCCCACTCATGTCCCCCAGCACCCCCACCCCCCAGCACTGAGGTGCACCTGCCAGCAGGCCCCCACTCATGTCCCCTTGCACCCCCACCCCCCAGCAGTGCAGGCCACCTGCCAGCAGTCCCCCACTCATGTCCCACTTATGTCCCCTTGCACTCCACCCCCCCAGCACTGAGGGGCACCTGCCAGCAGGCCCCGACTCATGTTCCCCAGCACCCCCACCCCCCAGCAGTGCAGGGAACCTGCCAGCAGGCCCCCACTCATGTCCCACACATGTCCCCTTCCACCACCACCTCCCAGCACTGAGGGGCACCTGCCAGCAGGCCCCCACTCATGTCCCCTTGGACCCCCACCCCCCAGCACTGAGGGGCATCTGCCAGCAGGCCCCCACTCATGTCCCCCAGCACCCCCACCCCCCCGCAGTGCAGGGAACCTGCCAGCAGGCCCCCACTCATGTTCCACACATGTCCCCTTCCACCACCACCTCCCAGCACTGAGGGGCACCTGCCAGCAGGCCCCCACTCATGTCCCCTTGCACTCCCACCCCCAGCACTGAGGGGCACCTGCCAGCAGGCCCCCACTCATGTCTCCCAGCACCCCCACCCCCAGCACTGAGGGGCACCTGCCAGCAGGCCCCACTCATGTCCCCCAGCACCCCCACCCCCCAGCAGTGCAGGGCACCTGCCAACAGGCCCCCACTCATGTCCCACTCATGTCCCCTTGCACCCCCACCCCCCTGCAGTGCAGGGCATGTGCCAGCAGGCCCCCATTCATGTCCCCAGCACCCTCACCCCCCAGCACTGAGGGGCACCAGCCAACAGGCCCCCACTCATGTCCCCCAGCACTGAGGTGCACCTGACAGCAGGCCCCCACTCATGTCCCTTTGCACCCCCACCCCCCAGAAGTGCAGGGCACCTGCCAGCAGGCCCCCACTCATGTTCCACACATGTGCCCTTGCACCCCCACCCCCCAGCAGTGCAGGGCACCTGCCAGCAGGCCCCCACTCATGTACCCTTGCACCCGCATCCCCCAGCACTGAGGGGCACCTGCCAGCAGGCCCCCACTCATGTCCCCAGCACCCTCACCCCCCAGCACTGAGGGGCACCAGCCAACAGGCCCCCACTCATGTCCCCCAGCACCCCCACCCACCATCACTGAGGGGCACCTGCCAGCAGGCCCCCACTCATGTCCCCTTGCACTCCCACCCCCCAGCACTGAGGGGCACCTGCCAGCAGGCCCCCACTCATGTCTCCCAGCACCCCCACCCCCAGCACTGAGGGGCACCTGCCAGCAGGCCCCACTCATGTCCCCCAGCACCCCCACCCCCCAGCAGTGCAGGGCACCTGCCAACAGGCCCCCACTCATGTCCCACTCATGTCCCCTTGCACCCCCACCCCCCTGCAGTGCAGGGCAGGTGCCAGCAGGCCCCCATTCATGTCCCCAGCACCCTCACCACCCAGCACTGAGGGGCACCAGCCAACAGGCCCCCACTCATGTCCCCCAGCACTGAGGTGCACCTGACAGCAGGCCCCCACTCATGTCCCTTTGCACCCCCACCCCCCAGAAGTGCAGGGCACCTGCCAGCAGGCCCCCACTCATGTTCCACACATGTGCCCTTGCACCCCCACCCCCCAGCAGTGCAGGGCACCTGCCAGCAGGCCCCCACTCATGTACCCTTGCACCCCCATCCCCCAGCACTGAGGGGCACCTGCCAGCAGGCCCCCACTCATGTCCCCAGCACCCTCACCCCCCAGCACTGAGGGGCACCAGCCAACAGACCCCCACTCATGTCCCCCAGCACCCCCACCCACCATCACTGAGGGGCACCTGCCAGCAGGCCCCCACTCATGTCCCCTTGCACCCCCACCCCCAGCACTGAGGGGCACCTGCCAGCAGGCCCCCACTCATGTCCCCCAGCACCCCCACCCCCCAGCAGTACAGGGCACCTGCCAGCAGGCCCCCACTCATGTCCCACACATGTCCCCTTGCACCCTCACCCTCCAGCAATGCAGGGCACCTGCCAGCAGGCCCCCACTCATGTCCCCCAATACCCCCAAACCCCAGCACTAAGGGGCACCTGCCAGCAAGCCCCCACTCATGTCTCTTTGCATCCCCACCACCCAGCAGTGCAGGGCACCTGCCAGCAGGCCCCCTCTCATGTCCCACCCATGTCCCCTTGCACCCCCACCCCCCAGCAGTGCAGAGCACCTGCCAGCAGGCCCCCATTCATGTCCCCAGCACCCCCACCCCCCAGCAGTGCAGGGCACCTGCCATCAGGCCCCCACTCATGTCCCACACATGTCCCCTTGCACCCCCACCCCCCAGCAGTGTAGAGTACCTGCCAGCAGGCCCCCACTCATGTTCCCTTGCACCCCACTCCCCAGCACTGAGGGGCACCTGCCAGCAGGCCCCCACTCATGTCTCCCAGCACCCCCACCCCCCAGCACTGAGGGGCACCTGCCAGCAGGCCCCCACTCATGTCCCCTGCACCCCCACCCCCCAGCAGTGCAGGGCACCTGCCAGCAGGCCCCCACTCATGTCCCACTCATGTCCCCTTGCACCCCCACCCCCAGCAGTGCAGGGCACCTGCCAGCAGGCCCCACTCATGTCCCCCAGCACCCCCACCCCCCCAGCAGTGCAGGACACCTGCCAGCAGGCCCCCACTCATGTCCCACTCTTGTCCCCCAGCAGCCCCACCCCCCAGCAGTGCAGGGCACCTGCCAGCAAGCCCCCACTCATGTCCCCTTGCACCCCCACCCCCAGAAGTGCAGGGCACCAGCCAGCAGGCCCCACTCATGTCCCCAGCACCCCCATCCCCCAGCACTGAGGGGCACCTGCCAGCAGGCCCCCACTCATGTCCCCTTCTACCCCCACCACCCAGCACTGAGGGGCACCTGTCAGCAGGCCCCCTCTCATGTCCCCTTGCACCTCCACCCCCAGCAGTGAAATGGTGATGTCATGACACAAACCAAAAGTCAACTATGTACATCAACACATGTCTGCCACACGAAGGCAGGCGGTAGCGTCCCTGCGCATTAAAGAAATGTGCGCTAACAAAAAGCCCGTATATACAGCTCTGATGAATTTCCCATACTATGGCCCTCTAGGACAAATGACGTGCTAAGGGGTACGTGACAAACACGGACACCCGTTGTGTCAAAAATAGCGTGTATTTCGGGGGTACGCGGGAAGTTTCACACGCGATTGTGCCTGGGTGAGCGGGGTACGTGTATTTCAGGGTTCGCGGGAAGTTTTACACGCGATTGGGCCTGGGCGAACGGGGTACGTGTATTACTGGGGTGGGCGGGGAAGTACAGGAGGCAAATGCGTGGAACGCCCACACGCATGCGCCCAAAAAGACGCGCTAATCCGGAAACACGCCCGCCAGCAGGAAGCAGGCGTACGTGGACCCGCGCAGCATAAAAGTTGTTAGGGAGAATTCTCTGTTAAGGCTGAATTTCCTAACCCAGTGAGTCCCCCAGCAGCTTTGCTGGATTTCTGGAGTTTGTTTTTTTCATCCTGCCAAGAGTGAGACTCTTTTTCTCCCACTCTTGGACATGAATGTGGTTGATTCCTTTGAATGTCAATGTGTTCTATGGGCTATGGGGTCTATTACTCCATATGGCCTCATGTGTTTTGCTATGTGTGTTACACCACACCCTATGTGCCATAATACTGGGGTGTCCTAGAGGATCCCCACCATAGACTCCATACCCTGGGACTGACTACTGTCTCCCAGGGCATGTAAAGTCACCATTGGCTTTACTAGACCTAAATTTAATAACAGAACCAGTACAAACCATCCTATTGTGGACACACTGGTAGGGGTAATTCGATTACCCCTGGGTCTGTTGTTCGAGGGGGCACTGTCCCGTCCCCCCTCATCGAGTTTTGGCTGGTGGCAGTGGATACTACTTTTTATATTCGACCGCAAATATATTCCTATGGGATTCTTCCCATTGGTGGAGGCTAATACTTTTTCACGTTAGTCTCTAACATAGCGCCGGTTTATTTATCTTAAATAAATTCACTGGTTGGTATTTTCTGCTAGAACTCAGTTTTTAAAATGGCGTATGTGTCCGCCTCTGTAACTCCAACCAAAGGTTGAGCCCTTTGTTCCACTTTTGGCGGGCTTCTACACAGAAGCCCTCCAGAGTGGTGCCATTCTGTCTGGGTACCACAGGGGGTGTGGGAGGGGTTTTAGGCACCCTGGACTGAGTTGCCTTGCCAACTCAAGTCGCACTCTGGTGTGATTGGCCCAAGTGGTGAGCTACCCCGCTCACCACTTAACGTGTTTGATTGACAGCTAGGCTGAATGAATGGGGGTTTTCTGCATAAAAGCAGGGATTTTGGTACTGGATCTTCAGAAGTCGCCACAGGACCTAAGAATCCGACGAGGGTAAAGCTGAGCCGACCTGCAACGACGACACCTCCGGTGGAGCCCTGCTGAACCGACTCACCACTTCCCAACGACAGAGGAGATCTCCCTGCCAGAGAGTCTTCTACCCCTGACTGGTGGGAACAACTAGTGTCTTGCTTTTTCTTCGCTTCCAGGACGTCTAGTGGTCGAATTGCCCGTGCTGAGCACCCCGGCAACCGGATAGCCACTAACCACTGTACCGTGACCAAAAGGTGGTGCCTTGTGACGGAGCACTCCGTGGCTGGTCTCTTCCCTGGTGGTGCAACGATCTTCAACTTCTCTTCGACGACGAGATCCTCTCATCTTCTGGCAAAGCCCCGACTTGCATCCACCACCAGGAACAACTGCCCCCGCCGGAGCTGTCTCTTCACTTACAAGGTACTGTGTCCGCCTGGCTGCCCTTGTGATGGTTAGCGTGAGGTGTCTTAAATCCTTACCTTTCCTTTGGGTCACCTCCAGACCTTCTTAACTTTTGTTCTAAACTGGTCCAACCTTTCTGTGACATTTTGCTACAAAGACTTGAAGTGCATTTCCACTGTGATACTTTTGGGACATACCGCCTTGCCTCTCTCTGAGTGGGCCTGGCCTCTGAACTTTGTGATCTACAGTAGACCCTGCCTTGCTTGCTTTGCATTTCCTTCGTAAAAGTGTTGGTACCGAGTTGGTTTCATACCCTGCCTTTTTCTTTCCCTTTCTAACGAATATTAGAGTGCCATCTAGGTTAAAGCATTCACATCTGTCTGCAAATAAGTGGTGCCGTTGAACCTAGACTTGTCGAAATATTGTTAGGGGATTGATATACTTATAGTAATTGTGATTGAAGATGTTTGCCGTATTAGTGCCAGTGTGTTTTTCGTAGATGTGTTTTTAAATAAATAATTATATATCTTTACACCCAAGCTCTGATCCGTGTCTGCTTGTTCTACTGTGTAAATTTCCCTATCTTGTATACTCCACATACTGCCTAACTCATCTTGAGAGAAGTCTGACTGCTCAGCCACAGCTACCTGGTAAATCTGGGTGGTACAGACTGCTACCAATTGGGTTTACTGCTAACTCCTGTAGACTTAAACTTTTTGCAGTGGTCCCAGAGGGAACTGCACAGGTTTCTGCCTAACAAAAGTGCGCGCAAACAACAAGCAAGCTCAGATGCCAGGATGAACATACCGTTCCTAGCAGCAGTGGTCGTGGGATACCGCAGGAGGAGGAGGAGGATAGTCAGGCCCAGAATTTTCACACCCAGAATCAGCCTTTTTGGCATGCCTGATGAGCAGGTGTATGGGAGGTACAGGTTTCCACCTCACATAATACTTGACCTGGTCAGTGAGTGGGAGGATGACCTCACATCACCCACCCTCTGCTCCCAAGCACTCAGCTCCCTGGAGAAGGTCCTCAATGTACTGCACTTTTTGGCCACCGGATCATTTCAGCAGACAAGTGCCATAGTGGGGGGGGTATCACAGGCCACGCAGTCATGCTGCCTACACCAGGTCTTGGCCATCATGACTGCACGCCCATCAGTCCGCAGGCACATATACCTGCCCAGAACACCTGCAGAAAGGCAGGCTGCCATCCAGGATTTCTACGGGGTGGCACAATTTCCCAAAGTCCTTGTTAGGCAGAAACCTGTGCAGTTCCCTCTGGGACCACTGCAAAAGATTTAGGACTACATGCGTTGGCGGTGAACCCACTTGGTAGCAGTCTGCACCACACAGATTCACTTGGTAGCTGTGGCTGAGCAGTCAGACCTCTCTCAAGAAAAGTTGAGCAGTATGTGGAGTATACAAAATAGGGCAATTCTTCAAAGCAAGACAAGCAAACATGCAACAAGGCTTAGTGTAAAGATATTAAGGTATTTATTTATAACGAAACATCTATGAAAAACACTATGGCACTATCACGGCAAACAAATCAAACACAACTACTCTATGAAAAAGAAAACGATCAATCCCCCTAGCAATATCTCGACAACTCTAGGTTCTACCGGTACCACTTATTTTCAGACAGAGGTGTATACCTCAACCTAGATGACACTCGAATATTAGTTAGGACGGGAGAGAAAAAGATAGGCAGGTTACGAAATCAACGCAGTTCAATACTTCGCGGGTAAAATGCACGGCAAGAAGGCAAGAATCACAATAGAGCATAAAGTTCAGAGGCCAGGCCCACTCGGAGAGAGGCAAGGCGCGATGTCACAAAAAGTCTCTAGCGGAGATGCATTCAAGTCTTTGTAGCAAATTGTTATCCGCAGATTGAACCAATTCAGAACAATAAATGAGAAAAGCTTGGAGGCGACCCAACGGAAAGGAGAGGATTAAGACACCTCACTCAATCCGATCTAAACGGAAGCCAGGCGGACACGGTACCTTGTTGTGGAGGGCAGCTCCGGCGGGGGCAGGTGTTCCTGGTGGTGGATGCATGTCGGGTCTTTGCCAAGAGTAGAGAGGTTCTCGTCGTCGAAGAAAAGTGATGTCCGGTGCACCACCAGGGAAGAGGCCAGCCGCTGAGTGCTCCGTCACAAGGCACCACCTTTTGGTCGCGGTACAGGGGTAGTGGCTATCCGGCTGCCGAGGTGCTCTGCAGGGGCAATTCGACCACTGCGTCCTGAGGCGAATAAAAAGCAAAGGGGACTGGTTGTTCCCACCAGTCAGGGGAAGAGACTCTCCGGCAGGGAGATCTCCTCTGTTGTCGGGAAGTGGTGAGTCAGCTCAGCAGGGCTCCATCGGAGGTGTCGTCGTTGCAGGTCGGCTCAGCGTTACCCTCGTCGGATTCTTAGGTCCTGTGGCTACTTCTGAAGATCCAGTCCCAAAAGCCCTGCTTTTATGCAGAAAACCCCCATTCATTCAGCCTAGCTGTCAATCAACACATGCTAAGTGGTGAGCGGGAACGCTCACCACTTGGGCCAATCACTCCAGAGTGCAACCGGAGTTGGCAAGGCAACTCGGTCCAGGGTGCCTAAACCCCCTCCCACACCCCTGTGGTAACCCAGACAGAATGGCACCACTTTGGAGGGTCTCTGTACAGAGGCCCGCCAAAAGTGGAACAAAGGGCTCAACCTTTGGTTTAGGAGTCACAGAGACGGACACAGACGCCATTTTACAAACCGAGTTCTGGCAGAAAATACCATCCGATAAACTTATTTAGGATAAGTAGATCGGTGGTACGTTAGAGATTAACGAGAAAAAGTATCAATCTCCAACAATGGGACGAATCCCATAGGGTTATGTTCGGGGTCGAACATAACAAGTAGTTTCCACTGCCACCAGCCAAAACTCGACGAGGGGAGACGGGACAGTGCCCCCTCGAGTAACAGGTCCAGGAGTAATCAAATTACCCCTACTAGTACGTCCACAATAAGATGGTTTGTACTAGTCCTTGTTAGTAAATTTAGGTCTAGTAAAGCCAATGGTGACTTTACATGCCCGGGGAGACAGTAGTCAGTCCCCGGGTATGGAGTCTATGGTGGAGGTCCGCTAGGGCGCCCCAGTGTTACGGCACATAGGGTGCGGTGTAACACACATAGAAAAACATATGAGACCCTATGGAGTAAAAGACCCCATAGCCCATCAAACACATTGACATTTCAAAGTAATTACACACATACATGTCCAAGAGTGGGACGAAAAGAGTCTCACTCTTGGCAGGATGGAAAAAAACAAACTCCCGAAATCCAGCAAAGCTGCTGGGGGACTCACTAGGTTAGGAAATTCAGACTAAACAGAGAATTCTCCTTAACACTCGCCCCCCCCAGACTAAGGGACAGGAGGATTTAATCCACTCCTGGATGAATCTCATACCTCTAGTCGATGACATACATCCTAGAGAGACCATCAGCATTTTGGTGGTGACATCCTGACCTGTGCTCAATGGTGAAATCAAACCCTTGCAGGCAGATCGACCATCTCAATAGTTTTGGGTTTTCCCCTTTCATTTGCATTAACCATCTGAAGGGTTGGTGGTCAGTCTGAATGACGAAAGTAGAACCATACAAGTACGGCCTAAACTTCTTCAGCGCCCACACGATAGCAAAGCACTCTCTTTCGATTTTTGCCCACCTTGTTTCAGGATCCTTCAGCTTGCGGCTGATGAAGCAAACGGGGTGCTCCCTACCTTTCCCATCCAGTTGACTGAGTACGGCACCTATTCCTACATTCGAAGAATCTGTCTGCACAATGAAGTGTTGGCGGTAATCAAGAGCTCTGAGTACTGGGGCTTGGCAAAGAGCTTTTTTCAGGTTTTCAAAAGCCTGATTGCGCTCCTCGTTCCATTTAACCTTTTTAGGAAATTTGGGCGAGGAGATGACATTCAGTGGAGAAGCTATGGTCGCATACTTCTCTATGAAATTCCTGTAATACCCAGTGAGGCCTAGGAAGGCTCTCACCTGGGTTTGAGTAGTCAGTGTTGTCCAATTTTGCACAGCTTCAATTTTACTGAGCAAAGGCCTTATTTCTCCACCGCCTACCTCATGCCCAAGATAGACTACCTTACTCTGTCCAATTTGGCATTTACTCGCCTTTATGGTCAGATTGGCTCGTCCAAGAGCCTGCAAAACATCTCTCAGGTGGGTTACATGTTCTTCCCAGGAATTGCTGAACACTGCGATGTCATCCAAGTATGCCATGCAGAAGTCCTCCATCCCATTCAGAACCTGGTTTACCATCCGTTGAAACGTAGCAGGTGCATTCTTCAATCCGAAAGGCATTACCTTAAACTGGTATAGGCCAAAGGGGGTAGAAAATGCAGTTTTCTCCTTGGCATGGTCTGTCAGGGCTATTTGCCAATAGCCTGACGTCAAGTCAAATGTGCTGAGGAACTTGGCGGCGCCAAGTTTATCCACCAACTCATCTGTTCTTGGCAAAGTGTGGGCATCAGTCTTGGTGACTGCATTAAGAGCTCTATAAAATACGCAGAATCTAAATTCTTTAGATCCGGCCTTTGGTACTAACACAACTGGGCTAGACCATGGACTAGTAGAGGGCTCTATTACCCCGAGATCAAGCATCTTGCTGACCTCACCTTTGATGTGGGTTCGTATGTTTTCTGACATGCGGTATCCTCTGCTTTTGACTGGCAGACAGTCACCAGTGAGTATGTCGTGCTGGCCCCAAGGGGTCAAGCCTGGTGAAAGCGAGAACAGAGGGACAAACTGATTCAACATCGATTTGCACTCGTCTTGTTGCTTGGGTGTCAGATTGGAGGAGAGATTTACTCCTTCAATTTTTTCGTCTAAAGGCAAGCCTCTGAGGAGATGCGGAAGAGCTTCACTCTCTTCTTCTTCCTCGGATGATGCTAGAAGCAACGCTCCTACATCAGGTCGTGAGACATACGCTTTAAGTCGGTTGGTGTGAAAGACTGTCGGAGCCTCCTTGGGATTGCCCAAGTCCACCAGATAGTTAACCTCTCCGAGTTTACCCACTACTCGGAAGGGTCCCATCCACTTATCTTGCAAGGCCCTCTGCCTTGTTGGGATCATAATGAGAACGAGCTGGTCTTGAGCGAACTCAACCATGTTAGCCTTTTGATCGTGCCAGTGCTTGACCAATGCTTGTCCAGCTTTCAAGTTATCGCTTGCTTCCGTCATCATGTGCGACATTCTCCTCCGGAGACCTATCACGTAGTCAGTCACTCTGACTGGCTTGGGGGAAGGAGCACTCTCCAACCATTCCTTAATCAGGGCCAATGGACCTCTGACGGGATGACCATAGAGGAGTTCGAAGGGCGAGTAACCTACGCCCTCCTGAGGGACTTCTCTATAAGCAAATAGAAGGCATGGCAGTAGAAGGTCCCACTTGCGCTTAAGGGGTTCCTCTAAAGCACCTATCATGCTCTTCATGGTTCGGTTGAACCGTTCTACCAACCCATTGGTTTGTGGGTGGTAAGCCGTTGAGAACTTGTAAATTACTCCGCAGGTTTTCCACATGGCTTTCATGTAGTGGGACATAAAGTTTGACCCCCTGTCAGAGATTACTTCCTTCGGAAACCCGACCCTAGTAAAAATACCAAGGGGGGCCTTAGCCACAGCCGGAGCTGTAACAGTCCTCATAGGAATTGCCTCAGGATACCTAGTAGCATGGTCTACTACAACAAGTATAAACCTGTTGCCTGAGGAGGTTGGAGGATCAAGGGGACCAACGATGTCAATCCCTACTCTCTAAAATGGGACTCCCACGACTGGGAGAGGCACTAAAGGTGCCGCATTCTTGGAACCAACCTTACCAGAGATCTGGCAGGTGTGGCAGCTCCTGCAGTGTTTTTTTACTTCGGCCCCCATCTTCGGCCAATAGAAGTAGAGAGAGAGCCTTCCCTTAGTCTTCTTGAAACTCAAGTGACCAGCCAAAGGAATCTCATGGGCTAACTGCAAGAACTGTGGTCTGTTCTCTTGGGGTACTACAAGTCGTTTGTAGTCTCCAGGTGCAGACTCGGTCGGTTCACTGTAGAAGAGGCCATCTTCCCAGTGCAACCTGTATTTCCCAGGCTCTTGCCCTTCAGCCTGAGCTTCTGCCTGGTGGCGAAGACCTTCCAGAGTTCGACATTCTCTCTGTCCCTTACTGAAGTCTGCCCTGCTGGGTCCACCTTCTGCCAGTAAAAACTGCAGCTCAGGATGGTCAACAGGATCCAGATCTCCAATGAGTTCCTGGCCTTCCATTAGCTCTTCCTCAGAGTCTAATTCTACCACACAGGGTCGTACCTCCCTCTCAGCCTCGGCTGGAGGTGGAGTTACAGGTGTAACTGTGGACAACCGCGGGGAAGTCCGTGTTGGCTGCACTGGAATGCGGGCTGCTGGTTTCGGGGTAGAAGCCTTAGGTTTCCCTTTCGCTTCTGATTTCTTGGAGACAGCGGCCGACAATTCCAGTGGAGCAGGAGTGATATTGTTCTTCATCATCTCCTGGAGAGTACCGCGCATGGTCCTCTCTCTTGCAGGTCTGGTTAGCTCCTGTAACCGTTTACTAGGAGGTCTGGGAGTATGCGATACAACTCCGAGAGTTTTTAAATCGTTACCCAACAGTACGCGTCCTGGTACCTCACTCTGTATGCTGACAGGTATCTTCACAGTCATGTCGTTACACTGGATGAGAACTGGTAATTGGGGAAGCATCTGCACAGGCCCTCCAGCTAACTTGGTGAGGCATTTGGGTGCCTTAGCAACATCCTCAGCCTGAAAAAACGATTTATCCACCACAGTTATGCTGGCCCCAGTGTCCCTAATGGCAGGAGTCTCCTGACCATTCACCTGGACACTGTCCTTATAATACTCTTTAGTATTATCGGGGATAGAATTATAGACATCTAAATTCTGTTGTTCCCACAACCCCAGAGATACTAAAGAAACGCTGGCTGAGACTCCAATGGGTTCGTCAGCTAGCAGTAGAAAGTTTCCACTTGCCATTTGGACTTCCTCCTCTGGAGCGAAGGCTAAGGAGACAAGCTGGACCCCTGAAGGTTTACCCTTACATCTGGGATCTCCTTTCACGTGGTCAGTCGAGCCACAAACAAAGCATTTACCAAATGCTTTCTGGAATGGTGGCTTGTTCTGACCTCCTTCCGGTTTGGCACCAGAAAGCACATTATTCTGCTGTGGTTTTCCCAGTGGCTTACCCTTCTGGTTTTGTTTGGGGCCCTCTTTGGAATGTGAGTTATTAGAATTCTCTTTTGAGTCTTTTTTAGGCTGTTTTCCCTCATCCTTTTTCTGAGTTGCCCCAGAATCCTTAGGAGTAGCCCTGTTGGCAACCCACAATTCAGCAGCCCTAGCTAGCACCCTGGAATCCAATTCCTTCGAATCAGCCAAGTGCTGTCTGAGCTCAGGAGAACAGGCATCATAAATAGACTCCAACATAAAAAGATTCCTCATACCCTCATAAGTGTTCACTTTGTAACCCTTAATCCATCCCTCTAAGTTTTTCAACCCTTCACTCACCCAGGTAGCCCAAGGGGTACCATCATGCTTTTTGAGGGTTCTAAACCTCTTAAGATACTGGGAAGGGGTCTTCCCGAATCTAGCTATTAAAGCTAGTTTCACACTTTCGTAATCCGTCTTATCCGCCTCCCCCAACTCCATTACCACATCAGTCGCAACAGGAGGGAGCCTAGAGAACAACCAGGGGAGCAAAGCATTCCCGGTGATGTCCTGGAGCCCATGATTGTATTCAAACAGTTTCAACCAATCCAACACATCCAACCTCGTCTCATACATACCCACTAATTCCTTCGGCATCCGGGGTCTTTTGGGACTGGAGTTCCTAGAGGAACCAGAGGAGAGAGAAGCATTTTCCATAGACAACTTTTTCATCTCTAACTCGTGATTAAGTTCTATTTCCCTGAGTCTTAACTCAGCTTGCTTCTGCTCAGCCTGGGCATTCATCCGTCTGAACTCGAGCTCTTGGTTTCGTTCAGATTGAGCCAAGAACCATTTGTATTCTAGTTCGAGCTTCATTTTTTCAAGTTCAAAATAAGCAGGGTTACTTGTGGGACCTGGTATGGGCCCCATAGGCACAGCTGGTAAGGCGGGTAGAGGAGCAGGGGAGACAGTTTCGTTAGCCTCGCCGCCCTCGTCAGCCTCTTCATCGCTATCATCAGAATTACGATTCAGATCAACACCATCACTGTTATCTACAGTCGCTGGAGAGATTGGTTCCTCTGAACCACTACCCAGACTTTGGTTCGCCAGCAATCTCTCGATTAGTTCTAACTTCTTGCCTCTTACAGAAAGATTTGCTTGCCTACAGAGAGCTCGCAAACTCTCAGTATTTTCACCTGACAAGGACTCTTGACTGGAAGTTTCCATCGTAGACATGTTTTTTTTTTTTAAAGTTGCTTTTTGTGCAAAGTTTTGTGGTTAGTTATCCTACAGTGTCGAAAAGCACTCTAAACTGTATACTCGATACAAATCCCACCGCTGCCACCAGTGTTAGGCGGAAACCTGTGCAGTTCCCTCTGGGACCGCTGCAAAAGATTTAGGACTACAGGCGTTGGCGGTGAACCCACTTGGTAGCAGTCTGCACCACACAGATTCACTTGGTAGCTGTGGCTGAGCAGTTAGACCCCTCTCAAGAAAAGTTGAGCAGTATGTGGAGTATACAAAATAGGGCAATTCTTCACAGCAAGACAAGCAAACACGCAACGAGGCTTAGTGTAAAGATATTAAGGTATTTATTGATAACAGAACATCTATGAAAAACACTATGGCACTATCACAGCAAACAAATCAAACACAATCACTCTACGAAAAAGAAAACGATCAATCCCCCTAGCAATATCTCGACAACTCTAGGTTCTACCGGTACCACTTATTTTCAGACAGAGGTGTATACCTCAACCTAGATGACACTCGAATATTAGTTAGGACGGGAGAGAAAAAGATAGGCAGGTTACGAACTCAACGCAGTTCAATACTTCGCGGGTAAAATGCACGGCAAGAAGGCAAGAATCACAATAGAGCATAAAGTTCAGAGGCCAGGCCCACTCAGAGAGAGGCAAGGCGCGATGTCCCAAAAAGTCTCTAGCGGAGATTCATTCAAGTCTTTGTAGCAAATTGTTATCGGCAGATTGAACCAGTTCAGAACAATAAATGAGAAAAGCTTGGAGGCGATCCAACGGAAAGGAGAGGATTAAGACACCTCACTCAATCCGATCGAAAGGGAAGCCAGGCGGACACGGTACCTTGTTGTGGAGGACAGCTCCGGCGGGGGCAGTTGTTCCTGGTGGTGGATGCACGTCGGGTCTTTGCCAAGAGTAGAGAGGTTCTCGTCGTCGAAGAAAAGTGATGTCCGGTGCACCACCAGGGAAGAGACCAGCCGTGGAGTGCTCCGTCACAAGGCACCACCTTTTGGTCGCGGTACAGGGGTAGTGGCTATCCGGTTGCCGAGGTGCTCTGCACGGGCAATTCGACCACTGCGTCCTGAGACGAATAAAAAGCAAAGGGGACTGGTTGTTCCCACCAGTCAGGGGAAGAGACTCTCCGGCAGGGAGATCTCCTCTGTCGTCGGGAAGTGGTGAGTCGGCTCAGCAGGGCTCCACCGGAGGTGTCGTCGTTGCAGGTCGGCTCAGCGTTACCCTCGTCGGATTCTTAGGTCCTGTGGCGACTTCTGAAGATCCAGTCCCAAAAGCCCTGCTTTTATGCAGAAAACCCCCATTCATTCAGCCTAGCTCTCAATCAACACATGCTAAGTGGTGAGCGGGAACGCTCACCACTTGGGCCAATCACTCCAGAGTGTGACCGGAGTTGGCACGGCAACTCGGTCCTGGGTGCCTAAACCCCCTCCCACACCCCTGTGGTAACCCAGACAGAATGGCACCACTTTGGAGGGTCTCTGTACAGAGGCCCGCCAAAAGTGGAACAAAGGGCTCAACCTTTGGTTTAGGAGTCACAGAGACGAACACAGACGCCATTTTACAAACCGAGTTCTGGCATAAAATACCATCCGATAAACTTATTTAGGATAAGTAGACCGGTGGTACGTTAGAGATTAACGAGAAAAAGTATCAATCTCCAACAATGGGACGAATCCCATAGGGTTATGTTCGGGGTCGAACATAACAAGTAGTTTCCACTGCCACCAGCCAAAACTCGACGAGGGGGGATGGGACAGTGCCCCCTCGAGTAACAGGTCCAGGAGTAATCGAATTACCCCTACTAGTACGTCCACAATAATATGGTTTGTACTAGTCCTTGTTAGTAAATTTAGGTCTAGTAAAGCCAATGGTGACTTTACATGCCCGGGGAGACAATAGTCAGTCCCCGGGTATGGAGTCTATGGTGGAGGTCCGCTCGGACGCCCCAGTGTTACGGCACGTAGGGTGCGGTGTAACACACATAGAAAACCATATGAGACCCTATGGAGTAAAAGACCCCATAGCCCATCGAACACATTGACATTTCAAAGGAATTACACACATACATGTCCAAGAGTGGGAGGAAAAGAGTCTCACTCTTGGCAGGATGGAAAAAAACAAACTCCCGAAATCCAGCAAAGCTGCTGGGGGACTCACTAGGTTAGGAAATTCAGCCTAAACAGAGAATTCTCCCTAACAGTCCTAGGTGCCATTGATTGCACCCATGTGGCTCTACGTCCCCCCAGGGCATCAGAGCACATCTATAGAAACCGCAAGCACTGGCATTCCATCAAAGTGCAGGTAGTATGTGATGCCAAGGGAATCATCACCTCAGTATATGCCAACTATCCAGGGTCCACCCACAACAGTTTCATTTACAGAATGTCAACCCTAAACCGGACCTAGAAGCTGGGCGGCATGGCGATACATGGCTGCTCGGTGAGTATAAATGCCACAGCACATGCATGCATGCCAGACACTGAGTAATGTCACAACCCTACTAATGATACCCATCACCACCTCCCCAGGGGACAGTGCCTACCCTCTGAGCACCCACATGATGACGCCAATTCGGAACCCCACCACGCCACCCGAGGTAAGATACAACACAGCCCATATTGCAACCCGCGGCATAGTGGAGCGCACATTCGGAGTGCTCAAGTCACGCTTTCGCTCCCTTGACCGTTCTGGCGGGCAGCTGTTATACGCTCCCCCAGTAGTGTGCAGGATCATAGTGGCAGCATGTGTCCTGCACAACATTGCAACACGCCGGGGCCTGCCGGTGGACATGGTGGTGCCCCCACATCCCCAACCACATGCACGCCCGCTGCGCATGGGAGGGGAAAGGGCATGGGGTGAGGCAGCCCGAACGCAGATGGTGACTAATTACTTTACTTAGAATCACACCCCTGTAGAGTGCACACAGCCTTGCCACATACCAGCTGACAATCAATGATGATGACATAAGGGACAGTCAACTGTCACAACCATACCAGCCTGAGATTGGTCAGCTGGAAGTGTCACAATGTGTGCATCCCTACCTACAGAAACACCACCAATGCTGTGTCATCAAAAGACAAATATGCTGCCAAATGCATTAACCCCTTGCAAAATACAACATGAGAACAGTGCCATGTCACCCAACCCCTCCCCAGCACCGCCACCCAACACACCATGGCATGTCATGCTATGTGAGAGCAAACAAAGCAATCCCGAAAACATGACACAAGTGTCAAAAAGTACAGTGTCCCTAATGGAAACTGGCCACACACAATATGCTCCCAGTAATGTTGAACTAACAACACACATGACCAAATACTTACCAACAATACAATGCAGCTACACAAGCTCAAACATAACTAAAACATGACAGAACTAAGTTAAAGTAGTCGTAGTCTTACAACCTGAATATGCCACCACATCGCACCCTTCCAACTGTAGTCTTGAAGGCTTCAAAACATGTCTGTGTACTGCATACAACATGAACTCCATCTCCAAAGTAGACGGCCTTGTGAAGACATGAGGAATGAACCTGCAAATTCAGAGGGAGACATGGAAGCAGAAACATACATAATTCCAACATGCAGTGTACAATACAACAACAATATACACAAGGAATGTCTACACAGTATTGACTACAGACTGCCCACACAGCTCATGGGAGCCCAACATGGGGGCGTGGCTTGGAGCCGATGGAGAGCAGAAGCTGATCTGCCGGGCTCCGGCCGAGACGCCGCTTCCTGATCCTTTTTCTCCGGTACAAGAGTGGTTGCAGCCAGCGGAAAAGCACGCATCGGCGGGGGAAGTGCTCCCCATTAAGAATTACTCGAGTGCTGGAATTTTCAGGGCCCCCGTGAGGAAGAGTGGGCTCCGGATCCCACCCTCCCCTCCGCCGCGCATTGATCCAAGATGGCGCCTGGCACAGCTTCACGCAGCCCCTGAACCAGCGTCCCCTGACGGAGCGCTTTGGGGATCGGCTACATGGCCGGGGGGGGCGACCCCTGTCTGACACTGGTTCGGAATCGGCACAGGCCCCCAGGCCCCTGACTCCGTTACCCCTGGGCTGGCCCAATTTATGCAACGCGGACTACAACTAGAACCACGTGGATGGCATCACATAAAGAGAAACTCGCCACCTCTGAGAAGCAGCACCCCGCCCCACGGCCATCACCCGAACGACCTGATTCCAGCCGAAGCACTCGGGAGCCCTGAAACTCAAGGTGCGTGAGCCTACATAATACCCTTTGGTGGGCCCCTGACCACCACCGCACCCTTGGGCCGCCTGCACTTGGCTCCCCTGCGTCCAGCGGCTTCAAGATGGCCACCAAGAACAAGAGCAGGGCCGCCACCATGGACTCCTTTGTCTCGACCAAGGCGAAGACCTCCACCCAGCCCAGACCTAGCCTCTCCGAAAACACTCATCCGAACGAAGGGGAGGTCAACGACAATCGCTCTCAGATATTGGATGCCATTGCCTCACTGAGAACCCACATTGACTCCAAGATTGATGAGTTCAAAATAGACATACAACTCATCCACCAGGATGCCCGCAACTTGACAGAGAGGGTAACGACCGTCGAGAATTCCACGACGGAGCTGTCCGGGGCCACCACAACCCTGAAGTCCGAAGTCTCCGATCTAAAGAGGAGGGTCGCCTTCCTGGAGGAAAGGGCGGAGGTAGCCGAAGGACGGGCCAGACGGGGGAACATCAGGATCCTGGGTATCCCGGAGGGAACAGAGGGCCTAAACACCACATCCTATGTCGAAACCCTTCTGCTACAAGAGATCGGGGCCGGAAAACTAACCCAAGGCTTTGCGGTCGAAAGGGCACATAGATCCCTCCAGAGACGTCCTCCCCCCGGCTCGCATCCACGGCCAATAATAGCCAAAATATTGAATTTTCAAGATAGAGAAACCATCCTACGGCACTCCAGGGAAGCAGGTCCCATTGAAAGGGGGGACTCAAAAATTACTATTTACCCCGACTACACCCAGAAAGTGCAGAGGGAAAGGAACTCATTCGTCCAGATCAAGGCGAAGCTTCGGCAACTGGACATTAAATACAGGCTGTTGTACCCCGCGCGCCTGAGAGTTGTTTATAATGGGCGAGCGATATTTCTCGAAAACCCGGAGGCAGCCAATATGTGGCTAGAAGATAATAACCTAGCCGATGGCAAGGATCCTCCTCGGAATGAGGATTAAGTCCCGAGTCTCCTCGCACCACCAGTAACCGGACCCCAGCAGGTAATCCAAACAACAGTTTAACTTACGGAAGCGGCCCTCGCACGGCCCTGCCGCCTCGCACCAACCCTACCCCCAGCAGAAAATCCAATTGGGCCAGTTCACCGCCCGACCCAGCTCACGCCCGATTCCCGGATGGGTTCAGACGGCTCGAGAGCGCCTGAGCACCGCGACAGTGTTGTAGTCACTGGGCGCACCAGTTTATGTTATGTTATTAGTTTAGTTGGTTTTGCAGTCTACGAATCATCAATGTTGGTAAAGTACAAGATGGTGGCAAGTTACGACACAAGACTTCATGAACCAGGGGCCCCCCGCCCGCAGAACGCCACCTGTGGTTCGTTGTGCCACCGGGCCAGCGGGCCAGAACTCCAAGACGAATTCAGAACACCGATCCGATGGCGTCGCAACTCGTTGTGATGACATGGAATGTGAGGGGAATAGCTTCATACCTCAGAAGGAACCGCGTACAGTCCTACCTCAGGAGGAAGAAGGTCTCGATTGCGCTATTACAAGAGACCCACCTTACAGCGGACTCCATGTCTAAGTTAACAGATCGATGGGATGGGACCACGAGGGGGTCTCCCTACTCCAAATATGCGAGAGGCGTACTGATATGGGTGAACCCGAATGTGCCTTTCCAGCTAGAAGGCTGGGATTCTGACAAGGAAGGGAGATATACATCAATGTGGGGCACCATAGAACAAACCCCAGTGTGCTTCATTAACACATACTTTCCGCAGCATGGAATCCCGTCATACTTAAGCACGTTGAGTGCTAGACTGGCACAACACCGAGGCAGGACCTTCGTGTGGGGGGGAGACTTCAACTGCGTCATGGACTTAAGCAAGGACAGATCACGCCCTCCTCCTCAGCCAAGCAATCCCGCATCCTCCTCCTTGACGGAAACACTCGACCAGCTCAACCTGGTGGACATCTGGAGAGTGCAACATCCAGAGGCCAGAATTTACTCGCACTACTCAGCTCCACATGGCGTCTACACAAGGATCGACTACTTGTTTGTTGATAAGGAACAATCTCCACTGGCCACATCCACTGAATATTTGGGAGATCGATCTCCGACCACTCCCCGCTCGCCATGCATTGGCAGCTGCGTGGACCCAAACCTCCAATTCCCATGTGGAGGATGCCTACAGCAGCGTTGGATGATCCAGAGTTCAGAGAGGACCTTGCTGAGAAGCTAGAGGAATATGTAGCAATCAATAAGGGATCGGTGGCTACCTGGTCCACACTGTGGGAGGCCATGAAGGTGGTTACCAGGGGAGAAATCATTTCAAGAGCGGGCGGAACCCGCAGACAACTACAGTCCTCTCTTGAGGCCCAGGAATTAGAGATCGCAAGACTAGAGTCCACCCCTGACATTTCCTCAGAGTCCGAGAAGATCCTTAAAACCGCCCGTATAAAATGTCAGGAATCATGGGTCAGACTGGAGAAATTTGACTTCGCAACACATACCGCCAGATCCCACAGCGAGTCTGACAAACCCGGCAGATTGCTTGCCTGTCTCTGCAAGCGGGAACACCCTAAACACCTGCCAACGGAGATAAAGGACGAAAAAGGAGTAACACACAAGACGCAGATGGAGATCAACGAGACTTTTGCTAAGTTCTACTCCAAATTGTATGCCCACGAGTCCCAGGTGCCCGCCGCAGAATTAATCGAAACATTGGAGGAGATAGGCCTCCCTCAAATCTCCAGCGAGCAGAGGGAGGAACTGGACTCGGAAATCACTTCCGAAGATGTGACAGCGGCCATCAGATCGCTCGCTAATGGCAAAGCCCCCGGCAGTGATGGTCTCCCGCCCGAATTCTACAAGACCTACGAACCCATTCTCACCCCCATCCTCCATGAAGTTTATCAAGAAGCCTACACAAATGGCATCCTGCCCAACACCATGAAAGAGACCATAATTATTCCAATGCTCAAGCCGCACAAGTCACCCACCGATTGTGATTCTTATCGACCCTTGGCCATGCTGAATTACGACAGCAAGATCCTCACTTCTATACTAGCCAATAGACTCGCTAGAGTGGTAGGATCCATAATTCACGAAGATCAAAATGGATTCGTCCCAGGACGCAACACCACGGCCAACCTCAGGAGACTACAACACATCATCGCCGAAACCCACGACCGAGAGGAGGACCTGGCGATACTGTCACTTGATGCCATCAAGGCCTTCAACTCTATCTATTGGGAGTGGCTTGTGGAGGTTTTGAGGGGCTTCGGCTTTGGTGCGGGCTTCATCAGATGGTTCCAGGTACTTTATAATTCGCCAATGGCAAGGGTTAAAACAGGCAGAATTGTCTCGGGATCCTGGGCAATACAAAGGGGCACGAGACAGGGGTGCCCACTCTCGCCCATGCTGTATATATTGGGCCTAGAACCAATAGCCATATACTTTCGCCAACAGTTTTTTGATGCGGGCATTAAGGTGGGCAACGTTTACAACATAATTTCATTATACGCGGATGATGTACTTCTCTACTTGAGGAACCCTGAGCTCAACGCACCCACAACGCTAGAAGTTCTCGACAATTATGCAAAGTACTCAGGGATACGATTCAGCAGACACAAATCAACTGCATTCCCCCTAGCTAGCCTGAGAGGCATTGCAGTAGACGACCTCCCGCCTATCGGAATACAGTGGCAACCTGACAAGTTCCGGTACCTGGGAATCAATGTGGGTCACACCCCGCTACTCACACACGAACATAACACTATAGCAGCAGTCACCGGCCTTCGGCGTTCAATCAAATTTTGGTCCAAACTACCACTGTCAATGGTGGGTAGAGCGGCGATTGCCAAAATGATAATCCTTCCTCGATTCCTGTACTTCTTTGCCAATATTTGCCACTACGTTCGCCCGCCTTTCTTCAAGACACTAGAGGCCATCATCAAGTACTTCTTGTGGGGTCCGCGCAGACACAAGCTCACACTGGCCACGCTGTCTCTCCCACATAAGGAAGGCGGAATAAAACTCCCAGACCTTCACCTTTACTACTTGGCGGCCCAGCTCAGTCACATTACGAAGTGGCTGTCTGATGACACATCGGCCGAACTGGAACTACTCAGGCAATCTTCCACAAACTTAATCCCCAAAGAAACTCTATGGTTTCCCCCTCGGCTACCTCCCGAAACTCCGCTGATTGTCAAGCTGGGCAGGCAGATATGGGCCAGGGCCTGTCACATAAGGCAAATGAAACATCCGTACTCACCGGATAACCCCATAATGGTGGATGTGTGCAAGTCGGAGGCGGAACTTCCCACTCCCAGGAGATGGGAGGAAGCAGGCATATATACATGGGGAGACATGTTCACTGATGGGGAATTCAGGGACTTCGAGTCGTTACAGAACATTGAAGGACTATCCAAGGGCCAGTTCCTCTGGTACCACAGGATCAAACAGATTGCTAAGAAGCAGTGGAACAGTTGGCCGGAAGAGCCCACCCCAGACCCACTGCTACAGGAAATGCACGACCTCTCAGATGGATGGAGACCAGTTTCCAGACTTTACAACAGACTCATAGACAAGCCTAACCCCAAAGGTCAGGCACTGAAGGCGAAATGGGAGGCAGATCTTGAATCACCACTTACTGACAAGGAATGGGAGAGAGCACTGATCTACCCCAAGAAAGTGTCCCGGAATTCCAGATTCGGACAAATACAGCTGAATGTCCTTTACCGGACATATATGACTCCCCACAGGATTGCCTCATTCAACCCGAAAATACCCCCGACGTGCCCATGGTGCGGAAACGACAAGGCAGACATGATCCACATGTTCTGGTCCTGCATCAAAGTGAAATCACTCTGGTTCAAAGCCAAACAATCCTGCGCAGAAGCTGGCATGGTAAGATACGACTGGACGCCCGGAGAGTGCCTACTAGGTATATATCCTAGACCGGGCAAATTTAAACATTTGGTGAAACTAATGGACATCTCATGCATTTTGGTCAAGAGAACAATAGCGATGGCCTGGAAGACTCCAGCGGGCCCCAGCCATGCTCGGTGGCTGAGCGAGCTGGCGAGATGGACGACTGCCGAAACCAGGGCCTGGCAAGACGGGATCACAACCAGCGGAGAAGCCACAAGTGGAACCCTGGACTCCTGGAAAGCCCTCCTGAGTGACATGCGTTTCAAGGCAGACTATAAGCCTCCCTGAGGGACTGTAGCGTCCTACAACACCCGATTTTTCATACTGATACAGAGATGGAATTACCCGAATCTGTTCCCCTCGCTTCCTGTAACATCGGAACTATAATTTTTACTTGCCACCAAACATCTCATAATTAACGCTACATGTAGACTGCTGTTGTTTTGGTTGTTCTCAAGTTACTTTTTTTTTGTTGTATCGTTTCTTTATTACCACACTTGTAAGTTTGTAACGTTTCTCACTTTCTTGAAAAAACCAATAAAATACTTTACAAAAAAAAAAAATGGGAGCCCAACATCACTGTGTACATCACTGTCACTTGGTCACACCCTTTGCAAGCCCATGGAAACGGGAAGCAGGAGGGATGTGTGTCTCACGAACCCAAGCATCGAACCCAAACTCAGGACAAGCCTGCATGTGCCCAGCCGGAATACAGTGGATGCCCACGGAAGCCACACAAGGCAACACGCTGCCAAAAAAAAATTAAAAATTAAAAATTAAAAAAAAATAATAAAACATTTTTTTTTAAAATGGCCTTGTGGGGGCCGGTGGGGGGGGGGGGAAACCCAGGAGGTCCGAGGACAAGGTGCGCACCAACAGCCGCCTGTGTGGATGTTGGGAAAAAAAACACCTCCATGGGTTCATGGCCTGCACGGCTATGCCAATGTGGGAGAACTGCTGCTGTCGCTCTCATTACCCTCTGCTGCTGCCACAGGAGGTAATGGTGCTATGGGAGGCAGCCCACGCAAAGCCCTGGTATGGTCCTCCGTTGCAGCAAGCATGCGGGTGTGGAAGGTCTCGTTCTGGAGGATTATAGTGCGGAGATCCCCATGCAGCACCTGACGTGATGCCCGGATCTCCTCCCGAGTTGCCTGCATCTCAGCTGAGAGTGAACGTGTGAGCCGCTCCAGCTGCTGTTCTGTCCTCAAGTTAGTGGAAGACTCAAGGTCAACAAGAGTCTCCCTGAGGTGATGGAGTTCTACCCTCAGGGCTGAGGCCTGGGACTCTATTGATATCGATTGGCGTAGAGTCTCCAGTGCCGCCCGTCTGTCCCTGTTGGACGCCAACATGTCCTCCCTGTGTGATTGGCAAATGGAGTCTTTTGCCTGCTGTAGTAGCTCCATCTGCCTTTCAGGGGGGACAATGGAAGTGGCCACCCTCTCCATTGCTTGAGCCATCATCTCAACTGATGCTGCCTGCTGGGTTGCCATACCGTACATGGATTGTTCCCATGCGGTATTGCCTGGTGGCGTACGGCCACCACGTCGGCGGGCACCACACCTGTTTTCTGTGCCGGCACTGCCTGAGGCTGCAGGACTGCATTCCCCCTCTGATCTGTTGGCCCAGGAACAGGATCAGATGTTGTGGAGTGTGACCCTGCACCTGTAACCGCCAAAGGCTGACTAACCAACACTGACATCCCCATAGAGGGTTCTACCCCTGGTGCAGGTGGGTTGTACAGAACAGAACCCCTTCCAGAAATACTTACCTGCGACGCCACATAGGTCTCATCATCCGAATCAGCAGCTGAATAGAGGTCTGGGGAGGTGCACCCAGAGACACCCCTGGACAGAATCGTCTGCAGCAAGAGTGGGTTCTCACCCACCACCACACCGCATCCCCCACTGGTGGCCGGTTGTGCCTCAGGTTCCTCCTGGGTCTGCGCCATCTCCTCAACCTCAACAGCATCAAGTGCGTCATCCCCTGCAAAAACATGAAAGACAAAAAATGGAAACAGGCATTAGCACCATAGCACACAAATAGGCCTGACAAGCTACAGAGCCAGTACACGATTTACACATGTCCCACATGACTATAACCCTCCCATGCATGCACTGTCACAGAGTTGGAAGGAGAGGCAAAAGTCAGACACTGATGACACCAAGATGGAAGAGCAACACATTTGCTGCATGCTGGGTAGCAGTGCCATCACACATTGGCCTGTGAGTGGCATGTCCTATACACATAATTGACACATGCCATCACACAGATGGCATGTACCATAGCCATGGTACATTCCACAAGTACATCCATATGTCAGTGAATGAGTACTGTCACCCATCCATGTGAGATGGACATGAAGAGATGAAAAATGCCACATAGTGTGAAAAGATATGCCATGTGCCACACACTGCAACACATCCAGTGTACAAAAATACAGCGATTGCAGGGCCATGTACACATCAATGGTTGTGCACTTCAACATGACAGGAAACAACAAGCATGTTCCACATTCAAACAGGCCCAAAAACATCATGTGATGAGGACAATACTCATTCAGCCTGAATGGTCAAATCATTCAACTACCAAGGTGACACATGTGGGCCAATGTGGGGTTCTTCAATGACAGAAGCATGTTACATATGTCCCAATAAGGCTGAGGAATGTGTTGCAAAAGTGGGAGAATTGAAACAATCAGCCTGAAAGAACACTTAAAAATACAAACAATGTTGTTGCATGATGCCACCTCAAGGGCAACTGCCGTAATGTTGCGCTAAATTATTACTGTGGGCAGAATGGATAGTGTCACACCCAAATTCAAGGCCGCAGAATGTTTTGGATGAAGCACATGGGTGACCCATACTACTCAGTCACACACACCCTCACCTGCAACTCAATCAGAACCCAAACAACATACACATGCATTACACACACATGCCTGGGCACTCACCGGACAATGTGTCATAATGGGGTAGTTCTCCCACACCTCGGATCTGTTCCTCTGTGACGAAGGTCCCAGCAACAGACTCATGTTCAGTGAGTTCGTTGTCCTCTTGTGGAGACCCACCGCCAGTCACCAGAGTAGCGGCATGACTTGAGGCCAGCTTGTTCTTTGCTCTGCGTTTCAGGTCGTTCCACCGCTTGTAGCAATCATCAGCTGAGCGCCTCACAAATCCAAGGGCACTTATGTGGTTGGCGATGGTCTGCCAGTGTGCCTTACGTTGACCAGGTGTGGTCTTGGACCCTGCAGTCACCACCATTTCGTGGCTATGTGCCAACACATAGCTCACAAGTGCATCAAGTTCCGAATCATTGAAGCAAGGCTTCCTTGAGGTACCGGAGTGTGTAACCGTGCCTGGGGTCTCAGCCTGTCGTGCCAGAGCACCCTTCTTCCTCTTTTTAGAAGGTGGAGCGGAGCCAGAGTGGCTAACGCCGCTCTGGTCAGTAGGGGCAGAATCACCGGTGGACTGGTTGTTGGAATGTGCGAATGCACATTGACCATAGGACTTGGTGCAGGCATTGTCTGAAGTGTGATGTTGGCAGGGGGAACATCAGTATGATGGACCAGGACCGACACTGTCCTGGCTGGGAGAGTCAGAGCTGGGGCGGATGGAGCTGCAGCTGCCCCTGCAGCCTCACCACCCTGCATACTTGGGGCAGCAGATGACATAGCTGTCCCAGATCCACGTGGCTTGGTGACAACTTGCACCGCCACACGTGGCTTAGACTTGCTGACTTGGAAGTCAGCCAGGGAGTCATCCTGTGCCAGGTCAGGTTCCACAATGGGCTGGTCCAACAAGGGCTGAGCTGGCATGGTCTCAGCCATGTTTCCCTCAACCATGGGGGGGGCATGGGTGTCCCTGATTGGTCCTCCACACATGGGGGTATAGGGGCAGCCTGCAAATCCCGGGCACGTCCCCTACCGCGCCCACCACGTCCACCTTTTGAAGGTCGGCCACCTTTGCCTCCCTTACTGCTTGGTCGCTTCCCAACCATGGCACTGATGTTGTTGTGCGTATGGGAGGAGCAGTAAACTATTGTCCTGGGCAATTGGGGGTCAAAGGGGTAGGGTACTAGATGGAATTCGTACCCTAGTGCTCTAACAAGGCTGTCTGTGACCCCTGGGGGAAGATGAAGGGTGACGCAATGCACAGGCAGCCCAAAAACAAAAATAAACGTGCACGCAACCCCTCGTAGACCACGTGCATGGAAAAATGAACCCACACTACGCTGTGGCATGCAGAAACACAAAAATAAGCATACGTGTGATACACACAGCCTACAATTACCTCTGAAGGGGTACGCAACACATGGGGCAAGCACAGTTGCTAGGTACGTGCGGAACTCACCGTCTGCCTGGAAAAAGAATGTGAAAAATATGCGCGTGTGCGCGTTGGCAACACCCCCACCAAAAGAAGAATTGTACGCTGTCTGAGGAGACAGGACAAAAGGAGAAGTGAACACTGTTTGAGGAAACAGGCCCAAAAAAAGTAAAAAAAATTAAAGCTGTCAGAGGTAACAGGGAGTACGAACTTGAAACGCTGTGAAGTAATCGCAATTGAACCTACAAGAAGTACAGAATCCACCCACTCGCTCTCCACAAAAAGCACGTACAAGGAAATGGCGTCCTACACGTACCTTTTAAACCGGCCCACACGTACACGTCAATTACGCGTGTACTCACCCTTTCCTCCAATTACACGCGCTGACACTCGGACGTGCAGCTTTTTCACGTGTGCTCTGCCATGACGTGCTATGAGGGAAACACCCATGCGCGTCACGTCACAGACGCACTTACGCGCTAAGGGCCTTTGGTCCAATGAAATCGCGTATGGGCGCTGACGCGCTTATTCGCTAAGGGCCTTTCCTCAAATTACACACTGACGTGCAAGATTTTCACGTGCCAAATCACTCCATATCAAGCTGGCCACGCGTTCACACACGGAAGACCACGCTCCTGCCCAGAAGGCCGAATTACTGCCCCACAGAGCCCCAAACACGCTCCCACCTGCCATCTACTGCTGCCTGATTTCCTGCTGCCCACATGCCCTGCTATTTGCTGCCTGCACGTCAGCCAGGGGTGCTGTTGCTGTGACCACCCCTGCTGGAACTGAAGACTCCTGACTGGGATTCCATCGCTCCACAACCCAGCCCCAGGACCCAGTTGCCCACCCACTCCTGCCTCTGGGGTTGCCATGTCCAGCACTACACCATCTGGCGGCACTGGCAACCCCCAGCCAGAGAGGCAGAGGGCCACCAGCTTCACTGCCACCAAAGCTGGTGCCCTGGTGGAGCAAGTCCTGGGGCAGTATGATGCCCTCTTCGGAAGGTTGCGCGCCGAAAAGGAAGGACGGACCAGGATCTGGACGGACATCGTGACTGCCATCAACGCGGAGGGGGTGGCAGTCCGCGAATTCCATCATGTCAAGAAGCAGTGGGAGGACTTCAGGTCCAGGACCCTCAACAAGGCCCGGTGCCTCTTGAAGGCAGCGGATGCTAAGGGGCTCCGGGCCACCTGTCGGAAGACCAAATGAGGGTCCTGGAACACGTATGCCCAGCGCTCCACGTTCAGGTCCTTGAGAGGCACACCCATCTGGAGTTGAGCGGTAAGTGTACACGCATATTGATTGGAAGCTGTGCGTGTGGTGGTGTGCCAGTAGTGTGCAGGTTGCACATGTGGTTTTGTAGGGCCATGTATGGATGTGTATGTACAGGGCCGTGAGGCTGACACATCCGAGTCCTTTCATGTGTGAGACACATGGATGGTGTATTTGTGGGTAAGCATGCAGGCCAAATGCAGATGTGTGAGCACACATGTTTGAATGACTGTGTATGTCAGTTGTCAAGGTTGTGGTGTCAGACATGGATGTTGGTTCCAGCTGCATGTATCTGCACTGTGTACATGTGCATGTATGTGTATCTGACAAGTGTGCAACTGTCATACAACATGGATGCATGTGAGACTGATATGTAGAAAACTGATTGCCAGATGTGACATGGATGCCAATCTCATCACTGCAACACTTGGTGGAGGTGTACACATGCATGTAAGTGTGGGTGCGTGTGTGCATGTCTAGTGCACTCCCTGTATCTCATGTGATGTCTGGCTCACCTTTGGCTGCTCATGCTGTTGTATGTGTATGGATGGTGCTGGCTGTTGCGATATGGCTGTGGAATAGCTCATGTGTGTGATATGAAATGACATGTGTGTTGGGGATTGTGATGCCATGTCTGAAGTTTGACAATGACACTCGTGTGCAACTGTCATGTGTGTATGAGTCCATTGTACAGTGCCCTGATGCCTGTGTCCTATCTCTCCCTGTCTGCAGCGTCGACTGATGAAGAGGGCGGAGAGGGTGCTGTGGAGCACAGCGGCAGGGATCGCACCACCAGCCGGAGACGCAAGGCCCGGCTCCCCTCCCAGGTTGTCATCTCGTCGGGGAGTGAGGAGTCCGGTGCCGCGTCCCAGGTCGCAGCTACCGAGGGGAGGTCCAAGTTGGACTCCTCCGCAGCAGAAGGGGCAGCTGAGACCACACAGGGCCCAACGGAGCAAGATGGCACGGAGTCATCCAGGTTGGCGGGGGGTTTGGTGGAGGAGGAGGCCATGCAAGGGACAGAGACGGGTTCTGGAGGTGGGATTCCACTGCTGCTAGTGGTGCAGTGCAGGGGCAGGGACAGGAGGCAGCACAGGCTGCCGCGGAGGTGCCTGTGTGTAATCCTGTCCCTGATCCTGTGACTGCATCATCTTGCACCAGCAGGGATACCTACGTCCAGACCCGTTTTCAGGCAGGGGATGAGCTTACGAAAACTGGCCTTCCTCTGCCTGCGGACGTGGCTATCCGGGACCGGGTTGAGCCTGTCCTGGGTGGTGTGGCGTTGCGTCAACGGCCCATGTGAGGCGAAATGCAGTCTTTTCATGGGGAGACTGCATGTCGTCTAGAATGGCTCGTTGACCATGTCGACCTACTGGGACAAGTCACCAGGGCCGGATTCCTCCATTTGCTGGGCCTTGTTCCGACCCCCTCCTCAACTGAACCCCCTATGCGCCAGTCGTACTCCGTGCCATCTTCCCATCCATGTGTCACCTGGGTGCCCTGTGGAGCTGCCTCTGACCCTGCGGCCAGGCTGGTGGAGGACACATCCCTGCCACAGTCGGGAGTCGGACGTCCAGCAGGGGTGGCCAACTCAACAACTGCACCCCAGCCAGAGGAGGATGTGCAGGCAGCAAGAGCCAGGGCACAGGCAGAGGAACAGCAGCAGCAGCATCAGGGTGGGAGCCATGATGGCTCGGGGCCTTCGTCATCGGAGGGGCAGGCATCGGCCAGAGGGCAGGAGGACCCAAGACGGGAAGTGTCTTCCGTGTGGCAGTGGTTAGGCCATGCCATAGATGCGGAGCGGCAGCGGGCAGAAGAGGCACGGCTCATGATGGTCTGGGCGGAGAACTCCATGCGGAGGGCCCTGAGGCGGGCCCAGTGCCTCGAGGCAATTCGCAGGGAGTTGGAGGAGAACATGTCGTCGTCCCTGCGAACCCTCGGGGCCATGGAAGAGGACCGCCTCCGGGACATTGAGCAGGAGTCCGATGATGCCCTGGCCCGGGACATCCAAAAGTGAGCCATCGGACTAGCCCGCTGCCCTTGTAAATAGTTAGATAGTGTTAGGTTTCCTTTGGTTTTTTCTTTATTTTGGTTGCGCTTGGACAATGCACCACGTTTCTGCATATAGTTTTTCATTAGGTAGTATTTTTGATAGGTTTCATTTCTTCAGTTGGGATCATGGACCCTGGATTGTTCATCTGTATATAGTTCACTATTGGATTCATTTCTTTTTTTTGGATTTCCCCATGGAGCAATGGTTTCACTTTTGTTTTTCGCTTGGATTTGCTTTGTTGGACTGTGACTTTGGACACCTTTCCTTTGGATTATGATTTCTTGTTTCTCATTATTTTATGGGCATGCAGCTTTTCTTTTTTAATTCCCATTGTTGTTTGTTTGATTTTAATTCCATTCATGTTGCGTTTAATACATTTTTTTCTTCATACTTCGATGTGTGGTATTATCTCATTGGTTTCATGCATGTCATGATATGGGTTTTCACATTCACTTGCAACCATTGTGTGTGTGTGACGGACATGTGTTCATTTACATACTTGCCATTGGGGTTGTATCATGTAATTGCCTTTTCTATGTGGGTGGATGCAATACTTGGTTGGGCCTTTGGGCTGGGGAGGCTGGCCATAAGGGCCATGATTGAGGATCGTCATGACCTGGGGGCAAGGGGACATGAGTGGGTGCCTGCTGGCAGGTGCCCTGCACTGCTGGGGGGTGGGGGTGCAAGGGGACATGAGTGGGGGCGTGCTGGCAGGTGCCCCTGACTGCTGGGGGGTGGGGGTGCTGGGGGACATGAGTGGGGGCCTGCTGGCAGGTGACCTGCACTGCTGGGGGGTGGGGGTACAAGGGGACATGAGTGGGGGCCTGCTGGCAGGTGCCCCTCAGTGCTGGGGGGTGGGGGTGCTGGGGGACATGAGTGGGGGCCTGCTGGCATGTGCCCCTCAGTGCCGGGGGCGTGGGGGTGCTGGGGGACATGAGTGGGACATGAGTGGGGGCCTGCTGGGGGCGTGGGGGTGCAAGGGGACATGAGTGGGACATGAGTGGGGCCCTGCTGGCAGGTGCCCCTCCGTGCTGGGGGGTGGGGGTGGTGGGGGACATGAGTGGGGGCCTGCTGTCAGGCGCCCCTGACTGCTGGGGGGTGGGGGTGCAAGGGGATGTTAGGGAGAATTCTCTGTTTAGGCTGAATTTCCTCACCTAGTGAGTCCCCCAGCAGCTTTGCTGGATTTCGGGAGTTTGTTTTTTCCATCCTGCCAAGAGTGAGACTCTTTTCCTCCCACTCTTGGACATGAATGTGTGTAATTCCTTTGAATGTCAAGGTGTTCTATGGGCTATGGGGTCTTTTACTCCATAGGGTCTCATATGTTTTTCTATGTGTGTTACACCGCACTCTACGTGCCGTAACACTGGGGCGTCCTAGCGGACCTCCACCATAGACTCAATACCCGGGGACTGACTACTGTCTCCCCGGGCATGTAAAGTCACCATTGGCTTTACTAGACCTAAATTTACTAACAGAACTAGTACCAACCATCTTATTACGGACGTACTAGTAGGGGTAATTCGATTACTCCTGGATCTGTTACTCGAGGGGGCACTGTCCCGTCCCCCCTCGTCGAGTTTTGGCTGGTGGAAGTGGAAACTACTTATGTTCGACCCCGAACATAACCCCATGGGATACGTCCCATTGTTGGAGATTGATCCTTTTTCTCGTTAATCTCTAATGTACCACCGATCTACTTATCTTAAATAAGTTTATCGGATAGTATTTTCTGCCAGAACTCGGTTTGTAAAATGGCGTTTGTGTTCGTCTCTGTGACTCCTAAACCAAAGGTCGAACCCTTTGTTCCACTTTTGGCGGGCTCTGTACAGAGACCCTCTAAAGTGGTGCCATTCTGTATGGGTTACCACAGGGGTGTGGGAGGGGGTTTAGGCACCCTGGACCGAGTTGCCTTGCCAACTCCGGTCGCACTCTGGAGTGATTGGCCCAAGTGGTGAGCCTTCCCGCTCACCACTTAGCATGTGTTGATTGACAGCTAGGCTGAATGAATGGGGGTTTTCTGCATAAAAGCAGGGCTTTTGGGACTGGATCTTCAGAAGTTGTCACAGGACCTAAGAATCCGACGAGGGTAACGCTGAGCCGACCTGCACGACGACACCTCCGGTGGAGCCCTGCGGAACCGACTCACCACTTCCCGACGACAGAGGAGATCTCCCTGCCGGAGAGTCTCTTCCCCTGACTGGTGGAAACAACCAGTCCCCTTTGCTTTTTATTCGCCTCAGGACGCAGTGGTCGAATTGCCCATGCAGAGCACCTCGGCAACCGGATAGCCACTACCCCTGTACCGCAACCAAAAGGTGGTGCCTTGTGACGGAGCACTCCACGGCTGGTCTCTTCCCCGGTGGTGCACCGGACTTCACTTTTCTTCGACGACGAGATCATCTCTACTCTTGGCAAAGACCCGACGTGCATCCACCACCAGGAACAACTGCCCCCGCCGGAGCTGCACTCCACAAAGAGGTACCGTGTCCGCCTGGCTTCCCTTTCGATCGGTTCGAGTGAGGTGTCTTAATCCTCTCCGTTCCGTTGGGTCGCCTCCAAACTTTTCTCATTTATTATTCTGAACTGGTTCAATCTGCCGATAACAATTTGCTATAAAGACTTGAATGCATCTCCACTAGAGACTTTTTGGGACATTGCGCCTTGCCTCTCTCCGAGTGGGCCTGGCCTCTGAACTTTACGATCTATTGTGGTTCTTGCCTTCTTACTGTACATCTTGCCCGTGAAGTATTGAACTGTGTTGATTTCATAACCTGCCTATCTTTTTCTCTCCCATCCTAACTAATGTTAGAGTGTCATCTAGGTTGAGGTATACACCTCTGTCTGAAAATAAGTGGTGCCGGTAGAACCCAGACTTGTCGAAATATTGCTAGGGGGATTGATCGTTTCTTCTTCGTAGAGTAATTGTGTTTGATTTGTTTGCCGTGAATTCGCCATAGTGTTTTTCATAGATGTTTCGTTATAAATAAATACCTTAATATCTTTACACTAAGCCTCGTTGCGTGTTTGCTTGTCTTGCTGGGAAGAATTGCCCTATTTTGTATACTCCACATACTGCTCAACTCCTCTTGAGGGAAGTCTGACTGCTCAGCCACAGCTACCAAGTGAATCTGTGTGGTACAGACTGCTACCAAGTGGGTTCACCGCCAAACACCTGTAGTCCTAAATCTTTTGCAGTGGTCCCAGAGGGAACTGCACAGGTTTCCGCCTAACAGGGGACATGAGTGGGACATGAGTGGGGGCCTGCTGGCAGGTGCCCCTCAGTGCTGGGGGGTGGGGATGCAAGGGGACATGAGTGGGACATGAGTGGGGGCCTGCTGGCAGGTGCCCCTCAGTGCTGGGGGGTGGGGGTGCTGGGGGACATGAGCGGGGGCCAGCTGGCAGGTACCCCTGGCTGCTGGGGGGTGGGGGTGCAAGGGGACATGAGTGGGGGCCTGCTGGCAGGTGCCCCTGACTGCTGGGGGGTGGGGGTGCAAGGGGACATGAGTGGGACATGCGTGGGGGCCTGCTGGCAGGTGCCCTGCACTGCTGGGGGTGGGGGTGCAAGGGGACATGAGTGGGGGCCTGCTGGCAGGTGCCCCTCAGTTCTGGGGGGTGGGGGTGCTGGGGGACATGAGTGGGGGCCTGCTGGCACGTGCACCCAACTGCTGGGGGGTGGGGGTGCAAGGGGACATGAGTGGGGGCCTGATGGCAGGTGCCCCTGACTGCTGAGGGGTGGGGGTGCAAGGGGACATGAGTGGAGGCCTGCTGGCAGGTGCCCCTGACTGCTGGGGGTTAGGGGTGCAATGGGACATGAGTGAAGGCCTGCTGGCAGGTGCCCCTGACTGCTGGGGGGTGGGGGTGCAAGGGGACATGAGTGGGGCCTGCTGGAAGGTGCCCCTGAATGCTGGGGGGTGGGGGTGCAAGGGGACATGAGTGGGGGCCTGCTGGCAGGTGCCCTGCACTGCTGGGGTTTGGGGGTGCAAGGGGACATGAGTGGGGGCCTGCTGGCAGGTGCCCTGCACTGCTGGGGTTGGGGGTGCAAGGGGACATGAGTGGGGGCCTGCTGGCAGGTGCCCTGCACTGCTGGGGGGTGGGGGGTGCAAGGGGACATGAGTGGGGGCCTGCTGGCAGGTGCCCTGCACTGCTGGGGTTTGGGGGTGCAAGGGGACATGAGTGGGGGCCTGCTGGCAGGTGCCCTGCACTGCTGGGGGGTAGGGGTGCAAGGGGACATGAGTAGGACATGAGTGGGGGCCTGCTGGCAGGTGACCTGCACTGCTGGGGCGTGGGGGTGCAAGGGTGTAATACGTTGGTGAGCACTAGTGCAAAGTGACATGTGGCTTGGCTGGGGGGTATGCCCATGGTGGATGGGCTGCCTGCAGGACATGACCAGGGGTGCAGAGTATTCCCCTGTGGTGTGGGCTGCCTGCAGGGGCCGTGGAGGGTGTAGAGGGAACACCTGGGAGGACCCACATTGACAATTCACGTGTAGGACTCCCCTGTACCCCCGAAATACACATACCCCACTCGCACAGGGCCTATCGCGTGTGAAACTTCCCGCGAACCCCAGAAATACACGTACCCCACTCGCACAGGGCCTATCGCGTGTGAAACTTCCAGCGAACCCCAGAAATACACGTACCCTGCTGGAATCGCATGTGAAACTTCCCGCGAAGCCCAGAAATACACGTTCCCTGCTGAAATTGCGTGTGAAACTTCCCGCGCACCCCAGAAATACACGTACCCCACTCACACAGGGCCTATCGCATGTGAAACTTCCTGCGCACCCCACAAATACATGTACCCTGCTGAAATCGCGTGTGAAACTTCCCGCGCACCCCTGAAATACACGTACCGAGGCCATTTGGGTGTGAAACTTCCTGCGCAGCCCTGAAATACACGTACCCAGGCCAATCGCGTGTGAAACTTCACGCGCACCCCTGAAATACACATACCCAGGCCAATCGCGTGTGAAACTTCCCGCACACCACTGAAATACACGTACCCAGGCCAATTGCGTGTGAAACTTCCCACGCACCCCTGAAATACACTCACCCAGGCCAATCGCGTGTGAAACTTCCCGCGCACCCCGGAAATACACGTCCCCAGGCCAATCGTGTGTGAAACTTCCCACGCACCCCTGAAATACACGTACCCAGGCCAATCACGTGTGAAACTTACCGCACAACCCCGTAATACACGTACCCCACTCGCAGAGGCCCTTTCGTGTGTGAAAGTTCCTGCGAACCCCGTAATACACGTACCCTGCTGAAATTGCGTGTGAAACTTCCCGCAAACCCCAGTAATACATGTACCCCACTCACACAGGCCCTTTTGCGTGCGAAAGTTCCAGCGAACCCCGTAATACACCTACCCTGCTGAAATCGCGTGTGAAACTTCCCGTGAACCCCAGTAATACATGTACCCCACTCGCACAGGCCCTTTCGCGTGTGAAACTTCACGCGCACCCCAGTAATACACGTTCCCCGCTTGGCGTTTGCTTTTTGGCAGCCCTGTAAACTGGTCCAGGGTTAGCGCAGCCCTTTGCACTGAAGTGGGAATTTTGATGGTGTTTCCTTGCGCGAGGGCGTTCTTGGGGGCGTAACTGGCGCTGCTGCAGGGTCGCTGCGCCATTCTGCCCCACGGCTGGTTTTGGAGGCTATAATCCATGAATACGCTGTGCGTGGAAATCGACTGTAGCGCACGCGGCTGGCGCAGACATTCGCACGTGCACACTGTGCGCCAGCCGCGTGCGCCACTTTTGTGCGAAATTCTATGAATTACCCTGATAATGTACCTGTTAGGAAGAAACCTGTGCAGATCCCCCTGGGACCACTGCGAAAAGTTTAAGTCTACAGGTGTTAGCAGTAAACCCAATTGGTAGCAGTCTGCACCACCCAGATTTACCTGGTAGCTGTGGCTGAGCAGTCAGACTTCTCTCAAGATGAGTTAGGCAGTATTTAGAGTATACAAAATAGGGCAATTTACACAGTAGAACAAGCAGACACTGATCAGAGCTTGGGTGTAAAGATATATAATTATTTATTTAAAAACACATCTACGAAAAACACACTGGCACTAATACGGCAAACAACTTCAATCACAATTACTATAAGTATATCAATTCCATAACAATATTTCGACAAGTCTAGATTCAACGGCACCACTTATTTGCAGACAGAGGTGAATCCTTTAACCTAGATGGCATTCTAATATTCGTAAGGAAGGGAGAGAAAAAGGCAGGGTATGAAACCAACGCAGTTCCAACACTTTTACGAAACAAATGCAAGGCGAGCAAGGCAGGGTCTACTGTAAATCGCAAAGTTCAGAGGCCAGGCCCACTCGGAGAGAGGCAAGGCTATATGTCCCAAAAGTATCACAGTGGAAATGCACTTCAAGTCTTTGTAGCAAAATGTCACAGAAAGGTTGGACCAGTTTTAGAACAAAAGTTAAGAAGGTCTGGAGGCGGCCCAGTGGAAAGGTAAGGATTTAAGACACCTCACGCTAACCATCACAAGGGAAGCCAGGTGGACACAGTACCTTGCAAGTGAAAAGACAGCTCCGGCGGGGGCAGTTGTTCCTGGTGGTGGGTGCAAGTCGGGGCTTTGCCAGAAGATGAGAGGATCTTGTTGTCGAAGAAAAGTTGAAGATCGTTGCACCACCAGGGAAGAGACCAGCCGCGGAGTGCTCCATCACAAGGCACCACCTTTTGGTCGTGGTACAGTTGTTAGTGGCTATCCAGTTGCCGGAGTGCTCAGCACGGGCAATTCGACCACTAGACGTCCTGGAAGCAAAGAAAAAGCAAGGGACCGGTTGTTCCCAACAGTCAAGGGGAGAAGACTCTCCGGCAGGGAGATCTCCTCTGTCGTTGGGAAGTGGTGAGTCAGTTCAGCAGGGCTCCACCGGAGGTATCGTCGTTGCAGGTTGGCTCAGCTTTACCCTCGTTGGATTCTTAGGTCCTGTGGCGACTTCTGAAGTCCCAGTCCCAAAAGCCCTGCTTTTATGCAGAAAACCCCCATTCATTCAGCCTAGCTGTCAATCAAACACGCTAAGTGGTGAGTGGGGAGGCTCACCACTTGGGCCAATCACACCAGAGTGTGACTTGAGTTGGCAAGGCAACTCAGTCCAGGGTGCCTAAACCCCCTCCCACACCCCCTGTGGTACCCAGACAGAATGGCACCACTCTGGAGGGCTTCTGGGCAGAAGCCCGCCAAAAGTGGAACAAAGGGCTCAACCTTTGGTCCGGAGTTACAGAGGCGAACACATACGCCATTTTAAAAACCGAGTTCTGGCAGAAAATACCAACGGGTGAATTTATTTAAGATAAATAAACCGGCGGTATGTTAGAGACTAACGTGAAAAAGTATTAGCCTCCAACAATGGGAAGAATCCCATAGGAATATATTCGCAGTCGAAAATAAAAAGTAGTATCCACTGCCACCAGCCAAAACTCAACGAGGGGGGAAGGGAAAGTGCCCCCTCGAACAACAGACCCAGGGGTAATCGAATTACCCCTACCAGTACGTCCACAATAGGATGGTTTGTACTGGTTCTGTTAGTAAATGTAGGTCTAGTAAAGCCAATGGTGACTTTACATGCCCTGGGAGACAGTTGTCAGTCCCAGGGTATGGAGTCTATGGTGGGGATCACCTATGACACCCCAGTGTTACGGCACGGAGGGTGCGGTGTAACACACATAGCAAAATACATGAGGCCCTATGGAGTAAAAGACCCCATAGCCCATAGAACACATTGACATTCAAAGAAATCAACCACAAATCATGTCCAAGAGTGGGAGAAAAGAGTCTCACTCTTGGCAGGATGAAAAAAACAAACTCCAGAAATCCAGCAAAGCTGCTGGGGGACTCACTAGGTTAGGAAATTCAGCCTAAACAGAGAATTCTCCCTAACACTCGCCCCCGCCCCAGACTAAGGGACAGGAGGATTTAATCCACTCCTGGATGAATCTCATACCTCTAGTTGATGACATACATCCTAGAGAGACCATCAGCATTTTGGTGCTGACACCCTGACCTGTGCTCAATGGTGAAATCAAACCCTTGCAGGCAGATTGACCATCTCAGTAGTTTTGGGTTTTCCCCTTTCATTTGCATTAACCATCGCAAGGGTTGGTGGTCAGTCTGAATGACAAAAGTAGAACCATACAGGTATGGCCTAAACTTCTTCAGAGCCCACACGATTGTTGCCCACCTTGTTTCAGGATCCTTCAGCTTTTCGTCTAAAGGTAAGTTTCTGAGGAGATCCGGAAGAGCTTCACTCTCTTCTTCTTCCTCTGATGATGCTAGAAGGAATGCTCCTACATCAGGTCTCGAGACATACGCTTTGAGTCTGTTGGTGTGGAAGACTGTTGGAGCCTCCTTGGGATTGCCCAAGTCCACCAGATAGTTGACCTCTCTGAGTTTAAGCACAACTCTGAAGGGTCCCATTCATTTGTCTTGCAAGGCCCTCTGCCTTGTTGGGATCATAACGAGAACTAGCTGGTCTTGAGTGAACTCAACCATGTTAGCCTTTTCATCATGCCAGTGCTTGACCAATGCTTGTCCAGCTTTCAAGTTATCATTTGCTTCCGCCATCATGTGTGACATTCTCCTCCGGAGACCTATCACGTAGTCAGTCACTCTGACTGGCTTGGGGGAAGGAGCACTCTCCAACCCCTCCTTAATCAGGGCCAATGGACCTCTGACGGGATGACCATAGAGAAGCTCAAAGGGAGAATAACCTACTTCCTCCTGAGGGACTTCTCTATAAGCAAAGAGAAGGCATGGCAGTAGAAGATCCCACTTTCGTTAAAGGGGGTCCTCTAAAGCACCTATCATGCTCTTCATGGTTCGGTTGAACCTTTCTACCAATCCATTGGTTTGTGGGGGGTAAGCTGTTGAGAACTTGTAAGTAACTCCACAGGTTTTCCACATGGCTTTCATGTAGTGGGACATAAAGTTTGACCCCCTGTCAGAGATTACTTCCTTAGGAAACCCGACCCTGGTAAAAATACCAAGGAGGGCCTTAGCCACAGCTGGAGCCGTAACAGTCCTCATAGGAATTGCCTCAGGATACCTAGTAGCATGGTCTACTACAACAAGTATAAACCTGTTGCCTGAGGAGGTTGGAGGATCAAGGGGACCAACAATGTCAATCCCTACTCTCTCAAATGGGACTCCCACAACTGGGAGAGGCACTAAAGGTGCCACATTCTTGGCACCAACCTTACCAGAGGTCTGGCAGGTGTGGCAGCTCCTGCAGTGTTTTTCTACTTCGGCCCCCATCTTTGGCCAATAAAAGTAGAGAGAGAGCCTTTCCTTAGTCTTCTTGAAACTCAAGTGACCAGCCAAAGGAATCTCGTGGGCTAACTGCAAGAACTGTTGTCTGTTCTCTTGGGGTACTACAAGTCGTTTGTAGTCTCCAGGTGCAGACTCGGTCGGTTCACTGTAGAAGAGGCCATCTTCCCAGTGCAACCTGTATTTCCCAGGCTCTTGCCCTTCAGCCTGAGCTTCTGCCTGGTGGTGAAGACCTTCCAGAGTTGGACATTTTCTCTGTCCCTTACTGAAGTCCGCCCTGTTGGGTCCACCTTCTGCCAGTAAAGACTGCAGCTCAGGATGGTCAACAGGATCCAGATCTCCAATGAGTTCCTGGCCTTCCATTAGCTCTTCCTCAGAGTCTAATTCTACCACACAGGGTTGTACCGCCATCTCAGCCTCAGCTGGAGGGGGAGTTACAGGTGTAACTTTGGACAACCGAGGAGAAGTCCTTGTTGGCTGCACTGAAGTGCTGGCTGCTGGTTTCGGCATAGAAGTTTTAGGTTTCCCTTTCGCTTCTGATTTCTTTGAGACAGCAGCTGACAATTCCAGTGGAGCAGGAGTGATATCCTTCTTCATCATCTCCTGGGGAGTACCTCTCATGGTTCTCTCCCTTGCAGGTCTGGTTAGCTTCTGTAACCGTTTACTAGGAGGTCTGGGGGTATGAGACACAACTCTGAGAGTTTTTAAATCGTTACCCAACAGAACTCGTCCTGGTACCTCACTCTGTATGCTGACAGGTATCTTCACAGTCATGTCATTACACTGGATGAGAACTGGTAATTGGGGAAGCATCTGCACAGGCCCTCCAGCAAACTTGGTGAGGTGTTTGGGTGCCTTAGCAACATCCTCAGCCTGAAAAAAAGATTTATCCACCACAGTTATGCTGGCCCCAGTGTCCCTAATGGCAGGAGTCTCCTGACCATTCACCTGGACACTGTCCTTATAATACTCTTTAGTATTATCTGGGATAGAATTATAGACATCTAAATTCTGTTGTTCCCACAAACCCAGAGACACTAAAGAAACACTGGCTGAGACTCCAATGGGTCCATCAGCCAGCAGTAGAAAGTTTCCACTTGCCATTTGGATTTCCTCCTCTGGAGCGAAGGCTAAGGAGACAAGCTGGACCCCCGAAGGTTTACCCTTGAACCTGGGATCTCCTTTCACATGGTCAGTAGAGCCACAAACAAAGCATTTACCGAATGCTTTCTGGAATGGTGGCTTGTTCTGGCCTCCCTCTGGTTTGGCGCCAGAAGGTACACTATTCTGCTGCGGTTTTCCTTGTGGCTTACCTTATGGTTTTGTTTGGGGCCCTCTTTGGAATTTGATTTATTAGACTTCTCTTTTGAGTCTTTTTTAGGCTGTTTTCCCTTATCCTTTTTCTGAGTTGCCCCAGAATCATTATGAGTAGCCCTGTTGGCAACCCACAAGTCAGTAGCCTTAGCTAGATTCCTGGAATCCAATTCCTTCGAATCAGCCAAGTGCTGTCTGAGCTCAGGAGAACAGGCATCATAAATAGACTCCAACATAAAAAGATTATTCATACCCTCATAAGTGTTCACCTTGTAACCCTTAATCCATTCAGCCATGGATAGCGAACTGATCGCCAGGATTTACAAGACAATAGACGACTGGATGCAGGAAAACTGGATGTGCCTGAATGACTCAAAAACCGAACTGATGCTGTTTGGTTCCAGCCGCCAGCTGGCAAATTTGGGGCCTGAGTACAATTCTTTTCAAATTAAAAATGCTACCATCCTGGTTGCCCCTAAAGTGAAAACACTGGGTATGATGGTCGACTCTGCGGTCGACTCCCATGCCCAGACCAGCTACCTGCAAAAAAACACGGCGTATTACCTGAGATTAATGAAAGCTATCAAGCCGTTTCTTAACTAAGGTAATATGGCCACGATAGCCAGAGCCATTATTCTATCACGGCTTGACTATGGGAACGCTCTGTTGTTGGGGGCCTCTTCCAAGGACTTAGCTAGCTGCCAAGTGATCCAGAATAATGCGGTCAGGCTTGTCAAGAACCTAAAGAACAAAGATCATACCACGTCAGATAGACTATCACTGCACTGGCTCAGGGTAGAGGAGCATATCAAGTTCAAGGCCCTCTGCTTGGTACACAAGTGCCTCTACAGCTCTGCGCCGGTTTATTTGAAAAAGAGCCTAGTGCCCTATATACCGAGGAGAAGTCTACGCTCGGAGGGAAAATGTCTGCTATCTGTCCCCAATTTCAAGCTGAAATCTGGTTTGGGTAGATCATTCTTGGTGATGGCCCCCAAATAATGGAACAGCTTGCCTGAAGCGATGAGGTTAGAGGTAAACCACCTTACCTTCAGGAAGCACTTGAAGACATACCTTTTCAGATGAAGAGGCTGGGGAAAGCAATGTTTCGGGGTCCCTAATAGGCCACAGTGTTCGTTACTTAATGTCTGTCTTGTTATTGCTGTATTGTAAGTTCAAGCGCCCTGATGCCCGCGGGCTACCGGCGCTATACAAAATAAAATACATACATACATCCCTCTACGTTTTTCAACCCTTCACTCACCCAGGTAGCCCAAGGGGTACCATCATGCTTTTTGAAGGTTCTAAATCTCTTAATATACTGGGAAGGTAATACTACCAAAGCTAGTTTCACACTTTCATACTCTCTCCTATCCTCCTCCCCCAACTCCATTACCACATCAGTTTCAACAGGGGGGAGCCTAGAGAACAACCAGGTAAGTAGCTCATTACCTGTGATGTTCTGGAGCCCATGATTGTACTCAAACAAACTCAGTCAATCCAACACATCCAACTTTGGTTCATACATACCAATTCATTCCTTTGGCATCCGGGGTCTTTTGGGACTGGAACTTCTAGAGGAGCCAGAGACAGAAGCAGTTTCGACAGACAACTTTTTCATTTCTAACTCATGCTTGAGCTCCATTTCTCTGAGCCTAAGAATGTGTTGCATTTATTGGTGTTTCTGTTCAGTTTGAGCAGTAATCCTTCTGAATTCCAAGTCTATTTTCATTTTTTCTAGTTCAAGGACTTGAGGACTTAGTGTGGGGCCTGCTATAGGCCCAGTAGGTACAGCTGGTAAGGCAGACAGAGGAGCAGGGGAGACAGTTTCATTAGCCTCTCCTTCCTCTTCAGCCTCGTCATCACTATCATCAGAACTTTGATTTAGATCAACACCATCACTGTTATCTACATTTGCTGTAGAAGTTGGTTCCTCTGAACCAGTACCCAGACTTTGGTTTTCCAGCAATCTCGCTATTAGTTCTACTTTCTTGCCTCTTACAGACAGATTCTCTTGTCTACAGAGAGCTCTCAAACTCTCAGTATTTTTACCTGACAAGGACTCTTGACTGTAAACTTCCATAGTAGACATGTTTTTTGAAAGTTTCTTTTTGGTGCTAAGCTTTGTGGTTAGTTATCCTAAAGTGTTGAAAAGCACTCTAAACTGTATACTCGATACAAATCCCACCGCTGCACACCAGTGGTAGGCAGAAACCTGTGCAGTTCCCTCTGGGACCACTGCAAAAAGTTTAAGTCTACAGGAGTTAGCAGTAAAGCCAATTGGTAGCAGTCTGCACCACCCAGATTTACCTGGTAGCTGTGGCTGAGCAGTCAGACTTCTCTCAGGATGAGCTAGGCAGTATTTAGAGTATACAAAATAGGGCAATTAACACAGTAGAACAAGCAGACACTGATCAGAGCTTGGGTGTAAAGATATATAATTATTTATTTAAAAACACATCTACGATAAACACACTGGCACTAATACGGCAAACAACTTCAATCACAATTACTATAAGTATATCAATTCCATAACAATATTTCGACAAGTCTAGGTTCAACGGCACCACTTATTTGCAGACAGAGGTGAATGCTTTAACCTAGATGGCACTCTAATATTCGTTAGGAAGGGAGAGAAAAAGGCAGGGTATGAAACCAACGCAGTACCAGCACTTTTACGAAACAAATGCAAGGCGAGCAAGGCAGGGTCTACTGTAAATCACAAAGTTCAGAGGCCAGGCCCACTCGGAGAGAGGCAAGGCTGTATGTCCCAAATGTATCACAGTGGAAATGCACTTCAAGTCTTTGTAGCAAAATGTCACAGAAAGGTTGGACCAGTTTTAGAACAAAAGTTAAGAAGGTCTGGAGGCGACCCAGTGGAAAGGTAAGGATTTAAGACACCTCACGCTAACCGTCACAAGGGAAGCCAGGCGGACACAGTACCTTGCAAGTGAAGAGACAGCTCCGGCGGGGGACGTTGTTCCTGGTGGTGGGTGCAAGTCGGGGCTTTGCCAGAAGATGAGAGGATCTCGTCGTCGAAGAAAAGTTGAAGATCGTTGCACCACCAGGGAAGAGACCAGCCGCGGAGTGCTCCGCCACAAGGCACCACCTTTTGGTCGCGGTACAGTTGCTAGTGGCTATCCGGTTGCCCAGGTGCTCAGCATGGGCAATTCGACCACTAGACGTCCTGGAAGCGAAGTAAAAAAAGCAAGGGACCGGTTGTTCCCACCAGTCAAGGGGAGAAGACTCTCCAGCAGGGAGATCTCCTCTGTCATTGGGAAGTGGTGAGTCGGTTCAGCAGGGCTCCACCGGAGGTGTCGTTGTTGCAGGTTGGCTCAGCTTTACCCTCGTCGGATTCTTAGGTCCTGTGGCGACTTCTGAAGTCCCAGTCCCAAAAGCCCTGCTTTTATGCAGAAAACCCCCATTCATTCAGCCTAGCTGTCAATCCAACACGCTAAGTGGTGAGCGGGGCGGCTCACCACTTGGGCCAATCACACCAGAGTGCAACTTGAGTTGGCAAGGCAACTCAGTCCAGGGTGCCTAAACCCCCTCCCATGCCCCCTGTGGTACCCAGACAGAATAGCACCACTCTGGAGGGCTTCTGGGCAGAAGCCCGCCAAAAGCGGAACAAAGGGCTCAACCTTTGGTTCGGAGTTACAGAGGTGAACACATACGCCATTTTAAAAACCGAGTTCTAGCAGAAAATACCAACTGATGAATTTATTTAAGATAAATAAACCGGCGGTATGTTAGAGACTAACGTGAAAAAGTATTAGCCTCCAACAATTTGAAGAATCCCATAGGAATATATTCGCAGTCGAATATAAAAAGTAGTATCCACTGCCACCAGCCAAAACTCGATGAGGGGGGACGGGACAGTGCCCCCTCGAACAACAGACCCAGGGGTTATCGAATTACCCCTACCAGTACGTCCACAATAGGATGGTTTGTACTGGTTCTGTTAGTAAATTTAGGTCTAGTAAAGCCAATGGTGACTTTACATGCCCTGGGAGACAGTAGTCAGTCCCAGGGTATGGAGTCTATGGTGGGGATCACCTAGGACACCCCAGTGTTACGGCACAGAGGGTGCGGTGTAACACACATAGCAAAATACATGAGGCCCTATGGAGTAAAAGAGCCCATAGAACACATTGACATTCAAAGAAATCAACCACAAATCATTTCCAAGAGTGGGAGAAAAGAGTCTCACTCTTGGCAGGATGAAAAAAACAAACTCCAGAAATCCAGCAAAGCTGCTGGGGGACTCACTAGGTTAGGAAAATCAGCCTAAACAGAGAATTTTCCCTAACAGTACCTATTGCTGGTACTTCTTTAACGTACACATGGGAAAGTTCAACAATTGGAGAAATGTCACAACAAAATGTCTGTTATACTGACAGTAGTAAAAGCATGTCAAGCACGGTTACTAGCAAAACCAATAAACACTTAAAAAACTATAACTACCTCTGGAACTTTTGTATTTGGAAAATTAAGATCCTGGATTTGGGAATACTTTGAAACTCCTGAACCATATGAGGTGGCAAATATTACTCAAGTCATTTGCACCATCTACAAAGCAAAATTAAAAAGCGGTAACCCTAAAAAATATAATTTAGTAAATTCAGAAATATTAGCACATATGTGAAAATAACATGAGCAGAAATATTTAAAAAATAGTTTCTAAAAATGAAACAATCAAACTTCAATATAAAAAACAGTTCCACGGTAGTTATATAACTAAAAAAACTAAATACTAAACAAAAACATATATAAACTGTAGCATTAGAAAAAGGACAAGAACATGTACTTTCTAAAGTTCCCAAAACATATCAAGTTGATGATTCTGTGTCACTTTCAAATTGACCAGTTACTGATGCAGCAAATGCTTATTCTTTTTTAGTCTAGTGAAAATGTGGAACAATAATTGCAGTTGGAGAAACAAATGCTGCTACCCGTCTCCAAAAATGTAAGTATCATCAATTAAGAAATACTTTTAAAAAGAAAATATTGTTAAGTTATTTTATGTTACTGTGATTTATACCATGCACTACTGCCTGTCATTTGCATTGTCTGCAAGTTCTCTGGAAGATCTGAAAAGAAACGAGGGCTGAGAGGGCTAAGTTAGTGCTTAGATCCTAAGGATGCAGCCAACCTATGCCACATCACCAATACGTTATTTTTGTTAAAATTTCTTGATAAAGTTGCAACCATGCTCGACCATTCTTACCTGGCAGCGGCTGGTATTTTACATAAGAAACAGTCAGGTTTCCTATGCTGTCATGGTACCGAGAGTGCTTTATTGGACCTCCAGACCGAAATGCAGTCCATGTTGGAGATGAGCAGATCGGGCTTGCTGGTTTTACTGGATTTATCGGCAGCGTTCGATCTGCTCGACCATGTAATCTGGCTGGAAAGATTGATTTCCATGGGTGACATCTCTGAGAATGCAATCAGATGGTTGAAATCCTTCTTGGAAGGTCGCAAGTCAAGGGTCCACTGTGGTGACTCATCATCTGAATCAGAAACCATCTTATATGGAGTCCCTCAGGGGGCTTGTTTGTCCGCCCTGCTTTTTAACATATATATACATATTGTCCCTTTATGTAGGAAACTGGAAGAACTTGTATTTTTCTTTACAAATTATGCCAATGACTTCCTGCTGCTGGTAGAGTTCAGTGGAAATCATGTAACAGACCAAGAAACGTTAAAGCAGGTCTAGCAGAGTATAACAAGCTGGATGTCATACAATTGGGTAATATTGAATGCTACAAAAACAGAGCTGATGATTTATGGATCACACCATGCTAGGGACAGTCTAGACCAAACATTCAAATATTTTGAGATCGAAGCTAGCTGGATAAAAGTGGCACCAAAACCAAAAATGCTTGGTACCTACATGGATGCAAGTCTGGATGCCAGGCCCATGTAGAATCCATTGTAAAGAACACCAACTACCATTTTAAAGTACTAAGGTAGGTAGCTCATTTAGTCCCAAAAGACAATCGGACTAAATTAGTCAGGGCTGTAATACTCCCACGCCTGGACTACTGCAATGCTTTACTGAGTGGGGCCAATAAAGAAAACAAAAAAAATTGCAGAAGGTCCAAAATGCTGCAGTCCGTGTTGTCAATCAAATGGGTCGGAACAAACCTACTTCTGCTGCTCAGAGGGATCTGCACTGGCTCCCAATCTCCGCAAGGATTTCTTTTTAAGTATTGACAGTATGTAATAAATGCATTTTTGGACTCACCCCGCAATACCTCAAAGAAAAGGTAGTTATTCATCAACCAAATAGAAATATTGGATATGCACAGGCCTGCTACCTCATGGTTGATCGTATAAAAAGGGCTCAGGGAAATGGTTGCGCTTTCCTAGTTCAGGCGACAAGGACCTGGAACGAACTGCTGGAGAGGATCCGGAAGAAGGAGGATCATCTAGCCTTTAGAAAACTGTTAAAAAGCAGATTGATTGAGTAAAATGTATACCTCGACTGCAAACCTGTCTCTAGTGATTTTTCTCTGTGATAGCGTCTGGATGCCTACAGGCTTTGGTGCTCTAGAAATAAAACAACATAACATATAAAACATTCAACTATAGTAAACAAATGATGCGTCCCAAATAAAAATATATTTTAAAAATCCAACATATGTACCACCTTATTATAATTATATATGATATATAAATAAAATGATTTTTATACGTTTAAAGATGAATAAAGCATACAACAAACACAAATACACTTCATACCAATTGATATGATGATAAGTCATTTATAACGCACCTGTACACAAGTGTTTCTAAGCATGACAAGACAAGGGATCTTACAATGATCTGACTAGGCTTTGTGTCATTTAGATCGTGCAAGTGCCAGGGGGTGAGGGAGGGGAGAGTGGAAAGTAACTTGTAAGTGCTGCCTGGAGGTGGCTCATAAGTGCAGAAAGTAAGGCGACTATAGGGGTGCAGATACAGTCCCTTAAATTGTTGGGAGGAACGGAGGCAGTGCAAGGGCAACAGGTTGTGCAGGATCCTGCTCCTGTAAGTTCAGTGGGCGGCCAGGTAACCAGTATGTGCAGCAAGCAGGGACATCAGCAAGGGTGAGGGAGAGGGAAAGCGAAAAGGAAGGTCTTAAGTTGAGTTGAATTACAAAAATATATCCATTAATACTAAATATACATACAATACATAGTATACTTTTACATTTTGTGTTATGCTGATCAAAACATGCTTATACTGACAATAGTTTTTGCTAATTTCAAAAATGTAAAGCTAACAACATTAGTAAAACAAAATAAAAGTTCAAAATAGATATATAATTTTAATATTAATAACATGTTAGTCTACTTTTACATACTTTCTCAATTTCTGGTGATTTTCATAAAGATTCCCAGAATAAATACGTGAAAGTCTTCATATTATAACTTCAAGAACCTTTAATTGCAATTTTTCAAACAGGTGTTATACATAAATAAAATGTAACTGGAATGTTTCAAGTTTTTATTATTTTCTTTTCTTGTGACATTGGGTTGATGTGGATGCCATCGCAAAATTCACTAATAGGAATAATGTATGCACTATTAGGAATAATTTAAATGTAACACAACCATATAAAAACAACATTACAACAAACATGCATATATTACAATTAAATATATTGTGTACTTCAAATACATTAACATACAGAATACTTTTCAAAATTAAATAATAATTACATCCTAGCTCACAATATATAATATTCTAATATTAATAAAATGTAATTCTTGTTTTACATACTTCCTCATTTTCAGGCAATTTTTCTTTATTATACCCAGAACAAATTGAATAGGAAGGTGAACCTATTAATATTATTACTTGGGTAACATTTAATTGTCATTTTCCAAAAAGCTTTAAATAATTAAAATCTAATTAGTATTTTTCAGTTTTTTCTTCCATTAACTCCTTTTTATATGTTCTTATTAACATTGGAGGTAAAGGACATCTTTAATGGGTGACGTGGAGGCTGTGGAGGCTGTCACAAAAATGTTATTTACATTTTCAAAAATATTAATAAATTACATTTTACACAGCTACATACATTTACAACAAACATTCATGTGCTTTAATTAAATACATTATAACACATCATCATTTATAAAAATGAAATAGTACATACAAAGCGTTAAAAAACAACTGGAAATTATTTTAAAAACATTTTTACAGAAGAGTTAAGGTTTGACCAACAAAAGCATGAATCTACACATATTAGAAATAATATCGTTAAGGTAACACAAAACATATATTATCAATTCATTTAAGCATACTATAGCTAAATGAAATATCATGGTAACCTTAACTCACCCATATATCTGAAAACTTCAAATAATATTATATAGTAAAGTTATATGCATACAGAAAATCATTTTTCATAAAGTAAAAGTATTAAAATGTTAATTAAATGCACACCATTACTATATCAAACAAATCTTAAAATATGTTTATAATAGAAACATACTACTTAATTAAAAAATGTATGATACATTTAATATAGATGAAATACTCAGCAAATATTTGAAATACAAAAGTAAATTTAAAGTAAAAAATTAGATATGAAACATTTCAATTTTATAATTTATATTATGAAAAATAAACGACTTCCATTTTACATTTACACATTTAAATAATTTTGCAACAATAAACATAACATAAAATACAACACTAAAAATAAACATAAAACATAACTAAACAACAAAACCTCTATTCCAATATAATAAACACTGTATATTAACATTTACTCCAACAAATAACATCAATATATATAGAACTTAAACATAAATCAATAAACATGATTTCACAATTTTATCAAAATATGTATAAACTTAATTACATCATCTTCACTGTAAACAATGTTGCAACCCAAGCTAAATATTACAAAACAAAAACAGGGTGAGTTAATTTGATCATAATATAAGATGTATATATAATATTTCTTAACATTATGATTTCTTTTGTTTGTAGAGTGTACATTTTTGTTGGTGTAACCTTAATTCTTTCATAAAACATTTTTATTAAAAATATAAATGTTTATAGTTTAAGGCATTTGGGTTCAGAATTCACTAACTCCAGGATATCTTCTTGATTTATACATAATTTTAGATCATTTTAGCCAGCTGTTTCCGTAGCTGGACATGCTGCAATAATACATCCTTGCTTAAGCACTCACGCGGTATCCATAGCCCCCCTGAAATGTTACCCTCCTTATTTAGTCTTATTCGCCGTATCAGTACGTAGGTAGACTATGATGTTCAGCAATCCACTTGAAAGTTTGCAATGTTTTAATTTATTGCAGAGCCAAGCTCAGTTCACCCTATCAAATGCAAGCGATAGATCAGTGCTCACAATAAACACCAGGGGGATTCTTATCCAAGCTGATTGTTTAATCTGTTCAATGAAAAAGCCATTCAGGGATGTGCCCACTCCCCTTCAAAACCCAGTTTGCTATTTATAGAGGCCCAGATGTATATGCCCAATGTTTCTATTCTTTCAGAATAAGTGCCCTAATGTTCATAGAATCAGCATCTAACAGGGCTATTGGTCTACAGTTTTCAGGTTCCAGTTTGTCCCGTGTTTTGGAAATTATAACAATATGCAAGGATTTCCATGAATGGGAGATTGTGTTTTCTTTCAGGATTTACAAAAATAGAATATTTGAGTTATTTGTCCATATATTCTGTCTATTCTTAAAAAGCTTGCTGGGTCCTACAGCATGTGAATTACTGCTTTTATTAATAATACAATAATAGCATCCACATGAAAGGTTAGTGACCAATTATCTTTTTTAAATTCTACTGTGAATTCATAATGTGATCCAGTGTACATGTTTGTATAGCGTTTAACCCAGGTTGCTTCCAATATCCGATTTGCTTGGTTTGCAACCTTATTGTTTTCAAAGTTATTAACTAACTTCCAAAAATTAACATCTGCATTAGAGAGAAGATCGTCTTGGATATGTTCTGGATATGTTTTGCTTGAAAATGATCCTTTAATTTCATTGCCTCCTCTTGAGCAATGGTTGTTACAAAGGCAATTGCTTTTAACTGGAAAGTTCAAAGAAAGGCAATCACTGTTTCACAACAAACCAATAATATGTGTCTAATTCTATGTAAGTGTGTTTTTTAGCAGGGCCTGATAACAAATTTTCCTGTTGCAGTGTTATGTTTGCGCTAGTGCTAATACCAAATCGTACTAGAGCACACTTCATCGTGTTGCTTGTTCCAAAAATATTTTGAAACAATAAGGGGGTAATTCATAGAATTCAGTGCACAAGTGGTGCACGTGGCTGGTGCACAGTATGCGCGTGTGGCAGTCTGAGCCTGCCGCGTGCGCCAAATCAATTTCCGCGCACAGCGTATTCATGGATTTAAACATCCATAACCAGCCGTGGCGCAGAGTGGCGCAGCGACCCAGCAGCAGCGCCAGTTACACCCCCAACCCCTCCCCGTGCACCATGAACAGCGCACAAATCCCGTACATGGCGCACAGGCCAGTGGACCAGCATACAGCCCCCCAACCACGAATGCGAGTGGGGTACGTGTATTTTGGGGGTGCGTGGGAAGTTTTACCCACGATTGGCCTTGTGCGAGCGGGGGACGTGTATTACGGAGGTGCGCGGGTAAAATCACACGTGATTGGCCCTGTGCGAGCGGGGTACGTGTATTTTGGGGGTGCGCAGGAAGTTTTACCCACGATTGGCCTTGTGTGAGCGGGGTACGTGTATTACGGGGGTGTGCAGGGAGAATCACATGCAATTGGCCCTGTGCGAACGGGGTACGTGTATTTCGAGGGTGCGTGGGGAGAATCACATGCGATTGGCCCTGTGCGAGCGGGGTACGTGTATCACACGCGATTGGCCCTGTGCGAGCGGGGTACGTGTATTTCAGGGGTGCACGGGGAGAATCACACGCGATTTGCCCTGTGCGAGCGGGGTACGTGTATTTCGGCGGTGCGCGGGGAGAATCACAAGCGATTGGCGCTGTGCGAGCGGGGTTCGTGTATTTCGGCGGTGCGCGGGAAGTTTTACCCGCGATTGGCCTTGTGCGAGCGGGGTACGTGTATTACGGGGGTGCGCGGGGAGAATCACAAGCGATTGCCGCTGTGCGAGCGGGTTACGTGTATTTCGGGAGTGCGCGGGAAGTTTTACCCGCGATTGGCCTTGTGCGAGCGGGGTACGTGTATTACGGGGGTGCGTGGGGAGAATCACATGCGATTGGCCCTGTGCGAGCGGGGAACGTGTATTTTGGGGGTGCGCAGGGAGAATCACATGCGATTGGCCCTGTGCGAGCGGGGTACGTGTATTTCGGGGGTACCTTGTGTGAGCGGGGTATGTGTATTACGGGGGTTCCCGGGGAGAATCATACATGATTGGCCCTGTGCGAGCGGGGTACATGTATTTTGGGGGTGTGTGGGAAGTTTTACCCGCGATTGGCCTTGTGCGAGCAGGGTACGTGTATTACGGGGGTGCGAGGGGAGAATCACACGCGATTGGCCCTGTGCGAGCGGGGTATGTGTATTTCGGGGGTGCACGGGAAGTTGTACACGCGATTGGCCTTGTACGAGCGGGGTATGTGTATTACAGGGGTGCGCAGGGAGAATCACACGCGATTGGCCCTGTGCGAGCGGGGTACGTGTATTTCGGGGGTGCGCGGGAAGTTTTACCCGCGATTGGCCTTGTGTGAGCGTGGAACGTGTATTACGGGGGTGCGCAGGGAGAATCGAAAGCGATTGGCCCTGTGCGAGTGGGGTATGTGTATTTCGGGGGTGCGCAGGAAGTTTTACCCGCGATTGGCCCTGTGGGAGCGGGGTATGTGTATTACGGGGGTGCATAGGGAGAATCACACGCGATTGGTCCTGTGCGAACGGGGTACATGTATTTCGAGGGTGCACAGGGAGAATCACACGCGATTGGCCCTGTGCGAGCGGGGTACGTGTATTTCGGGGGTGCCCCAATGAATTGTTAGTGTGTGTGCTCCCAGGTGTGCCCTCTCCCTCCTCCCCAGGGCCTGCAGGCAGACCACAACACAGGGGAACACACTGCACCCCTGGCCATGCCCCACAGGCAGCCCCTCCACCCTGGCGAAGCCCTCCAGCCCACATGTCACCACGCACAAGTGAGCACCGACACATGTCCCCCAGCACCCCCATCCACCCAGCATTGAGGGTCAGGCCCCGACTCATGTCCCCCAGCACCCCCATCTACCCAGCATTGAGGGTCAGGCCCCGACTCATGTCCCTAGCACCCCCATCCACCCAGCATTGACGGGCACCTGCCAGGAGGCCCCAAATCATGTTCCCTAGCACCCCCATCCACCCAGCATTGAAGGTCAGGCCCCGACTCATGTCCCCCAGTACCCCATCCACCCAGCATTGAGGGTCAGGCCCCGACTCATGTCCCCCAGCACCCCATCCACCCAGCATTGAGGGTCAGGCCCCGACTCATGTCCCCCAGCACCCCCATCCACCCAGAATAGAGGGCCAGGCCCCGACTCATGTCCCCCAGCACCCCCATCCACCCTGCATTGAGGGTCAGGCCCCGACTCATGTTCCCCAGCACCCCCATCCACCCAGCATTGACGGGCACCGGCCAGCAGGCCCCGACTCATGTTCCCCAGCAGCCCCATCCACCCAGCATTGAGGGTCAGGCCCTGACTCATGTCCCCCAGCACCCCCATCCACCCAGCATTGAGGGTCAATCCCTGACTCATGTCCCCAGAACCCCCATCCACCCAGCATTGAGGGTCAGGCCCTGACTCATGTCCCCCAGCTCCCCCATCCACCCAGCATTGAGGGTCAGGCACGACTCATGTTCCCCAGCACCCCCATCCACCCAGCATTGATGGGCACCTGCCAGCAGGCCCAGACTCATGTTCCCCAGCACCCCCATCCACTCAGCATTGAGGGTCAGGCCCGACTCATGTCCCCCAGCACCACCATCCACCCAGCATTGACGGGCACCTGCCAACATGCCCCGACTCATGTTCCTCAGCACCCCCTTCCACCCAGCATTGAGGGTAAGGCCCGACTCATGTTCCACAGCACCCCCATCCACCCAGCATTGACGGTCAGGCCCCGACTCATGTTACCCAGCACCCCATCCACTCAGCATTGAGGGTCAGGCCCCGACTCATGTTCCCCAGCACCCCCATCCACCCAGCATTGAGGGTCAGGCCCCGACTCATGTTCCCCAGCACCCCCATCCATCCAGCATTGACGGGCACCTGCCAACAGGCCCTGACTCATGTTCCCCAGCACCCCCATCCACCCAGCATTGAGGGTCAGGCCCCGACTCAGGTCACCGCCCAACATGTCATGAAGATGTACATTTATGGGCCTCATGTCCACCAAAATCCCACTGCACGCCACCCCAGTCTTTAGACACAATCAAGTTTCCCATCCACCCCACACTGAAAGGCCTATTACTTGTCACTAACCAAAAGTCAAATATGCACATCAACACATGTCCGTCACACACACACACTGGGTGCGAGTGATTGTGTAAACCCACATTGTGACATGCAGTAAACCAAAGAGCAAATACCACACATGGAATTAAGCAATCAAAATGTATTGTGCACAAAAATAATAAAAATGATTCAAAGCATGTAATAATCATAAACAAGAAAAAAGGCATGTCCAAATAAAAAAAAAAAATAATGATGACACAATCCAAATGAATCCTAAATAAAGTTTGTCAAAAATCCTTGTCCACCAAAGTAAATCCAAAGGAAACCAAAATCCCAAAAATCCATTGATCCATGGTGAGGGTAAACGATGTTCGAAAAAAAAATCCACTGTCCAACTATGTAGAAATATTGCAACAAGGGACCATGAGCCCAACACATTAAATTAAACCTATATACAAAACCCTACCTAGTTTATAACTATATACAAAAACGTGGGGCATTGTCCAAGAGTCCCAAAATAATTTTAAAAAAAGAAAGGAAACCTATCACTAACTAACTATATACAATGGCGGCGGGCAAATCCTGCGGCTCACTCTGTGATGTTGCGGGCCAGGGCATCATCGAACTCCATGTCTATCATGGAGACGGGACTCTGTCCTGGCCCCGAGATCTCGCAGGGATGCACTCATGGCCTGTTCCAACTCCCTGCGAGTTGCCTCGAGGCATTCAGCCGGCCTCAACGCCCGACGCATGGAGAACTCTGCCCTGACCATGGTGAGCCGCGCCTCTTCCGCCTGCCGCCGCTCCACATCTATACGCTAGCCCACCGCAGCCACATGGAAGACAATCCCATTCCAGGGTTCTCCTGCCCTCTGGCCGATGCCTGCCCCTCTGATGTTGATGGCATGAGCCATCATCACTCCCACCTAGAGCCTGCTGCTACTGCTACTGCTGCTGTCCATGTGCCCTGTCCGATGATGCCTGCACATCCTCCATCTGCTGGTCTCCAGTTGTTGGGGTGTCCCCCCCTGCTCGACCACCCACTCCCGACTGTGGCTGGGATGGGATCTCCACCAAGCTGGCTGTGTTGGTTGGGCCAGGTCCACAGGGGGCCCTGGTGGAATCTGGGCCGGAAGACGGCAGGGAGAACGACTGGCGCATAGTCTCCACAGAGGAGGAGAGGTCCACCAGAGTGCGCGACACATGTAGGAATCCATCGACCAGAGCCCCTCCCAACAGTGCCACATTGCCACGCAGCTCTTTGTGATGGCGTGCGTGCTCCCCCAGGAAGCACGCACGTCATCACGAATGTCACACGTGTGCAATGCGACACCAATCAGGACTGAGCCCATACGGTCATGGGACTCCTCGTCCACAGGTAGTGGAGAGCCAGCTGACGTGGGCCTCCCCCCTACCTGCAGACGGGTCTGGGACGGGGCATCCCTGCTGGTGCATGGTGATGCAGTCACAGGATTATTCCTATTGCTAGGTCCCTAGCGATAATCTTGTTAGCCCTCTGTTTCTGAACCTCTTGTGGAGTCGGTGCCAGCCCTAGTTTCTGCTGATGTGCAGACTGCAAATGGTATGTAGAGGTGCCAGCCCTTTCCTCTTTCACTACTTTCCTAATCTTTAAAAGTGAGTGCACACTTTTTGGGGGTCGGTATGTATATTTTTATTGTTGCCGCCTCCATTTTGTGTGTCTTATAACAAAAAAACTATTCTAAAATTAGCTAATTCTCTCTTCACCAGGTAGAGGGATAGAGGTAAGTAGCAATGATAGGTTTTCCTTATACACAAGCCCCTTCATATATATATGTGGGGTATCGGGACTGGTTTATCAGGCCAGTACCACTAGAATGATAGTCAACCGGTTTCAGCGGGATCCTTTAATGGCTGCTTTCCTCAGGACAAATACTTCTAATTTGGGTATTCTGTATATAATATTCAAATCTTTATTGATTATGAGGATATGTTCAGGTCTCCAGAGGACTTATGGGTACAATCCCTGAAACCTAAAAGGTAAAAACAAGAAAGACAAAGTGGAGCAGGCATCAGTCTTTCATGTGCTTCTGTAATGGACAGTCTCTACGGAATTCAGAGAATTTTCTGAATTACCTGTGTTTTTGGTGGGGCCGTCTGATCTTCCTCTTTTTCCTTAAAAGTACTTAAGAAGATTCAGTCAGAGATCTCTATTGCAGGAATCTACAAATTAATAATAAATTGTGGATACTGATATCCAGTTCTTATACTTAGTTGCATAAAGGGCCTCTCAGGCCACATTAACATATTTTTCACCTGTTTATTCTGCATCATTTCTTTAAATAGAGCGACTGGATCAGGTTCCGTGTTGTGTGTTCCTGATTCCCTGGAGTTATTTCCTGTGGATTAAACAATGCAGTCAATCCGATGTTTTTCAAAGAACTCCACCATTGTTAACAATATTGACCTAATGCGGACCGTTGCCGTCCTTAAACCACCAAAGTCTGTATTTCAATGGAGTCTATGCATCCTCGTGCATTACTAACATGGTTCGAGGTGTTTTGTCTATAGATCGCACCATTTAAAATAAATCACTGCTTCATACATCTCATAAAATGGACAACCCTTGTCCCAGTATGCCCATTGTTGTCTCATTATACTATCCAACTTCATTACATCACTATATCCCTAACCATGGCTGGTTCAGGCACAAATTTGCATCACACAATTAACTGAATGCAACATCCCAGAATGCAATTTGCTCCTTATTTTCTTTTACACACCTTCATTTGTTTTGTGAGCGAATCCCCGCTTTTACACGATATTGGGGGTTATTACTCGAGCGGCAATCGTGCCGTGCATTCAGAGTGTCCCTAATTTCTTGCTGACACTCTTCCACCAAATATATGTACATCGCCGGGTATGGAACACTCGTTTGCAAGCGGGCGCACCATACATCTCACGCCTACCTTCAGTGTTCATCCGATCCGGCTCCTGTCCGATGGTTGCTAAGGGCGCCATTTTAGAGGGCTGCCTCTAAATACAGCGTCACGGTGTTCACGTGACGCTCGCGTTGTAATAATCACACAGTCTCCGCCTTTGTTTGTATTGCTTTGCAGACTTTTTTAAAAGGCCAAAAAGGCCTTTGAAATGTTGAATAAGCCTCCTTATTTGTACGCATGTTTCTTTTGTCCATTTGAGTTTCTAGTTTGGATTTTAGTTAACCTCAGCCACATGCCGCATGGAATTGTGGGAATTGAAGTCCCCTATAAACACTGTTCTTTTTTAAATATAAACTTATGTGCAATCAGAGCTGGAACCATTCCCACCTTGAATTGTTGTATATCGTGAACTATATCAGTGTTTCAAAAAACACCAAAAAGGCAAAAAAGCGAGAAAGCAAAAAATGCACCTTAGTGGAACATGGAATGTTGGGCATCAAGGCAATGCTGTTTAGCAAGCTATTGTTCTTGTTGTGCATATACAGAGCCCATGGGCTCCCAGGTGAACTCTGGATTTTAGCATCTATATATTAGGGTGCCTTTTAGGAGTTCAGCAAGATCTTTCTGTATTATTCTGGCGCTGTTTTACTGGACCACCAGGGATTGCCAGCAAACCTCTTTGTTGAGTCCCGATATATGACTATGTAGTCTGAAGATCCATTGTTGTTCTCTTCTTAGAAGAAGAGCTGGAATATATCCCCCTCTTTTGGATATTCTCACTCTCCAGTATTGTCCACCTAAAGTCGTTCTCTGTGTGGTTTTGGTTGATATAATGTTCCACTAAAGGGGCGGTTCTTTTTTTGGTTCTAATGTTAGACCTATGTTCCCCAACCCGTATTTTAATTGCTCTTGTTGTCATTCCGATATATTTCTTGTTACAAGGACATTGTATCATATACACCACATTGGTGGTGTTACAATTCGTGAAACTCCTCTGTTCCCAGGGGTATTACCAGCCTATATCTACAGATGTGGATCTTTGGGTACATTAACAGACTATGTAGTTGTCTCATTTGGATTTGTCACATCTTTATGTATGTGTATCAAAGAATCCCTTAGGTTTTTTCTCCTTTGTATTGCAAATAAGGGGGCCGGTAAGTGGTTGCCTTCTATATTTAATAGATGCCACGCTTTTCGGATTTCTTTCTTCAGGCGGTTGATCACTGGCGAGTGACTAAACACTGCTGTGATCAAGTTCTCATCTCTCTTTCTCTTGCCCTGTTGGTTAAGGGTTATTTCCCGTGGAATGTTCCATGCCCTCTTTTTCACTTGCTTTATTATCCTATTAGGATAATGTCTTTCCTTCATGTTGTTCGTCAATCTTGCTGCTTGTATATCATATTCCATTCTTGAGGTGTAATTCCTCCTGAATCGGAGAAACTGCCCAAAAGGCAGATTTTCTTTTAGCGATCTTTGATGGAAACTTGTGTAATCAAGGAGGGAATTTCTGTCCATGGATTTCTGAAATACTGTAGTTTCGAAAGTATGTCCTGACCTCATAATTTTCAAATTAAGGAAGGTAGCTTCCATTTTGCTGCCCTCATGTGTGAATTTTAGGAACGTATTGAGAGAGTTAATCCATTCCATGAATCCATTTAGGGTGGTACTGTCCCCATCAAACAATAGTAGTATATCATCGATGTAACGTCGATAACTCAAGATGTTTTTACTGTAAGGATTAGTGGCAGGATATATATACTGCTCCTCAAAATCTGCAACATGTAGATTAGCCAACGTAGGTGCAAAAGTTGCGCCCATTGCCGTTCCGGCTATCTGTTCATAATAGCAGTCTTCATTCAAGAAGTAATTTTTTGTTAAAGCTATTTCTGCTAGTTGCATTATCAATGAGATTGGAGTCTCCAGAGTTTTTGTTTGCAATATTTTCTCGATTACTTTGAGAGTTTCTCTCTGGGGGATCTTGGAATATAACGCCGCCAGAAGAGCAAGTAACTACAAAAAGGAGTCGATAGGTGGTTGCCTCCTGTTCTTTACCAAAATCATATTATCACAAAAATAACAGGAGGATGATTGTTTACAAATTATTCCTATTGCTAGATCCCTAGCGATAATCTTGTTAGCCCTGTGTTTCTGAACCTCTTGTGGAGTCTTTTGTACTTGATGCAGGGTGTCTCACTTGGACTGTGCAGATGTCAGATGCTCCGCAGGGACATGAGTGCCCATTCATGCTCCATGTGCATTCCATGCATGCCCCTATGTGTCCTTGACTGGATGATCATTGTAGTATGTTTTCAGGGTGACCTACATTGCATGACATTTCATCAGCCTTCCCATGGCCACTGTGGCTCAGTCCTGCATCTCACACATGTTTAGGGTGTGACAGTCTGTGTGGGTCACAGGCCTCAGCCTGTTTCATGCCCAATGACTGTGTCCAACTGGTGTAGTGTCTTCTTCATATGTGGGTGTACTACAGAGGTTCCATCATGTGTCCTGCTTACTGTCCCATCATTATCTGCTGTGTTGTCACTTGACTCACATGATGCAATTGATGCTAGTCAACACTGTCTGTCAATACACAGGTCTATAGTCATCCTTTTGATACCATGCAAGGCATCCCTGCATTTCCACTTGGTGGGAGGGGTGGTTTGCTTGGAGCCATGCTACCCATTGCATGCACATTGCACGTGATGCCGCCAGAAGTTGACCTTGCACTGCCTTCACATTTTCTGATACACATCATGAAGTACTTGTACATGTAGATAGTGAGTAACGTACACATTTGCTGCACTGCATCGACCCACTTCTGAACGGTATAACACACTTCTACATGCCTAATCAAAGAAGCAATGTCAAGTTGTCCCAGCATGCATGGCGGGTTCTCTTTTGTGTGTGACATGTCTGCTTGATGTGTTTGGTGTCTTTGTGATGTCTATGTGTGTGTGTGTTGTGTGCTTCTAACATGTGTAGTGACCCTTTTTCTTTCTACTTTTCAGATGATGATGCAATGGAGCCAGAGGATGGTGTTGTCCTGCCAGGCACAGGGTTGTTATCACTACAGTAACCCGGCACAAGTGGGGGTCGTGGGGTGGTAGGCCACGAAAACCCACATGTGCTACAGGCCATCTTGTCTTTGGCTGGCAATAAGTCCAGCCCTGATGACCACTCTGACGTCCATGTCGAGTTGGATGTGCATCAGGTCCATATGTCAGGGGTGAGTGATTCTGATGTGGAAACTCCTCTGTCCGCGACACCTGCACTGAAGGGTCAGACAGTGTTGGAACCTCCGCCTGTGGTGGATCGGGACGCAGGGTCACCCTCCACAACAGTCGCTGATGTGCCTGGGCCATCACGCGATGGGGGCATGTAGTCGTGCAGCCGCGGGCTGTGCCAACCCAACGAGGACACCCGGTCCTTGGGTCCTGCAGGTGTCAAGCCCAGCAACAGAGTGGCTGCGCGCAACCACGGTATACTGAGTGGGAGCAAGCCATGACTGCCAATTCTGAACGCCAGGGGGCAGCAATGGAGAACATTGCTGTGAGCATGGAGCGTGTGGCCCAATCCGTGCTCCCCCTGCTAGGCAGGCGCTTCTTCTGCAGCGGGCGGCACGGTCCACGGCCCGCTCGCTCAGGCTGGGCATGGCGGCCTCAGACAGACAACTCCTGCTTCCCTTATCCATGGGCTCGCAAGGATGGTTCGGTGTTACAGAAGGGCTTTGGACTGTTATATCTGTGGCATGTCTGCTGCTGTACTACTTGTGTTGACACCCCTAGTGGGGATGATAGGGGTGATATTGACCACAGTTCTTCCTTTGCTAGATGGGTGGTTTCATGATTCATATGTGCATTAATTGCTATACATTGTGTAGTATGTTTTCTATCTTTGCTGTACATGTGCTTGATGCAATTCATGCTGTAGACAGTGGCTAACACACTTTGCCTGTGAAAGTCGCACTGATGGAGTGAGTTCTGATGTACGTCTCTGACATGGTCCAGCATGACATGCCTGAGGAGACACACACAGGGAAATTTCAAACATTTATCATGAGTTTTCTGCCCTTTCTGCAGGGGGATGAGCCTCCAGACCACCTTTCCCAGCAGACATGGCCCATTGGACGTCTGGAAGCTGGCCACGTTCGGTGGTGCAGAAATGCGCATGTGTGCGCAGGCAGAGCCACAGGGATTGCACTCATACATCCTACAGAAGCTGACTTGTTTCAAGGAACTCCAGACAAGGTGAGAAGCACAAGGGGGCCACACCGCAGCCAACCTTCCACCAGGCCAGTTGCACATGCATGCTAAGTAGCACCACTGATGGTGAGCTTGGACAGATATTGGTGTTGAAGCGCACAGTACAGCTAAAATGCGTTGGTGGACTAATGGCTAGTTGATGGGAAAGTTGTCAGGGGCACATGCAGGGGCAGTGGCACATATCCTCCGGTCCACCGTGGTCCATTGAGGCAGTTGTATTAGCCATGTAGCGTTCCAAGACAGGGAAAGAAGCACCTCACAGGGACAGACAGCGAGGGACAGACTCTTGTGCAGTGCATTTCATTTTCATGTTGAAATTGCCACATGCACTACCTACTTTATTTAGGTTATGCTGGAACACAACTTGTACTGAAGTCGTACCTTGCTAAATGCGTCTGGCTGCTTACTCAGGGAACATTGGATGTTGTGTGAATCTTGACACATTGGTCTTCCATTTGCCATGCACCCACCGGCGCCTGACTTACCGCATTGATTGTGTATGAACCATCACGGGGGGAATCTTACGTATGGGTACGAAGCACCACACCAGATAGTTTGTTTGTAGAGTATATTGTTACTTTGGGGCATGCATGGTGGTGTGTGTGTGTGTTATGGGCACGCACAGATTAGTGACTCTGGCTCTCTTTGCAGCATTAAACTGCTCATGTTACCGGACCTGAGAGTGCGCAGGCAGGAGGCCAGCACTCACCCCAGAGATAAGTTTCTCTTTGACTTCCATTTGAGTAATTTGGTACTATGTGCACGATGTACACGGTTGGTCTGATTGTGTATATGTTAATGTGATTATTATATTGTTGTACATTCCTTACTTTCCCTTGTCAATCCTACTCCCCTCTCCTGCCCCTCATTCCGGTTATCCAGTATACCAATGCCTGTCCCGACCGCATACCCCTGACCCTCCTTCCCCACCAGGGTCTCAGATGCCTGTGTGAATTTGACCTTGCAGGCACCCAGACCACGGTGGGGGTGGTTGGTTCGGGCCACTCCTGCGCCTGTACATGGGAGTTGTGAGAGTACACATCAGTTTGTGGTGCATCATTCTATATTATGTACCAAACATGGTACACATCCTGTTGTGACATTGTTTTACTGTGCTACCTTGGTTGTTCCATCATTGTGCTAGTACTTGTGCATTTTGACGTACTGCTACTTCAAGTCATCTACTGGAGGCTCTTCTGGTTTGTTTTGCTGCCTTCAGGCTTTTTGCTTGGCTTGTGTGTTTGCCTGCTTTGAGTTCTCTTTGATTTGGTATTTTTGCAAGTCAAGGTGGCTGGACACTTTTTTCACGCAAGGTGGAAGATGGAGACAAAGGGGAAGGGTGATCCTGTGGCCAGGTGAACTTCAAGGATGAAGGCTACATACCCCATGCACAGTTGTTCAGTGGGTCATGGTGATATGTGAGGGAGGGGGGGTATTTTGTTGTTGGACAGTTGTCTTGCCCCACAGTGTGATGGGCACCCTGACATTGTAATTGTGGTATCCTATGTAATTGATATATTCTGCTGATCAATGGCTGTTCATGTGTTGTGTTTACCTTTCAGGTGTGAGGGTATAGTTGTGGTTTGACATGCTGGGGTGTACACATGGGCAATGTTCACATGTCATGAGGACACTGATGGTCACTTGATTGCACATGCATGTATTGAGTGCATGTCCCTACTGACACACACACTCGCACTATGATCCACAACATGTACAACCACCCTTCCATGTCCACATGTGCACTCAGTTTGCCTTCTGGGGCCCACTGTGTCCCTGCAGCACATGATCTATGACCATTTGTGGATCCTGTACATGCGTGACTTGTTTTTTTATTTAGTTTGTCGTTTTCATGTGATGCTCAGGGTGTGCGTCACACACAATGGCTGGTCACTATGCTGTGTGCTGAGCAGTGTGTTGCAGGAGATGTACACAGCACACATATTATGCACTGTTGATTTTGCCGTGCACAATGTGCATGTGAACAGGCATTCTTTGTTATGTTCAATGTACAACTGTTGTTATGCATTTGGGTATGACTTGCATTGTGTGGGAGGTTGTTGGTCAGTCATTTCATCTGAATCCATGTCAGGCATCATTGTCTGACGCCACTTTGCATTTTTCACATGTCAATGTGTACATTACTGTTACTGTGTTGGTGTTTTGCTATTGCTTATCATGTCATGTTGTAGTTTTGGTGGCTTTGGGTGACATACCAGTGATTGTAATGGCCTGTTTTGCAGGTCTGTGTGATACACACCTTGCATGTGTACCTTTTGGTCATACAGGATTAGTTAGGTTTGAGTAGCTAGGGATGCACACAATGTGGCACTTCCATGGCAACATTCTCAGGGTGGTAAGGTTGTGACAGTTGACTGTCTCTTTGTCATCATCGATTGTCACCTGGTATGTGCCAGGCCTGTGTGCACTCCGCAGGGGTGGGAGTTTAGGTGAAAAATGTGGCCACAAGCTGGGTCCGGGCTGCCTCGCCACGTGCCCTATCCCCTCCCATGGGCTGCGCCTGTGCCTGTGGTTGGGGATGTGGGGGCACCACCATGTCCACCGGTACGCCCTGCCGTGTTGCAACATTGTGCAGGACACATGCTGCCACAATGATCCTACACACTACTAGGGGTGCATAGAGTAGCTGCCCGCCACAGGGGTCAAGGGGGTTGAAGCGTGACTTGAGCACTCTGAATGTGCGCTCCACTATGGCCCTGGTTGCATTATGGGCAGCGTTGTATCTTACCTGGGGTGGGGTGGTGGGATTCCGGATTGGCGTCATCATGTGGTTGCTCAGAGGGTAGGCACTGTCCCCTGGAGAGGTGATAATGGTTGTGATTATTGGGGTTTGTGTATTTGTCTGTGTGTGGCATAAATGCATGTGCACGGGCATTTGTACTCACCTAGGAGCCATGTGTCGCCATGCTGCCCAGCTTCCAGGGCCCGGCTCAGGGCGGACATTCTGTATATGAAACTGTCATGGGTGGAGCCAGGGTAGTTTGCATAGACAGAGGTGATGATTCCCTTGGCATCGCATTCCACCTGCACATTGATGGAATGCCAATGCTTGCGGTTTCGGTAGATGTGCTCAGTGGCCCTAGGTGGACGTAGGGCCACATGGGTGCAATCTATGGCACCGAGCACTTTGGGGAAGTGTGCCACCCTGTAAAAGTCCTGGTTAACGGCCTGCCTTTCTGCGGGCGTTCTGGGCATGTACATGTGCCTGTGGACTGAGGGGCGCGCAGTCATGATTGCCAACACCTGGTGTAGGCAGCGTGACTGCGTGGCCTGTGAGACCCCCCCCCACTTTGGCAGTAGTCCGCTGAAATGACCCAGTGGCCAAAAAATGCAGGACATTGAGCACCTTCTCCAAGGGGCTCAATGCTTGGGACCAGAGGGTGGGGGATGTAAGGTCATCTTCCCAATCCCTGACCAGGTCTAGGATGATACGAGGGGGAAACCTATTCCTGCCGTAGACCTTTTCGTCAGTCATCCCAAAAAGGCTAGTCCGGGGGGAAAAAATGCGGGCCCTGGCAAATCTCCTCCTCCTACGGTGTCCCACGATCAGTGCTGCGACAAATGGGGCATTCATTGTAGCGGTATGTACGTGTTTGTTGTTTGTGCACGCTTTCATACTGTGCGCGGGGACGCTTACGCCTGCCTTCCTGTGGCGGACGTGTTGATGCCTGTGTGCGTCTTTTAGTGTGCGTTTGTTTCCCGTATTCAAATCCATGAATACGAGTTGTTCGCGTGCGTGTGGGCATTCTGTGTATTTCCCTGCAGTACTTCCCCAGTTACGCCTTCTTTTTCACGTGTTGTTCCCCATTCCGTGCGTTATGCCCCGTGTCCCGCCCCCTTTTTGGTGTGTGCGTGGACGTTCGGGTTGTTGCAATGACGTGAGCGCCCGTGTGCGCCACGCTCGGATTTGGCGCACAACCAGTGGAAAACACACGCAGCGCCTTCCTTGAATTGCACGCGTGCGCGTGCGCTTGCTTTCTCACGCTTGCGCCACCTTGCGCTGGGATTTTCGGCGCACGTTTGTTCCATGAATCGGCCCCTACATTTTTTTTTCACTTGGCTGATATTTTCCCTATTTCGAATAGCAAGAAAAATTGCAATTGCAGTGGTGCAAAGTTCCTGTGATAGGACCCCACGTGTTTTATGAAGTTATTTGCTAAATGTGTGGTATATTTCAAACGTATTGCTGTGCCACAGCACTCTAAACCTGCTTGCTCAAATACAGTAATAATATCAAGTAATTATGAATACATAATGTCAGTGATTAGTATGGAGCAGCCGTCTGCAACAGTTTGCTCTCCAGGTATTTTGAACTACAATTCTCATTATATCTGGCTATTGACTATGGGAGTTGGGAGGTGTAGTCTAAAACTTCTGAAGAGCCCAAGATTGAAGACCTCTGGTTAGACCGTGCTTCTTCTGACTGCTGAATGCCTTCATAGGAAATATCTGGATATAGACTTGCACTTCTAACGTGGTCAGGATACTGTCTAGTCACATATTTTGCACCTTGTCCGGTTGTATCAGCTGTGTGTTTAATAATTTGATCCTTGTAGCTGATGCATAAAGTTGTACATGTAAGTACTGATGTGGTGTAAAGGAGTTTTACAAAACATGTTATTCTTGTTTAATTATTATAAATAAACCTTTCACAAAGTATACTATTAAAACAGACCAGCTACACAAATAAAAAAATAATAATACATCAAGTGACATTTCAAATATATGCATCAATATACAAATTACGACATCATGATGCTAAGTGTAGCCTCATTAATCCTGACCTCTAATATCTCATGCAAAAAAATTAACAATCTTGTCAAAAGTAACAGCAGAGACAATTGTGTGCCTCCATCATTCCATACTAAAAGATTATACGTATAAAGGATTATTGTTTTTGTACACCATTAGTCCACCTGGTGGCCTTTGGTAGATAGTAAAAGGAACTGGCATAGATTACTTCCAGAAAAGGGTATGAAGTATCTGAGATCTCATTTCTTTCAAAACCTAAATGTAGCATTGAGTCAACCATGCTGTTGCTTCCCGAGGTAGGATCAGCATTGTGTCATTTATATTGTGTCCCAACTGCTAGTTGTTTCCGATCGTGCAGCAGGCAATCTGATTTGTCATGAATGATCTTGGTGCCTACGTTGTCTGCTGATATTATTACAATTATAATACCTTTGTGTAATTATTGCAAACTGTTTAATTCTGCTTGGACTAATTTATGATATTGAAGAGTTTGACAATTGTTTTGGGTTCCCATTATTATATTTGGAGCTATAGGGAGATATGTGGCGGCAGGGACCTGCTTACACAAAAGTGAATTACAGCAAACTCGAAAATGAGCCACACTGTAGACTCACTTTTTCCATTACTAAATGAAACTATTGCAATCATAATTTTCAAATGAAAAGCTAAATATCTACCATAGTCAGACATATGTGGGTGAACCTTGTAAGCAGATAGGCAAGATACCTGCCTCTCTGCTCTTGTCTTCTCCCTGCTGTCTATGTCCACTGTTCTTCCTGCTATTTACTTTCCTTCTAATACCATGAGCGAATTTCTATACGTTTTAACTTTCTATTCTCAAAGCAGCCCTCAGAAACACTTAAAGAAAATGTGTAATTATACAATAAAAGGTGCCATATTACATATACCGTACAGCTCATGTCATGGACACCCATCTTCATATATGGCATCCACCCACACAGTGACTGACAGCTCCTCAGCTCCACAGACCGGAATACGTTGGTTCCCAGAGTGCTTCATGTTAATTAGCCTTGACTCGTATGTTGTGACTTTCTCCCATCCTCTGCACCCCTTTTTATCACCCCCACACACAGGGACATCATTTCACCAAAATGCCCGGGGTAGCAGAGGTGACATCAAACGACCCAAGACCTCTGATGACATCACAGGAAGTGATGTCATTTGACCAAACCCCACAGTGACATCACAGGAAGCAATGGAACACAACCTTTCACCCCTTGACAAAACAGTGGCATCACATAGCATTGTTTCTAAGTACACTAAGAAAAATATGATTACGATATTACTGTAAAGTGATATACATTTCATAAAAAAATGTATCACCATATGTATCGTTAATATCAGCACGTATAGGCCCATATTACTGTGAATACAAGCAGACGTCCAAGGCCAAATGATAATGTGTTATTATATAGCACTTACACTTAAGCGCTTCATATGAAACAAATGTACATACAATAACACTCAACCTGTATTGGTACTCGTTTATCAACCTCAGCAGGATCAAAGGCAGAGTTGACCTTGTCGGGAGATGAACCCAGATCACACATACATTGGAGCAGCAAGAATTCAACCCACTGAGCTATCTTACCAGCTGTAGCAACCAGCTACTCCAGAAACAAAGAACCACATGCTGCTGGCCACAGCCCAAGACCTTCACTTTAGAAGAGAAAAAAAAGAAATAATAAATGTTTTGTATTTTATTTTTGCGGTAGTAATGGAGACCACTAGGGTTGCAAGGGAGACCTCAGGGGTCGTAGGTGCGACCCCTGGTGACCCATAAATTGCGTCCCTGACCCCACTCCAGTTGTTTGTGCTCATTGAGGAGCTAATCGCTAGACACAGATGTGAGACAGCCTGCACATTGCTGGTTCCAAAACAGAAGATCTTATTTAGGACACCATCCTCGTAAGGTGCATACATTAATTTACATTTTATTTGGTCATGATTACAGAAAGTAGACGAACTATAAATCTAGCATGAGCCAATAAATATGAATGTTTGCTATTATTTACAGGATTTTCACTTTAGCATTCTCTAATTGAAACAAGGCAAATTCTGCACACTGGCTTAAAGCTTGTCATATATGACACCTGCCATCCTTAATAAATGAGGGCCTATATAAAATTCTCGACCAGTGTTTATACTTTTTGGAACAGAAGAAATCCTAGACAGTTTCTGAAGTGTTTTTAATTCCTCGATTAGTATTCCATTATCCCTTATTCCACATTCCATTATTATTTTCGTTGTAGAACTCACCTGCTATTACAAGTTAATTTGTATATATCACTTCCTGACATAGGTGTGCAGCTTTCATAGGTTTTACGGAATAAAGTGTTACCACGATTATAACTTGATCATGTATCACTACTGGGAGGGTAAAAGGCGAATGGACCAACGAAAGATAAATACCTTCAGGTTACGTTACTCCTTGCAATATGAGTTTAACCCACTGTGTTGTCCTCCCAGATCTAAGCACTAATAGCTGGGCCTGCCTATTTCACCCCCTTAATGATCTTGCTACTCTTTCCTCTCTTCCACTTGATGTGAAAAGACGCTGAATCGCTCACTTACTGTCACTCACATTCCTTCTCCAAAACCTCTTGATCCTTTATTTATTTATTTATTTATTTATTTGATAATTGAAGTGCTCTACAGCCCACAGGCATCGAGGCAATGTTTAAAGGAGATGTCTTATTTACATGAACAAGAGGAAATAATCATGGTACTGTGGAAAACACTGCAGTGGAAACAGGTAGAAATGGGTGGCAGTTGAAACAGATGGTTGTGCATGTTGCAGTGCATTTTAAAGAGCTCAAGTGCGAAACAGCAAGCTCAAACATTATTCCTATACTTCCAAAAAGAGCAGCAAGAAAATGTGTGTAGAGCGTGTAGAATTCGGAAATACAGTAATATCAACAGCTATTAGTGGGGAAAACTGTTTGTGCTGTGAAACAATAGTTCCCATTTGTGCCGTACCACAATGGCACAAGTTGTAAAAAGACACAAACACATCTCTTCACAATGTACCGCGCTTTCTCAATTTCCGGACCAAATAAGAAATAACACGCCTACATAGGAGTCTGCATGATGGGATACACAATTATGCAGGATATTGGAAACAGAAGCATTACCTGGCCTACTGCCTCCCTCAGTATAAATGGCACAGAAAACATGTTACATGGTGTTCAGTTATCCCTCCACAATCAACAACAATAATATCATCGTGATTGAGCATCACCAAAGTCTCACACAGACAAACCAAAAGCAATCACTTCAGTGTAGCTGCTCCATACGCGTACAAACCCACATGATACACTCCACACATAACTCCCACTGGACTCTGTTTTCCATTCACTGTCAAGTAATGTATGTGCAATTCACCCACAGAGCATACGCTGTGGCTCGTACAACACACAGGCATGAGCTCACCCTCTGCATTTAGGTCAACAAATATACCGTATACCACAGTCTGTGCGTGCACTCCACACCCAGAAAGGTTATTGTGTAATCTTGTGTCATCCACAGTCCCAAAAGTAAGGTGGCCATGTGCAAAAGGGGAATATGTTACACGTAAAACCCTGCAGCTATCACGATTTGCGCTGACTTTTCCAGGTGTCTGCACGCGGGAATATGGGAATAAATGTCAACGAGAGAAGGAGATGTCCTTTGTAGTGGTGGCTCTTAAAAAAGCTGTTTTTTTTCTATTTTTTAAAACAACTTCCACAGTAATAACTCTTTATTTGGCTTTTAAAATTGTTTTTATTTGTTGCACTGCACTTCACATTCTTACAATACCATCTTCAGTGCAGCCTGTAGATTGGAGAATCAAATGTCATTGCCACTGGACGACAATGAAATGCCATTTCCATTGAGAAGGTGCTCATATCGATCACCAATGGTGTCATTGTCACAGGGGTACATCCCAGGAGCACGCAAAAAGTTACAAATGCTTGTGTTGATAAGATGCCTTCCCACCTCTGGCTGCCAACAACATTGATTGGGATAGTTATATAGTGGACTTGGTGGTATACATGAGAAAAGCACCTTCGCAGTGGCAAAAATGCACTGCACTTTTTTCATCATCTTCTTGAGTTGACGGTACACACTTGCATAACTATGGAACTCAAAAGCAATACTCCAAAGTGCACTACCACAACGTGTACAGTACCTAAAATTGCCACTCGTCGACACTCTGCAAGCAAATGGTTGATAGTACAGACAGAGACAATACACCACAAAGTCCCCACTTCGTCCAAATTGAAATTGCCATTAAGGCCTCTTTCCACAGCAAACTGAAGCAGATCTAGTACAAAGCGATCACCCACTATGAAAAGTGTACATCTGGCCATCTCTGCCAGCCACATTACACACAGTAATGAAGCAAAATATGTCCGCCCTTTCCTGTGATGCACAACCTAACCACCTGATTGGACAATTGCAACAATTGCATTTCCATTGGCCAGCATGGTCAAAATAGCAGAATGTAGCACGTGCGCTGTGCAAAGTATCGTAATGGCCGCACCCCAGTAAATCATGACTACTCCTTCTTCCCTTTCCACTACCGTCTTCCCACCATGCCCTTATTAGGTAATGCTTAGTATGCACACACGCATCCACCAATCCAATGCCCACCAAGACTTCAGCATTTTACAATATCAGTTCTCCACAAGACTTAATTTGTACCATTACAAAATCAGCCGCCTGCACGTGGGCTGTTATTAGAAAGCATGTCCAGTGGAAAGTTCAGTAAAACACTGCATGAGTTACACATGCTCATTCATCCACATAAGCACCCATCACCAGAAAAGAAAGGTATCAACAGTTGTTTTGCAGTATGGTCACAACTGTCTTATAAGTGCCTCTGCGCACGATATCTGCCTCTAAGAATCCACTACGTGTTTAAAAAGCATCCTGATGTTCCTCCCATCTCCTTCCATATAGTGCCAATTTGTTTGTATATGCTTGCAACATTTTCATTTACGCTTATCATACGCTATATTAGTGAAACATGACCTACATTCTTTCCTTCCGCCAATGCTACGAAAATTGTTCCCCACTACCCCACCTACTACATAACTCGTAAAGAAGGCAGTAAAGCCACCACTAAATGTATCTTAGCAACCTACAGTCACTTTTTAAAAGGTTAGTGTATGCACAGCTGTGGTGGTTTGTACGCTGCACTGTTGCCACAGGCTCTTTGTAAATCTTCCTGCTTCCACTCTGCGTCATCAGCAACCCATCCGTAATAGGAATGCACAACATGTCCTTAGCCATGAATGGCAGGGATCGTATCTCTGCTGGAGTAAAATGTCTGCAATACCTCACAGTGGATGTGAACAATAAAATACAAGCCCTGTGCATTATGCAGAAGGCCTTCTGGTGCATGGAACCTCAATACCTTGCACTGTCACTTCCTAAATATCTGCTTGCTCCAGCTCTTCCCTCATCCGCCTCGTACTCCCTCAGGGTCAGTTTCTTCTACACGCAACCACATGTTGGTAGATGTGGTTCTTATGCTGTGGCCTCCCTGTGGAACACACTCTCTGTCTCTCTGGACTTTGAGGAGAAGCATCGTAGGGTCTAAAAGCACCTGAAAATCTTTCCTTGTGCTTCTTCTTTTTCCCCTCTTCTCCCCTACTCACTTCCTAGCTAAAAGGTATTGTGCACTGCTTTCCTACCCACCCTATAATCTGTGCCCCAGGCCACCTTCCTCACTATAGTTCCACCCCTGCACTGGCTTTCTACCAACCCCCACAGTAGGGGACTGTTTTCTATAACCCTAACAGTGCAGCCACTGATCCTTGCACTTGTCAGCACTGGCCGTAGTTGCATATATTTATATTTTTATTGTTCCCATGTACTGCACCTTGCCCTTCCGATTCACTTGCACACTCTCAATGTCAGCTGACCAAGAGGAATCAATGTCTCTATGTGTGGCCTCTGTCCTCCTCCCTTTCCTAAATGCGCCTTCACACACTTGTATGTAGGCACGATACAAATGCCGCAAAGTACCATAACACATCATATCATATACTGCACACACTGTATTCATAACAACATGATGCCTGCCAGGTACCTTGTAAAATTAATAATATGGTCTTCCCACTGTAATGCATGTACTACAAATGTTGGAAAAGTGAACCCACAATAGCAGCAGGAAATCTATATTAGCAATGTTAAGCAAGTGCATGCAGTGCATGCATACAAACAGGATGCATGCACCTTACCTTGCACACTTTCACCATAGACTGTTACATTTATCGGTGCAAGCAAACCTGCTGTCACAGTGTTTATGTACACACCACAACCAGCCACCATATTGCCCAATGGTTTAGCCTCCACATGGCCAATGTCATAGGTGCCGTTCTAAAAACAGCTGGATTTGCCATGTCTAATCCTCAAAGTGCAGCGGAATCCGCAGGATTACCGTGCTAGAAACTGGAGGGGGTTGAGGGGGTGTTTGGGGTGTTTGAGGTGTTTGAGTTGTTTGGGGGGGTGTGAAACAGGGGTTGGGATTGTGTCTTTAGGATTGTGTCTAAAAACACTTATATATTTTTTTTTTTTTGTCGAGTATTTCTTATGTACGTGCATTCATAGTTTTTCTTTGTTTTTTTCTCTTTTGCTCACTGTTTGCTTCTGCCCCATACATTTTTCTCAATTTAAGATGATCGCTTATATTGCATTTCTACATAATTCTCTGCAACGCTTTGTGCAGAGTGGCGAATAAAACAGCATTGCCAATGGAGGTAAAACAAAATGCCATTTCCTTGAAACGACTGGAAAACTGGCTGGTTAGTAATGCTTTCACAGTTGGTGCAGAACATCCCAGAACTACACATAAAGTCACACATGCTTCTGTTTATCCAACATCTCCCGACCTCTGGCTGTGGACAATTTACAGCCGCATTCTCCCATTGTCCTCTTGGTGTCATTGATGAGAAAATCACCTTTGCAGTAGGAAACATCTGCATCACAGCTGTCATCAACTTCTTTAAGTAAGCAAGCACATGAGAGAACGACATGTGCGCCAAATGTAGTACTCCAAAATGCACGACCACCACATCTACAGTACCAACAGAGGCCACACATTTGCAAAGAAGATCCATGCACCCGGAACCCCATCATAAACTGTGCCCCAAAAAGCCTGCACTCCTTCCTACTGAAAGTCAGTATCGAAGCCTCTTTCCACGGCATACCTGTGCAAATCGTGCACAAAGCTGTCACCAACTATAAGCACTCGCCATCTATCCATCTCTGCCAACCTCACTGCATCGAACTTTCGGTGAATATGTCACCGCCCCTTCCAGTGAACCACATCCTCGAATCCTCATTGGAAAATCCCCACAGTTCCATTTGCGAAACCTCCATACTCAGAAGGCCATGATGTAGCATGTGCGCTTTTCCAGCTACAGATAGGGCCACGCCCCAGTAAAGCAGACACAATACTTCTTCCCTTTGCACTCAAATTTTCCAACGCTAACTTATTGCCGCCTACTACTGAATACAAATTTCAAAAACACCTGCACCAATCACATACTTAACCTAGCAATTCCACACTATCATTTCTGTACACAACTCCATATTTCCTCTTAAACACTCTGAGAGCACGTTCCCTTTCCTTACAAAGTCCCTCCACCAGAAACGTTTCTTACAGGATGCCCTATTTCAGCATCCACAATTCTCCTGCAGTGCACCCAGCACACCTTTCACCATGCACACAACACTCCACCCTTACCCACACCCAGCAGAAGACTACGAACCCATGCATGCAACCATGTGAGCAGCTAACATTGTGCACAAACGTAAATACGTAGCAGCACTGCAACCCAACTCCCTCACACCATAAAACACAAATTCTCGAAAGCAGGGCACAATTAGCAGCATCCAGAAACATACCACAGCCTCCATCACCCCTACCCGCTGCCATTCACAAAGTATTGTGTGACAACGAACCTAACCACAACATTTTCACAACATTGGCCATACTTCAACAAATCTGCACACAGCATACTGAAGAACCCATACAAGCTACAAGTCAAACATACCCTCTGCCATACTGCCAGTATGCACACACTGCACCCAATGCCCACACTGCATGACTTCTCGTTGCACCATCTCAAATCGCATATCCAAACCTTTACCATGTTCTACCAGCGCCCTCACCTGCACAACCAAACATATACACCTGCCACTTCACTTCTGCTACTCTATAGCATCTGAAATGTACTGTGCAAACATTCTACACAGGTCACCACCCTCTACCCGATACACAGTCAAAATTGCATCCGTGGGTTTCGTCAAGTGAAAGGTTCTTCAATGCATGGTCTATGGGCTATGGCCATGCCTTTCCCCTACTTCAACAAATCTACACATAGCATACTGAAGAACCCATACAAGCTACACATCAACCATATCCTCTGCTATACTGCCAGTATGCACACACTGCACCCAGAGCCCACATTGTGTGACTTTTCATTGCACCATCTCCAATCAAACATCCAAAATTTTACCATCTTCTACCAGCGACCTCACCGGGGGAACCAAAAATACACACCTGCCAGCTCACTGCTGCTGCTCTATGGCATCTGAAATGTACTCCACGACCATTCTTTACAGGTCACCACCCTCTACCAGATACAAAGTCAAAATTGCATTATTGGCGTAGGTTTTCTCAAGTGCTATGCTCTTCAATGCATGGCCATTCACCCAATAGGCTAAGCCTTTAACACAGGCACCGTAACATAATGGCACCATGCATGTGACCATATCACCAACTACCCCTATCCACATACACACCACTGCCACCAGCACTCTTACCCAACCTGTACACGCATCCACCATTCACAAACTGAACCTCGGCATGGCACCCAATCACAAAAATAGGTTGCGATCCAGACAATCCACAAACATACAACAGCCTCCACCGCCCCTACCCACACCAATTCACAAAGTATTTTGTCACTCCCAACCTACCCACAACCTTTTGCACAACATTGGCCCTACTTCATCAAATCATCACACAGCATAGTAACCAACCACATTTAAGGTGCACGTTGTAGGGTATTTTGTGGAGATTTGGGGCCTGACGGTATTTTATTATCGCCGAAAAATAACTTAGCAATAATCACTCCTTGTATTCAGATTGGGCCATGTGCAACAATAATACAGTGGACATGCATTATTTCAGCACCCAGACATGCATATTTGGTATGCGTGGTTGGTATGCATGGTTGGTGGTATTTTGGTGAGCATAATTCCCTTGTTTTATTTGTGGCCCCAATGTCCAGAATCCCTTATCTTTGCTTAGATTTTTCGTGTAATCACTAGAGAGACCTCAGACCTACATTTTAGGAATACCACATTTTCAGTGTTAGTGTTAGTGTGCCACCATGGGCGATCTCACTGACTTATTTACAACAGAGAGCTATATGTGGTAATTTTGTGGTAAGTTCCACTACCTTATATACGGTAGGGAACTATGTTCAGAGAGTCCCTCTTCCCGTTGGCTCATGTACCTCCAACGAGCTATGCTACAAACAATCACTCTCAACTGTCCATACTGAATATGATCATGCACACATCTGTCTTAAAATGGCAATTGCACTGTTTAAAAATCTCCCCTCATCATCAGCACTGTATTGGTAAATATAAAATACACCACCCGTCTGCTTTCAAATATTTTTCTGTATTATAAAAGTTGCATTTAAACACGATCTCACTCTTTACAGAAATAAATAAAATAGCACACTAACAGCATTGTCTGTGATACACTGAAAAGAGAGTGGCGGAGAAAAGAACTCGATTTGCAACATTAACATGTGATTAAGGCACCGGAATCTCCTTTCCTACTCTGACTGAATATTCTCGTACACACTCAGCTCCCACACTTATGTAATTACCTTATCTGTTCAGCACGAGTTTTCTTCAGCTGTTCTCTTTCTGAATGTGGCTCCCTTGAAGATTAACCCCAGTGAAAAGGAGCGCCTTTCATTCTCAAACCGGGGTCATTGCCTGGAACTCTCAGCTTTTTCAGCAGAAATGCTCCAACCAGGAAAAAACAGGTTCTTCTCTCCCAGCTCTCCAAATCTCCACTGTCCTGTCTCTCTCCTCCAACTCCCCCCAGCAAAACCCTAATCACTGCCTCTAGCATGATACTTGCTATGACGCTGCTCCAATCAGAATCAATCATGCCATCTCCTCCCTCTCTACACAATGGCTCATTTTTATAGTAATACTTTGTAACCAACTGATTTCCTGTTCTTTCGAGCCCTTTTGCTTCCTGTAGTTATGTGGACAGAGCAGCAGAGAAAACGAAAAAAAAATGAATGTGCGTTTAAAAGTTCACTTTCAGAGTAGGCCTATTTCTGCAGTGGAGACACATTTTTATTAGTGGATTATGTTAACTTCAGTTTCATTAGTCAGGTTAGTTATGAGTAATGTTAGTTATTAATTTTCAAATGTGTCTCTTGCACCATAGGCATTTCAGGTGAAAAATAGTGTGCATTTTTGAATGTGCACGTGTGCTTTTAACTGTAAAAATAGATTTGCATCTTATATGTTAAAATCGTTTTTGACTGAATAGCCTGTCTTTCCTTGTTAATCTGGTAACACATATAGCAATGCACCGCACCCTTGTGGTGGTGCTGCATAAAAAAAATTGCTACCTGTGCAGTAGTGCTGTACTTTGTGCTGTAACACGCCAAATATCCTTACATACCCTCCTTTTGTTTTTAGAATTTGGCTACGATCCAAGCCAATTCCTAAAAACAATTTGTTCTTTTTCTTCTTTTCACAATACAACAAAATGAATATTCATGTGCATCAATGAAAAAGTTGCAATCAACACAGTATTCATCTGGGTTCATTAGTTTACAAAATGTTCTACATTTGCCTTCTCAGTGGAAGTGGCATTACTCTAAGTTTCGATTTTACAAGTCAATTAAAAACAATGAAATAAAACAACTAACCAAAACAAATAATTAATATAACAAATGAAAATAAATAATTAAAATAATAAATACGTGGAACTCCATATGTCAGGACTCTTGTCTGCCTCCGATATGTCCCGACCAGCGATGTTATTTGGTTCATTCGAGTACACTTTCATCTTGGCAATCTTAGATCCATAGGAGTCATCTTTTTTTAGCATTCTGGTTATCTTGTCTTCACCTCCACCTGGAGGCAGGCATCTTTTGGTCTTCATCCAGGGGACTCCAGGACTCCATCGTCTCCCGTGGCCTCTGATCCCGGAACCTCCGACCAAATAATGTTAATTTTCTAAATCAAATAGAAAATAAACAAATTAAGTACATAGCACAATACTAACTTCACCCTTTTGCCAAAAATAAAACATGCTTGGTAAAAATATTTCGTTTTTTTTTTCTGAAATTAAACACAAGTTAAAAGAAAACAAGCACATATAAAACAGCATTCAATATTTAATACATTTTCTCTCTGCACACCAACCATGAACTTCCATTATATATTTATTTATTTATTTATTTATTTATTTTATATTATATATTTTTACATATATTACAGTGTTTATGTGCCATTATAACAATCAACTTTTTAACTTCTTTGTCACTGCCTCCTGATTGCACCCATTTATTTTCTCTTTTTGTGTTCAAGGGACTTTATCTGTTTCTACATGCTCAAGCTGCCTGATCTCATGTCTGGGATGGCATGGTTTGATTTGATTTACATGGACAAACTGCTCTATTGCTGTTTCACCTTCATTTTTCAAAATTTTATAAACTACAGGAGAGACCTTATCTATAATTCGAAATGGCCCCTGCCAGGCTGCTAGAAATTTAGAATTTTTCTGTTTACTTTTTCCAAAATGAAACTTGTACACCTGATCCCCTACACTGTATTCCTTTACTGATGTCTTTTTGTCATAATAAGATTTTTCACTGTCAGCAGCTCTTTCCAGATTTCTCTGCACAAAAGCAAATGCATGTTGCAAATGCCTCCTCAGTTCATCAATATATTCATGAACTGTGGATGCACTCACAAGTGTCTGCTCCTGTGTTCTATATAGTAGGTGTTGTGGTAACACCATTTTCCTACCTGTTAAGACCTCATGGGGGCTAACACATGTTGCTTTGGCAGGAGTTGACCTGATTGCCATCAAAACCAACGGTAAACGTAAATCCCAGCTGGAACCTGCTTCTGCCACAAATTTCTTTAAAATATCCACAATAGACATATTGCTTCTTTCAACTGTACCTGAAGACGCCGCCCGATATGCGATATGTAGTTTCCTTTTCACACCTAGTATTTGCCATACCTTACTCATTAGAGTACTTGTGAAATGACTTCCTCTGTCTGACTCAATTCTTTGTGGCAACCCAAACCTTGAGAACACATGGTTCACCAGCAATGTGGCTGCTGTTTGCGCACTACAATCTGGTGCAGGAATGCATTCAATCCACTTCGACATCAAACATACCACACTCAAAATATAACGGTGTCCCCTGCTCGACCTTTTTAAAGGACCTACATAGTCTATTTGCAAATCTGACCATGGGAGAGTAAGGCCTCTTTTCATCAATGGTGCTCTATGCATTGGTGAAGCAGGTTTAAATTGGGTGCATACTAGACATCCTCTAGTATATAATTCCACATCTTGGGACATATGTGGCCAGTAAGCATAATCTTTTAGTATTTCTAATGTTTTTTGTGAACCTCTATGGCCTGCAGTTATGGCATCATGTGCATGGTGTAGCATTAGTCCTCTGAATGAAAGGGGTACTACCCACTGTATTTGTCCTGTTATGGACTCTCTAATCATGAGTCCATCCTGTAATCTAATTCGTGTTTTGTTCTTTAATAGCACCCTCAACTCTTCTTTTCCCATACAATCATTTTCTGTTAAAGGATTTTGTTCGGGATCTATCAAATGATTATAATAGATTCCCAAAATTTGATCATTCTTTTGTGCCTCAATCAAATCTTGGTCTGGCCTGTCATGACTCCACTGCACCACCAGTTGATCTACCTCCTTTGGTGCTTTAGAACGTGTGACTACATCAATTTGTATTTCACCCATTAAATAATCGATAGGTAGCAATTCTCCCATCACAGCCCCAATCTTAGCCAGGTGGTCTGCCTTATCATTTCCTTCCTTATCCTCTCCTGGTGTTTTTAAATGCCCACAAATTTTTCTCCAGTATATTGTTAACTTATTCTCTGACACCAATTTGTCTATGGCTTGTATTTCTTTTCCATGCTTAAGTGGCTTTTTGTTATATGTAACCATGCCTCTTGCTTTCCAACCAGGCAAATACTCCACAAAGCTATTCCGTGCATAGTCAGAATCAGACAATTTCACTGAACTTTTTATCAACTGCAGTAGCAATTGCTTTATAAATGGCTGCCAATTCCGCCACCTGACTGCTCCTATCTCCAATCCTCATCCCTATACTGGGGACACCTTCACATTTCAACCAGACATTTCATATTCCTGCCACTAACTGTTTATTACTGTCATTTTCAATGTGAAAAGCACAACCATCCACATATACAGTTGGCAAATCCTTGCATGTTTTTTCATCAAAAGCTTTGTGTGGTGATTGTTCAAATTCCTGCAAACTAGTTTCTACTTCCATTTCATTTGGTATTTGTTCAGCTGCACAGTCATGTAAGTCAGCTAACCCTTGAGCAATTGGGTTCTTTTTATTTTGTCCATATCTCACTTCTACGGGAAAACCTTGTAATGCCAGCGTCCATGAAGTGATTCTGGATTGCGCTAGATTACCTGATCTAATTCTTTTACTCTCTAAAAATTGCAAAGGTTGATGATTTGTTTCAATAATTACCTTTTCTCCCTGAACAATGGGGCGGAAATGTTGTAGCGCCCACACAGTGGTTAATAGGGCCTTTTCACATTCATTAAATTTCATTTCAACTTGGGAAAATGCCTTACTTGCATATGCAATGGTTTTGTGATTCAAATCGTGTTTTTGTGATAACACTGCTGACATACAATGTTCAGAAAAACCTATTTCTATAAAGAAATCCCTGTCCTTTATGGGGTATGCTAAACATGGTGCCTTTACAAGACATTCCTTTAATTTAGCCACTGCATCAGACTGCCCTTTTTCCCATTTCCAGGGAGTATTCAGTTTAAGAAGTTTAGTCAATGGTTGAGTGATTTCTGCATATTTTTCAATGAACTTTCTGTTATAGCCTGTCATCCCTAATAAACTTTTTACTCCTTTCACATTTTTAGGATCTTTTAATCTTTGTATGGCCTCTATTTTCTTCTTTTGTGGATTTAGCCCATGTTCAGTCACTTCATGCCCTAGAAAGTTCACTTTTTTCTTGCACCATTGTGCTTTTTGCAAAGATACTTTGGCGCCTGCTTTCTGCAATTGGCCAAGTACATGTCTTATTTCATCAAAATGGCTTTTCATGCTTTCATTTTTTATCAGGACATCGTCCACATAAACTATTGTTCCTCTTTCCGCTGCATCCGGCATGGCCTTTCTCAAAAATATGCCAAATTCACTCCCACTATTGATGTACCCGAACGGAGTTCTAAGCCAGGCATATTGAGTCCTGTCAAATGTAAAGGAAAATAAATGTTGTATCTCCTCTGCCAATGGCACGCACCAATATCCAGAGGTGAGATCTAATGTGGTAAATACATTTGAACCATGTACCTGAGCTAGGCCCTGATCAATGAATGGCAGTGGCCACCTAGATATTGGTACTCTTTTATTTAACTCTCTCAAGTCTGCACACAGCCGCCATTGACCATTTGGCTTTAACACACCTAAAATAGGTGTATTGGATGTGCTATGAATGGGCCTGATGATTCCCCGCGATTCCAAATTTTTAATAATCTCTGCCAATGATTCTAAACATGCCAGCGGTAGTCTATACTGGCGTACAAACACTGGATTTCTGCTACACCCTTCTGGTAGTGTGGCCACATGTAAATCAGTTAAACCACAATCATAAGCATCTTTTGCAAATACATCCTTAAACTCCATAAATATCTCCCTCAGATTGTCCCTCTCTTCATTGCTTTCACATGCATCCGCTAAGGAGATCTGCTCTTGTACCATTTTGGAAAATTCTGGAAAATCTTCTGGTAAGGGAATCTCGGCGCTTTCCTCTAACTGTGTGGCTGTGTCTTTTTGTAAAGCTGCCACTTTTAAATATTTTGGCATATCAGCTTCCACTTCAATGGGCTGATTTTCTGTTTCATTTTCATTTAAATTAAATATTATGCAATCCTCTTGATGGCAGCACACTGTCTCATTTGAATCATAAGGATACACAGAATGAATTTTAAATATTCCTTTGGGCTGAGAGTCCAGGTGTTCTGGTAACTCACCCTTGGCATCTACATAATTTTCAGGAATATTTCCAATCACCATGTTATTTAAATCTGCCGTATAATGTGATTTTTGTATGGCCATTCCTAATGGGGAGTTTTCCTCTAAATGAATATCCTGACAACCTTCATTATTTACCATAAATTTTACAGATCCTTCACCAATATCTACCAATGGAATGTATTCATAATCCAGGTCTTGCTGTTTTATGGATCCATTCAGGCATACAAATGCATCAGAGCCTTTCATCTGCTGTCCATTTTTGCATTTCAGTGTTATTGCAAACTGTTTTGTAAATGCAGGAATAATAGTATCTTTCCTCATTTGTAATTCGATTGCATAAGGAACCAGTTGTGCACAATGATAAGCCCTTCTTTTGTCTTCAAATTCAGGTGCCGGACCACCTAGGCGTGACCATATTTTTTGATTAAGGAAATCTAACACCATACACATTCTGTGCATGATGTCATTTCCCATGTAAAATTCATTTTGTGCTCCACTCACTATCCATACATTATGGTAAATTGTTTTCTGCCCAATGCTAATTTTAAGCATGCATCTGCCTGCAATTCGGTTTTCAAAGTCTGGACTGTCCAACCCAGAAACATATTGGTTTTTAATCCTAAATCTCGGGATTTCTTCCCTTTCCATTATTTTTTGCAACAATTTCTCATTAATGAAACTCCTTTCATGTTCAAGCGCTAAAGTGGCTTTTATTGTTTTAAAATAGTCATTTATACCAACATGAACCCATGGTTGCTCATCTCCCATGTGTATTTCTGCCAGAGTGGTAATGTGTTTTTCTGAATCTGTTTTAGGAGCAATATTCTGTTTGTATGTTTTCTCTTTTAAATAAAAACGTAATGTGTGCTCATCTATGGCAGTCTGCCAATTTTTCCTTGGGTCCAAGTATATTTGTACAGGTAGTTTTTCATTGTCGCTCTGCATTTTGTCTTGACACATTAATATAACAGTGACACTAGGTATGCAGCTATTCTGTAGATATACCTCCACAGCATCATTTGTTTTGGCAACAGTGTGACATTCATTTATATTGCTGTTTTGTGATTTTAGTTTCTTAGGCCTCAATGGTTTTTTGGTTAAGGACCACAGCATTCCATTCACCCATCTATTAAAGGAGACAATCTTTTCAGACAATCTGTCCCCATCAGAAATGGAATTTCACAAATAGATGTGATCAATACCTCTTGTTTCATTCTGTGCTTTCCTATTTTTATGTCAACCTCAGTTACACCTATGATGGGCACCTCCTCCCCATTAAAGTTATGCACTGGGCCTTGATTTTCCTTCACTGTGATCTGACTCTGTGGGGGTCTCCCTTCATTGATACTCTTTACCAGCTCCTTGGACATAATTGTGGCCTGTGCGCCAGTGTCAATCATAGCAAAGGTGTCGCATTTTTCTTCTACAGTGATGGGTGCATAATATCTGTCCTCAACTTCCTCTAATACACATAAGAAATGTGAATTCTTACTGATTTCAGGGCTCACCTTTCTCAGGTCTTTTTCACTTTTGGCTAAACACATTGGTAAATGGAAAGACATTTTTCCCTCCTTTTTACCCATTTCTGCGCGAGAGATTTTATTCATTTCTCCATGATCAGAGGTTTTTTGGAGTGTGGCCACTGTTCGCTCATCCATCTGGGTAACATCAGAGACCACATTACAATCCTCCAACTGAACATGTGTAACAACATCATTCAGCAATTTGTAATTTTTTAATTCTGTGCATTTGTGATCATTTAGTGTGATACCAGTCCTTTCAGCCTCTTCAAAAATATGTGGCTCAAAGAATTCTTCAGGTGATTGACTTGTACCCTCCTTTTGAGTATTTCCTTTTTCTGTCTGTGTTTGGTCATTGTTTTGCTTGCCCAGGGAAGGAGCTATAGCATCCCCACTTACTCCCTGTTCACTGGTATTCCCCATGCATGAGTCATTTTTCTTAAATCTGTCCCTTTGTTCTTTTGGAATTCCTAAAGTTTCTTTTTCATTTGTGCAAATCTTTACTGTTTTATTTAGCTCTAGGTTAAATCGTACCTCTTTTTTAGAAGTATTTGCACTTTCTGTCACAAGTTCATTTACTGGCACTTTCATTTTTAATCCATTAGGCATCTCAGAGTCGTTATGCAAAATTATATCAGAGCAATCTGTCATTTTGGCACTGCAGTTATCATGAGTACTTACTCACTTTTCGGAATCCCCCCGGTCAATGCTATGGCCATCAGCCCCCTCTTTGGAAGGTTGTTTTTGCGCTGTACAGAGCTTTCCTATTTGCTCAGCTAACATTTTCACTTGGTCCTCAAGGCATTGGAACCTTTCCATCTCTCTAGGATCCTCTTTCTGTGGCCTAGGTCGATATTGGTTGTTTTCCCCCTGATTGGATCTATTCTGATACCTCTCAGGTGATTGATGTCGTTTGGGATGGTTTCTGAACTCTTGATTCATTTGTGGAGGGGAGCGGGTTGCACCCATCCTTTGATTATAGTCCCCTGGTGGGGAATCATTGTACTGGCGTGGATTGTAGTTCACGTTTTGCCTCATGTCCTGTCTCTCAGATTGTGGGTACTGGCCCCTAGGTTGATTTCCATTATCGGTAAATCGATCCACATATCGGGGCCTATCCTGATTACCATATATCATGGTGTTGGGATCAAATCTGCTCTGTGTCCCCAATGACTGGTAGGGACCATCATTTCTTTGATCTTGATTTTGTCTCTGGTTATTGTTCATACCTGCCATATCAGGCCGGTATCCTACCCGGGGTCTGTCCCCTAAATACCTAGGGCTGATGTAGCTCTCTCTATTACTAGGATCATGTGATTGGAACATTGGTACAGGAAATGACGATCTTTGTTGATTACCCCTTTGTTCAGGTGTCACATTATTTTTACCTTGGTTTTGAGCAGACTCAAGGGACATTTTGGCTGACCTGATTTCCATTACTGTGGCTGAGGGTTCTTTAGATTTAGGTCTAGTATCTTTCATTTTATCACTTTCTCTACCCTGACAATAGAGTACCTCATATAGTTTTGTGCTTTGATGTACAATCCATTCAAGGGACTTGTCACGGTCAAATTCACGGACCAATTGGGATATGATGTCTTTCTGTAGCCCATAAAAGTATGCAGTTTTAAACTCATTGGAATTTGAGTCAAAAGATACATCAAAGCGAGAAAATGCTCTTTTTAAGTCTTGTAAAAATTGGCGAGGGGATATATTAGGTCCAGCAGTAATTGTGTAAGCCACTTTCTTTGCCTCCTGCAATGACTGAAAAGGAGAAAAATGACGCCTAATTTCTTTTTCAAACTCCAGCCATGTCATATTCTGCTGTTCATTTAATCCCCTTATGATGCTGGCCGTCGGGGCATCTAAAGTTAAATGAAAATATTGTCTGTACTGTTCCTTAGGTATCTGGAGTGCTTTAAAAATGTCATGCACCGCTTCTAAGTGATCCTCAATGCAGCATTCACCTCCCTTTTTAAATGGTTTGATCAGGGCTTTAATGGATTTCATTATTTTTATGGGGCTACTTGTTGCAATGCATGGAATTGCACTATTTTGTGATTCAATCCTGTTTTCAGGTGTATGAGATTGGTGGCTGCCCCCAATGGGAGTATCAAATCCCCCAAGGGCGCTGCAACCAAGTTCAGTCACCGGCCCAGTCACTGGAGCACTAGCTCTTTGGGCAGAGCTAGAATTCACCTCCACTCCATTGAATGTGGTACCCTGCCGCCTCTCCTGGGACCTGGGAATGCACATTTGCTGTTCTAAGTCCTTACACTTTTTAAGGAGTCTGTTGGCTTCATCTTGCAAATAGTTGTTTTCACCATTCATCTTATTAATCACCTCCTGCATGTCGCACATTTGCATTTGGCATTCATTGAATTCTTTATTTCTCTTGTCTCTTTCTTGAATCATTTTTATCATTTCTTGTTCTGCGCTCTGGAGATCACATTCTTTTTCACAATGTTCTTTTTGTAAAACCTGCATCTCTGAAACAACCTCATCTTTATCCCGTCTAATGTGATCCACTAAGGCTTTTAAGTGTGCCAATTCTTGCTCACTATCTTCAAATTGTTTCTTGCTTTTGGATAACTGAGTATCAAAGTCTCTGCATTTTAATTGCATGTCTTTTTGGCATACATCCAATTCTGCTCTCAACATTTCCTGATTTTTACTTGCCCCATCTAATTCAGTCTTTAACCTGTTAATTAGCTGAGTATTATTCTCTTGCATTCGTAGGGACTTGTTTAAAATAAACCATATTTTGCCGCATAGCCGTATTAAACAGTCTTTCTCTGCACTTTTATCGGCTGCATTCAATAATCTTGTAAGGCAGACCTGAATTATGCTGCCTTCTGCAAAAATATTGTCTAGTTTTTCTTTCTGCACCTCACCCTGAATGCGGTTACTCCATTCTAACGTGCTATTCGACGACCAATTCCCATGTGCAAACAACTTTGCCTCTAAATATTGCACTAGATCTGAGAATGTGGTTTCCCTTTGTGACATTCTGAAATTCGTTTTTAGTGGCACACTGCTATTATAAAAATGGGTTCCCTTTAATGTGCAAATGGCAGTGTGAGACACGCTTGCCACACCCAGTAGGTACTCTATGATCACTTTCCCGGCCTGCAACGCACCATAAATATGTAGGGTATTTTGTGGAGATTTGGGGCCTGACGGTATTTTATTACCACCGAAAAATAACTTAGCAATAATCACTCCTTGTATTCAGATTGGGCCATGTGCAACAATAATACAGTGGACATGCATTATTTCAGCACCCAGACATGCATATTTGGTATGCGTGGTTGGTATGCGTGGTTGGTGGTATTTTGGTGAGCATAATTCCCTTGTTTTATTTGTGGCCCCAATGTCCAGAATCCCTTATCTTTGCTTAGATTTTTCGTGTAATCACTAGAGAGACCTCAGACCTACATTTCAGGAATACCACATTTTCAGTGTTAGTGTTAGTGTGCCACCATGGCGATCTCACTGACTTATTTACGACAGAGAGCTATATGTGGTAATTTTGTGGTAATTTCCACTACCTTCTATACGGTAGGGAACTATGTTCAGAGAGTCCCTCTTCCCGTTGGCTCATGTACCTCCAACGAGCTATGCTACAAACAATCACTCTCAACTGTCCATACTGAATATGATCATGCAAACATCTGTCTTAAAATGACAATTGCACTGTTTAAAAATCTCCCCTCATCATCAGCACTGTATTGGTAAATATAAAATACACCACCCGTCTGCTTTCAAATATTTTTCTGTATTATAAAAGTTGCATTTAAACACGATCTCACTCTTTACAGAAATAAATAAAATAGCACAGTAACAGCATTGTCTGTGATACACTGAAAAGAGAGTGGCGGAGAAAAGAACTTGATTTGCAACATTAACATGTGATTAAGGCACCGGAATCTCCTTTCCTACTCTGACTGAATATTCTCGTACACACTCAGCTCCCACACTTATGTAATTACCTTATCTGTTCAGCCCGAGTTTTCTTCAGCTGTTCTCTTTCTGAATGTGGCTCCCTTGAAGATTAACCCCAGTGAAAAGGAGCGCCTTTCATTCTCAAACCGGGGTCATTGCCTGGAACTCTCAGCTTTTTCAGCAGAAATGCTCCAACCAGGAAAAAACAGGTTCTTCTCTCCCAGCTCTCCAAATCTCCACTGTCCTGTCTCTCTCCTCCAACTCCCCCCAGCAAAACCCTAATCACTGCCTCTAGCATGATACTTGCTATGACGCTGCTCCAATCAGAATCAATCATGCCATCTCCTCCCTCTCTACACAATGGCTCATTTTTATAGTAATACTTTGTAACCAACTGATTTCCTGTTCTTTCGAGCCCTTTTGCTTCCTGTAGTTATGTGGACAGAGCAGCAGAGAAAAACGAAAAAATGAATGTGCGTTTAAAGGTTCACTTTCAGAGTAGGCCTATTTCTGCAGTGGAGACACATTTTTATTAGTGGATTATGTCAACTTCAGTTTCATTAGTCAGGTTAGTTATGAGTAATGTTAGTTATTAATTTTCAAATGTGTCTCTTGCACCATAGGCATTTCAGGTGAAAAATAGTGTGCATTTTTGAATGTGCACGTGTGCTTTTAACTGTAAAAATAGATTTGCATCTTATATGTTAAAATCGTTTTTGACTGAATAGCCTGTCTTTCCTTGTTAATCTGGTAACACATATAGCAATGCACCGCACCCTTGTGGTGGTGCTGCATAAAAAAAATTGCTACCTGTGCAGTAGTGCTGTACTTTGTGCTGTAACACGCCAAATATCCTTACAACGTCTACCATATCATCTTCCATACTGACAGTATGTAAACCCAGCACCCACTGCCCACACTGCATGACTTTTCACCTCACCAACACCAAGTGCACATCAAAAACTTTAGCATCTTATAACAGTGTCCTCACCTACTAAACAAAACCTGCATGTATGACAGCTCACTTCTGCTGCTGCATTTCACCCAACAGGCTAGGCCTTGAACACACGCACTGCAACATAATGGCACCATGCATTTCTCCATATCACCAAGTACGACAATCCACATACACTCCACTGCCAACAGCACTCCTACCCAACCTACACAACCTACGCATACACCAATCACATATTGAACCTCTGCATTGTACCCATTCACGAAAACAGGTCCCTATCAGCAGAATCCACTAACGTATCACAGCCTCCACCACCCTTACCCACAACCATTCACAAAGTACTGTGTCAATACCAACCTAACCGAAGCTTTTTCACCACATTGGCCCTACTTCAAAAATTCAGTACACACCATAGTAAGCAAGCACAATCAAGGTACACTTCTACCATAGCCTCTTCCATACCAACAGTATGCAAACACAGCACCCAATTCCCACACTGCATTACTTTTACCAGCGCCATCTCCAAGTACACATCAAAAACTTGACCATGTTGTAACTGTGTGCTCACCTGCAAAACCACACATGCACGCATGGCACCTCACATGTCCTGCTCTATTGCGTCTTAAATATGCTCTATACCCACTATTTACAAGTCACCACTCGCTAACTGCTGCACAATTCAAATTGCATTTGTGGTGTGGGTTTCCGCAAGTGCTAGGCTCTTCAATGCATGGCCTATGGCCTTCAGGCAGTCACCCAAAACACTAAGCCTTGAACACAGGCACCACAATGTAATGGCACCATGCATGTGACCATATCACCAATTACGCCTATCCACATACACACCACTGCCACCAGCACTCTTACCCAACCTGTACACGCACCCACCAATCACATAATAAACCTCTACATGGCACCCAATCACGAAAACAGGTTGCGATTTGGACAATCCACAAACATACAACGGCCTCCACCACCCCTACCCACACCCATTTGCAACGTATTTTGTCACTACAAACCTACCCACAACTTTTTGCACAACATTGGCCCTACTTGAACAAATCAGCACACAGCATAGTAACTAACCACATTTAAGGTGTACGTCTACCATATCCTCTTCTATACTAACAGTATGTAAACCCAGCACCCGGTGCCCACACTGCATGACTTTTCACCTCACCATCGCCAAGTGCACATCAAAAACTTTAGCATCTTGTAACAGTGTACTCACCTACTAGACAAAACATGCACACATGACAGCTCACTTCTGCTGCTGCATTGCATCCAACAGGCTAGCCCTTGAACACACGCACTGCAACGTAATGATGGCACCATGCATTACACCATATCACCAAGTACGCCAATCCACATACACTCCACTGCCAACAGCACTCCTACACAACCTACACAACCTACGCATCAACCAATCACATACTGAAACACTGCATTGCACAAATTCACGAAAACAGGTCCCTAACTGCAGAATCCACTAACATATCAGCCTCCACCACCCCTACCCACACCCATTCACAAAGTACTGTGTCACTACCAACCTAACTGCAACGTTTTCCCCACATTGGTCCTACTTCAACAATTCAGCACACACCATAGTAAGCAAGCACAATCAAGGTGCACTTCTACCATATCATCTTCCATACTAACATTATGCAAACCCAGCACCCAATTCCCACACTGCATTACTTTTCACAGCACCATCGCCAAGTACAAATCAAAAACTTGACCATGTTGTAACTGTGTGCTCACCTGCAAAACCACACATGCACGCATGGCAGCTCACTTCTCCTGCTCTATTACATCTCAAATATGCTCTGCACCCACTCTTTTAAGGTAACCACCCACTAACTGCTGCACAATCCAAAATGCATTACTACGGGGTGTGTCGGAAACTCCTAGCCTCTTGAGTGCATGGCCTTCACCCTACGGCCTTCGGCCATACACCTGACAGTCTAGGCCTTCAACACTGCTACATAATGGCACCATCCATTGCACCATGTCACCAACTTCGACTATCCACACACACCACTACCAGCAGCACGCCTACCCAATCTGCACACCGTCATGTAAGTATGTAGAAACAAATTACACCAGATAACATGAGGTACAGAGAAAACACCCTCCCATGCACCCTTCTGCACTTTCATTCACATACTATGGGCGTCCCCACTTCCATTGCCAAAATATTGTGTCACGCCACACTACCCACAATCGGTTCGCAAAACACTGCTCTACTGCAACCAATGGGCACACACCGCACTATGAAAGCAGCACCTTGTACCGGATGCACACCCACACTTACGTTACTGCAGTGGGTATGATAAAGCCGTACAGTCGTCAGTGCATGCCCTACTCTCTACGACCTTCGCCCCTGCACTCAATAGTCTAATCCTTCCACATACCCAACGCAACTTCTTGCAGCCATGCATGCCACCATGAGCCCAACTATTCCATCCGCATAGCACTGCCACTCGTGCGCCTATCCAACCTAGGTCATGTGCACTTCATTCCCCTTCTATAATTGCTATACCACCACTCACCACAGGAAAAGGTTGTCGCAAACAGGTCCCGGCACAAGCTATCAGGCCGTTAAGACACCTGCCTCCAATCACCACACAAAGTACTCGCCGGTCTAGCTACCCGCGACTTGGCGCAGTACGTGTGAACACTGCAGGCACTACGTCACATTAACCACTCCTCCCTCCCCCACCAATACCCCCTAATTGCCGCAAGCACATTAAGTATGGTGCATTTTCCAGACCCTTCCCCTGCCACACTGTCCTCTGATACACCATGGCGGCTTCCCCAAAAAATGTTGACGCACACCACGCTTTCCTCCAGCCAGTCACGGCCAAAATTCGCTGACAGCACGCCATACCGCCAGCCAATGAAAATTCTGTTGCGGAGCGAACAGGGAAATGGGTCAGCGGAGCAGACCCAGATATCACTCATTTTTTGGGACATGCATTTCTGTTCTTTGCAACAAAGGTACCGGTCAGATTTCCACCAAAGCACACTTTCTGACCCAAGCCCCCGCCCTTGCCTCAAATGTGGTGAAAATCTGTCCAGCCGTTCGGCCTGTAGCTGTGCACAAAGTTTTTCCCCATCCAGTCTATGGAAGAAATAAAATGGCACCCCCCCCCCCTATAACTGTCAGAGCCGACCATATACTTTTTTTTGCTAAGTTTGGTGAGGATTGGTCCAGGGGGAGTGAATTTATTAGCTGTCCAAAAAGTGCTCTTCCTATGAGTTTAGCCGCTACTGCGGGCTGTGTAATATATATATTTTAAACTCATTGGATCCAACTAAATGTGTTAATGTTCACCCTATTCCATTCTTTCCTTTCCTTTCCACATTACTTGAATGGGTAATTTACTCTCACATCTCTTCTAATCTCAACTTTCACGACTTGCTCTCACCGCTGCAATGAGAATTCTGCCCATCCCGATTCCCAATCTACTAAAAAAAAGCCCTTCTGCACATATCGACTTCCTTCAATCAGCTCACTATCAGATACGCTCGTCTGTTCTAATCCTTCTTGATGTATCTGCTGCATTCAACCCAGTTGATCAGCCTACCCTTCTTCCAACCCTCTATTTTCATGCTCTTTTTTGCCATTGTGCACAACTGGTTTTGTTCATACCTTTCTAATCATACCTTGTCTGTCTTTTGTGCTGGCCACATTTCTTCCCCTTGTTCCCTCGAGTATGGTATTCCTCAGAGAATGAGTACTTGATCCACTTAGTTTTTATCTTTATAATATTCTTCTCTCAAATTGTATAGCTCAGTCTACTGCCATTTCTGTGCACACGATTCACACTTTCTTTTCCTTCTCTTCAATCTCTGAACCAATTCGCTCCACTGTCTTTGCTTGTCTCACAGCCACACGGAAATGGATGCATTCTTATCCAATTCCGGGTGGCCTTCTAAATCCTTCAAAAACAGAGCTTCTCTTTTTCCACCTCTTTTACTCTCCCCACTTCTTATCATTGACGGTTATCATTTCCTCTTGCACTAATTATATTCTCTCCATTATCCTCTAATCAAGGGATCTTCTTTCACTCTTCCTTTTCTTTCTCCACTCAGATGTCTAACACTGCTTGTATTTGTTGATTTCATCTTCATAATATCCACTGTGTATTGTCTAGAAATTATTTCATGCCCTTGCTCCAACCTATCTCTCTTCTCTCATGTCTATTGATTCTCCTTCTCATCCTTCTCACTCTGAGTTACTTCACCTTTCACCAGTTCCTAAACCTCCCCGTGCATCACCTTGCTTGTTTACTTTTCCTCATCTAGATCCTAAACTGAATGTCCTCTTCCCTACCTGTCCGCTTCTCCACTTCCCTGCACATCTTTCGTACACGCTTGAAAAAACATTTACTTTCTGTTTTGCCTAATAACTGGCCTTCTTAGCATCCCATGTTGATTAATTTTGTCAGCTTTTTCTGTTATTATTGTACCATTTTACATAAATCTCTGTTCAGGTCTTTTGTGTCATTATTATGCACATTTCAATAAATACCAAACACCAAAAAACAATTTCTGACAGGCCTCCTCTTCTATGGCAGAAATGCTGCTGTTATGGAATGTCTTTATTGGTGGGTACTTTGCCTGGCAGGATCTCTGACTTCAATATTTTGGGACAGCGACCCCCTCTAAAAGCTCTCCCACTCCAAATGTATTACCTCCCTCTACCTCTCCTCAGTAGAAAGCACTTAAAGCTGAGGTCCCACTGAAAGGAAATGTTCGGGGTAGGGTCTAAATATATGACTGATCCTGATTTTATCTGATTCAACCAGCCACGCATTCACAAAAACCTTCAACACCCGAATATCTCACTCAAATAGAGGAGTCTTAAACTGTGAAGTGGCTACGGAAACGTAAAGTTTATCCCTGCTTCCCCACATGACCACAATGTGTACTCCTCTGCAAATGTCTTTACTGCCTTGAGACTCAATTCACATTTCTGGAAGCATAAGGAGATTGGCAAAACAGAACTATGTTGCTCTATTTAAAGGACAGCTTTGTCCATGACATAGCACTCACCACCCGCTCCACCAGTATACATAAATGTTAAACACATTGTTTAAACCAGGCAGCATGTTACTCACCAATCTCTCCACAATCCCTCCCTCTGTGCAAATAATAGAACCCCCCCATCCATTTGAGGGATTTTGGCTGACGCAAGTTTCACTCCTTTATATGTTCACAGCTTCCAGCACACATTCCTTCAGGAGATGCACAGCCTGCAATCTCATCAACATGTGGTTGGCTCAGAACTTAACTATTTGAATGCGGTGGGGGGACAGAAGGTTCCTACCCTTGTCCCTCAGTGTATAGTGGTGGGATCCCAGTCCATGGAAGCAGATCCCTCAACCCCAGCTGAACATGGGCGTGGGCTGCTCTGTAAAGGTGGTTTTTCTGGTGGGTGAGAATGTGGGGGGGGGAAAGAGTGCTGTGCTGCCTTTGGCCCTCTTTGGTGTTGCAAAGTGTTACTGCTCTGTATGCATGTATAATCACTCTTTCATGTTCAGTTAATTTGCACTAAACTAAGCTTGGCACTTGTAAGACTTTCCATAAATGTTTTTATAATAACTTCGGAGGTCTTCTGTTTTTATGGCACAAACGTCACCCCACAGGGGTGTCTAGTTCTTTATAAAGAATTGCTTAACTCTCGCACACACACATACAGCGTTGCCCGGTTTCACACATGATGGGTATTGAGGGGGTTGATTTGTAAGATAATGACATATTTTTGCTTGCTTGCGAAGTATAATGTAGTGAATTGTTGCATGGGCAGGGTGAGGCCCTTTTCTATACATTGACATTGAGATGCAGCATAACTGACTTTTGCTGTGTGATGCTATATAATGTAGTATTAATGTTATGTTATGTTATTTTGCATTTATATAGCGCCTTATGTATCATTGGTATGATCACAAAGTGCTGGTAGTTTGAATGCCCTCGGGAACCGTAGTTCAAGTCAGTAGAGAGAGAGAGAGAGAGAGAGAGAGAGAGAGAGAGAGAGAGAGAGAGAGAGAGAGAGTGTCATAAGGTGCATGAGTACACCGGATATGTGTGCAGCTGGTGTGGCACTTGCATGATAGCTGCTTCTTAGCGGTAGGTGTAGTGATTGAGAGGTCAGGAATATGTGTTCATTCTGGTGGGTTGATACCCAGACTTATTTCTGGCTGTGTTAGGCCTGAGGAGACGCTTAGGCTAGGGCTAGTCGTGTGTGCTCAGCTAGCTGTTTTTAATTAGGATGATGTGGAGTATGTGGCAGGTGTTAGGATGAGAACATCTATACCGAATGTGTCATAGTATCGCTGTGTTCTAGTTGAGTGGTGGTGTATAGGAGAGAGTAAGCGTGGTAGTGTAATATGGTGGTTTTCAGTAAGGTGCTTGAGAGCGAGCGCTCATCTGTACCATCTATTCTATTCGTTTTATTCACTCTGTCCGTCCACTCAGCTTCGACTGTTCATACATTTCGTCTGGTTGATCATTTAGGTTACTAGTCATTCCATCCATTCCATCATTCGATCCCTCATCTACATAAACTAATCTATCCAATCTGTTGATCCATTTCATCATTCTCATCTGTTTAGTGTGTTCCATCTGTTCTATAATTTTTATTCATTCAAACTTTTCCTTGTGTTTTACTCACTTGATCAGTTACATCTGCTCCATCCGTTCTATCCACTCCATTCGTTCCATCCACTCCATTCATTCCATCCACTCCATACATTCCACCCAGTCCATCCGTTCCATGCACTCCACCCGTCCTATGCACTCCATCCGTTCCATGTACTCCCTCAATTCTATGTACTCTATCCGTTCTATCCATTCCATGCACTCCCTCCATTCTTTGCACTTCATCAGTTCGATCCACTCCATCCGTTCCATCCAGTCCATCCGTTCTATCCATTCTATTCGTTCCATCTACTCTATCCGTTCCATCCACTCTATCCGTTCCATCCAATCTATCTGTTCCAGTCACTCTATCCGTTCCAGTGAGTCTATGTGTTCCATTCACTCTATCTGTTCCATCCACTCCATCAATTCCATCCACCCCATGCTTCCATCCACTCCATGCATTCCATCCAATCCATGATGTCCATCCACTCCATCCGTTCCATCCACTCCATCTGTTCCATCCACTCCATCGGTTCCATCCACTCCATCCGTTCCATCCACTCCATCCACTCCATCTGTTCTATCCACTCCATCTGTTCCATCCACTCGGTTTGTTCCATCCGCTCTATTCGTTCCATCTGGTCTATCGGTTCCATCCACTCCATTGATTCTATCCACTTCACCTGTTCCATCTACTCCATCTACTCCATCTGTTCCATGCACTCCAATCCGCTCTGTTCGTTCCATCTGCTCTATCCATTCTATCCATTCCAACTTTCATTCAACTCCATCAGTTCCATCTGTTCCATCTGTTCCATCCACTCCTTCCGTTCCATCTACTCCTTCTGTTCCATCCACTCCTTCTGTTCCATACACTCCATCTGTTCCATACACTCCAAATGTTCATCCATTCCATCTGTACCATCCACTTCATCTGTTCCATCCATTCTACCTGTTTCATCCACTCTACCTGTTCCATCCACTTCATCTATTCCATCTACTCCATCGGATCGATCCACTCCATCTGTTCCTTCCACTCCATTTGTTTCATCAACTCCATCTGTACTGTCTACTGTATCTGTTTGATCCGCTGCATCCGTTCAGTCCATTTGATCTGTTCCATTTGTTAAAGCTACTCATTTTTTCATTCTTTCAATCTGCTCGGTAGTCTCACCCGTTCAATTCACTCATCCATTTTATCTGTTCGACCCCTACCATCCGTTTAGTCTGTTCCATACATTAATTAGTTCTACCCACTCAATCCGTTCCACCCACTCCATCAGTTCCACACCCTCCATCCGTTCTAACCACTCTATGTGTTTCGTCTGTTACATTCGCTTTGCCAGTTCCAACCCCTTCATCCGTTCATTTTAACAAGTAGACTTATTCCCGCTAGCTCTTCATTCCATCCTTTGCATTCACTCTATCTGTTTAATTTATTCTGTGTGTTCGATCCGCTCCTTCGGTTCTATCCACTCCATCTGTTCCATCCACTCGGTTTGTTCCATCCACTCTATTTATTCCATCTGGTCTGTCTGTTCCATCCACTCCATCTAATCTATCCACTTCACTTGTTCCATCTAATCCATCTACTCCATCTGTTCCATCCACTCCAATCCGCTCTGTTTGTTCCATCTGCTCTATCTGCTCTATCCATTCCAACTTTCATTCAACTCCATCAGTTCCATCTATTCCATCTGTTCCATCCACTCCTTCTGTTCCATACACTCCTTCTGTTCCATTCACTCCATCTGTTCCATACACTCCAAATGTTCATCCATTCCATCTGTTCCATCCAAGTCATCTGTTCCATCCATTCCACCTGTTTCAACCACTCTACCTGTTCCATTCACTTCATCTATTACATCTACTCCATCAGATCGATCCACTCCATCTGTTCCTTCCACTCCATTTGTTTCATCAACTCCATCCGTACTGTCTACTGTATCTGTTTCATCCACTGCATCCGTTCAGTCCATTCGATCTGTTCCATTTGTTAAAGCTATTCATTTTTTCATTCGCTCAATCTGCTCGGAAGTCTCACAGTTCAATCCACTCATCCTTTTTATCTGTTCGACCCCTACCATCTGTTTAGTTTGTTCCATACATTCATTCGTTCTACCCACTCCATCCGTTCAACCCACTCCATCAGTTCCACACCCTCCATCCATTCTAACCACTCTACGTGTTTCGTCTGTTCCATTCGCTCTGCCAGCCAGTGCGTTTACTCCGTTACATCTGATTTGTCTGTTCCAACCACTTCATCCATTCGTTTTGACAAGTAGACTTATCCCGCTAGCTCTTCATTCCATCCTTTGCATTCACTCTATCCATTTAATTCATTCTGTGTGTTCGATCCGCTCTATCCGTTCTGTCCACTCCATCTGTTCCATCTACTCCCTCTGCTCAATTCAGTCACTTTTCCATCCATTTCATTCCTTTATCCACTTTATCTGTCTACTCCATCCTTTCCACGCATTCAATCTACTTTTCTGTTTATTTACTTGGTCCGTACTTTATATTTCTTCTGTTCCTTATATTTCTTCTATTCAGGATACTTCATTTAATCCCTTCTTCTTCCATTCTATCCAATTCATCTTCCGTTCTGTCCACTTTTCCCGTTCCAACCACTTCTTCCATTCCAAGCACTTCTTCTGTTCTATTCACTTCTTCCATTCTATTTACTTCCATTCCATTCACTTAATTCCGGATCAATCCACTTGTTCCATTCCATCCACTTGTTCTGTTCCATCCACTTGTTCCGTTCCGTCTGCTTCAACCGTGTCATCTGCTTCAACTGTTTCATCCGCTTCAACCGTTCCATCCGCTTCATCCGTTCCATCCACTTCATCAGTTCCATCCACTTCGTCAGATCCATCCACTTCATACGATCCATCCACTTCATCCATTCCATCCACTTCATCCATTCCATCCACTTCATCAGATCCATCCACCTCATCTGCTCCATCCGTTCCTACCACTTCATTCCCTCCATCTACTTCATCCTCCCATCCCCTTCATTTGTTCCATCCACTTCATCCGTTCCATCCACTTCATCCGATCCATCCGATCCATCCACTTCATCCGTTCAATCGACTTCATCCGATCCATCTACTTCAACCGATCCATCCACTTCATCCGTTCCATCCGCTTCATCCCTCATCCACTTCATCCATTACATCTACTGCATCTGATTAATCCGCTTCATCCTTTTTATCCACTGCATCCATTTAATCTGTTTCATCCACTGCATTCGTTTCACCCACTGCATCTACTTCATTCCTTCCACCCACTTCATTTGTTCTATTCAGTTTATCCATTTTAATTTACACTAGGAGTTTTAGTTTTCTATTTTTCTCGACCGGGTCTCGATGCTGGATAGTTATTATTGATACTGCAACCATGGGCTACTGTTTATTGCTGCTGTTATACTGTTTGTGTTAAGAGTCAATTTTTAGGGGAGGAGCCACGTTTTCAGTAATTTGCGGAAAGACATGAGGTCTTCGGTGAGTTGGATGTGGGGTGGAAGTGAGTTCCACAGAGTGGGGGCCAGGGCTGAGAATGATGATCCACCTAACCTGACTGAGTTGGTTTTTGGTATCACTAGGAGGCGGGCTAGGTTGATCTTAGAGTGCGTGGAGGATGGTAGGGTTTTAGTTTGTCCTGAAGACATTGAGGTCCGGTTTTTTGCATTGCTAGGTGAGAGATGCATATGGTTTTGAAGGTCACCATTCGAGCAACCTGAAGTCAGTGCAGAGTTTTGAGAGCTGGGGAGGTGTGATCTCTTGGGCCAAGTGCTAGAAGCAGTTTGGCTGCAGCATTTTGTGCTATTTGTAGTTTAGTCTGGTGGTACGCATGGACTCCGAGTTAGAGGGGGTTAGCATAGTCCAGTCTTGACATTACAATAGATTGGACCACGGAGAGTCTGTTGGGAAAGGAGAGGTGTCGAAAAATGCGCCTAAGAATTTTGAGGTGGTAGTGGCAGGACTTAGAGACGTTGTTGAGTTGGTGCGAGAGGATTAGGTCAGAGTCAAGGGTGCATCCAAGGTTTTTTACTGAGGTTGAGGTTGTCGAGGCATTACCCATGGCAGATGACCAGGGTAGGGGGTGCAGAAGAAGTTTGGTGTTGCCACACATCATGATTTCAGTTTTGGAGGGGTTTAACAGGAGGTGGTTTGTAGCCATCCAGTGATCAATGTCAAGGAGGCAAGCAGCGAAGTTGGGTTGCCAGCTGGGTTTTGAATTAAGGAGTTTTAGGATTAGTTGAGTGTCCTCGGCGTAGTTGTAGCAGAGGATATTGTGCGAGTGGATTATTCTTGGGTTGTTGCGTGTTCTCCTGCGCAGGTAGGTGCAAATATTTCTTTGAGGGTTGTGGCTGGGCAGAGGTCTAGCGTGGAGCTGGATGGTTTGCAGGCAGAGAGAAGTTTGAGAAATTGGTCAGTTGATAGTGGAGTGAAAGAGTCGAAGTTCGGGTGGGTAGTTGTTGCAGGCGATGGGATGGCAGGTAGGGTGGGTGGATTGTGTGGTGGGTGGCCAGTTTGTTGGTTAGAGATGTTGTTCTTTCGAAAGCAGTGGTGTAGAAGTGGAGAGAGAGTGAGTCGCAGAGTGATTGTGAGGGGGTCGATTGGGTGGTGGCACATGATGGTTTGGTGAATTCGGAGATTATTTTGTGGAGTTCTTTGCTGGGATTTTCACAGTTCAGGATTCGGGCGTTGTAATTGGCTTTGTTTGCTTTCCGGATTTCGGCTCTGTAGTGACGATGGTGCCAGGCCAAGGTGGATCTGCTCAGGGTGGTATTGTCTTTCCGCCATTTGCATTCGAGGGGTTTTGCAGTCTTCAGTTCTGGTGTAAACCATCTGGGAAAAGGGCCATGCCGAGCTGATGGTTTGCAAGTGGGGGTGAGCGGGATTAAGGAGGTATTAAGCCATGAGTCAAAGGTGTCAGAGTTAGGTTTTCATTGGGTGGCAGGTAGGGGGAGGCGACTGAAGGAGCGCGTCAGCTAGGTCGGGAAGGATTTTTTGTTTCTTCCAGCATTTGTGTAGATTTCGGGGTTCTGGTTCGGGTACGGGGAGGGGGGTGGGTGAGCGAATGGTGAAAGAGACAATGAAGTGATCTGACCAGATGATAGGGGTGGGGGGCTTAGATGTATCTGGTCATGGGAACTGAAGATGGCATCAAGGGTGTGTCCTTTATAGTGAGTTGGCCCGTTTATGTGGGTATGGATGTTAATCGCATCTAGGCAGTCGACCCGTGAGTGGGCCATAGGGTTGTGGGGATGTCAAGTCAGATATTGAAATCTCCTAGAAGGGTGAGGGTGGGATGGTTTAATTAGAGGGTGGCTATCAAGTCGCAGAGGTTGTTTGGGAATTGTCTGTCATACCCAGGAGGTCTGTAGATGATTAGGAAGCTGTGGGAGAACAAAGGGGGGAGTGATAGCTTTACGAGAAGCGATTCGCAGGAAGGGATGGTTGGCTGGTTGTCCATAATTGAGGCGGAGAAGTGTGACTTGAAGGCAATTGCTAGTCCTCCTCCTCTAGAGGGTCGATTTAGTGGGATGAGGGAGTAGTCTGGGGGGAAGGCTTCATTGGCGATAGGGGCAAAGTCGTTAGAGAACAGGTTTCCGTGATAAAGACTAGGTCTGGTTTGTCAGAGGCGAGGAGGTCAAAGATGCTGTGTCTGTTTTTTGCTACAGATTGGGCATTAAAAAGGATGCATCTTACTTCAGTACAGGAGGATGATGTGGGAGTTGCAGAGGTGGAGATTGGGAGGGGAGGGGCAGTGAGTCGGAGGAGTGGTGGGTGGAGGGGGGTGAGGGGAGAGAGTGGAAACTGGGAGAGAGAGTGGGGTGGTCGGTGGTCGATGGGAAGAGTAGGTGGGTGGTCAAGGTGGTGGGTGCGGGGGTGAGGGGTTGGATGGGTGTGTGGGGTTGGTTGGATTTCGGACGGGGGACTTGAAAGTGGGGTGTAGGGAGTTAGGAGTTTCAGTTGTGGTTGGTGAGAATCCAAGGGAGAGGGGTTTCAGGCAGGGTGAGGCGGGGGAGGGTGGTGATGATCGAGATTGGGAAATTAAGGTGGTGGGTTGAGAAAGGTACTGAGAGATTAAGGGAGACCAGGTACGTTTTCTCTTCAGGGTTTTTTTTGCGGTTGGTGTGTGAGAGAGGGTAGGGGGGTCGGCGGGTGAAAGGGATGTGGCTACTGTTCTTGCTAGGGCAAGACGTGCAGTTTTTAGGGAGGGGAAAGAGTGGGGTCGGAGGAGGATGTTGATGGGAGTTGATGGGGGAAGGGCGGGGGGTGGTTGTGGGGCTGGGTGTGCTTGGGAGCCTGGGCAGGACGTTACTTGGGGGTACGGGGGTGCGGGTGTGATGGTAGTGGGCAGGTGGGTGCAGGGGATGGGAGGAACAGGGGTCTTAGGATGGTTGGCTCACCATCGGGCTCCTCTGGCTTGGTGTTTGGATAGGGGATCGGGTGGGGGCAAGGTGGAGGGTGGACTAGAGTGGGATGGGATGGTTCTTCTGGCTTGGGAGTTGGATATGGAGTGGCCTGAGGATGTGGTGGAGAGAGGGATGGTTTGGGGAGTGGGGGATGGGAGGGAGGGCGAGAGGGAAGGGACGCAGGCACGAGCGGGTCTCCGGCAGACCTTGGTGGGCTGGGTGGACTCATGGCATGGTTAAGTTTGAACTGTGTTATAGTTGACATAGGATGATTTCGTTCACACATTCCAAGTTCAACTATACCACAGGATGTTAATTGTTCACACTTTCTATGTTTACCTGATAGTTTCTAGGTTCAATATAAATCACAGCAAGATATTATTCGCTCTTTCTAAGTTTGCCTATACCACAGTTATGGACAGTTTCTAAATTCAACTGAGCCACCGGAAGATATTATCGACACTCTCTAAGTATATCTATACCACAGTTAGGAACGGTTTCTAAGTTCAACTGAACCACAGGAGGATATTATTCACACTTTCTGTGTTTAACTATACCACAGTTAAGATAAGTTGTAAAGGGCGGAGAGTAGAGGCAGGTAGATTAAGAAAGACGCTGTTGCAATAGTCCAACTTAGAGAGAACCAGAGCTTCTGGGGGAGTGAGAGGAAAGGAAGAATACCTCTGAGGAGGTGCAGTAGGATGTTTGACTTTTTTGATACATCAGCGATGTGGGCGGAGAAGGAGAGTGTGGAATCAAAGGTGACACCAAGGTTCTTGGCCTTGCAGGTGGGGATAGGAGGAGGGCCGAGGGAGGCCGGCCAGAGAGGGAGGGGAAAGGAAGGTGATGGTGTGCCAATGAGGAGGATCTCTGTCATGCTGGCATTAAGACAAAGATCATAGGCGGCACACCAATCTTGGATGGCAGTTAGGCAATCAGTGATGAGAGAGGTGGAGGAGGTGGCCGAGGGCAGCCTGAAAATGAGTAGAGTGTCGTCTGCGTAGCACTGGAAATTTGAGCAGAAAATGGCAATACAGCGGGCGAGAGTATTAGGCACACTTTATAAATTAAACTAGACCATGGCTGCGCTATTAGGCATACTTCTAAATTCAACTTTGACACAGTGAGGTTATTAGGCACACTTTCTAAATTGTACTAGGCCACATTTATGCTATTAGGTACACTCTCTAAATTGAACTAGACCACAGTTATGCTATTGGGTAAACTCTCTAAATTGAACTAGACCGCAGTTATGCTATTAGGTACACTCTCTAAATTGAACTAAACCATAGTTACACCATTGGGTACACTCTCTAAATTGAACTAGACCACAGTTACGCTACTAGGCACAATTCTATTTCAACGTTGGCACAATGTGGTTATTAGGCACACTTTCTAAATTGAACTAGACTACAGCTATGCACACTTTATAAATTCAAACTTGGACACAGTTACGCTATTAGGTACCCTCTTTAAATTGAACTAGACCACAGTTACGCTATTAGGCATACTTCTAAATTCAACTTTGGCACAATGTGGTAATTAGGCACACCTTCTAAATTGAACTAGACCACAGTTACACTATTGGGCATACTTCTAAATTCAACTTTGACACAGTGAGGTTATTAGACACAAAATTGAACTAGATCACAGTTATGCTATTAGGTACAATTCTAATTCAACTTTTGCACAATGTGGTTATTAGGCACACTTTCTAAATTGAACTAGACCACAGCTACGCTAATGGCACACTTTCTAAATTCAAACTTTTACACAGTGAGGTTATTAGACACACTTTCTAAATTGAACTAGACCACAGTTATGCTATTAGACACACTCTCTAAATTGAACTAGACCACAGTTATGCTATCAGACACACTCTCTAAATTGAACTAGACCATGGTTACGCTATTAGACACACTTTCTAAATTGAACTAGACCACAGTTACGCTACTAGACACACTCTCTAAATTGAACTAGACCACACCACAGTTACGCTACTAGACACACTCTCTAAATTGAACTACACCACAGTTACGCTATTAGGCATACTTCTAAATTCAACTTTGCCACAATGTGGTTATTAGGCACATTTTCTAAATTGCACTAGAACACAGTTATGCTATTAGACACACTCTCTAAATTGAACTAGACCACAGTTAAGCTATTAGGCATACTTCTAAATTCAACTTTGGCACAATGTGGTTATTTGACACACTCTCTAAATTGACCTGGACCACAGTTACCTTATTAGACACAGTCTCTAAATTGAACTAGACCACAGTTACACTATTAGACACACTCTCTAAATTGAACTTTGGCACAATGTGGTTATTAGACAAACTTTCTAAATTGAACTAGAACACAGTTACGCTATTAGACACAGTTTCTAAATTGAACTGACCACAGTTCCACTATTAGGCACACTCTCTAAATTGAACTAGACCACGGTTACACTATTAGACACACTTTCTAAATTGAAAAACAAAATTGAGGTGTGCCGGTGTGTTGAGGCGCTGGGTTAGAAATAAATTTGAAAAGACAAACTAAAGTCAATGCGACCCTTACAAACCAAATAAGATTGGGTTGCTGCACGAAAAAGGGACCAGCAGTCTCCTCAAAAACTGCTAATAGATACAAACACTTGAAAAATGTCACCTCTAAATGATTGCGCAGCCCTAAGCGAATGGTAAATGTCCTATTCATATTGAATGTGTAACTGGACAACAAATACAGTGAAACAAAGAGTCCAAAGCAATAGATTGTTCTGTCAAAATAACGCTGTTGAAACAGATTTTATGAGTTGATGCAAAAACAAGACTGCCAAAATTGAACTAGACCACAGTTACGCTATTAGGCATACTTCTAAATTCAACTTTGCCACAATGTGGTTACTAGGCACACTTTCTAAATTGAACTAGAACACAGTTACGCTATTAGACACACTTTCTTGAGTTTGTGAGGTTTGTGCGGACAATCTAGATGTGATATTCAGCTCACTTAAACAAATCAGGCATGCTCAGTGCTGTTGGGAGTATAGTCTGGGTGGAAGAAATTAAGAAATTACAACAGTAGGGCTTCTAGGTTTACGTGGTAGGGTTGTCTGTAATTAAGTAGTTGCTTCAGTCTCCACCCCTGCCACCCTTTCTTTTTGGTGAGTGCTGGCTTCTTGCTTCTCTAGGAGGAGCCGTCCTTTGCCTCAGGTCCTTAGACAATGGGCTGCCGGGCAGAGGGCTGCCCTGGGAGGACCAGCAATGGAGTGGGAGACACTGTCGTCTGGACGAGTCACAGCGGGGGTGGGCGGGATGGGAGGCAGGAGTGAGGGAAGGCCCGGTGCCAATCAGGAAGTGGAGCTGGGAGGAGGATTGAGGAGCACAGAATGCACAGGGACACGGGGCTCCCTATAACAAAACCACACCAAACAAACGTGGCCCAAAAATGCACAGAGGTACAGCTGCGCCACTCACCTCGCTCATGTTGAAAAGAGCCGAGGTGCGAGCACTGCCAGTGACTAGGTCCAGGAAGCAACGACTAAATAACCAATCGGAGCGGGGGAGGGCGGGATGGGAGGCGGGAGGGAGAGAAGGCCCGGTGCCATTCAGGAAGAAGAGCTGGGAGGAGGATCGAGGAGCACAGAATGTATAGGGGCACGGGGCTCCCTGCCACTCACCTCGCTCACGTTGAAAAGCACTGAGGTGCGAGCGCTGCCGGTGACTCGGTCCAGGAAGCAACAGTTTAAGCTTTGTTGTAGCGATGAGCAAGGTGTTTGCCAGGCACTGCCATAATAGTACTACCAGGCCATAAAATGGCAACATCTGGCAAATGGCATGAGTATGTAGGCTTATGATGCCTGTACATGGCAAATTACTTTCTAATGCCTAGAAACTAGCCAAAACTATTGGCTTTGCCAATGCATTTTATAATGTAGTGGATCTTTCGGAATTAACTTCCAAAGTTGTGTAAGGAAGTGTAGGGTCATCCTCCTGTGCATTCTTTTTGTACTAAGCAACCTTCATTTTACTCAAGAAAGGACCAATGTACTGTACTGTTTCTGATTCAATGCGTGGTAGTGCATTTGATGTTGTTGTCCATGGGGCGTCAAATTACTGCCTTCAGACTGGAAGATATGGACTCTCCTGGATGGTGGCCTTTACCTGTCCAGGTGCTCTGCCTGAGTTAGTTGCAAGTGGTGGGGAGTAGTGAGTTGCTTACTCCCACTCATTCGGTGAGGAGTAAAGTGTGTTTATTAAGTACTTCTTTCTGTATCCCGCTAACGTATTTGCTGCACTGGTCACACTGTGGGAGTGATGAATAATCAACACACTTATGCATTTCATTTTCAAAATGCTATCAGTGCGTAACGTTTCAACATTATTTATTTGTTTTATTAAATGTTTTATTATTAGTACAATGCTTTTGGGAGATAACAAACGCATGAATCCACTAAAACATACGCGTCCATTAATACATGCAATATCGCGACTTACTTTTACATCGTCATGTCCACACGAATGGTCCTGTAGACAGTGGTGCAATATGAGGGCCGCTTACTCGTGAGGTTTAGCAATCTTGCATTTATAACATTATGGCAACAAACATCCTGATAAAATCATTAGAATGTCACTTGTAAAAATGTCTTCTTTTTTTGCCTCCAGCAAACCCAGCTTAAAGACTGTAGATTTTAGCAAAAACGTAAACACATAGGGAAAAAAAAAACATAAAACAATCAAGACCTCGATTCCATCGTGAGTGGCATGATCCTGTCAGGAATAATTTTACTAGCTCTTAATATTTTGTGATTTTCCAGTGGGTGACATGTATAAGTACCACGCCATTACACATTGATATGTTTAAGGAGCTTTTAAAACTTCTAAAATGTAATATTCTAAAAAGGTTCTGCTTCTTTCGCTGGGTAAATGGAAAAAAAAACACGATTAGTCAGTGGAGAAAAAGGGATCTAATTCTTAAAACAAGGCTCTTTCGACCATGATGGATTCACAATTCAATTGAAGGTTGCCGGTAGGGTTAGAATGTCGTCATTTCCATAATATGACTGGGCCAGGGAAGCATCTGCCAAGAGCTGTAACATTTCTAAATACACTACCCACTTCCGCTAAGGTTGCACTGTGATGTTCGTAGAATCTACATAATTGCTAGCAGTGCCTCCCAAAAGATCACACCGTTTGCCCTTATCCCTGCTGAAGCAGGTTACATTTCACAATAGCATTCTTTATTGTAATCCGGTGTAGCAATGTGTTGTTCACGTAGTAGCAGTGCGCATGTCTTTCTAATGGAGTCAGGCCAACTATTGCACTGTACTTTCTGTTAATCCATATTAACCCCTTATCAGGAGTCTAAAATCAAAGGTGTTCCATAACACACTCTGCATTGAAGCGGAAAATAAACCTCAAGTTGACTAATATCTGTAGTTCATGGTTTATGAAAAAAAACATGTTCTTGTACAAAAAAGTGCCTTATTTTCCAACGTTGTCAATGGCAACAAATAGCAATTATTGGCAAAATCAATAGGTCCTGCTTTGGTATTTTTTAATTTTATTGAAGCACTACAGAGTAAAAAGGTGTATTCTCCTACATTTGCAAAGCCAGTCTATTGACTTTGCTACTACTTGCTTCTATAGATGTGCCTTTAAGGAGGATTCCAGAGCTTACACCTGATACATTCTGCCAGATTGTCCTGCTGACTTATTTGTATGTTCTGTTATTTAACCAATACCTATCAAGCAGTTTCCAGAAAGCACACAGGTCTCGTTTTCATATCAATGAAGCTGTATTTTTTGGATTAGGCGCTGTTTCTTTCTTCCTGAAAATCATTGTATGTTTTCACACAGGATGACTTATAAACGTTGAATGAAAATATTTGACTAGATTGACTGTGATGTGAGAATAAACATGGTAACCAGAAGATTGGCGTGTGCGCATTAGAATTGCTACATACAGCAAACCCACACACACACACACACAAACACACACATACAACAAGAAAACAAGAACAGATATAGCCACTAATACGCTGCTATCAGCATGGAAAGACACTCTCTTGCAAAACCATTTTTTATAATCAACAGAGTCGGCCAATGTCATTTACCATTACATAATGTAATGTGTTTGGCTTGCTGCACATCTCTCTGTAAAAAAAAGTGTCAGAGTGGGTTGCAAGTGAGAAAGTGGAAGAGGCAGATGTGAAACCTGTGGTGTTGGTGGGCACAGGGTCAATTTACCTGAGACCTCAGTGTTGGTCTTCTTTTGTGCATCTGGAGGAGGCCCGTTGGAATGTTTTATCGAAATGAGAGAACCAACGACCTGAAAGACTCTGGCGTACTCAGGGACGTACTCAGTGCAGCTTGACGATCAATACGTGACGAGTGTGATGTCCTTTACTCGAACTCCAGAACCGTACAGAGTCGTACTCTGGTTTATGTGTGGACTGGCTGGCTGGTGCCCGAAAAGCCTGGAGCCTGAAGCCTAAGGTAGCATGAAGGAGCAAAAGTGAGCTAAGTGAAAGCATACCTTCCAGGCGTCTGGGTTCGTAGCTCCCAGCTTCGGTCTGATAATACGAGGGGTGGCGACCCGCAAGTCCCACTCGCCTAACTGAAAAAGCCAGATCGAAAGCCAGATTGAAAGTGACTTACTGTCTTTAAGTAAGCAACACCTCTAAGAACTATACGACCTCTACAATTCACGATTATTAAGACCTATTTAGAGGCCTATTAAGAGCCGGGAAGAGCTCTGTGAAGGGACACACTGGTTGGGCTGGGCTGGGCCAGGTTGGGCTTGTCGCTAAGGCTTTTTCCCAAAACAGCGGTAAGCGGGAGGGACTACTCAGGGAGCTGAGAGTTTGTTTATCTCCCAGTCTTTGAATGGAGGGAACTAGCCCACTGCAAGTCAGGGACCTTGTGCCACTCCCTGCGTTACCCAAGGTGCATCCACACTTGCAGCCTGCCATTAGTTGCATCTCACCAAGCGAGAGGATGCAGGGGGGTAGTCCTCCCTCACCCGAGCTGTTCAACCTTCCTGAACTGATAGCAGATGATAATTTAAGAATTTCACCCGGGGCCGGGTATGTCCTTTTAACATATTAGTGGAAGTCTGTGCTATTCTACAAGCTTTATTAATACTCAAGCTCCAACGCAGACAGAGTTCACTGAGGACCTAACCTCAGTGGCCTCAACATTAGCCCCAATATTAGCACAGGCACCCAAAGGAAGCGCCTACAAACATACACAAAGTGACAGAGACTGAGAACAAGGTGAGTTGCACAAAGAAACTGAGGGAACAACGGAGGGAAAAAAACGCAGAGACCTCAAGACAACGACGGCAAGAAAGGAGTGGGTTAGCCAACAAAATATTGGACCCCGCTGTTACACAAGACAAAATGGGAGTGTTGGCTCTGAGGACCCCTGTCATAACTAATAAAGGATTGCCCGCAAAATTAACAGAAACAAGATGGACTGTGAAAAGTAAAGCTCCGATCAATATCGAAAACATGTTCAAAAATGCTTCAGAGACATACAGGGGGTAATGGCAAACTCTGTTGGTGTGGATTCAGTGCCCCAAATGGCTAACACAAATGGAAAGAAATCGAAGTGGGACACGCCTGATGCCAGTCCCACTCACAAAGCTGATAAAAACGGCCTTGACATGGGAAAGGGTAATCTGACAGCAAATGTATGAACCATAATTAACCCCCTGTCCCGAGTCAATAATATCTACAAACCTCCAAGTTTGGCACCGGAGGAAATATCAAGGGGGTGATGATTTTCTTTTCAATGCCACAGGGCCTAGGCCTGGTAAGGAGAGGCCTGAGAGCCCACCCTCAGAATACGCCACAAATGATTTTTACATTCCGGGAAAAATACATTACTGGAAAAATCCCTGAATATGGAAGAGAAACATGGGAGAGGACAGTCAGAAGGACGTACCTAGCCCAAAGAAAATGACAGCTTCAACATCCTCGCAAACACAGAATGCTGCCTACAGATATATCAACAATAAGGGTACCTGTATACCAAACTGCCTTTCAGGTAAATAATATCTATATAATCAAAACAATAGACCATGGTAACGAGGCTGGATAACTTCAATACTTCTACAATACATTTGTTTACCAAGAATGTATTTTACAAAAATTTAATTCAAGACAATATTTATCATAAAATTAGTGAATACCGTACAAAACTAATTTCACACATCTGCTACTAACCACCTGTCATATCCATTCATATCATCATACATACACTCTTACACTATCGTATCTAGTGAACAAAAATAACAAGCTATTAATGCAATCTTTCCAGTCACTTTAGCTCCACACTTATATTATTTTATTGCACTCTCATGTTTTCACAATGTGCTTATAAGTCCAATGGTGTTCTCATCAAGACTCCATCTGTCTACATATGTTTCGGTCGATAGATGGTCCACTACTGTAACCTGATGATTGTTCGACCTTCTTCAGAACAAACACAAGGAGTGACCATGTCCTCACTCCCGTTTCTGTATATCGGTGGAAAAATGTCTTCTATCCTTCAACAGTATCACACTGCCTACAACAAACATAAAAACACTAGTTTGTGAGCCAGCCTCATTTCTTCACTACAATAAATCAATTATATCATAACAGCCACAAATGGTTGTGAAAACTTGCACTGACCTCCACTTCCCAGTCGGTGGAGATCGCACAAGTATGGGGAGATAGATCCCAAGTGTTCGAGATGACCAGATTCCTAAGTACATCCAAAACAACTCCAACACAATCAGAGAAAAAGCCACACAAAGCATGACCACTAAGGCAACAAAGTCCAGAGTCAACCATTTTTGCCTTTCTCATAGCATATCGCACAATATATGTGATCATCCTTACTATGGAAACTTACTTAATTGTGGCTATTTAGCACATTCCACACCAGCAGTCCAATTGGATTTATTACCAATCAAGATAACCTCTGTCGTCATCTCTATTCAGATATGTAGTGACCCACCTATAATACAAGATTTTGTTGTTTATTAACCTCTAGTCTCTCACATGTTGTCTACTCAGCTCTAGACGAGGGTGATAACAATCAGGAACTTAACTCATGTCAATGGATGCCACACTTCCAACAACCCGTGTCATGATGTAATTCCCACAGGATCCCAATAATTTCAGGCGAATTTGAATACTTCCAACATCTAGAGAGAAGAACAATTCATTTACTAAGTTTCTCTCTACTTGTTTCTCTCAACTTACTAAACAACACTTATAACATAACATTGCCTCCATGTGCCCACATAGCTCAGCACCATCATGTGTGGTACACATGCAGGACAGACAAACTTCTTCCCATATTGGCACACTGGAAGCTACCAGACATGCTGAGCCACTCAGTGTCGGCCGCTGCCCTCATAATACGGCATCCGGAGCAAATACACACCCTCTATAATATGCAACATGAAAGAAGCTCCCAGTTACTCCACATGAGGAAGGTACTCAAAAATGCCTGTTGACATAACATTACCCTCATAGTCATACCTGACAAAGTTAATGCAGCATGCCCCTCATTCCTGGCCGTGACTTCAGCACATGAAACAATCTGCATTTTATTAATATAACTTAATGTCCGCGTTGGTCTCATATTGCTGTGCTGCATCTCTCGTGGAGAACAATGCTTACTTACTCGTTTCAGACGCACAACCTTTCGGTAGAATACCTTCCAAACAGAGTACTCCATCTGTACCATCAACTTATACTTCCTGGTATTTAATTCAGGTCAATAGAAAGAGGACGGCTGCCTCCGATGCTAAGTGGAACTAACTACCATTCATCCATATTATGACTGTCTGTTTCTTCAGACGGGACATAGCCCATCATTCCATGACATCCCAACCCTATTACACCAACAGATAAATGTGACAGAAGATGTTAGATTCCCACAATCTAAAGCGGCATACCTCCACTCTACACATGTCTAGGCACTTGCTCCAGTTGCCAAATTTCATGAATCCAAATGGAACTAGAGCCTTACATTCACTATTAAGATGTGTGCCACATATCCTACATTCTACACACTGAAAGCATTTGACTATAAATCAGTGCATAGAAAGCACCCAGACCGTGCTGCCTAGATATAGTATCCACATCCCAGGGTGTTTACAGAATTATCGTATGACTCCTATTTCAACAAAATAGAAATGTGGCATGACTGTGAATGAAGGTGTCCATCTAGGCACGTCTTACATCCACGTAAGATCAACCTATTCTACTTCACGGCGATGTTCATACCATGTTGTACAGAATACAATAAATAAACCAACGTTGTACCAGTTTATGAAGCATCATGCTCATGTAGTCCGCGCGTTTCAGAGTTCTAATGGTTTGTGAAACAAACCATTTAATGTCATTTTCGGTGTGGTTGGCCGTCATAAAATTTTCGACCAATAGTTTATCCTTCACTTTGTTCCTAAGGCAGGATCTGTGTTCCGAGATCCTCATCCGTACTTGTCTTGGTGGAAGCGCCTAATGTGTATCGCAATGTTGTATATCGCAATGTTGTGTACTCGAAGCCGTTACAGTAAAATCAAGTATGGCTTACAATCTGCAATCAATCGAAACATGTAAATCAGTTGTGCATCAAATTTCAGACAAGAATATATGCAGACAAAGATATGCACACGTTGACTAAAGTGCAAAATTAATATTATACAGCGCAACTTGCAACAACCAAATAAATACATTGAAAATAAAAAATGAATAAATGAAGGGTTGTTATTCCCCAGCGACAAAACCTCAAATATAGAACCCATGGTACCAGAGAGTGTAGGATCTGTGGAGGTGATCATGGAAGTTAAACCGTTCATTTTAATTCACTGGCTGTAAAAGAGTTTCCATTCTACAGATATATTTAAACCTGTTTTGACAGTGTCTAGTTTATGGACTAACTTTTGCTAGAGTCTTGTCAGAGCTTTATACCTGTCCCCTCCTCTTTTTTGTGGAGTAAGTGCTGTATAATGGTCCAGGAAATATCATCGTTTGTGTGTCCAAGTCGAATGAAGTGGTCAACCAAGGGTTTGTCCAGTACCTTGTTTTAATGCAGGATCTATGCTCTGAAATTCGCTGTTTCACTGGTCTAGTGGTTTTTCCTATATATAGCAGGTGACAAGGGCATTGTATTCCATAGATCACAAACTTGCTGTTGCAGTTGGTGTGGGTCTGTAAGATGCAATGTTAATCCTTGTAGTCAAAAGTTTTTGTGGGGCTGGTGTAGCGACATGCCACACAGGTACCACACCGGTAGTGTCCCACCACACTCGGGAGGTCCCACAATGTATTTGGTGTCTTAATTTCTTCAATGTAAGTATGAACCAAAGTGTCGCTTAGATTCTTGTTCTTTTTTAATGCAAAAATTGGCTTTTTCCAATTTCCGTTTTCTCCTTCGGGTGTCAGGCATATGCTTCTGTCAGTGTTCAATGCCCTTTTTCTTGCCTGTCTAATAAAATTTTTGGGGTATCCCCTCTCCTCCAGCCGATGTTGTAGGCCGTTGGCATGTTGCTCGTATTTTTCTTTGCTTGAACAGTTCCGTCTGATTCTGAGAAACTGTCCGTATGGAAGATTGTATCTAAGACCCTGGATGTGATAACTCGAGAAATGCAGTAAACTGTTGCGGTCGGTTGGCTTCCTATTGTTACACTCACCTGACTCCCACAGAGGAGCCGGTCTGATCTGGGCTGCTGCAGCCTCCTCTAGCGTAATGCGTAGGGCCGAGGTGTGTCGTTTTTCTGGCCTGTAGGAGTACTCTTCTGTGAATGGAGAAAGGGGAATTAACCACCCGTGGAGTTGACCGTAATTTTCCCCACCCCCGTTGTTCTCTCCACTGACCACCTCCGATGTCCCCTCCAAAGTCTCACCTTATGTTTTGAAAGGGCGAGCTCTCCATCCTGTTTGGAGCGCAGGGGCGTGTGATGGACCAGTTGCTCCACTGGTCAAAGGAATTGGTGAGTTCCAGGGCTCTATTGACTCTCGCGGCAAGACGCCGTAAGTATGCAGTTCGTAAGAGTTCAAATACCTGACCATCACTCCTATCCAATCCCGTAATCTGTGGTCTTTTCCTTTATTCAGGTGCTGAGAGAAAACCAGAGTCGAGGAGTTATACATCCGGCGGTAAAATCAGGTAAGTCTATTGCGGGAGGTGGCTCCCCTTTATTGTCCTTTTGATTCACCCTGTTGTGCTTTTGTTTCCCCTTAGGGGCCGGGGTACGGCGATGGTGCAGTGGGAGCTGCGCCGACCCGAGGTGAGGAATGGTTCCCCCGGTGGTAAATCAGGTAAGTCTTAGGGTGGTAACCAGTATTCCTCTATATGTTCCCTTGGCTCACCTTATTGTCTTTATCTTCCCCCAGGTGCCGGAATGCAGCGGAACATGCAGGAGGCTGCGGTGAAACGTGAAGATGCTGCGAGGAACGGTGAGTGCAGCGCGGCGCTGCTGCTCGCGTTAAAAATGAAGTCTTTTCTTTGGTTCGAGGATGCAATGGCTCTGGAATCAGGTAAGAAGCTGGTAAATGTCCTAGTTCTAACCTTTCTCCTTCTTTCCTTTGTTTCTAGGTGCTCTGGGTTCGAGGTGGGCGCGGCTGAAGTCTGGATGCTGCTGCAGGCACGGTGAGCATTACGCTGCTGGATGCAGAATAACAGAGCGTGTGCTGCTCTTCGGGCATGGTTTAAATAGCCTCCAAAGTAGTTCCAGGTAAGTATTCCTCCGCTGCCACACCCGAGTGGCAAAGAGTCCCTAGGTAAAGTAGGTAAAGTAGTCCCTTCTAGGCCTCTTGAGGGCTTGGATCCCTTGCAGCATGGTCTGCATCAGGTAAATCCAGGTAAGTTTTCCCCTTATGAGCCTGGCGCCTGTGGCGCCAGGACTGAAGTCTCATATGAGCCTGGCGCCAAAGGCGCCAGGACTGTGTCCAGATGGCCCCTAACAGGGGTCGCTGGGCCCTGCCCCTGGAACGTGATGCCTGCTCTCGGGGCTGCTGGACCTAGTCTGGTTCCCCGGGGGTAGGCATCATGACACCTGTAAAGTTTGGTTTGGAGATTGTTGCCTGATCTATAAATGTGCAGATCAAGAAAATCCACAGCCTGGTAGCTCCAATCGATGGTAAACCGGTAGTGATCATTACATTGATTCAGCCATTGATGGGAAAAGGCCCAAATCAGATTCTGTGCCAGTCCATATGAGTAGGACATCGTCAATGTACCGTTGCCATAGGAGTATTTGTGATTTGAAGGGGTTGTGATCATTGTTTATATGGTCTGTTTCATACTGGGCGATATAAAGGTTAGCAACGTCAGGGGCGAAGGTAGCTCCCATGCTGACACCTTTGATTTGTTGGTATAATAGATCTTTGAAAAGAAATAAATTCTCCGACATGGCAAGTCTGGCGCATTCAAGGATGAAATCTGTGGGTGTTGTGGTCACATCAATCCTTTTGTTAAGACAAATTTTGAGATATACAACATTGCGATACACGTTAGGCGCTTCCACCTTGTATGTTGACTAGATCGTGACAACACACGCACTCATTGCCGACTTTAGCATTCGTACAAATTGTATTACGGTCATATATGTGTTCTATTTGTTTCTACATGTTGTGTACCCACACTTTAGGCTCCCCTGCCGTTTGTGCAGGCCCATACAACATTGGGCGGCACCACATAAACTCTGCCTACTTCACAACATTACATCTGTGAAGTCTAGGCACTTGCACGCTGTTCCTTTAACTATGCAGTTGACGTGCAACCAGCGTGCACTACGCTAGCGAAACTGCACACAGCATTCTCGCCCCAAGCGTATGCGTCTAGTGGGTCCGCCCTCTCGAGCCCCCGTGGCCTTTTACGATTGGCTACTGGGCGTATGACGCCCTACTAAGGGAGCACCACCACGTAGCCAATCAACACGACCGACGGGTTTAATTAGCCAAGGTAGTCATGGCTACAGTTTCACTTTCACGGCGTTCGTGTCCAGAGACGCTGCGCCGCCTCGCCTTGCCCGGACGAACACATTAAGGTACAGGCCATTAAGGTACGGCCAGTTTCTAAGAATCAGACGGAACTGTTCAAGCAAAGAAAAATACGAGCAACATGCCAATGGCCTACAACATCGGCTGAAGGAGAGGGGATACCCCAAAAAATCTATTAGACAGGCAAGAAAAAGGGCATTGAACACTGACAGAACCATATGCCTGACACCGAAGGAGAAAAAGGAAATGAACAGATTGGTCTGTGTCACCACATATAGTCCTCAGAGTAATCTTACCAAACAAACAATCAACAAACACTGGCATTTGATAAAAAAAACAAGGGTACCCTGGAGAAAAAGCCAATTTTTGCATTCAAAAAGAACAAGAATCTAAGGGACACTTTGGTTCATACTTACATCGAAGAAATTAAGACACCAAATACATTGAGGGACCTCCCAAGTGTGGTGGGACGCTACCGGTGTGGTACCTGTGTGGCATGTTGCTACACCAGCCCCACAAAAACTTTTGACTACAAGGATTACCATCGCATCTTACAGACCCACACCAACTGCAACAGCAAGTTTATGATCTATGGAATACAATGCCCTTGTCACCTGCTATATATAGGAAAAACCACTTGACCAGTGAAAGAGCGAATTTCAGAGCATAGCTCCTGCATTAAAAACAAGGTACTGGACAAACCCTTGGTTGACCATTTCAGTCGACTTGGACACATAAATTATGATATTTCCTGGACCATTATACAGCAACTTGCTCCACAAAAAAGAGGAGGGGACAGGGATAAAGCTCTGACGAGACTCGAGCAACAGTTAGTCCATGAACTAGACACTGTCAGAACAGGTTAAAATATACCTGTAGAATGGAAACACTTTTACAGCCAGTGAATTAAAATGAACGGCTTAACTTTCATGATGTCCTCCACAGATCCTACACTCTCTGGTATCATGGGTTCTATATTTGAGGTTTTGTCGCTGGGGAATAACAACCCTTCATTTATACATTTTTTATTTTCAATGTATATATTTGGTTGTTGCAAGTTGCGCTGTATAATATTCATTTCGCACTTTAGTCAACGTGTGCATATCTTTGTCTGCATATATTCTTGTTCTGAAATTTGATGCACAACTGATTTACATGTTTCGATTGATTGCAGATTGTAAGCCATACTTGATTTTACTGTAACGGCTTCGAGTACACAACATTGCTATATACACATTGTGATACACATTAGGCGCTTACACCTTGTATGTTGACTGGATCGTGACAACACACGCACTCATTGCCGACTTTAGCATTCGTATACATTGTATTACGGTCAGATATGTGTTCTATTTGTTTCCACATGTTGTGTACCCACACTTTAGGCTCCCATGCCATTTGTGCAGGCCCATACAACATTGGGCGGCACCACATAAACTCTGCCTACTTCATGGCATTACATCTGTGAAGTCTAGGCGCTTGCACGCTGTTCCTTTAACTCTGCAGCTGACGTGCAACCAGCGCGCACTACGCTAGCCAAACTGCACACAGTATTCTCGCCCCAAGCGTATGCGTCTAGTGGGTCCGCCCCCTCGAGCCCCCATGGCATTTTACGATTGGCTACTAGGCGTATGACGCCCTACTAGGGGAGCGCCACCACGTACCCAATCAACACGACCAACGGGTTTAATTAGCCGAGGTAGTCATGGCTACAGTTTCACTTTCACGGCGTTCGTGTCCAGAGACGCTGCGCCACCTCGCCTAGCCCAGACAAACATATTAAGGTACGAAGGTAAGTCAAACCTAATGCGCTCTGATTTTGGGTCACTCACACATGGCACCACGATCTGTACAGAACTCTTACAGATCTTTATATGTCGTTACAGGTAAACATTTGTTCCCGCAATGGCGCATTGAATGCCCCAAAAATATCTATACCCTTGATGGATTATCTTACTTACCCTTGCACTGGATAAGTCTTTGATAAGATCTAGGCTCCTCTACAAGGGAGTTTCCTGTTTCTTTTTCAATGAAGCATCCTATGGGAGCTTTGTGAATTATCATTTTACTTAAGGTCATTGTTCCACTTACCACTTCCCATTTGTTGTTCATAGATAGAGACCCCGGGACCACCATCCATACCATCACACGTCCTGATGAAGGCCTGCTCACAAAGCTGCACTATACAGCTCTTCTAGGCCGAAACACCTTTGTGTCGACGATATCACCATTTAAACAGTGCACATTTGAAGCATTGTTAATGTGCTTTTTGTATATATGTCCATTTATGTGGGTTTATGTTTATTCCTGTGACTGCACAATTGAAATGATCAACCAATAGTAGCAGTTTTCTGTTGTTGTTATTGCATTGAGATCCAGCCTCTCTTACTGGATCATACCTATATGTATTGTTTTTTCTAAATATCTCTGGGTGTTCTATCCCCACCAACATTATCCAGATGTCATTAAAATACATTTTGTGAAAAGAAATGCATATTTGTTATAACGTTGGAACTGTGTGACCTCTCGCCCTGAAGTTTTGGTTTTGTTTATTCAAGTATACCCACCTGGGTTTTTCAGGGCTCTGCCAGGTGCCCTATTTTTCAAACAAAGTATTGAAGTTATCCAGCCTCGTTACCACGATCTATTGTTTTGCTGCCTACACATTAAATGAAGACTCAAATAGCAGTATTGACCCGAATAAGAATTAATTCCTTTTGGTATCTACCTTATCGAATATTTTAGCTCCATTCATGAAGTTACACGAGACGATGGAAGAGACAATAAAAGATCAATCCACCATTTTGGCTATGGTGCATACCATGATGATTTTCATTGAAGGCTTTATTACTGCTATTGAAAAAAACATGGAGAACAGCTGTGCTGGTGAAGCCCAACTTCTTCACAATATTCTTGACCCGATCCTCAAAGAAAGAACTGAACGAAGATTGTCATGCCTCTCTGTGAGTACACGCAATCTACTCCAAGTGGGAGAAGGGGTCACAAATCCTTTTGATCTCGCAACCAAGGTCCCAAAAATGGGGACATAAATTCCTGATGACATATAGGACAAAAAGATTGTTTCCAATTTAAATTCAGACAGAACCACACAGGAACCCATAACTGATGTGAATGAAGAGTTAAGTACACTTCCATCGAAAGAAAAAGATCTTTTTCGCGATCCGAATGCCCATGTCACAGAAATTCAGCCATCAACAGCTACGGAAACCCCGGTTTCGAAAAATCTGCCACATTTTCACAAAAACATGATTCAAGGACGCAACCATGGGGCCAGACACTGGAGACGAAACTGGAACAAAGAAAAGGTCCACACAGTTAAAAAAGAATGGAGACAAAATAATTCTGACTAACAAATCTAAAAATCAAAACAAGCCTTCAAAAATTAAATCAAATAGAAGTCGTCTGTTTGTTAAAAACTTGTCATTGCCTCAAACATACCAGGGAATAACTGAAAAATCCAAGAACCCATCATCAGTAATAACTATGGATAAAATTGAAGCGTGGGATGGGATTGAGTCCAAGAGAGTGAAGAGCTCAGTGAGCCAGATCTCATGGACCTCTCCACATACAGTATCTCTGATGAAAACAGTAATGGGCAGGAGGAGAAAGAACTATCAAATGAGTCAACTGTATCTGAGGATGCTGGAGAGGATTCGACAGAGAATGAAGGAGAATACTTGAGGAAAAACAAATAAATTACCATCTCTCACAAATGGTTTTCAAAAGGAGGGTCACGAGAGCAGAGGAATGAAACCTTTGCCCCAAACACAAGTCAACCCTCATTAGAATAGGAAGCAATTAAGATACAGATTCAAGAGCTTATTAAATCCCTTCACAAACGGATTGAACAACAACCCACCACCAAGTCTGACAACGAAGTACGGCTTAATGAAGAGGCACCAAGGAAAACAGTTAGTTTGGACCTCCCGCTGGCACAACAGTTACAACAACTTATGGGAAAGGAAGACAATTATTCCACCAAGAAGACTGAAAAATACGTAAACTAGCAGGACGGAGACGCTAGGTTCAAAGTGAGGCTCAATCCTCCACCTATACTGAAAACGAAAGATCAGTAGAGGCCGCCTCTCTCATGAAGGATCGTAACCAGCAAGATGGAGAAGAAAGAAATTATGACAATTTAAAACTCTCTTTGGAGAGAATGTTATTTCTTGATGCTGGCTTAGTTCTAAACAGAGTGAACGGAGTCCGCCTATTGCATCATGTTCCAAGTCTTGAACTGGTTACTTCAAAAGGCCTTGCAGTTATTGAATTCTCGGAGGAGAGGTGTACAGACAAAGTGACAATTCATTTATCTTCGACACCTCTTGCTTAGAGAAGCCCATCTGCTAAGACCACTAGGCTTTGACCTGAAGGAATACAAGCCTGCAAGAATAACGCCTATGAAACATCAAGTTGACAGAACAGATGGAGCAAGAAAAGGGAACTATCAGTTGCCGGAAACGAACGAAGAGTGTCCTAGAGAGAGAAATGAAAGAGACCAATGCAACCCCAAAGCTGAATGTGAGGGGGGTGAATACAACTGGAGGTGGCTTGCACACATATTGGCAGACAAACAACCTAACCAAAAATACCAAAAACTCACAAAGAAAACAGAGTGGTCCCTGACAAGTTGGAACACAAGAAACTTTCTACATTTGTTCTGTTACAAGTCAAGCCAACTACCAGACGTCGATGTAATATGCCTCCAAGAAGTCTGGCTGGTTGACCCACCTTTGATAGAGGGTTATTGGCTATTGCTAAATCCAGCCATCAAGTACCCTAGAGGAAGGGCAAGTAGTGGTTTATTGGTGGCCATAAGAAATGACTTGGAGTGGTCAGTGATTGATTCGCGCAACCCGACGCCTTTTATTCAGTTGGTTTAAATAAAACTCCCTGCCTCTCATTCAGCCAAAGTAAGAACGTTGATACTGTTAAATTTGTATTGGAACCCATTAGACTCTAGGAATAAAACCTTTGGCGATGACATTGCAGCATTAATCGACGAAGCAAGACTAAAATGGAACGACCTGCTAATCATACTTGCAGGTATTTTAAACTGCACCTGTTTGGACCATTCTAATAATCCTATCCTTTACAAATTGTCTTCCATTAACAACAAAGAAAAAAGGTGAATTTTGTGGAGATCAATTATGCAGTCTAGGGACTGCATCATATTGATTGGCATAACAAAAGGTGATATTTCGGGGAAAACCACATGGAGGGGAGCAGCAAGCAATCAAATACTCAACTACATATGCGTCTCCTCAAATATGAGCAGGTGTCTAAAAAACCTGGAAGTTGTCACAGTAGCCGAAAGCAACCATAAACAATTAAAACTGGTTTGTCATAATTGCAGCATCTATAAACTACCCCCCTATGACAATAAATTGGCCATACATTTGAGTCGTACAAGTCTGAAAATTCAAACAAAAATATGGGAGGTCTGACTATTAATTTGGTAAAAGAAATTGGGCCTCATTACGACCCAGGCGGTAAGGGGTTTACGGCAGCGTAAACAGCGCCGACCCTTACCGCCTGAGTACGAGATCCCTTAGCGCCATGGCGGATTTAACGCCTGCTTTTAGCAGGCGTTAAAATCCATGGCGGTAAGGGACCTTGATGTTAATTACGCCACAGTAATTTACGGTGGCGTAATTAACGCCTTCCCCACTCCCATTATGCCCTATGGGGCAAAAATGGGAATGGGGAAGGGTAAATGGGGATTGGGGACTTACCGCCCCGCCAAGGTCAGAATGGGGCGGTAAGTCCGCAATCCGCCATGGCGGAGTTGGCAATTTAGCGCCATGGACCATGGTGCTAATAGCGCCATGGTCCTCCGCCAAGGTCGTAATGAGGGCCATTGTGTCCATACAGGGAAACGGAGGCAACCAGCAAATAAATTATGTCCCACTATTACAGCAGTTTGCGGTGACCCAAATTGGGCAGAATGGGAGACCTAAAATGACCCATCGACACATTTTTGATCAGCATATCGTCTTTCAAGAAAGAGCCCTTAGGAAAGCAATTACCAGATTGAAACAACACAAGACTGTTGAAGTATCAACTGAAATCGACAAATGAAACCGAAATATCATAATTGGCTGAAGCTACATAGGAAGACCATTCTGAACCATGATGCCCAGGGAATGTTACTCCATATCAAAACAAAGAACACAACCAAAATGTGGTCGATCATAAGTGCATTGGACGCACCGCAGGACACGTTGGTGGCAAACCAATCCCTGCAGGGATTTGGCATTCACATTATGAGAAAATGTAGATTGAGAGTGAAGAAGAACCAGCTCAAACAATTTGGCCATAAGCGGTTCCCTGGAGCCGGGTCACGAGGATTACTCCCTTGATATAGAGTCTTCATCAATTGAACTAATCATAAGGAATTTAAAAAACTCAAGAGCGCCAGACCCAGATGGGCTGACTTATGTCCGTATGAAAAAAAATCCTGAGTTATGGGCAAAATGTTTACATCATTTATTTAATGGCGTTCTACGGTCCTTTAAGATCCCGGCCAAGTGGAAACCGGCGGTAGTTGTCCCAATCTTCAAAAAAGGTTTAAGATCAGACTCGGACAACTACCGTCCGATTGCACTCCTGGACATAACTTGGACAATCTTTGGATCCATTATTTTAAAAGAACTCTCTAGATGGAATAGCGAGAAATCCCATTGTGACCCTTGGCAATCAGGCTTTGTTAACGGTATTGGCACAGAATGTAACATCTTTATAATCAAATTATTGAAAGCAAAAGCCCAAATGAAAAATGGATGCAAGGCTTACATGGCATTTATGGACCTGTCGAAAGCTTTCATCTCTATACGAAGAAGACAATTATGGGCAAAATTGCAGAAATGGAAGTGGCCAAGACTACTAACATTAAAGACCTTCACCTGGGAACTTCTATCAGAGTTAAGCTAGATCAAGAGGGGCATCTGTCAGATGCAATTCCCACGAACGTGGGTTTAAAACAAGGAAGCGCACTAGCGCTTGAGATCTTCAACTTGTTTCTATCTGATATTGAAGATGCATTTGAAGATATACGTGCCTTTCCTCCAAAGATTGCACAAACCTCCATTAGCAGACTGCTTTATGCTGATGACATTGTGATCATTGATCAGACTCCCGTTAGGTTGCAATGCCAGATTATCGCCCTTGAAAGATATTTGGAAATGAACGACTTAATAATAAACCCAGGAACATCTAGGGTAATGGTTTTTGTTGACCAAGATTGACGCAGAAGTAGAAAAAGACCTGTGTGGTTTTCTAAAGGTCAAATAATCAGAGTGTTGATGGAATTAATCTATCCGGGAGTAAACATCAACACCAGCAGATGTGAAGCATCCCGAATAGCGGCGCAGCATAAAAAAGCTAAAAATCTAGCTGTGCAAGCGAAAGTGTTGTTAAAGAAATTCTGCAATTTTTCATTGATTCCATTAATATCATTTTACAAAGCCAAAGTGGTGCTGATTTTGACCTACGGTGCCGAAAACATCACTTATGTTGGCCGTAGACTCATGGTCCCTATTGGAGGGGATTTTCTGGAAGTCAGTACTGGGAGTCCCAAGAAGTATCCCGATACAGATTCTCAGAATCTAATTGGTGTTGACATCTCTAATTGCCATTGCTAGGTGAGATTTTATATCTTTCTACTGAAAATATCTGGAAGAAACCCCAAAGGGAAGTTTTAAAATCCTGAAAAAGGCATTGATGGACCCCAAAGAAATGATCCTTATAGAGTGGAGGGATATATGCCAGAAGTTAATAGAAGATCTTAACGAAACAGAGGAACCATTGATCCAAATCCCGGGTAGGTTAAAGAAGAAGCTCCACCGTAAAGATTGGATCGACACTCTGGATGAAATTTACAACTACAAAAATCGAAAATACTTCTGGTTCGCTGAGAGAAAGCTGAACAAGCTTCCTAGATATATTCAAATCTTTCCTAATTGGTTTCTGAGACATAAATACATGATATTCTGCCTGAACATTTTCTTGCCCAGACTGGCCAAGACAAAGCTAAGCGGACAAGAGATAACTGCTGTGTGTAGTCTGTACCAAGAGAAAATCTCTATGATTCAAATTAAACATTTAGTGATGAACTGCCCGACGCTGAGTACAGAAAGATACAGTTCGATGGGAAGTATCATTGACAAATATGGCGCCTCTTCATAAAATGCTTGGTGTACTATATTAATAAAGGGAGAGAAAACTAACATCACAATCGCCCTGACAAAATTTCTGTTAGCAATTCATGTAAAACTTGAAACTGTTAATTTGACAATTTCTTCAACCTAGAGACAGGTTGTTCTTCTAGTTCTTTCTCCTCTTTTTTTTGATAGGCATAATTGACTTTTGTATTATTTTTGTATTTATATTTGTATTAATAAAAATGGCTAAAGGTTTTCTAATTGGTAAAACACAAAAGGCTAAAAAAAAAGATTGTGACTGATTCACAGAGTGTTTCCCTATGGGATCATTCCGTTATAAAACGCTTCTGTGAATCAGGACCTATGGGTCTTATTTACAAATAATTTTTTCAATGGAATTGAGCCATTGTAAAACTCTTTTGTAAATCAGGCCCTTTAGCTCTTTCTTTCTAGTAAGATGGATGTGATGGGGCTAGAGAGTCATTGCACAATGAATGTTGATACATAAACAGCAAGGCCTGCCATTGCCATGCGTGAGGGCTTTGTGTGAGTGGTGTATGGTGGTTAAATGTTTTAGATTTAAGCCGATTAGTCAGGGAGGAAACGGTATTAGACAAATGATGGGTACATTTGGTGAGGGAAAGAAGTGCTGGGTGCCATCTGGGAACATTATTTAGATGAGAATAGACAATCATGAAAACACATATAGCAAATTTTAAGATGGTATAGCAAGGCGTAGACATCACAAACAAGTAGACATCACATCAAAGTATTTCAAGCCATAACAACACATACAACAGCCCTTACAAGGCAACACAACTCGGGTCCTTCCCAAACTCATACCACTGAAATTTTGTAAATAGGTTCCATTTTGCATCCTAACATTGCCACAGTGGCCCATTCTCTCCCCATCTCTCTCTCTGTCTTTGTCTCTCTCCTCCCTCTCTTTATGTCTCTGCCTCTCACTCACCCCACCTTCCTCTCTCTCTACCTCTCTCTCTCTCTCTCTCTCTCTCTCTCTCTCTCTTTCTCTCTCTCTCTCCCCCCCACTCTCTCTCCCCCCACTCTCTCTCACTCTCTCACTCTCAAATAGATACATTGTATCCCATGTGCAGCAGCAGCAATCTGAGAATTGGAAGATGATGGCCCTCATTACAACACTGGCGCTAAACCATTGTGCTATTAGCACCATGGTTGCGGCCTGTATTGTAACAAGTCCGCCATGGTGAAATGGGGAAGTACCACCCCATTCCAAGGTTGGCGGGGCGGTACTTCCCCATTTCACCATGGCCCTTCCCCATTCCCATTTTTGCCCCACAGGGCATAATGGGAATGGGGAAGGCGGTAATTACGGTACCGCAAATTGCGGTACCGTAATTAGCACCAAGGTCCCTTTGCGGGTCCATTCCTTAACGGCTGGTAAGAATGATGGAATTCGATGTTTTGCAAGTGTGCGTTCTAATATTTTTTCCCTTTCTTGTTATTGCAATGTTCGAACAGCAGCTGTGGTAGCAGTTTGCCGGAAGTCCTTAAGCTAGTACTCACAGGTGAGTGATATTTCCTCTTCTCTCGGTTTCCACAGATTGCATGCCAATTGAGATGCTGAGTCCTGGATGGTGTTTCCTAAGGTAAGACAGAATAATCTTGTTCTTGTTCTTGCAGGATTACAGGAAGATGCTGAAGACCAGGAGCTGGACACGGTGAGCATCACGCTGCTGGTTGCAGAATAACACAAAGAATTTTCTGCAGTCAGGGTGTGGTTTATATAGCCCAGGTAAAGTAGTACCAGGGAAAGTAGTTCCAGGCATGCCACACCCAAAACACTAGACTGCATGGCTTGGTTCTTAGAACTAGACTGTGTGGGTGCTTCCATGTTGGATTTAAAGGCCCATGTACATAAATGGGACCTAGTTTGAGCAGCCCTTCCTTCCTACATATGAGCCTGGTGCCAAAGGTGGTGCAGTGGTTTTAAGGCACTGAGGGTTCTGGTGGGAGCCTGCTTGTGGCACAACTTGCGCCCCCTCACCCAGTGGTCATGACAGTAAGTATATCTCTTGTAGATTCATATTCACTTTTATCACAGCATAGCCTGGAGAATCTTTCATTGGAGGGAGTCTTGGTGTAAGAGCCCCTACTTTCAAGCACATTTAGGTTGTTAAGTCTGATATTCATGAATATATGTCGAGTAATTGCAGAAGGAGAAAGCTTTAGGAAGGCCTGAGGTTCCTTATAATTAAAGAACATTCTAGTGAAGGTGTGTAGCAATCTCATTCCAACCACCTTCTCATGACTTTTTACCCAGTAATATTTTTCAGCAGTATTTTTCAGGGATTTTAGAAGCATGCCCTCCCCGTGTACCCAGCATGGAGTCTTACACATTTTCTCGAAGAATACATCATTCATGGCCTTAAATCTATTGATGACACTCAGCGAACAATTGGCCACTACAGTTCGTATAGGGAACAAAAGGGAATTTGGTTTGGAGTGCATTATCTTAATATACAATCTAGCTCTGTTATTGTTGATCAGAGTTGGCAAGGAAATCAGGCCCATCTCTAGTCTGATAGCTTCAATTGGGGTATAATTACTGAGCCCCAAGATCTTACGCCAGATTATTCCTTCAATTTTATCAGACCACTAAGTATATGAGGCCTCCAAGCCATAGAAAAAGTCTGCCTCTAGCTTCTGCTTATAGATAGTAAACTATAGCCAGCTATCCATTTAGAGAAGGATAATACAGTGTCCATAGTAGCCATCACCCTAGTTCTCATATTACATCCACCTTACCCAAACTGACTTCAAATCTCAGATATTTATATGAGGTCATCTTTATGATCTTACCAATCGGGCTAGGGATATATGTAATCTTAAACTGTCTATGTCCAATGGCCATAAACTGTGTATTACAGAGATTTATTTTTAGGCCATTATTCTCTGCATAAACGCATACTGCCTTTGCACTGTTACATATTCCATTATAGGTGTTGTCAAAAATGACGATAACGTCCGCGTAACTGATCCATCCCAACTTATTCATGCCTATTTTCGGGAAAGCACTAATTTTCTCTATGAACATCTTGCCAAAGTCAGCCATGAACAAGTTGAAAAAACATTGGTGCCAAAGCGCATCCCTGGCAAACTCCCTTTCCCACTGCTATCTGCTCAGTCAGGAGGCCCCTATTTTTAAGCCTCACTTGTGTACTGTTCTTCTCATACATCAGCATATATATATATATATATATATATATATATATATATATATATATAGGAGATGTGCCGGCATTCCCATACTCTTGAGTTTCGACTACAGGAGACTTCTATTCACCATATCGTAGGCAGAAGCGAAATCTACAAACAGGATATAGAGAAGCAGTCTCATCGGGCATTTGGCCTGTTCAATAAGTATATAAACCAATAGAATATTCTTGATGGTTGCATGGCCCTTTCTAAATCCTGTTTGTGCTTTATCCAGGATATTGTTCTTAGATATCCACACATATATTTATTGCAGTACATATGTACAGAATATCTTGCTAGGCACATCTTTAAGTGCAAGTAGGTGATAGTTATTGGGCATCTGGTTTTAAAGATGGAAATAGTTATGGAGGTAGAGCAAGAATTAGTTATACGGCCTGTTGCTATCACTTTTGATATAGAGAGAGCAGTATTTCCACCCAAATATCCACATTTTTCTTGATTATCAAATTGCACAGCCCATCAGGGCCCAGAGCTCGGGATGTTTTTAATTTCATAATAATATCTTTGATATCCTTTGATATCCTCGTAATTCATTTTAAAATTTGAAATAGGCTTTTTTTCCACAAATACCGCATCTCCTTTAAATTTCTCATGTAGGTATTTTGACCATATATCACTATCAATGCAGCAGGCCATATCATTGTTAACCTCCTCGACTTCCAGACCTAAAATTAGCCCAGAATGTCTTTGTATCACCTGCTTGCAAGATATTCACCATATCTTGACAATTGATATAATTATTGGAAGCTATATAGTGTAGTATCCAATTCCTATATGTATTTTTAACTTTACGCTTCTGCAATAGGAGCTGGGCCCCATCACAAATGGTGTCTTCCAAGCTCTTATTGCTTTTCACATTTTTCTTTTCTCAAGACTGATTACATTATCATAGGGTGCAGAATGACTTATGGTCAAGTTTGGGGGTGGAAGATTTGATCTAATTAGCATCAACCCATGCATACTGGCCGAAATCAGGTTAACCATCACATCTGCTGATCTGCTGGCATCTTTATCATATCCAATATTTTCAGATCCTTGCACCGTTGACTGACTTTATCAAGGTTCTTATCTGTCCACCCCAGGCAAATACCTCCACCCAGGGGCTCCACTTCCCCTATGTTATCATAGGGGTAGTTTGCTGGAAAGAGTACTAATCAGAATTTAATGATCACTGAACACAGTAGGTTGAATATTGAATGTCACCAGCGACCTGCTAAAACTTTCACTTAGGAATACATAGTCAATGGCAGAAGAGTAAGTACCATTTGTCCATGTCGCACCACTATCCTTACTCTCCATTACAAAGCCATTAGCAATGTATAATTCCATATCGTCCGTGAATGTCTGCCATCTCTCATATTTCAAGCTACCTCCGTACCCCACATCAGCTCCAATCGCATAATGCTGGTATCCAATAAGATTATTTACATTGTGGTCTGTCCCCAGTATAAAATGAATCTCTGATTCCAGAGTATATATCAATAATAGTTTGGTATATACATAATTGAATATCCAGCGTGTGTTCTTCCCCTTGCGATCATATACATTAGCAATGACTATTTTTATTCCGTCCACCAAAATAAGTTCTACCATAAGCAAGTTTGGGTTATGATTCATTTACATACATTTGCACGAGGTTATTCCATTCCCCATCAGAATGGCTAATCCCCCCTAAGGTCTCCCTCATTCACCTTTCCTTGCTACATTAAAATAGGCAATATAGCCATCAAAAACAGGTTTTTGGAGCAGCCATGTCTCCTGTAACAAAATTACTTCTGCATCCATCAACAGCGTAGAGTTGCTGAAGCCAAACAAATGGTTATGTCCCCGGGTATTCCATGAAATTACATCAATTTTATCTCAGTTCTGATTATCAATTGTTGGTAAGAATGTGCAGAGCCACTCCCAGCGAACTTTGATATTATCATCCTTACTCACTGGTGTGTTTACACTACTTTTTTTGCATGGTTTCATCACTTTTCGTTGTTATTATTTTCATCTGTTTATTTTTATTATCTCCGCCATCCAGTTCATAAACATTCTTTTCAAGATCATATTTACAATTTCTGACAAGAGCCACTATTGCTTCTGAAAAGCAGTGGACTGTAGTCATCGCACCAGAGCATTGCTCCACAAACTTAAAATCACTATTTTTTACAATTCTAGGCAGGAGATGAGTATGTAAAATTTGGAGTAACCTACTTCTATTTATTGCTTTCTTTTGTTAGGCAGACTAGAAGTAATGACATTATTTTTCCACTCATGCTTTGGTTTTCCCCTTTCATTAGTGCTAGGGCATGCTGCCAATCCATTATGATTCTTATAGGTCTTCTGGACTGGTGTTACAGCTGACAGTACACTACTTTCAACTGTAGTGCTCAGTACCATCTGCACTTGAGACACAATGTGACTCATTCTCCCCATTACTAGGGACATAGGCTGAATCCTTTTGGCTGCTGCACCCATGAGCCATGTAGTTAAATTACCCGTTTTAAGGGCCTGCCTTTTCAGTTTGTCAGCCTCTCTTTTGCTCGCCCTCTTAGAGGATTTGTGCTTGGGGGGGTAGATCAGGAACCTCCTTAGCGGTGTCTTTGGTTATTTCATCTACCGGTTAAGTTTTTACCTCAGATGTTAATTTAGCCCTCCTTTTCTCCAGTTTGGACAGATGTGGTTGCTCATTGTTTTCCCTATCATCCCCCAGCAAAATGTCAACTAATGTGGATTCAAGATTAGAGGGTGCTACTACCTCCTGCACAGGTGACCTGCTCTCACTTGCCTTAACAGTTTGTCTCACCCCCAATGGCTGCCCCACAGTTTCTAAGGTCTGCTTTTGGAGTTTTGGAGCGTGTTATTGAAGACAAAAATAAGTGTATTACCTTGATGTTGCACCTACAGGTAAAAGAGTGTTAGTATTTTTTTAAGTAACAGGGAGAGACACAATAAATCTGCAGATATTTATTGGATGTTTTGTTAACTTCACAATAGATATCTATTACAAGTTGCTCTTATTCTTGTAGGTTAGATATATTGTTGACTTCACAATGGGTGTCTTATAACAATGCTCTTTTTCTTGAGAGTCCTTTTTGAGCTGCAGATACTTGTTAAGTAGCTAAATTGTTAACTTCACATTAGATATCTATTGAAATTGCTCTTTTCTTGTAGGTAAGATACATTTTTGAATTCACAATTGGTATCTTTAACAATGCTCTTTTTCTTGAGAGTCCTTTAGGTCCTTTTTACTGTGAGTTATTTGTTGCTATTTCTCTGATTCTTTAGAAATTAATGCTGTTGCATTATGTTGACTTGCTGACTGAAAAACTTGTTCACATGCGGGATTTTACAGCATGATAGTTCCCTCGACACGTGTTTCCCCAGTACGTGGATACTGGTACCTCAGGGGGCTGTACGGATATGTGCCATTCAGCAATTGGAATTGTTTTCGCACTCTAAAGGCGAGAGAAAATAGAGGAGCGAAAAGGAGGAATGAGGATAATCAATAATTGGTGCTGAGTTTAGTTCGCTAGTTGTGCTCTGCTTAAGTGATGGCATCTAGGAAAAAAGGGACATGGCTGAACAGTATGTGATAACAGGCTATCTGTTTTGGTAAAGTAAGGATAATGAAATTTGATACACTTATTAAACTATTGAAAAAGAGGGAAGGTATACATTTGTGATTGGCAACAGAGTAAAAAAAGAGAGCCGAAATGTGCTAGGTGTGTTAGCCCAAATTAGTGATATTCAATATATATTGATATGTGCATTGACGTTAATAAGCTGGTTCTGGCATGACCCTCGTTTGGGTCACACTGCATTAATAAATGTTCTAGTACAGTGCAGAGGATGCCAAAGGGATTCCAAGTTTAAATGCGGGAAAGTATTTCTCTTGCACTATGAGTAAAAGCAGGATAATAATTTACAGTTGCTAGGAAGCTTTTCGGCTGCTAGGAAGCTTACCTTACTGATAGGTGTAATGGTTTTCTTTGTTGCTTTTAGAGGAAAAAGTGGAATGAGTTGCTTAATAGGCACAACATTGTCAAAATTGGTGGGTAGCTCCGCTGGTAAGGAGTACCTAGAACAAAGGTGGTACAGGAGGCGTATACTCGTAAGTGCAGTTATTATTGAGGACGTGTCTGCTTGTAGGCGGGTAATATTTCATTAAAAAAATGAGCTGAAACCAGAAAATGGATGCATCCGTTTTACCTTCGTAATGTAATTAAGTCGTATTGAGCGCGCGGTCACCGGTATGATAGCCGAGATTTCAAAGGTACGCGCTGATACAAGTTAGCCTTATGCGTATGTGTGCTTTTATGCGGCGTGATGACATAGGGCGGCGTGTAGTTGCGTGAATGGGGTGCCTTGATTGGATAATACAAAAAACATTTGTGCCACCATATTGGATTGGGAAAATATGAATTGGATGGTACATGTGTGAGTACGTAATCGCTCTAAGTGTTAAAGAAACTATAGGTGTAATGCAAAGGAAGATTTCTTATAATGATTCATTGAAATCTTCTGTTGTGATAAGCATTATTTGTACAAATGGGAATTAGCAAGTCTGAGATTGAGTAGTTATACTTGAGCAGGTACTCAAGGATGGAGGTAATGTTCGGAGTGTTAACTTGCTGTACTGAAAAGCTTATTCAAATTGATGGCTCTCACAGCATAATCATTCCCTCACAAGTCCGATATAAGGATGACGAATCAAAAAGGTGAAATATTTGATAAAAGGTTTCGATAAGGGTAACTGTAGGGGATGAAAATGGATCATTGCAGCATGATTTTCAAATGAAGTGCACATTATTGGGCCAGAGCCGTGGTGGCCAATCTGGCATTGGATGGTTGAACTTTGACCGGGTGAGTTTAAAAAGTGTGTTTGCCTAAGGAGGACACAGAATGTCAAATTTTTGTTGGGGGAGTCTATGGAAATCTGTTGGAATTGTTGCTGAATTCATATACTTAGCTATATGACTGATTGGTAGAGTGGGTTCATGAGCGTCTTTAAAGGAAGTGAACCAACTCATTATCTGAATTGAGGCCGGTATGGCAGCAGTCCATTAGACAGATCCATTTAGCGTCTAGTTGGCAGAGTAATTTTTCTCTGTTTCACCCTCTAGGGGGTGGGTTGACTTTTTGGATTCCAAAGAATTTTATTGTTTCAATTCTTTCTTGTGGGTGTGTAGAGAAGAAGGGAAGGGCCAGTGGAGACGTCATGCTTTTATTCTTGATGTTGCAAATGTGTTCTGATATCCGGGTTTTAAATGTTCTGATTGTGCTGCCTATGTACATTCTGTGGCATGTGATACCATAGACTGCATATTTGGTATTGCAGTTGATGAAATTTGGATGTAAACATCTTTGCCATTGGGCAGTTTGATGAATTTTATGGCATCCTGTGAAAAATGACAGATGCTGCCGGAACCACATGTCCTTGTTGTTTAGTTTGATTCCATAGTTGTGGAAGTCCTGGTTTCTTTTTGTGGTGTTGAAAGTGAGAGGGGCAAAGTATGTTCCTTAAATTTGGGGCTCTCCTGAATGTGAGGTTGGGTTGATCTGTTAAGTGATCTGTCAGATCTTCATCCGCTTTAAGTATATTCCAGTGTTTTGACAGGATTTTTCTGAGTTTCTGTGATTCACTGTTGTAGGTAGTTATAATCCTTGAAGGGTTGGCTTTTGGTTCTTGAGTGGTAATTTGGTTTTGTAGGAGTTCTGTTTTGGGTCTCAATATTGTTTTCAGGCGAGCTTTGTTAAGCAGACGTTTGTTGTAACCTCTACTTTTAAATTTTGATTCTGACTCAGTCACATGTTTGTAGAATTCAAGATCGGTTGTACAGTTGTGTTTAATTCTGAGATATTCTCCAAATGGAATGTTGTTGATGATGTGCTGGGGGTGGTTAGTTGTTTGAATTGTGTTGTTGTCTACATAAAGTTCGAGGTCCAGGAATTGTATTCTAGTTGTGCTTTCTTGCATGGTTAGTTTAAGATTATAGTTGTTGGTGTTCAAGTGCTGGTAGTATTGTTCAAGTTGTGCTTTTGTGCCATTCCAAATGACCAGAATATCGTCAATGTAATGCCCCCAGTACACCACACAGTTCTGCTCTGAGAATGGTATAGTTCATAATGGCCCATATAGATATTTGCGTAGAGAGTGCAAATTTGGCTCACATGGCTGTGCCCTGGGTTTGTCTGTAGATTTGGTTATTGAATGTGAAGATGTGTTGTGGAGGGTAAAGTTAAGCATTTCCATTACCATGAGATTGTGTTGAAAAAATTAGATGGATTTTGTTTTGAGAAAGTGGTGAGTGGTTCCCATTCCTTTGTCATGTAGTATGCTAGTGTAGAGTGATGTGACATCGAAAGTAACAAGATGGAAATTTGGTTCCAAATTTAACAATGATAATTGCTGTATCACATGCTTTGTGTCTTCAATAAATGATGCCATATCCTTTGCTAGGGGTTGAAGATGAGTATGAATACATTCCAAAATATTGATATTGATATTGAAATTTTATTTATATCACGCCCATACACAAGTGTTTCCGTGAGGGAATTTATGCCATTGATTAAAGGTCTTGTAGGTGGCAATTGTTTGTATGGTTTGTGTATTTTAGGAATGAAGTAGATGGTAGCCGTGATGGGTGATGGTCTATTCATGAAGGCATTTTCATCTTCAGTAAGGAGGTGTATTTCAAGCCAGTGGTTATTGAGAGTTTGCCATTCTTTGACTAAATCTGGAATTGGATTATGGTCAAGAAGTGTATAACATTTTGTATCGGATAGGTGAATGAAAGCCATTTTGAGATAGTCCTTGGTGTTCTTTAGAAGAATTTTGCCCCCTTTCTCTGCTTGTTTTAGAATTATTTCATCATTCTTTTTCAGATCTCTGATGGCAAGAGTTTCTTTGGGCCTCATTACGACCCAGGCGGTAACGGGTTTACGGCGGCGTAAACAGCGCCGACCCTTACCATCCTGATTCCGAGGTCCCTTAGCGCCATGGAGGTTTTAACACCTGCTTTTAGCAGGTGTTAAATTCCATGGCGCTAAGGGACCTTGATGTTAATTACGCCACCGTAATTTACGGTGGCGTAATTAACGCCTTCCCCACTCCCATTATGCCCTATGGGGCAAAAATGGGAATGGGGAAGGGTAAATGGGGATTGGGGACTTACCGCCCCGCCAACCTCGGAATGGGGCGGTAAGTCCGCCAACCACCATGGCGTAAATGTAGTTTACACCATGGTGGTAAAGGTACGACCCAGGCGGTAACTTACCGCCTGGGTCGTAATGAGGCTCTTTGTGTGAGAAGTTGGAAGTATATTTTGATCTTTTGGATCCTTCAAAGTAGAGTTTACGCAGGTCATTGGTAACTAGTTGGTGGAAAATGTCAATAGCATTGTCTGCTCCAAAAAATTGGTTAAGTTTCGATTTGGGTTTCAAGTCAGTTGGTAATGCAAGATCAAGAGGAATATCCATGTCTTGAGCAAAAGTTGGTATAGTGTTTTGATCTTGGGTCTCTTCGAGGTTCATGAGGTCAATGGTACTTTCTACCAATTGGCCTGAGAGTTCTGATGGTATTTCTTTAATTGTTGTGACCGGTTTCTGAGGTTTGTTGCTGAAATTTATTTTCAGTTTTAAAATTCAACAGAATTTGAACAGGTCCAAGTTGACTTTGAAAAAATCTAGAGAGTTGGTGGGATAGAAAGAGAGACCTTTGTTGATGGCCAAAGTTAATTCTTTGGGTAACGTTATATTAGTAAGATTAACCACTAGGTTCTCCTGGGTTGAGGGTTCTTTGAACGGTTGGACACTTCTTGGATGTGGATTTCTTCTCCTGAGGCACCCACTTCCTCTCTTGCCTCTTCTTGTTGGCTTCCATTTTTTGAGGTACTTGGTTGATTTGTCATTTAGGGAAAAAGTGGTTTGAAAATTGAATAAGTTCTGGCTAGTCGATACCTTTGATATTCCTCTAAAAAAGGAAAAGGGTCCTCTTCCCTTGTGGGGTCGGTAGTCGCTGATGTTGTTTTTTCAGTTTCACTTTCGCTTTCTGCCAAAGCTTCAGAGGAGGTTGGTGAAGCGTGTTTGGTTGGTGGAGTTTTAGTCGATGCTTTAGCTGGTGGTTTGGTTGGTGGTTTTGCCTGTGGTTTTTGGAAGGAGTAAACCCTTTTAAACTTGTAGTCCATTCCATCCCTGTATAATTTATGTTGTTTTTTAATTTTGAGTTCATTTGTGAAGGCTGAAAGAAAATTGTCGAGGATTTGATAATTTTTGAATGTTGCTTCTGGTGAATTGAGGTCTTCTATTTGTTATTTGGTTTTATCTATTTCCATAAGAGTGATTTGGTGATCTTTTTTTCCATGTTGGATAATTCTATATATCATTTCCTTAGAGGTGTTAACTAACAGTGTTTCCCAGTCTTTTAATTCTTCAATATCTTCCTCTTCAAAAGAGGGAAAGATGCATATTCTTAAACCTCTCGGTATCCGATTGACTTATAGGTACTTTTCTAATGTTGCAATTTCCCACCATCTAGAGATTTCCTTCTTGGAGAGTTGTTCCAAGTGTTCAAATAGGGATTTTAATGAAGTACCATTGGATGGTTTGTTGGGATCACGGTTGGTTTGATTGCTGGGGAAGAGCTGTTCAGCCTCTACCATTCTTTTTTTAAATGCTTCTGTCATGATTGTGTTCTGAGTACTGAGATTAAGGTTTGCTTGGCGCTGATGGGATTGCTGCTTGAAAAAAAGATAGAAAAATGTGCAACCTGTTGGCAATCTCAAAGCAAGCTCCCATTTGTAAGCCAGTTTGTATTAAGGGGAAACTGTGGCTTCATGGTAATAGGGCATTGAGGTTGGGGAAATGAAGACAAAATAAAGTGTATTACCTTGATGTTGGACCTACAGTTAAGAGAGCGTTAGTAATTATTTAAGTAACAGGCAGCGTGTTCTTGCATCTATCTGTATTGCACCAAGCAGGTGTACAATAGGAAACAACTCACCCATTACCACTCCAATTTTGGCTAATTGATCTTCCTTGTCATTCCCGCCTTTGTCCTCACCTGGCATTTTCAAATGACCATGTATTTTCTTCCAATGTATTATCAAATGATTTTTGGACACCAGTTTGTCTATGGCTTGAATCATCTTACCATGTTTAAGTGGTTTTCTGTTATAGGTAAGCTCGCCTTTTACCTTCGAACCAGGTAAATATTCTACAAAGCTATTCTGTGCAAAATCAGAATCAGTTACTATAACTATCTCCTTGCATTTATATTCTATTGCTGTAGAGACTGCCTTGTAAATAGCTGCCAACACTCCCACTTGACTACTTCTATGACCAATCCTTATGCTTACCCTTGGACCGTTGTCACAGGTAAACCAGATATTTCCTATACTTGCTACAAGCTCTTTTTCTGAATTATTTTCTACATGTTATGCTCATCCATCTACATATGCAGTTGGTAAATCCCTACATATTTCCTCATTGCATGCTTTGTATGGGTATTGCTCAAATTCATTCAAACTTGATTCTAGTTCTGTAACTTCCGGTGCATACACAGCTGCACAATCATGCAAGTCTGCTAGCCCCTATTTTGTCCATATTTCACTTCCACAGGAAATCCCTGAAGCACTAATGTCCAGAAATAATTCTGGACTGGGACAAATTCCCTGATCTGATTCTTGAACTGCAGGGGTTGGTGATTTGTCTCAACAATTACTCTCTCCCCTTGAATTATGGGATAGAAATGTTATAATACCCAGACAGTGGTTATGAGTGCTTTTACACATTCACTGAACTTAGCCTCAACCTGTGACAACGCTTTGCTAGCATATGCAATAGCTTTATTATTCACATCATGCTGATATAACACTGCTGACATGCAGTGATCAGTGAACCCTATCTCTACAAAAAATCTTGGTTCTTTATTGGATCTGCCAGACATGGTGCTTTCATGAGACATTTTTTTAACCTGTCCACTGTTTCACTTTATTCCCTCTCCCATTTCCAGGGTACACCCTGCTCCAGTAATCTTGTTAAAGGTTGTGTAACCTCTGCATCATTCTCAATAAATGTCATATTGTAACCTGTCATCCCTAATAAACTCTTTAATCCTTTCAGATTAGCAGGATCTTTCAGTTTATGTACTGCCTCCACCTTTTTCTTTTTCAGGTTTAACCCATTCTCTCTCACTTCAAGACCTTAGAAGTTCACTTTCTTTTTACAAGTATACTATTTTCATTAAAATGGGTTTTTAGATTCTCATTTTTAATTATCATATCATCCACGTAAACTATTGTCCCCCTTTCAGCTGCATCCGTCAATGCCTTGCTCAGGAATATCCCAAACTCACTCCCACTATTGACATACCCAAAAGGTGTCCGGGACCATGAATACTGTGATTTGTCAAAAGAAAATGAAAACAAACGTTGAATATCTTCAGCCAGTGGTACATAGCAATATCTAGCTGTAAGATCTAATGTGGTAAACACCTTTCACCTGTGAACCTGTGCGAGACCGTGATCAATAAATGGAAGGGGCCACCTCGAAACAGGTACCTTTTTATTTAATTCTCGTAGATATGCACACAAACTCCATTGGCCATTAGGTTTTAACACACCTAATATAGGGGTATTTCATGTGCTATGAATGGGCCTAATAATTCCTCTAGATTATAAATGTTTGATTATTTCAGCTAGTGATTTCAAACATGCCAGGGTTAACCTATATTGTCGCAAAAATACTGGCTCCCTACCATGTGCTTCTGGTAATGTGGCAACATGCAAATTTGTTAACCCACAATAATAGGCATTTTAAGCAAAAACATGTTTAAATTCCATGAATATCTATCTCAATTGGTCTTTTTCTTCTTTATTTGTGCAAGTATCTGCAGCCTGAATGTGCTCTTCGACCATTTAAGAAAAGTCAGGAAAGTCCTCCAAGGACTTTCCCCTAATCGTGTGGCTGTATCTCTTTGGAGAATCAACACACTTAAATATTTTTGAATATTGACCTCCATTTCAATATGCTGTTTTTCACTTTCAGATTCCCCTAATTCGAATAGAATGCAATCATCTTGATAACAGCACACTATTTCACTTGACTCATAAGGATACACAGACTGAACTTTAAAGTTTCCTTTAGGATTAGAATGCAAGCATTCTGGCAACTCACCCTGTGCAGTCACATAGCTTTCAGGGATGTTCCCAACCACTGCATTACTGAAATCTGAAGTGTAGTATGACTTCTGTATTGCCATTCTTATTGCTGAACTCCCTTCTAAATGAATTTCTTGGCACCCTTTATTGTCTACCAGAATATTAATGTGTCCATCCCCAATCTCTATCAGTGGTGTATATTCGCATTCTAGCCCTTGCTGCCTCATGGATTCATTTAGGAATATAAATGCATCAGAATATTTTATCTGTTGTCCCTTTCTGTACTTTAATGCTTTTGTAACTTGCTGGTGAATGCAGGAATGGTACCATCCCTTTTCACCTGCAGTTTAACTGCATAGGGTACCATCTGTATGCAATGAAAGGCTTGTCTTTCGTCCTCAAATTCAGGTGTGGCCCGCACTAACCTGGATCACACCTTTTGAGTTAAAAAGTCCAACACCATACACATTCTGTGCATGATGCCATTTCACAAATAAAATGTGTTTTGTGTCTCTCTCACAATCCACACATTGTGATGGACACTCTTAGGACCAATTGCAATCTTTAACATGCATCTTCCTACAATCCTTTGTCCTGACTCTGGATCGTCCATGTAAGAAATGTGTTGATTCTTTATTCTGAATTTTGGGATCTCCTCCCTGTCAATAATTTGCTGGAGTACTTTTTCTTTAATGAAACTTCTTTCGTGTTCAAGTGCTAAAGTGGCTTTTATCATTTCAGAATGCCAATTTACATGGATAGGAATCCATGGCTGTCCATCTCCCATGTTTATTTCTGAAAGGGTTGAAATGTGCTTTCCTGTATTTTTCTCTTGAGTGACATTTGCTTGTGTTTTAGCGACATAAACTGTGTTTTCATCTATTTCTGTTTGCCATTTTTTTTTGGGGTCCAGGTTAATCTCCAGAGACTGCTTCTCTTTTTCTTCCTGCATTTCACCCTGACACATGAGAATGACAGGGACGCTAGGCACACATCCCTTTTGAAGATACACGTCCACTGCACTTTCTGATTTAGCAATGGTATGGCATTCTTTTACACTGTTGCTTTGTGTCATTATTTTCTTAGGCTTCAATTGTTTATCTGCTAGGTACAACAATAAACCATTTACCCATCAATGAGGGGTGAAAACCTCTTCAAGCAATTTGTCCCTATGAAAAAAGGTATTTCATTCATGGATGTGATCAATTCTTCCTGTCTCATCCAATGCTTCCCTACCTTTATGTAAACCTTAGTAATACTTTTGATAGGTATTTCTTCACCATTGAAGTTGTGCACAGGGCCTTTGTTTTGTCTCACCTTTATGCGATTTTGTGGGAATCTCCCTTCATTGATACTTTTTGCTAGTTATTTTAACATTATCGTAGCTTGGGCACCCGTATATTGAAAATGCATTACATTTTTCTTCTCCAGCGATAGGAGCATATTACCTGTCAACCTCTTCTAGCACAAACAAAAGGTGTGAGTTTTTGCTGATTTCAGGACTTACTTTCCTTATCTCCTTTTTTCTCCTTGCTAGACACATGGGCATGCGAAATGACATTTTTCCCTCCTTTTTGCCCACTTCATTTTGAACTTCTTTGTTTGCTTTCCTGGGCTCAGAACCCATTTGGAGTGTAGCCACTGACTGCCCCACTGACTTGGGACTACCAGTATTCACACGGTAACTTTTTGACTGAATATTTCCACAATTGTCATTTGGCAGACTGTCAATTTCTTGCTCATGACACTTATCTGTGTTTTGCATGGTGCCTGTCCTTCCTGTCTCTTGGAATATTTGTGGTTCAAAATACTTCTCAGGTGGATGACCTGCACCCTCCTTTTGAGATACCATTTTCTCTGTATGGAGCTCAACAGTATTCTGAATATCAAGGGAGGATATTCTAACTACTGATCCTACAACTTTGTCTTGTGTTTCATTTCCACGTTGGATGCTCTTTTTAAATCTGTTTCTCTTTTCTTTAGGTTTTTCTTTTTCATTTTCTCCTTTTTGTTCTTCATTTTCTCACACCCCAATAGTCTCATTCAACTCTAAATTGATCCACACTCCATTTTTGTGTGTGTTGACATTCCCTGTCCCACTTCCATTCATTTATGTTCTTATTTTTGAGTCGATAGGCAATTCAAGACCATTATTTAATGGTGATTCATTTGCTTCTGTGTTTTTATCAGTGCAAGGGCTGTTTAATAGTCACTTATTGTCAGGATGCACAAGATCATGCCTATGTCATTTTGCCCCTTCACGTGGCTGTTCTTTTTGAACTGCAGATAGCTTTCCTATTTGTTCAGACAACATTTTGACTTGTTTCTCTAAGCATTGAAACCTGTCCATGTCTCTGGATTCTTATCTTTGTGGTCTAGGCCAATACTGGTTAAGTTCACCCTGATTATGCCTATTCTGGTACCTCTCAGGAAAAATGATTTCTATTTGTGTTGCTCTAAATACATTTGACGTAGTAGGTGGAGAATGTGGAGTGACCATCCTTTGACCATTGTCGACCATTGGTGGCGAGGGATATAGTTCATATTTTGTCTTTCATTTGGTGAGAATTGTACCCTATGGTGGTTTCCATTTTCAATGAATCTATCCACATACCTTGGTATTTCTTGGTAACCATATACCATCATATTAGGGTAAAATCTATTCTGAGCCCTCAGAGTTTGGTATGGGCCATTGTACATTTGATTTTGATTGTTATTTAGACCTGACACATCAGGGTGAAATCCCACCTGAGGGGCATTACCCAGATATCTAGGGCTAATGTAAGACTCCCTATTGTTTGGATAAATTGTATTGGAACATAGGGTTTTGAGGTGGTGTCCTCGGTTAAGGCATACCCCGTTGATTAGGTGTCATGTTGTTTCTTGCCTGGGTCTGGGCTTATTCAAGCAGCAATTTTACATTTTCCCTACTCTTTGGCCCTTCCTCTCTCTGACCATATATCACTTCATATAGCTTGGTCCCCTGTTCTATTTTCCATTCTAGTAATGTTTCTCTGTCAAACTCACAAATCAACTGGGATACAATTTATTTTTGGAGCTCATAAAAGTATGCAGTCTTAAGTTCTACAGAGTTAGGACTAAAGGACACATAAAAGTGTGAAAATGCGCTTTTCAAATCTTAGAGGAACTGGCAAGGGGACATACCTGGCTTTGGAGTAATTGTATATGCTGCTTTTTTGGCATCTTGTATTAACTGATAAGGTGAGAATTGATGTCTAAACTCTTTCTCAAAGTCGGCCCATTACAAACTTTCCTGTTGTTTGCGACCCCGAATGACACTAGCAGCTGCTGAATCAAGCGTTAGGTGAAAGTACTGTCTATTTTGTTCCCTAGGCATCTGCAGGGCTTTAAATATATCATGGACTGCTTCTAAATGGTCTTCCATGCAACAATCGCCTCCCTTTATGAATGGTTTAATGAAAGTTTTGATAGACTTTGTGATTTTGATAGGGCTACATGGTGAATTTTGAGTTGTGTCACTTTTTCGGTCAATTCTGTTCTCTTGTGAGCAGGAATGGATGCAACTATTTGCTAGCAATGCATAGCCCACCATTAGGTTACAACCATATCTGGCCACAGGGACAGCTGTTGGTACATTGTTCCTTTGGACAGAGCTGTGATTAGTTTCACTTCCATTGAATGTAGTGCCTTGTCGGCTTTCCTGAGATTTTAGACTAAATATTTGCTGTTCTAGATTTTTGCACGGTCCGTGGAGTCATTCTGCCTCATGACAGAGATCAGAATTCTCATCCCTAATCATATCAACTGCCACTTGCAACTCGCTTATTTGTGCCTGAAATTGGTTAAATGCCCTACCTCCTTGTCATTCTCTTCCATCAATGTAACTATTTCCTGATCCACAGCATGAAATCCTTTGTCTTTTTCCATGGTATGCTCTCTAAGGGTTTGTATTTCTGAATTGGCAGCATCTTTGTCCTGTCTTATTGCATATAAAATCTCTTTTAAGTGCATTCATGCATGCTCACTCTCATTAAATTGTTTCTCTTTGTGTGCCAATTGAGTAGCCATATTGCTGCATTTAGATTGCAATTCTGTGCCCTGTTCTAATTCTGCTTTTAGTTGCTGCACTTGATCATACGCATCATCCACACTGCATTGTAACTTACAAATCAACTCAGGTTCATTTCCTTGCATTTTTAAAGATCTTTGCAACAAAACCATAACTTTGCACATAATCTGATAATGCAGTTGTTCTCCTCTTTGAGGGTCTGGTGCCCTGAATAGCCTCATGAGGCATACCTGCACAATGATCCCTTCCTCAAAGATATTTTCAAGCAGCTCTTTCTCTACTTCTGTGCAAATCCTGTCTTTCCATGTTGTTGCATTTTTGAAGACCAAACATCATGGAAAAACACTATGCCTCAAGATGGTTGGCCAGATCAGAAAACTCAGCCTCAAAACGAGACATGGTGACACTATTGTGTGATTCAAAACAGAACACAGCACTAATTCACTTATTAAGTGAACAGTATGGCTATGCCTATAATGGAATGCCATGCCCAGTACTTGTTTTGAAGTTCCCAATGGCGAACGCATCAAATATGTGGGATATATTTTGGAAATTATACCTAACTTTGTGCTAGTTTACTGTGCTGGTAAAGAGTGGTATTTTATTGTGGCGTAGTATCTCTTGTGGTAATTTGTTGGTGTATTCCATTTTACATTGGTAAGACTCACTTCAAAATATTCTACTGTTCTTTTTACCAGGGTCACTCACTGCAACAAGGTACTAGACTTGGTACTGTGGGCTAAGGGCCTTGCGTCACTTCTGATGGCACGAGTTTCCCCCAGCGCTTGGTATGCATTTCTACTGTGAGCACGGCTTTGTAGCTGGGCTCTGGTTGAGCACTGTGCCTGGGAATGACACCGGGCCGATAACAGGTGCCTGGGGGGCTGACACTTAGTCTGGTGGTGGGGCACTGCTTGAAGGGGAGAAGTGCTATGCTTCTGTAGCGATGCCAGTGAAATCCTTTCACAGCTGTGGGCTGGACTAGACTGTGTGGGTGTGTGGAGGCCGCTCAGGGCCAGTGAGCGATGTGGAGAGGATGCGCTGCTGTGTTCTGGCAGGATTACCATGGGTGGGGGAGGAGGAGGTACCCACCTGGTGGATCCACGTGTTCGTCTGGACTCTGACACGTGGAGCAAAGGGCGGCCACTGGCAGTCTGCCGTGGGGCTTGGATCCGGGCTTGTGTGGTGCACACACGTAGTATGAAGCCAATGTGCTGTGTTCTAGCAGGGAACCTGCGATCGGGTGGTTGGAGGCACGGTGGGATAGCTGTTGCATGGGGAAAGGACCTTGGAATGAGTGCATGGGTGCTCATAGATAGGACCCCGGAATAGCTGGAGGGCAAGGTGGGATCACCTGCCGTTTATGGAGGAGGACTCCGGGCCACGGGATTCATCGCCAGCTGTTAGGCCGGATGGCCTGCACAATGAAGGACGCAACACCTACAGGATACAAACTGCCTTCTCCCTTGCTCCCCTCCTCATTCCCACGTCATACCCACATGTTCATGGTCTCCCTCTTAAAGGGGCAGTGTTGTGTAACAGACATGTTCTTTCCCAGCCAACAAACATACCCAGCGTTAAGTCAGCAAACACTGCCTGTCATGGAATGTCATGCATTTAATGTCACTGTCTTGAAGTCAGATTGGCTTCAGTGGATGAGTAAGGCAGACATTTTGGCTTTCAAAGAGACATGGCTCCTCGATTCAGTAAACATGCCAGGATACATTTGTTTTGAAATAAAAGTCTATTTCCTAAGGGATGGCCCACATGCAGCCTCTGCTTATTCATGTCAGTTGGTTTAGTATGGACATTTCAGAAAATCAATACCAACGGTGATGTAATTCAATGTATCCATGGTAACGGACGTGCTTAATATTAATATGTCTAATATCACCTCAAGATCAAGAAGAGACAAAGCTTCCACACTAAGGGCCCGATTCATGGAATTATTTGCAGGGTTCAAATTGACATTGCACTGCTGAAAAGTGACTTTGCATTGCCGACACAAACCCTGATTCATGGAACTGTGCAGAGTGTATTTTTGCAGGGCAAAGCCAGTGCAACATTCGTTTTTTATTGATGTTGCACTGACTATGCCCTGCAAAAATACGCTCTGCACAGTTCCATGAATCGGGGTTTGGGTCAGCTGTGCAAAGTCATTTTTCAGCAGCGCAAAGTCACTTTGAACCGGGCAAAAAAATTCCTTGAATCAGGCCCTAAATCTCTTCATGCATCTTACAACTCTCATACGTAGCAAAGAATACATGAACCAAAGCAAATTAGGAAAGTTCATGTGCTTATTTTTGATGGGTGACACCAATCCCAAAATAAACCACACGCATGATGACCTAGAAAATTATCTAAACAGATAATACATGATCATGGCCTTAAACACAAAAACTAGACCCAGAATTCGATTAAACTGACTTAGTGCTGTAGCACGATTGGGGGTCTGTGTCTATGTGTACTGGACTTAAATTCTGAAAAAATATCCCTCCATACAGTAGGGCATTCTGGCATACAATTGCTAGATTAAGGGGATTGCCTAGGTATTATGGATTGTACTCCAAATAGACTCCAAGAATGACTCAACCTTTAAATGTCTCTGCTTCCGGTAATGGGTTCAAAATAAATATTGAGAAAACAAAGATCATGGTATTTTATCCAAGTAAAGCCAAATACAAATGTGTTAGGTGGACGTTAAATAACACCAAAGTCTAGTTTCTTTTTTAAGGCAAGTATCTTATTATTATCGACAACCAACTAGATTGGCACTTGCAGTTACATACCATACAGAAACTAGCTTATCAGCAACTTTCCAGCATCTTTGCGAATAAGCATGGCACGTGTGCTGCTAATGCAGTAATTAAGTTATATTGTTCTAAAATGTTGTCGACTATTACCTATGAGGCAGCCATTTGTGTCACCAAATACAATAAGGAATTAGACATTATTGAAAGTAAATGCCTAAAAACGTTGCTTGGAATACCAGCTTCAGCATCTACAGAATATGATTATTTAGAATTTGATCACTGTGGGATTAGTACAATTCTGACTCCCCGATGACACCAACATCATTGGAAATGTGCTAGCTCACCTATGGTTCCCTGCTATTTGTAATTACACAGGGTTATACTTCATGGTATACTTTCCTACAAGATAGTGCAATAGACCACATTCACACAATTGAGCCTCAGCCAGTAATAGTAACTATGCTTACTACAAATGAATGACAAGGAAAGCCACTAGGGCTTATGATCATGCATATGTTATGGTAAATCTGGTTCCCATAAGGCCAACAGTGGTCGATATATTGAAGCCAGATTGGATCATTTGCATCTTCCGGCATATTTAGCCTTCTTTCATAACAGTTAGATATTATGGAGAAAAAAACATTCAAATTAAATTCATTCTGGTTGTATCACTGGCAATAATTGGGGCCACACAGAACAGTTCAAGAATGGAACGAGCCTGTAGATATGGCAGGGACATTTTGGAAACCAGGAAACACGTGTTAACCAAATGTAAAAGCCTTGAAGCCATATCATGTTCATGTCAGTCGAGGACTTAAATCTGAAATATAATTTTACCACAATTTGTGAAATGAAGATATTGGATAACTTATGTGTATTTTAGGTCTGACATATATCCTTATGTATACCTTTTTATGATGTTCAAACAAGGAGGAAATGCACAACTTTTGGAGAGTTTTTAACTTTACCTGTGATTACGTGTAGATGTGTACATAAATAGTTTGAAATATGTGTTTAGTTTAACTGTATAAAAAAGTCTTGTTGACTATTTTAAATAGCAGACCTAGAAAGAATAGATCCCATAACACCAAGACATGCTCTGGAACAATGCTTAACCAGACAAAATTCATGACGAAAACATGGCCAGGGCTACCGGACATAGTCAATATTCTATTCTCTGATCATAATGACCCGATAATAAAGGAATGGTAGGTACTTCTCCCTAAAAAAAAGTTTTGCAACAACTTGTTCCAAAGATATTTACTATCTCACAAGCCTCATGACTAAATCAAAGTTACATCATAATTCTCAATGGTACTATAAAGACTCCACAAAGCAAAGATGGAACTCCAGGAAGCTCTTAATAATACAAACAGAGTGAAAGAGAGACGACAAAGTAAAAACGGCAAGATGGTTTCACTGAACGGAAAATTCCCCACTTTGATAATCTCCTTCTTATATGAGTCCTTAAACGGTGGGCAAAGCTCTGGTTGGTAGACTCAGAATCCCTCATTTGTATACTGGTGAGGGAGTTATGGGCTTGAAACTTATCCCGTAAAGTTGCATAGTTAAAACAAGTAGAAACATGTTGATCATTGCTGGAAGAGAAAGATATTCCAAGCCCCATTGGAAACAGAAGCCCAGTCAACTAATAGTATTAGAAACACTTATAGCCCGATTCATAGAATTATCTGTGTGACAAAATGGGACTTTGTGTGCCAAACTGCATGTTAAATCCCGTTTGTCGATTCACGTAAGCAACTGTGCTGCACTTCTTTGTGCTTTGGTGGACTTTGCACAGGCCGCGAGAGACAGATTGCCTTGCACAAGATACCACGCAGAGCATGGGCATGGCTTGCGCAAGGGGGCAGGGTAGGGGTGGAACATAGAAAATGAGGAAGAACAAGGCAAGAAGTGGCCGTTACGAGGGATGGCCCACAGGCAGTCCCTTGCACTCCCAATATTGCATGGAACGATACGTATTCATGGATCCAAGCATGCAACCTATCGGCAGGGAAATTGGCCATGCAAAGCCCTCATACTATCCGGCACCCCGAAGGCAGGTGTACAGATACTTGCGCATAGGATTCAACACGCAGAAGTATGATTGGGAGTACACAGGTAGCTGTTATGGCTATTTTTGCTTTGAGTGGTGGGGTGTCAAAAGTGTTCGAGCCACGACTTGCATATACGGCTTCTTTTACGGATTCCATGAATACGCCAAGCACACATTTTTCATTAACTTCAAGAACTATCATGTGCACTCTTCCCTTCCCTACAACCAATGAACATAACACGGTTGCACCATCCTGCGATAACAAGGCAGTATAACAACAATGAGGCACCCATCAGACCGAAGAACTTTTTCAGATGTGACCATTTTTATTTATTTATTTATTTATTTATTTACTTATTTATTTATTTATCATGCATGTGTAAGGTGTATATACATCAGGTAAACTGTGTTTCAAAGCACCCTAGGATCGTAGGAATAGAGTGCACCCGAAATAAGGTTTTCCTGTTGAGTGCAATGTATTTTATGCCCTAAAATATTGCCATTAGGTGTACATGTAGTCATGCCAACACAGGAATGAGCTGGATGCAAATGAGGATGACAATGAATAAGGGGCACAAAAATATGGAGCAGACATGAAACACAAAGTGGTGATGGAAAAGTCAATAATCGATGTAGCTGTTATGATTTATGAACTCATACATTTAGGAGATAGTCACATCCCAGCAGGCCAGCAAACAGCAAGTGAATGGGTATGCTGGAGGCTTGCATAAACCATATAACCACAGAGGTAGTGACTTGAATAGCAAATACTACATAAAGATGCTAAAGCATTACATGAGACATGGATGAAGGAAAAATTTAATTTAAAGGCATGCATGCTGTTAGGTAGCCTGGCCACATATCCCTCATATTCATCATGTGCCTGGGTATTGGTATTGGTAACCACAACCATTGGGCCGACAGCAACAGCCTCCATCTGTACATCTGAAACCTCATTCCTTGAGTCACATGCCTCTAACATGGTGCCCAGATATCTCCCATTTTGATCTTTGCAACCCTGACCTAACTTCATAGATGGCATCCTACAGAGGATGTTATAGATGGCAGGGTCAGACCGGGTGCAGGAATGTGTGGTTGTTGGGGTTTGGGGTTAGAATCACCCAATGTGTAACAAATCTCTGGGACACTGGAGCAAAACAGAAGCAGCTTCTTTGAAAAGGGAGTGACGTTTAAGATAAGATTTGAATAGACCCACAGCAAAGATGTATTTGTGATGGGCAGCAGGCTCCAATGGAATAGGAATTTGGGGAAGAGGGAGAAAGTGCACAAGCGAGAGGGGGAAGGAGCAACATAGGACAGCGAGTTTGACAGCCTGTAGAGGAGCAGAGGGAACACGATGTTGAGTAGACAGAGATAAAGTCAGACAGGTACTAAGGAAAAGATCTTTAATAGCTTTGTATATTGACTTTGTAGGCTAGGAGAAAGAAGTTGGAAAATTAGTGGCTGTGCATGGATAGCCAAACAGCATGGTGTTGAAAGGTAGCAGTGGATGAGATACTGGGTACATTGTTTAGGGTGCAGACAGTAAAGTTGAGGACTTTATTTAGAGGGAGGAAGGAGTAGTAACCAAGGTCAAGGAGTAGACATATGACATAATCAAGCTTGCTGCACACAAGGATTTAGCTTAGAGTTTTTTTAGAGTGATGAGTAACAAATGGACACATTTGCTGAATCTTGAGAATAATATGCTCATCAGAGGTGGAGATATTAATACATTTGTTGCAGTCAGAGGTGGCTATCAAAGGAGGCTCTGAGGTTGTGAGCATTGGACAATGGTTAATGTTGGTCAGAAGGGAAGGACATAGGCGTAGAAGGTAAGGATTACCATGAAAAGTGGGAGAAATATGTCTTGAATTCTTGAAGAATACAGCTTGCATATTGCAGACATATTGCAGGGATACAATTGGCAACCCATTCAAATATTGAAATGGAGTTTAGGAGCCCATTTACTGTGAACAAACACAGGTTAAATTCCCTGTTCTATGGAATTTCTCCCACTCAGTAGGGTCTACAACCACGTTTTAGCTCACCCATTCTAAGATGGCTGGGGTGAAGGCAGAATGAAGAACACAATTTGAGTGTCATCAGCAAAGAAATGATAGTGAAAGCCAAACGATGAGACACATTTTCCTACAGCCGAAGTTTAGAGGGTGAAGAGCACAGGTCTCATAGCTTTGTGAGTACTAGGGCATTTTTAGGGGTGACCTTCTAGGTAGGAGGCAATCCAGGCAAGAGCAGATTTGTGAAATCCAAGGTCCTGGAAGTTGGGTAGAGGTGAGGAATGGTCTATAGTGTTGAAAGCAGCATAGAAGAGAGTTCGGAGTCATGAGAACCATAGAGAAAGTTAGAGACATGTATGAGCACTTGCTATTGATGCACTGCTATTATCTTCAAGGTACTTAGTTGTCTGCTTGAAGACCACCCACCCAAACAGCTTTGAATAGTGGGTAAGGATGGAAACTGGGTGATAGTAGGTCAGGATGTTTTGTTACATAGAGAGATTCTTCCAAAGGTTTAGACCAACTGAATATTTGAAGGTGGCAGAGATGCATTTAGTGGAGTGAGAGTTTAAAGAACTCAGAGAGGTGATTGGTATTCGTTCTTTGACTCTTTGAGAAGCATACAGTTCAATTTCAATGCATTATGAGTTTGTGTTCCAAAGGATGGGTGCGAATGCTGCAGGGGAAAAGTAGGTAAGAGATGTGGAGGAAAAGGGAAAGGTGGTGGGGAGAAGGAGTGGGGATGGCAGTCTGAGGGAGGCTGTGAGAGTGTTAGGAAAAGCTGTTAGCAAAGACAATACTTTGAGGAGGCACAAAGTATTGGGCTGGGAAGTGCAATCAAATCTTGAATGGTAGAATACGTTTTGTGGTGATGATTGGAAATGGAAGAGATGAGGTGTGTGCAGTAGGATAATTTGGCTGGGTTAAGTCCAGAAGTGAGGGCAGCAAGCACATTTTTGTAGGATAGATGTAGAGTGGGGGTTGTGATTTATAGCAGAATTTAAGGTCATGATGCATGTTTGTTTTGGGAATCTGGACCACTCAGATGATCATAGGTTGGGGACTGGGACAGGAAGGTATGAATGTTCATGAAGGATAGTGTTGTTCTAAAGGAGCCATAGTTGCATAGTGAAAGTAAAAAAACACATAATCAATGGAAGAGTAAAGAAAAGGACAGACTCAGGCAAGTGTTCCTTCTTTCAGCAGTGAATGTGAGGGACATGACAGTTCTGCTTGTACCTTTGGAGGGACTGATATGTTATATTGAACCATGGAGTGGTTAGCAAGAGAGGGTTCACTAGCTAGGACAGAGTAGAGTAGAGAGAAAGACATGGTCAAGAGAGTACCCACCAGAGTGGGTAGGCTGATTATGGAAGGGAGGGCCAGATGAAAGGAAGTTAAGTTATTGTATTATTCAAAAGAAGAAAAGGTGATGTCAGAGGTCAGCAAGGGGCAGTGATGAGGGCCTTATTGAAATAGAACTCCACTCCACCACCCTTCCCAAGACGTCAATGAGGGTGCCAGAATGTAGTAGAGTAAGAGTGGAGAGCTGCTAGTGTAGCAGTGCCATGAGTGGAGAACCAGGTTCCTGTGAAAGCTAGAAGGGAAGGTGAGGGTGATCAAATAAAAATTAGTCAGTGATATAGGACGAGTTGTTGTAAAGGGATTCTGCATTCCTGAGGCCAATTTAAAGAGTGATAGGAGATGGGGGCAGGTGTTATGCAGTAGACAAGGGGGATATATGTGGTTGGTGTTCTTGAAAAGGGGCATTGGATTTGAGGGGTGCAGGTGCAAAGGGAATGGTACTACATTGGGATGACAAGGACAAAATTAGTAATTTAGTTTTTTGTTTTGAGTATGAGTAACACTAATCACTTGTGATGAGATTTCAGTTGCCTTGTCCTCTCTTAAGTTGAAAAAGATTCCTTTACTTTAGCATAATTCTAAGAGTGGCACCTTACCATCACCCTGTAAAAGGCTGTAACATTTGCGGTATTAAAGAAGAGTAACAAATCTTTGTAATCTATTCATGGTATCCAGGCTTAATAATTCTTTTTTTGGATAGGCTTTATTGAGGAGAGTGAAGGAAGACTTGGTTCAAAGTAATGATCTCCTTACTCCTATTGAACGTTTTGAGGGAATCAGGACATATTACCAAGGTCTATGTTTAGATCTTTGAGTAATTATGCAACCTTCATGCGCCTAAGTACTGCTTTTGACTTCATCCTCTTTTAACTTTTTACTGTTATTTTATTTTAAAGGTTCTGATATCATTGCACAATAAGAATACTGCTGTGGATTGCTTTTGTGCCAAGGGTTGTAGACATTTTTAGGATTATGTTTCCCACAATATGCTCCAATCATGGTGTAGAACTGAGATGACTGAAGTGTGCATGTGTTAAATTACATTCAGTAAGGATAATTATGTTAATGAAGAAGGATATGCAAACAGAATGATACCAGGTTAAAATGGGAATTCTATGTGAATTTGTGCAGATGGCAAGGCAGATTTTGTGCATAGATTGACTATACAAAATCTAACCCATCCATCCAAATCTCATTGTATCTCAATATTAAATTGCCTGAATCAATTCTTGCTGGATGCAGAAAACCAAAATGGTAAAGGATGAGACAGAGATGGCTCATTGGCAATTAGAAATATATATATATATACATATTATAGAGTGGGGGTCGCTGCCCTATAGTTAAGCTGAGTTGGGGTGACATAGGAAATCCAGATTGGGAAGTTTAGGAAAGATTGTTTAAAAAATAAAAACGTTATTTAGAACATTTTGAAAACAAAGTTTCGGCCTAGTCCCTATTAATTTTCCCATAGACAAAAAAGTTAAAAGTTTGCCAGACTGCAGACCGTAAACTGCTGGATGGATTTGGATCAGGTCTGAAACAAGTTTGGCACAAAGCATTGACTCATAATCCTTTTGTGGTTTGTGGTTATTCTATCCAGTTGGTTTTTAAATATTTGAGGTTTTTTCCTGTGTTGTTATAATATGCACTCTATCAGTATTTAAAAATTGCATTGTGAAAAACCAGGCCTTCTCTCCCCTATTTAGGATTCTCAAACTTAGGTGTCTTTCCCTGTGTTGTTATAATATGCACTGTATCATCTTGGTCTCCCTAAAGCTGACACCTACACCAGTGCCTGCTCCAAGGAAACTCTAACCGACATCCTCTTTGTCGTGCCTTTGCCAGACCTATGGACCCTTCATATGGTCTCGTGGTCTCCCGTTTCTCCTCTTCTTCCATTAATGGTGGCACCCACTGGGACACCCTCCTGGCATCCTTCCATTCCTCTAAGGTCATCATTAATGTTTACTCTAATGGGAGCGTCCTGGTCCAAGGCCCACAGGCCAACCTTCACCCCTTTGATAGACGCTTCCCGTGCCTCATCAACTTCCTTTCTTCTCCTGCTATCCCCTCTTCCCTTTCCTTGACTACCTTGCCTCCCCCTTCTGCCTCCTCCTTGGCTACCTTGCTTTCCCTTTCCCTCTCTGCCCCCTCTCGGGCTCCTTCTACTCTTCCGCAGGGAATACCTCTGATCTGTACCCCTCCCCGGAAGTCCTTCAAGGATGGCAACCTTCTCCATATTGCCACTCTAAACTCTCGCTCTGCTGTCAAACACTCCTCTGATATCTGCCACCTTCTGGAAGAACTTGATCTTGATGTCCTCTGTCTCACTGAGACATGGTTCTCGGCCAGTTCTATCACGAGCTTTGATACTCTCCTACCTGATGGCTAAAAGATCCTCTCCGCGCCCAGGGCCAACCGCTCTGGTGGGGGTGTAGCCCTGATCTTCCCTGAGTGGATTCCTGCCTCTGTCACTCCTACACAGGCCTACTCCTCTTTTGAAAACCTCATCTGCAGGCTCTTTCTCTCCCCTAGCCATTCACTTACTGATCTATCAGCCACCTAGTCAGATTTCATCCTTCCTCTCTGAGTGGGTGAACCTCTCTGCCTCACTCCTGGCCTCAACTACTCAACTCCACCTTCTGGCCCGACTCATTCTGCAGGGCACACTCTTGATGTTCTGATCTCCTCAGACCTTCCCCTCCCTGTCCCTCTCACCACTCCTCTCTCCTGGAGTGATCACTTTCTCCTCTCCTCCCACCTCACCCTCCCTACCCCTCAGGCTAAGTCACTTCCATCACTGCCACCCACCTTCTCGGCCATCCGACCCATGAAGTGCGTGTCAGCTGAGGCTTTTGCCGCCACCTTCTCACCCCCCTCCCCCTTTGGCTGACTCTCATACTGACACAGCCCTCTCCACGCTCTACTCTGCTATATCTGATACTCTTGATATCCTTGCCCCTGTCATGAGAATCCGCCTGAAGCCCAGAGCCAAGTGCAACTTCTGGTACTACTCAGACCTCCTCACCCTAAAACGCAAGTGTAGGGTGGCCGAGAGGAAATGGCGTGGTTCATGCACATCCTCTGACAAACTGGCCTGTCGCCTGCTGCAAAGACAATACTGGCTCTCTGCCCTAACCAAGAAGAGAGCGCATATACAAGCCTGCGTCTCTGCGGCATCTAACAACTCGGCTGAACTCTTTAAAATCTGCAAGGAACTGGCCAATCCTGCCGCAGTCTCTACCTCTCCTGTCCCCTCCCAGGCCCTCTGTACGGCACTGGCTTCTCACTTCATCTCTAAAACTCAGGACATCCTGTCCTCTCTCGCCTCCTATCCCCTCCTTCCCACCACTCCCTGCTCTTCCCCTGGCCTTTCTGCAGCCACCCTTCCTCCCTCCTTCTCTGCCTTTCCCCTGCAGACAAGGTTTCTAGACAAGTCCGATCTATGAAAGTCTCATTGAAACAGGTTCACCCCTCTTCCTCCAAAACTATCAAGGACCACATCGACTCTCTGGCTCCTGCCCTGGCTGATTTATGCAATCAGGTCCTTTGCCACTGGAGTCTTCCCGTCACCCTTGAAGTACTCCCTTGCTCAACTGTCTCCATGATAACCTGGGTATCGCTGGTCAGGCCCTGACGTGGCTGACTTCTTTCCTCTCCGACAGACCCTCCCAGGTCCAACTTGGGTCCTTCCTCTCTGCTATCTTTTTCTCTACTGGTGGTGTCCCCCAGGTATCTTTTTCACTACCTGTGGTGTTCCCCTATGGGTCTAACCTCTCTCCCTGGCTTTTTAACCAATACATGGCACTCCTGGCCCATCGCATCACTGCTACTGCCCTAACTTTCAGTGCTATGCTACAACCAGCTCATCTTCAGGCTACCCTCAGCCTCCTGCTGTACTTCCCTCATCTTTGACTGTCTGTCTGCTATCCAGGAGTGGTGCACTCCCAACAACCAATGTCTTAATGCCAGTAAGACTGAGATTCTCCTCATCGGCACACCCGCTCCCTCCCGTCAATGATGGCTGACTCTGGGTCGAAAATAACTTTAATATCCAGGGTTGCCTTTGAGTGCGAGATGAAAGGGGTGGTATCCGAGTTATTGGAGCCTGACATAAGTCCAGGAGGATACAACCAAGATCGCATTGATTTACTTTGTTATGTGTGGAGTAGATTCGAATTCAAGGGACGCAGTTGTGATGGCAAAGTGTATGTCACCAAGAAGGGACAATCTTTATTAGGATGGAGAGAAGAGAAGAATTTGGGGATCAGACTTGATCCCAATCACCCAGAGCAAGTGCTGCAAATTTCCGAAGTGTCCGCAAGTCATGATAGGTACATGTCGGAGTTTAGGAATGTGTTCAGTGAGAAGTTGGGAAAGGTGAGAGGGTTTCAGCACCAGATAACATTGAAAAAGAATAGTATGCCTACTGTGGCGAAACTCAGGCCGGTGCCTCTAGCTTTGAGGGAAAAGGTGCAAAGGGAATTGCAAAAGCTATTGGAGGCAGGTGTGATTGAGAGAGCTGGGGGGGTTGAATGGGTATCCCCAGTGGTGATCGTGAAGAAAAGTTCAGGTGACATAAGGATATGCGTGGACATGCGTGAGTTAAATAAGTGTGTGTTGGTGGACAGACATCCCCTACCTAACATGGGTGAACTGTTGACCATGGTGGGTGGTGGAAGAATTTTCTCTAAGTTAGATATGACATCAGCTTATCATCAGGTCGAATTGGTGGAGGCGTGTAGGAAAGTTACGGCTTTTGTGACGCATGAAGGTGTTTTTCAATTTAGGAGAATGCCATTCGGGCTGGCGTCTGCTTCATCAGTATTTCAGAAGATCATGGATCGGTTGTTGAAGGGACTTAAGGGAGTGTTCTGTTTTCAGGATGATGTGTTGGTGAGTGGTGTAACGATGGAAGAACATGACAGGAATCTACGCAAGGTTTTGAGGATATTTGAGGAGAGAGGTATAACTTTGAGAGGTGAGAAATGTAAATTTGCGGTGTCGAAAGTGGACTACCTAGGACACGAAGTGTCAGGGGATGGAGTTAAGCCCAAGGAAGATATGATTAATACCATTAAGAGTGTGGAGAAATCTAAAAGCAAGAATGAGCTGCGCTCTTTTCTAGGAATGACGGAATTTTATCACAAATTTGTAATAAATTATGCTGATAAAGTACAGGAGATGAGAAAGATTCTTAAGAAGGGTGCCGAGTTTGAATGGAATAGCCAATGTGACAGGGAGTTTAACAGGATAAAGGAAGAAATAAATATGGCCGGTCCATTAGGGTGTTTTGACACGAGGAAACTAACCATGATCACGGTTGACGCTAGTGAGAGTGGACTGGGAGCTGTGCTATCTCAAAAGCAGGAAGATGGTTCTGAAGAGGTAATCGCCGATGCATCGAGGGGTCTCAAGGGAGCAGAGTTGAGATATTGGGTACTTGAGAAGGAGGCATTGGCATGTTTTTGGGCTGTGGAACGTTTCCGAAATTTTGTGTGGGGAGTAGAGTTTGTGTTGCGAACGGATCATAAGCCCTTAAAAGCCATTTTTGAGAATAAGGGTCTTGACAAAGTATCTCGGAGAGTGGCAGGGTGGGTTACCAGGATGCAGACACATTGTTTTAGAATGGAGGTCATTCCCGGGAAGGAAAATGTTTTAGCCGACAGTCTATCAAGGATAAAAGTGGCAGCACCCGAGAGTATGGGAAGTGAAGAAATGGAATTAGTGTTTGTTAACACTAATGGCATTGTATCCAAGCAGGAGTGGTTGAACGAAATGGAAAGAGATAACATCATAAGGAGGGTAATCCACGGTATGGCCAAATAAGGTAGAGTTGGCGGAAGAAGTGAAGCCGTTTTGGGAGGTGAAAGATGAGTTGTCGGTAAATGATAATATTTTGTTCAGATGGGGTAGAGCAGTGGTTCCGATAGGTTTAAGAAAGAAAGTGGTAGATTTAGCGCATAGTGGTCATATTGGGGTTACCAAGACCAAAGGAGTGTTAAGAGAAGATTACTGGTGGCCGGGTTTTGACAAGGAGGTGGAAGATCGTTTGGCAAACTGTCAGTTTTGTGTTAAGAGTGGAAAGGGAATAGCAGCCAGAAAACAACCTTTAGTGGATGTCGGTCTTCCGTCCAGAATATGGTGTGATATAGCCATGGACATACTAGGTTCCGTGGAACTGGGTTATGCCCGGGGAAAGTACATTGTTTTGGTGGTGGATTTGTTTTCCAGATGGGCAGATTTTAAGGTCGTGAGGGAGATCACGAGTGAAAGTATGATAAAGGTGTTGCAGGAAATCTTTGCAAGTGAAGGTTTGCCTGAGACCGTATTGACTGACAATGGTCCCCAGTTTATTGGAGAAAAAATTGCTAACTATTTGAGGAAGTGTGGGGTTGGTCATAAAAGAACTTCATTGTACCATCCCGAGTCAAATGGTGTGGTTGAGAGAATGAATAGGTGTGTGATGGAAAGTGTACGTATGGGAGAGGAGTGTGGTTTAGACAAGCTAGCTCTAATACAAAATAGAATGTGGGCCCTGAGGATGGCGCCGCATTCTACGACCGGTATATGCCCATTTGAACTCATGAGGGGAAGGAAGCCATATTCCATGGCTTGTCCTCCATGGCTGGGAAGATGTAGGGAGACCGATCTTGTTGTGGATGAAGTGAGAAGATTGTTAGTGAACAAAAAAATCAAATTGGGTCAAGCGCGAAAACTTGAAGAGAGGAAAGAAGGAGTTGCGAGTGGAATGTGGTGACTGGATTAGGATAAAGAGAGCAGTGATAAGGAGGAAGGGGGAGTCTCTTTATTCGGATCCTGTCAGAGTGGTGGCAGTCATGAAAGGGGCTGTGCGAGTTGCGGGAGGGCAAGTATGGAACAAAGATAGAGTTGCCTCTGTGAGGAGAGGAGATATGTGAAAGCCATAAGCGGGGAAGTGCCCAGGAGAAAGAAGAAGAAATGGCAACTGAGCCGCCCATGGCGTTTAGTTTTTGATCAGTTTTTATTGTGAAAAAGTTAGTGTAACAAGTGTAAGTTGAATCTATTGTATGAAAAGAGACGTAGTTGCAGTAACATGCCGAAAACTACAAGGCGATCAGATATATATATTAAAAAAAAAAAAAAGAAAAAAAAATATAATGAAGGGAGATGTGTTGTAGTGTATCTCCTTTGGAGATGAGATCTCTCTAGTAAGGAGAGAATACATTATGATGTAATGGAATGTTGATGCAGAGGTTTCTTGTTTGGTTCTAAATTGGACAGTTGGAGGAGAGAGCTGAAGGGAAGGGAGCCCATGAGATGTGGGGTCTTCTTTTCCTGTTTATTAACCTAAATAAACCCAATTATATAACTTACCTGCTTCCGCCTCATCTTCATAACAGTGAGGGCATGGGGGACAGGGAAGCATTTGATTTCGCTGTTGGTTTTCTGATATTCACGGCTAGACAAAAACTACAATATTTGTGGCTATAAACAGTCCATGATAGCCGCAGTGATAGCCACAGTGACCATGGCCAGTGACCTAGTAGTATTTAAAACTACAGAATGAGCATGGCTGAACTACAGTGAGTTAAAGTGTTAGAAATCACAGACCATGTTTTGAATTACAGAAGCCGAAGGCCATGGACAGAGCCAGTGAAAATATTTACACTGGTCATGGACAGTGGTGCTAAGGTATATATACAGTTGTGCCAAAAAATATACAGTGGGCATGGCCGATGGCCAGTGGTACCCAAAAATATACAGGGGGCATGGGTGAAAAACTATGGTATAACAAAACCTTTGAAATTCAATATAAAAACTTTAGTTAAAGATCAGTTAAGATGAGAAATGTATTGCAACAAAACCCCTTAAATTCAACTCATTGGGGAACTCAGGACCAAATTAAATGTGTGTGTTCCCATTCTGAAGCCCAATAGCACCTAGATATTATAAGAGGATGTATTGAGGATCACATAGAAAATGGCATTGTAGGGATTTTGCATTAGGGTGGATATCAACGGGAATGTGCACAGTAAAGTCTGAGTTATTTACATTTAATCTTGTGAAATATTTGTCTAACCCCACCGACTATCCCCACCCACTACCCTTGATGAACCATGCAAACCCCACCCCCTCTACCCTTGCCCAGCATACCCCCACCCTTTATATCCAGCGATGTGAAGCAGTGGAGACCCAAACCACCTCCGTATCGCTGCAGTGTTCGGACGACATGTTGAACAGGGAGGAAAATAAGATCATTAAAAAAAAGACCTTGCCACTTAAAAACAAAAAGGTTTAAAAAAAATATGAAAATAAGAAGGTAAAATAATAAATGTAAACAAACCACAAAACAGAAGACAAACCAGACAAAGGAAAGAGGTTTAGGAGCAAGGGAGGGTAAAAAGGGATTACAAAAATGTTTTGTACAAGTTTGGAAAGTTCTTGGAGGCTTCCAGAGAAGTGTCAGGAACCAAGATCCAAAAAGCCATGAAGAAAGTAAAGGGGTTTCCTGAGTACATCGTGGGTATCCATGGCTACACCCACAAACCAATCAGGGGTTATGTTGTGTAGCAGAAGCTATGATGAATAGTAGTGTGTACAGCATTGACCAATCAGAACATGAGCTGCGGTCACGCGGCCACACATGACATAAACCGCATCAACAGCGTCAACCCATCACAGCGCAAGTTGTGTAGACCCATGCCATATGACAATTATCTGTGAGTACGGAATTGACCAATTGGAATGGGCACTACAGTTACTCGGGTACACATGACATGTATTTCGTCAACAGCATCAACCTATCAGAGCGCAAGATGCATAGACGCAGCTACTCCCACGCCGATTGATGCTAATCTGTACATGCAGTATTGAACTATCAGAATGCATGCTGTGGGTACACAGTTATACTGTGGTTGTTTTATATTTTTGATGATGCTTGTTTCACATCAATGAGGAAATTTTTACTTCGGGGTTTTTTTGTCTTCAGGATTTTCATATTGTGGGGATCTTTATGTATTAGTATTGCACGGAATGTATTCCATCACCCATACGTGGGCTCGGATACATGAGTCGAATGTTGCACATTTCACATTACATTTTATGATATTGTATATGAATGAACATTGTGATATTTTTTAATTGATCATGTTGTTTGTATTTCTTATTTTGTAATATGTATATCCAACAATTTAATTATCCAGCTATTGCATTTTCTTTAGATACAACAACTAAGTGAATAAACAATATTTGTGTGAAAAAATAATCCTTATCCACATTTCATCTTTTCAGTGTAGTGCTACACAGTTACACGTGACATATATCTGCATCAACAGCATCAACAAATCAGAGCACGAGTTGCGTAGATGCAGCTACATGGTGCACGTGCACGATAGACATGGATACAATCTGCATTGCCTGATTGGCCTGTGGGTGTAGCCATGGATATTTATCACCTACCATAGGAAAGGACTTCATTTTTTTCATCGCATTTAGTCCCTGGAAGTGAACAGGTGATCTGTTATACTACAAGCATTTATTTTATCATCCATTTTCACCCTCTTTGTTCCAAAACCTCTTTCCCTTGTCTTGTTATTTGTTGTGTTTGCCTATTCTTAGTTTTACATTTTTTTCAACATTGTTTTGTAGCTTTGTCCATTTTGTTTTATAAATGTTCTTTTTTGAAATTTTCCTCCCCTGTCAGAATGTTTCCATCATGTCTGGCAGAAGTGAAAGCAGCCATGAAAAGGGGATTTGTGTCCCAACACCATCCCCACCCTGGAAGAGCATAGTGGTAACAGGAGAGGTTCGGACAGTTGGAGGTACTTCCTTGTGAAGGAGCTACATTCCAGAAAAAGTGGCTGAAGAGGTGCAGTGCACCTTTTGCAAGAAGCTCTTTGGATGTGGGCCATCAACCGTCGTATCCCAGAGCTTGGGCACATCTGTGTTAATACCTCACCTGGTTCGTGTGCACTGGGATGGTGTCGATGATGACTACAAGAAGGCACAGGAGCACCATAAGGAGGATGGTTATAGGCGTAAATCTGCAGCTCCTCCAGTCCCTGTCGAAGCCACAACTTCTTTCAGTGGAGCACCAAACCCACCTGCTGCCATTTTACAGGCACCCGATTTTTCTGTGCTGAAAAGTTTTTGCGCTTTATGCCACCATTGGGTTGTCCCGGGAGGTGTTAGCTAATTGGGAAATGGCTGTGAATTGTCATGGGTAGTTTTTTTTAAAAGTGTCAATATCCCACCTTTTTTGGAAAAAAAAAATATATATATATAAATGAGCAAAAAACAAAGACATTTGTTCTCTTTTTTTGAATCCCTCTGTTACATGTTTGATCCTTAATGTTCTTTTCATTCCAGTACCACCCTTTTCTGTCCAGCCCCTAAAATGGCCCCTTTAAAGGCCACCCTCTGAGTTATAAAACAGACAAAATAAAACACACTCTGCAATAATAGATCACAACATCTTATGTGATATATTGTATGCAGTTTGTGTTTGTTAAGTGCATTTTTCAGATTTATTTTGTATCCATGTGAATATACATATATATATATTTTCAGTGAACGTACTTTGTTCAAGGGATGTTATGGTTAAGTTGCACTAATAAAAACGTATGAAATTCAGTGAAAACATGTTGTTAAATGGACAACATTGGTTACAAGTAAAATCAAGTATGGTTACAAGTAGGGTTACAAGTAAAATCATTAACAACCACAGAATTTGTCATTCATGGTAAGTCAAGCAAGTGTAACTCATGCCACCACAGTGCACTGCTAAGACCAACACCTAGGAAATCAAAGAAGACATCACAAATGGCATCTTTGATGACATCACTGTACACCTGTATTATCAGTTTAGTACAACTCTTCATATGCACACCAGCAGCACATTGGAAAATAACCTCTTACCAAATAGTAAGTACACTTTACTTATTTCTCTATTATTATCATTCATTATATAAACATTTCTCATAAACAAAAATCGCAATTTTTTATTTTGACAGAAATTGAACTTTAGTGGCTGTAAGAATACTTTAACGAAAAAGAAATGAGTGATGACAAAATCTCTAATTGTAAACAATATATCTTCCAATTCAACAAATGATGTAACTGATACAGAGCTTATTGAAATATGAATTTCCTATTTCATTATAGTGCATCATTTAGATGAAGAAACCATATCGCAGAGTAATTATGGAGAATCCCAACAAGCAGAAGGACAATCCCAATCCCCAACTGTACAGAATCAAATCATGTACTTGTCTTCAAAATTAGATGAATTTAGCAATGACTTTAAAGAACTTTATGTTAAATATGATGTCATTAGAAATTATTGATTATCACTGCCCTACTTGTACCTGCCCCCTTTCCCCCAGCAATCACCCCAATCAAATCCAGAAAACCTAAATGACCGACAGTTTCATGAAACTTCTTTCCCTCCTTCCCCTTATGATGACATTATAGAAACTCCAAATACTCTCATTTAAGATTCCCATTCTGATTCCCCATCCCTTTTTTAAATTAAGTTATTATTTACACTATGAATATCTTGCATATTAATGTATCATTAAAAGAAATGTTTAAAACTTCAATTAATAATCTGCTGTCTATATAAATAGTTGTGTCCGCTTATGCAAGGTCTGAAATTCGCAGATGTCATGCCTATTCTGGACTTGTATGGTCTTGCAATGACACACTTTTAATTAGTTTGTGAATGTACGCGCCCGATCACGGACATCACTGTGCATGTGCCCGCCGGCTTTGGGCACCATTCATCCGTGGATGTCACAGCAGCATTGCAGATGTCCCCGGACATCATCATGTGACCGCACCCATGCAGCGTGATGACTTGTCCGTGGTCGGTGTCTGGACTTCGCAGACATTTTAAAAGCACATGTTTGACCTATCTAGGAAGTTAGAAGTTGAAAGTTTACCCTTGCAGAGCTCCTAGTTCCATTCTTAGTTGATCTCTCAACTTCTCAGAACTTTCTAAGGTCTTTTCTAAAGTTACGGACAAGAAAAAGGTCCCTGGAGGGTTCCTCTGAAGGGACCCACCCATTACGTTTAGTCATTCTCAATCTGACAGAGATCCTGAGAGGTTCTGACATTTGAGAGATGCAGGAAATCTTTTTCTTTGAAGCAATGGCATCCATCATGGCCAGCCCTTCTCCCAGGGGCCACCACCACCCCCACCACCACCATCTACAGTGCCTTGACAGGGGAACAGGTGCACTGATGCAGATGAGAAACAAGAGGAAGACGAAGATAAGGTAGAGGAGATATTGACCTCCAGCACCCATAGGGACAACATGGGAAGTACTCCTTTGGCACTACCTCTCTGCGCTGCCACAACTGCAAATTCCACCCAGGTGCTCTGAGAAACACTGTCCCTTTCTAGGGGAGTAGGCTTACCTCCTCTTCCCCATCGTCCTCAACTGTTCCTGACACCACATAGTCTACTCTTGTGGGAAAGAGGATTCCACTGACTGCCTCACAGGCTATACAAGAGGCAGTTTATCCTTTCCTTTCTACGACAACAGTTCACTGCATTTACTGCGACACACCCTCTGCAGGGGGGAGCAGGTGTTATCGTGCCTTTGAAGCTGTGATCAATGATCAAGAGAAACATTGCCCGCTACCTTAGATTTAAGGCAGGCCCAACATCTTACGCTGTCCACCTGTCCCTCCTTATCAATGGTTGGTGCCCCTTCCCTCCATTCCCTCCTCCACATTATTCTCCCTCAAGTAAAAAAATAAAATAAAATAATAGGTTTCACAGTTAAAAAGTATAACTAAAAAAGACTCCATTTACTTTACATTTTTCAATAAAGTAGTTAGACTCAATAAGATTCTGCAACATTTTCATTAGCGTTTTTTTCTATGCTAATAGAAATAATGGTTCTGTGTATGCTAGAGATAAAGAAAACATTACAGAAGCTATTTTGTGTCCCACATACTTTTCTCTAGCAAACAATAAGCACCACACATTCTGAAGCATCTTTTCTAGCCAATTTAGTATACGGACAAGAAAATATACTCAGCACTACTTTATTTTTCCACAATGATGGCTCTTAAAATAACTTTTTTTGCTTTATGGGGATTGTACATACTATACTAACAAAAACTGCTTCAACTTCTTTTCTTTTTTTTACTTTGTATGTACTACAGCTACTAACAAATACTCTACTACATAGTTTACATATTCTGCTTTCATTTTCTTCACAAAAACTGTTTCAAGGCATTATAAAAATTAGAAAGAAAAATCTAATTTCCAACATCTGATAAATGTATTCCATCACTTCTAAAAATATTCACTTCATCAAACTTTATATTTTCATTGTGGAAAGAAGCCATTCTTTCATCCTGTAAAAAAAGCACATAAAGCTTTATTTGCATTCCAACTTGCTTTTTCAATTTATGGACAAAACAAGTTAGAACAGTTCCAAATTTGCCTTGAGTTATTTGTGAAAAAATAATCTTCGAAGCTGGAACGAGTTCCATCAAATTTTAAATGTAACCTTCATTGCAAACTGTGTGGTTATTCCAGTCACATAGCCCAAACAGTTCCTTCCAGAATGTACTATAATAATGTCTGGATGTTTAAACTTAACCATATTCTCACACAATGGTAACAGGTTCACCCACTTCAATAGTAAAACTCCATACCAAGAAACTTCAAATTCTTCTTATCCAAGATTGGAAGAGATTCCATGCTGCTCTATGTAAACCTTTAACCAATGGATTCATGAATCTCCCACCATCCACACACTCTGTTTCTTCATAGCCATAGCCATAACCATCTTTCCACCACTTCACTTCACACAAGAAAGAAAACAATTGCTATTCTGTGTTCTTGTACAAAACAACTCCTCCTCCACAACCATGAAACCTGATTGCAGACGATTCGAACACTGCTGCCCTTCTACCCTTTTTACTTTTATGGTTGTAACACTCCCTCATTAGCTACTTTTAAACAGTCACACATCCCTCCACCAATCACATTTCAAAACTCTACATGTAAACCTGTCAACAGAGTGGTTGACCTCCTTCCTCTTGGACTGACCCTTCCAGGTCCAACTTGGGTCCTTTCTCTCCACCACCTCTCTCTCCACATGTGGTGTTCCATAGGGCCTAACCTCTCTCCCTGGCTCTTCGATGTCTATTTGGCCCCTTTGGCCCCCCTGCGCTCTACCTTCACCTCCAACTTTCAGTGTTATGTGGATGACACTCAGCTCTCTTTCAGGCTCCCCTGAGCCACCTCTCCTCTCTCGCTCATTCCTGAATGTCTATCCACGATTCAGGATTGGTGTATCTGCAATGATCTCTGCCTTAATGCCAGCAAGACAGAGATCCTTCTCATTGGTTCCCCTCTTCTCGCTTTCCCTCTCTCACACTGACTGCAATCCTTGGGCCCTATACCTACACCCTCCTGTGAGGCAAAAAACCTTGGAGTCATATTCAATTCCACTCTCTCCTTCTGCTCACATCAAAGGGCTTGCCATGAAAGGCCACTACCAGCTACTGTTCCTCAGCGGTATTCTTTCTTTTCTTAGTTTCCCCTAGAAGCTCACTGTCTCCAGGGCCCTGGTTCTCTCTAGGCTGGACTACTTCAATAGCCTCTTTCTCAATCTGCCTTCCTCTACTCTCCACCCCCTGCAAATGTTCCTGAACAGGACTGCAAGAATTATCCTTGGCCTCAAGCCCAGGGACCGTATCTCTCCAGCGCTTAAATCTCTCAACTGGCTCCAGGTGGCTTCAAGGTTCTGGTTCAAAACCCTCTGCATTGTCCATAAGGCTTTCTGGCACGGGGCCCACACTCCATCCAACTGTCTTTTTCAAAATGCCTTCCTTCTCAAGCCCTTCACTCAGCTACCTCCAACTCCCCGAGGGTGAAACACTTCTCCAGGCAGAAAGTGGGTGGTAGATCTCTTTCCTCTGCATGTACCTCCCTCTGGAATGACCTCCCTCCCCTCTCAAACCTGAGCCAGACCACATGATGTTCTGGAAGCTGCTTAAGATCTTCCTTTTCTCATCTGCTTTCTCTCTCTCTCTCCCCAGCTGACCAACATTTCTCCTGCACCAACTGGTTGCTTGGCAAGCCCCAGAGTCTCACTGCGTAACAGGCTCCTCCATGATCAGTCTTCCCTGCACTGCTTCTGGGCCTACTGCGCACTTAGTGCTTATAACAGTAACCTCTACAGCCCGCTGCCTCCTTGCACTTACCCCGAGCTGTGTTTCCCTAGCTGCACTCCCACAGAGCAATGCTGCCCTGATTGCACTTCCCCTTATCCTGTCCCTTGCACTTCCTGCTCTCCCTTCCCCCTGCACTTTTATGCTGTCACACTTGCACAATTTGAATGACACAAGGCCTAGTAAGATCGTTTGTCTTGGCGCGTTATAAATGACATATCATATCACCTCAGTTCAAAACTTCCAATGTACATTCCAAGTCTCAGAGTACATGCCTCCATGTTATTCACAGCCTCCTACATCAAAAACTAATTTGAAACTCTCCAAAATGTCTATTTGCAGATTCAACAATATCTACATCTAACACGGCAGTATGGCTAGGCTTATATTTTTCAAAGTAACTTTTCTCAACACTTCTATAAATATGTATACAGGATTTTTGTCACCCTGTAATACGCATCTCAATAAGCACATCAAATGTACTGCCAATATATTGGAATTCCTCACACCAACTGCCACTTATTCGTGTTGTACAATGCTTTTGCAACTGCATTTCCCTTACTTGTACACACAATGTTAAAAACACTGCACCTCTACATGCACCTATGCATTTTTCCGTATTTATAAATATCATATTTTCCAACCTTTTCCATTGCATCCCTTACAGTGCCACCATTCACCACCTACTATATGTGTATAGTGCCCATGTATGTACACATTTCACCTTTTAATAAATTCCTACTATAAACATAGACACCTAAACGCAGCACTTTTCCAACCACTACTACAACAGACCATAAACTAACAACATGCACTGACGCAACTGAAAGGTTCCACAGTATTACCACTAGCCCACAGTTGTCTTACTTTTAAAAAGATTGCAAAACATGACAAATCCATTGCACTACAACTATTGCACTTTCCATATTAAAAGCTAGAGGGCAAAAGTTGCCCTACTGCAAAAAGATACATTCTTCATGCTTTTTTGCACCAAGGCAAACTTTGCTGTACCGCTAAAACCATTGTATATTAGTCCTACTGCAAACTTTCCTGTGCTCCGAAAATTCACTAAAAGTGCATACCTTTCACACTATGCCTAATTTATCCTGTTGCTTATAATATGGTAAACTGCACTTTACATAGTGCATTCATTGCAACAACAAAGTTAAGATACTTTAGCACTCCACACATAACACCATTGTATTCACTCATTTTCCAATAACTCCTACCTTAACAAATAACAATCTTTGCTACTGAAACTACTTCACTGATCAACCACACATACCAACTAACTTTCTCTTACAATGACAGGAAAAAAGAAGATTCACAAAGACATCTACTGAACAAGGACAACTCTTCACAACCTACAAAGTAAGTGTATTAATATAACATGTATATCTCTCTCTAATTGTAATAATGTAGTTTCACTATATATTAGCCTAAAGTATTATTTCTACTCAACAATATTGTATTTCACTCTTAGTCATTCTATTGCACTGCTCAAACTCTTTCTAATCCCATGTCAACATTGCTCTTTATTCAACACACCACCAATTCTTTATTGCCTAACAACACAACTGTCTCTCATGTACTTCCATACCACAATTTCATGTCTTTATTCTTCCATATCGCTATCCATCTCAAGTCCTCAATTTCAACTTTCACACTCATTGCATTCCAAATTACTAACACACATTACTACTCGTACACAATCTTCCTTACCCCCTTTCATTTACTCCCACACAACTCTCATTCATGCACACTAAATCACACCATTACAACAACCACTGTTTTCCTCAACACATCGAATAGGCACCCAACCAACATTAATCAATCGATCAGCATTAGAACTCCTACAGAGCTCGCTAGAATATAATGACGAGGAGCTATTAGAACACTTACAGAGTGTGTTAGAACAGCACAGGGAGCGCCTCACACAAACCTAAAACCCTGGCAGGCATAACCCCTTTGCCTACCCTGATGAGATTTGGAGGATTGGCGAGCGCCACACTCGGACAGAGTTCTAAATGTTAGCATGTTCAACTCCATATAACCCACTAACAAAAAACTCAGCATTTCTGCATACTTATCTCACTCAAAAATCTCACACAACCATCTCTTGCACAACAACCTGCACGCACTTCACAACACCGCAACAACACATAAGCCGCACCAACAGCACACGAGGACTGACATCGATCCGATACTTGCACCAAAGCTCAGCACCCGGTGTATACTGAGTTGAAGCTGCCAACAGAACACCACTCCTCTCACTATCCTACTCCCGCTTCACCTACTAACCCATCCCACCTTCTCGTTTGCAGATCCGCCAGAGCACCTGGGGACCAACTGCGTTGGTGACGGTGCACGGTACAAATACCTTTAACATTTAACATTTAACATTTAAAATTTAACACATACTATTCCCACTTATTGAATCATGCCCCCACTCCCTTACTCACTAACACCCGTACTGCTCAACCCATTCTACTATCAATACTTTATTATATTACTGATTCCAATCACATAAATATACTTATTTGATACATCACCACCCGATTTCAATCTCATATTTACCCAAGCCATCACACCTACACAGCCTCTTACTCTTACAACCTTCCCGACCAAACGTATCATCCAACTATGCAATGAAACAACACTCATTTAATCTCTACAATGACACTGACAGCCATATGCCCATCATGTTCATACAATAATACAAAAATAATAATTCCACAACTCTAAAACACCCACTTTCTTTTTTTCCCAATAAACACAACAGAATGACTTCTAAAAACCACTTGTAGAAAACGAAGAAATTATAGACCAGATAAAAACAAGAACAAGCCATATGGACATCCGACCTCTAAAACAATGTATAGAAAACATTCAAACACAACAGCTAGTAATCTCACTCAATGAAAGTAAACTTTGAACATCTGATTGACAGCGCATTTCTACTAAAGAAAAAGTTGTTTATATTGACCTTAAACAGAATAAAACCACTGACTACATTAATCAATAAACTACTACAATTATCTCTGAATCTAAACATGTATAATGTCCATATAGGTACCTTTTCAAACTTTTTTGAAGGTGAATGGTTACACACAAGCTTCATAGAACCATATTTCAATGAAGAGGCTTATAAACAAGAACACATAAACCCAATTGCTATAAACAATAATGGGTCAGGCTATGAAGTGGTAGGAGACACCATTATGGCAAAAGAAACCCTTATAGAAAAAACGTCCCCAACAAACATTCAACCAAATGTTCCTTTTCTCCAAAAAAAGCAGCTAGTGTACAAATGGACGTGCAGCTCAATATGTAACATGCACCAACGATCCTTCAAATCTTTATGACAATTCCTCAATCAGTATGTGAAACTCAAAGACAAAAGTAGAATCAAAACTTTTACAAACCATAGACTATTGCCCAGTATGCATTCACACTAGACTCCAAGAACATTAATTAGCCTACATTTCAGGAACTGCTTCCAAAAGCACCTTACATCACATCATAATGTAGGAAACACACCATTCCGCTATACAAAAACTTGACCATAGATTGTACTATGCAACAATTCCTGCTCTACAACTGCAAACATTAAATAATATTCTCCTACATGGAACAGCCAAAGACCTGCTTTAAGTAATACAACACATCCAAAGAAAATATTTTGGAACTGAAGTTGACTTCGGAAATTCTGTAACGTTAGAAAACATTAATGAAAACCTCTCACAGACCAACTGCCTAACAAACACATACAAAAAAGAAAGAGCAAAGTTTGAAACAAAATCTGCTGAAATACCAGACAAATAATGTGTCTATTGTCACAGAAAGTTTTATAAAAAGAGCACACGAATAGTAGATATGGCCTGCAAAATAGACAACAATGAGGAATCCCAATGGTTCCAATTAGCTTTATATCTAACAGCAGAAAATAAATACTAAATAATTGACCCCTCAATAGTTTGCATGTAATATAATACAAAGCTTAACAATAAACAAATTCCATCGTGTGTTGTCACTACTAACTTAGAAATCTTCCAACTTCCACATGTTTTCCAACAACTTAACTTTTATTAGAGCATTATAATCCAAATTGTACACCCATGTAAAGCTATAATATGCCTTCAACCCAAAACTGCCAAATTGCCTTCATTACAGACATTTGTGGCAAAGTAGTATATTTGACATTAGATTTTAAAGACAATGTAGAAATTCTAGGAGTACGACAGACAATAGATCAATCTTTGATTGTACTATTTAATGTTATACCAACAAAAGACAACACAAATTTGGCAGCAACTACTCGACTTAAACAAAGTTAAACAAGCCCTACTAGTATTTTAAAGAAAACAACAAATACCACAGAGATAGAAACATCGAGGAAACACCCAAATCATTGAAGATTCACCACAAACTGGCCATTTGATTGAGTAGATGTTGTTACTTAAGCCATAATTTTAGACCAGTATACAATTCACCCACTACATTCCAAAGACACCCTAGAAGATGCATTAGAAAAATATCAAATGCATCAAGCCAAAGGATCCCCAATGAGCATATGGGAGAAATGTGTAGAAGCACATTCTTTTCCTCTACTAAAAGAAGGAAGATATGATGCCACACAAATCAGAGAATTGTAATACTGCTCTTTACAAATGTATTCTGAAGACCCAAGATTTAGAAAGCACACTAGCAATTCTATATTATGGAGATGCAAACACATTAAACCAGGGACTAATTTCTTAAACATGTCTACTACCCAACTGCTTCAAAAGATAAAAGAGAAAGATGAAACTCTAGAGTCAAATATCACAAATGTCTTGGTAAACATGTGTGGTACAAAAGAGTACTGATTCCCATGTCATTCAGATGTATGTTGCATGCTAAGGAACCTAGGCGCATCCACATGGTTTGTTACTTTAAGTTGTGCAGAATATGTATGGGATGACGTGCATGATTTCTTATGTACTGCAAACCAGAATTAAGAGGGAATAGATATATAAACACCAGGAGAACTCGGTTCTCTTGATCTGGTCAATGTTTAAAGGTACTTTCACCATCACTTCATTGCCACCTGCAATAAAAATACCGCTCCACTCACAGAAGTAGAACAATTCTTTTGAAGAAAATAATATCAACTCAGAGGAGCATCCCACATCTACATGCTTTTGTGGATAAATGATGCTCCCAAATTTGCCCATGACAGTGTCACCACTGTTTTACAAATTATTGAAAAATAACCTGTGTCATCCCTTCAGAAACCACAGATCGTGACCTACAAACACAAATCTTATGCTTCTGAAAACATAAGTATGGCAAATACTGCAGACGACAATATAAAAACAAAGGTAACAAATATACCAAATGTTGGTTTGGCTTCCCTAGACCAGTTTCCACAACAGGACAATTAAATATCTTGATGTCTTCTTTTAGACACAGTGTAACAGGGAAATCCCCTAAAACACAAACAACATTACAAGGGACGAGGCGTCCAAGTAAATAAATGATTACATTGAATTATAGCCCTCTTCTGGAATGAAAATATAGACCTACAATACATTTCAGACAATTCCACTGCAGTTGATAGATAGGTCATTGTCAAAGCTGAGAAGACTGAGCTAAAATACTTTTGGGATGACATATGATCTGACAAAACCCTGTCATAGAAGCAATAGCCACACATGATCCAAACCACCAAGACATTTTAAAAAACAATTTAATTAACACCTACTACCCAATCAGAAGTACTGCTTTGGAAAACATGTGCCTGTATGAAAACTACTTCTATAAAAACAATGTCACGGCAGATTAGACAACTGGCAAATAATCAGTCTCAACTTGTGAACGAAGCCTGGTAAAGCATACCAACCAAGCCTAATTAATCATATAAAGTTATCTTTTAAAAATCTGCAACTTAGAGAACTGTATTACATGGCCCTACTACAACTTTTCAAACCTCAGAAGAAGAATGATTAGGTGACCATGACTCATTTGAAGCTTCATTCAATGCAAATGAAAGCAGTATAACAAATGTCAATCGTAAACAGTGCAAACAAATGTTGGACTATGAATGCCAACAAGAGGAAGGAATTGAACTGCTACTAGGTAAAGACACTCATGAAAGCAGTCAACCTTCTCTTAGCAGAAGCTAAGAACCAGTTGGGAAATCACTCATTCTAAATGAAGCAGAAATAGCTATACCACTAAACAGAACAACTGTTGATCTCCCAAATAATACAAGCACAATATTCTCTAGTCCAAAAACAACTGCACATCCATCAAAGGACAAATAGACACATATATTTTCTCAAAAAACAACTGCAGGCCCATCAAAGGATACAGAGGCACAACTCTCTGCCCCATTTACATTCAGCAACAAAACTGAGCCAATTTCTATTCAAATGTAGCAATCACCTTTTCTTTCTGATGTCCACCAATTATTCACAACATTTACTTAAATATCTTAGACCAGCTATGTTTGCAAATGCTTGTTCTTCATAGAAATGGCACAGGTAATCCTGACAGCACCTATAGTGTCTCAGGTATAAGGCAGGAATTCACCATAAACACACAGGAAGATATACAGGAATTCTTAATGTACTTAGTACAAGTGCTAGAAACTTACAACATCCCTATAACTGAGATCTTCCAGAGTTCATAAACGTGGAAACATACATGCACTCTCTGCAACCATGTTTCCCTAGAACACATACATACCTAATGAATGATTTATCTATATTTTCATACCAAATTATTAATTCATTCCATTTCACCAGTTTTAGCATAATGGAAATCATAGAATATTATGCTCTTTTTGCAATTCAGACAATCTCTCCAGTTCTAGCATACAAATAAACTCACATGGCCAATATGTCATACTAATGCTTCTAAGGTACAATGCAGATGGTACCAAAAATAACTATAAAATCACTAGCTTTACACACGGCCATGTATCTCTTTGCAAAAACACCTTCACAACATTAGGCATTCTCTACCTCACTGGTGCCACAACCATTTCAGACCGCTATACTACATATGTCAAAAAAGCATGGGTTGGTTTGAAGGTAGCAACACTTCTGTTACTCCAAAACATAGGTTAACACAGCAAATCTAATGAATGCCTACCTAATATTCTTGCAACCCAAATGTACTCACTTAAATATAGTACAATACACAGTTAGACTATGCCAACGGGTGTCTAACTCTTTAAAACATACCCTCCATTATAATACACTTTAAATATGCCATCACAGTTATTCTTGCACTAAACATCCATACTACTACAATAGTACTTGTAATATCCAATAGAGTTAGAATATGCCAATGGGTATCCAACTTTTTTATACATACCCTTCACTGCAACACACTTAAAGCATGCTAAAACACACATACTGACAAAATTCATCAATAATACTACAATAGCACTTCTACAGTCCAATACAGTTAGACTACGCCAACAGGTATCTAACTACTTTAACCATACCCTTCAATACAATATGCTTGAAATATCCTATCACACTTACACTCACATAATATATCCACACCACCACACACATATAGTCTGTAACATGTATATACTTTAAAACCATACGAATGCCAAAAACTGTATGTAAATACAGTAGGGTATTTTTAATCCACCAAGGATTGATTTCCCCAATGAACCAATGATTACTTCATGTTAACAGAACAACAGTGTACCACGCACAAATATTGTACCAAACCTAGTAAATACAATGTACTATTTACGAGGGTCAAAAAAGTATATCTGTATGTACAATTGTATGCAATTAAAGGTTTTAAAGTATCTTGTTTAATAAATTATACTGTTTTTTCACACAAAAGAACCACAGATTCCAGCCTTATTACTATATGGAACTAAGTATCAACACCCAGTATTATACTGGCAAACGTTTCAAAACTTATGACGCACCTCACGTTTCTCAACATCCAATCAGCATGCATGTTTGATGTTCCAAACACCAAGTCAATCCCTGATTGGCCCAGGGGGGTCCGTGGACACCGAATCAGGAAATGAGTCTGTGGACCAGACACAGAAATCACAATTTGATGGTTAACAACTTTTTGGCCAATTAAAAATAAAATAATGTAGGGATTCCCACCACATTTGCAAAAGCATGCTTTCGGGACCAATCCGTCACTCCTTATGCAAGTTTGGTAAAAATCTGTCCAGCGGTTTGGGCTGTAGCCGTGAGCTTAAGCCATCTTACATTTAATCATAATGTCCCTTTAACAATGTTTTTTCACTGAATTTCATAGCTTTTTATTAGAGCAACTTAACCATAACTTCCCTTTTACAAAGTGTATTTACAAAATTTCATAGGTTTGTATTAGTGCAACTTAACAATAACGTCCCTTTAACAACATTTTTACACTGAAATTCATGGGTTTTTACCAGTGCGCCCTAATTTGCTACAACTTCCTACTATAATACTTACCCCCCTTATAGTTGCATTTTTGACCGATGTACAATGTTTTAACTTAAAACTAGGGCATTCCCCACCTCCAAGCAACATTTTTAACACTTCCATACACTATATGGAACTTTTTGCATTGTTTTTATGTTCGCCAATGTTTGTGATGTTAAAATTGACTTTATATGAACATTTTCAGCCAAGATCAAATACAAAGGGAGAAGCTGTGCAGCGGAGGTGTATGTTGCGAAGAAAGGATCATTGCTACTGGGTTGGGACAAACAATATGAGCTTGGGGTTCGTATTCAAGCTAACGCGTCTGAACCAGTCACTGTGGCAGAAGTGGAAGACAGATGGGAGAGGGAGGTCCCAGACATATATTCAGATGAACTTGGGAAGCTTAAGGACTTTGCGCTCTGCATCAAGCTCAAGAAAGGAGCCATTCCTTCCATCCACTAAGTGAGGTCAGTTCCTCACTAACTCAAAGAGAAATTAAAAGAAGAGCAGGATTTGTTGCTTCAGAGAGACATTATTGATAAGATTGAGAGCTCGGAATGGCTGTCTCCAGTAGTGATGGTTTCAAAACCAAGTGAAAGCATTAGAGTTTGCATAGATCTGGGAGATCTCAATAGAAACATTTGGGCAGTCTGTCACCCGTTACCAGTCATCCTGGAGGTTCTATAAACTCTGGGTGGCTCAAAGTTATTCAAAGTAATCAACTTATCTGTGGCCCACCATCAATTACCACTAAAACTTAAATGCCAGCCTATGACAGCTTTCATAACCACCGAAGGATCTTTTCAGATATTGTCGGATATGTTTTGGATTTGCTTCAGCTGCAACAGTTTTCCATAAAGTAATATAGAAGGTCTTAGAAGGAGTTCCGAACATCATAGTATTTCAGGACGATGTACTCGTCTATGCAACTTCTCCAAAGGAACACAATGTGGTGTTAAGGAACAATCTACACAGATTAAAGTTAGCAGGTTTAACAGTTCAATTGAGGACATCCTGAATAGCTGTAAATAGTGTTGATTATTTAGGACATTGTGTGTCGATTAATGGAATCAGTCAAAAATGGAGTCTTGTAGAAGCAATCAGCAATGCTCCAGATCCCACTGATAAAGATCAACTCTGATCATTCCTCTGAACAGAAGGCTGAGTAAAGGTTTTTGGTGGCCTGAGATGGACATTATGGTTCGAAAGGTCGGTTAGGGGGCATGTACCTTATTGTCTGAGTGATAAAACAAAAGTGGCGCGTTCCTGACCAACTGTGAAGAAGGTTGCTGTTGATATCATGGGACAGCTTCAGGGTTTGGGTCATGGCTTGAGGTTTCTGTCTCTGATGGTAGGTTACCATACCAAATGGTTGGAGTGGAGTTTTGTCAGGGAGGTTATGGCAAGGGATCTTGTTGAATTCCTGAAGGGTGTGTTCTATAGAGAGGGTTTTCCCACAGAAATTGTTACAGAAAATGGGGTGCATGTTTGTATCAATTTCATGATGAAATTCTTAAACAGTTATGCCATTAAAGACACTTGCACCATTCTTTACCACACCAGAGCAAATGGTTCTGTGGAAAGAGGTTATAGATTCATCAATTACGGTATCCAATGGGCCTTAAGATACAAATGACTGTAGAAAGTGCTCCTCAATCACATTCTGTGGGGTTATCGTACCACAGCGCACTCCATAACCAAGGTGTCACCCATTATTTAATTGAAGGGGAGGGAGCCCAGGACCCAAGTGTGTCCGGGTTAGCTCAGTTTGGCCAATTCTGTTTCACTAGACATAGCATAATGTACTTGAGCAAGAAGAGTCAAAGGCATGCCAATGAATGTTTTATTATGAGAAGAGTGTGAAGGATTATGTATGGAAGGTAGGAGATTGGGTGTTGATTTGCAATCTCAGATCAACTTACACGCGTGTTTGAAAAACACATTTCTGGGCCCAAAGATTGTTTCTGCTGGTAGGAAGGGAGTTATAATTGTTGAGGGAGGTGAATGCCTTGTGGTGAAGGTAATGACTATGGTAGTGAACTATTGTCAGAAGAGGAGGGTGAGGGTGTGTTAGTAGGAACCTATGAATGTGATGACGACTATGGCCAGATGTCAACAAAAAGAGTGAGAAGTGAACCATGCTGGATGAGGTATTTTCTGTGTGAATGAAGGTCAGGCGAGTTTTAGGTGTGCAGAGTTACACTTCTACAGAAATGTATATATGTTCATCCCTCTCATTTGTGTTATACTGTATTGTTGTATTGTGTTAGAACCTATTACGCTGTTCACCCTGTAGCATACTAGATTTCAGATGTTTTAGCAAGTTATGCATACATATTTTCATGATATGTCATGTTCAACACCCTGTACCCTGTGTCGTTTAACAAATTAAATTGGGGGAGATGTGTTGTATTCATCTGCAAGACTTCCTTCCGCATGGAACATGAAGGGATCCAGCTGACTGTAACTGTCTCCGCAGGCCAAATAAAGGAACCAAGTTCTTAACAGATTAGTCCTTGCCATTTCACCATGCTTTATTACAAAAACCTGGATTGCACATGCACACCATCAAACAAGACAGCTTTTCTACCCTTTTTACTGTTATGTTTGTACCACTACCTCATTGCCTGCTTTGAAACAGTCACACATATATCCACCAATTAGTTACAAAACTCTACAGATAAACCTATCAGCATATTGAAGTCCCACATATCAACTGCCACTTAAACATTTTGTACACTTCTTTTCCATATGCATTTCCCTTGCTTATCCAAGAAACTTGTACACTCTGCTGCTATAAATGCACATATGCAGTGTGCAGTAAAAGAAGTGAATGAATGGAAAGAGGAGTAGCGATTACCAAGTGCTCATAGAATCCCAGAAGGAAAACACCAACACATGCCAAAGTGGGAGGCCACTAAATACCTGCTGGAGCAAAGGAGTCCCAAGAGTGTGGTACACAGCTGCCCGGCGGTACACAAGCAAGGGCAGTGCTGATGGATGAGGGGTGTACTCTTGTCGACTATATATAGGGCCTGGAAGCTGTGAAGTTTATGAGGGACCAGGCCACCAGTGTCAGTGGCAGTGGTATGAGTTAGCAAGGAAGGGATTAAGTAAAACAGGAACACAAGTACACTGTGGAGAAGTTTTTGGAACTTAAAGAAGTCCCACTCAAATATAAAAGGAGCAGGAAAGCTGTTCCAAAGAGAGGCACTGGCCAAAGACAGAGACAAACCTCCCGCTCTGTTTTTCAAAAACCATTTCACAAGCAGAGTATTGGAGTTACAGCAGTGGAACAATGTAGCAGTGCAGTATTTAGGGAAACAAAGTTTGTTTGTTTGCTTGTTTGTTTATTTATTTGTAATGCGCACCAGACCCAGGGGTATCAAGTCACATAGGAAGAAGAAGATACATGATTACTTTCAGCTTAAAGTTACTCAATTACATAGTAGTAGAGCAATATTTACAGATCAATAAATGCAGTCAAAGGATTATGTGACAGGTATATACATACAAAAGAAATTATCAATACATAAAAAAGAAATTACATAAGTTACAAGATTGAGGTTCAGAAAAGCCATTGTTATAAATATTTGCAGAGCCCACTAGTAAGTGATAGAAGCGATTGGGAGAGTCAGTGGTCTTTTTCTCTCAGCCATTTGATGATGTTATACCTGAAGTTCAAGTTCAGAAAGGTTTGGTCCATCCTCAGGAAGGGGTGTGGGGGAGTTCCATACATTTGCTGCTTTGACTGGGAAACTGCTCCCTCCTGCTTTGGTCAATTTGAACCTAAGTACAACTAAGCAGTTTGTGTTCCCAGTCCTGGTGGGTTGACTGGACATTTTTTTATTGATTCACTCTCTAAGGTAGCACGGTGCAGCATTGTTAAGGCACTTATGTGTTAGCAAGGTCGTTTTAAGCAGACTGTTGTCACTAGTGGACAGCCATTTATTCTGTCTCCTTACCTCAGATCTGTGTTCTTTTCTAGGGCATTATTCTGGATAATTTGAATCTTGATGTTAATGTACTTACTGGCACCCAGCTATAGGGAGTTACTGTAGTGTAGTCCAGTTTGGACAAAATTAGAGTACAAGCCAGAATGGTGCAACCGTTGTTAGATGGGAATGGTTTGCCGGCTCTGATCAGCTTACAGGTATAAGCAAAGGCAGAGGCCATGGAGTTAACCTGTTTGACGAAAGAGTGTGTGGAGTCTAAATCAAAACCTAGTGTTTTTACCTCCTTCGCAACTTTAATAATGTTGCCATCAATATTAAAAGAGGAGTATTTATGGCCATGTTTATTAAGGATCAACGTAGTTCCCAGAATAATGAGCTCGGTTTTGTCATCATTCAGGCATAGACCATGGTGAGCCATACATGCCTGGATGATGAGATAGATTTTATTTACAAAGGCCAAATCCTTGTCATAATCCCCAGTAAGCGGTATGAGAATCTGGGTATCATCCATCTGGGTATAAATTGGGCATATTATAGTCTTTGTCATTAGCAAGCCCGATGTTCACATTTTTGGGATGCAGCAATACCATCCCTTGCCTTCAGGTCAATGATAAATTGTGCAGCCCTATTCTAGATTAGCCAACAGGGGTATAGACAACACATGAGGAGGTAATGTAGGAGTCTTTTACAGTAGTATGGCCTACTACAGACGTTGCTCTTCTTGGGGAAGGTAAGGAATGATACATTGCTTGTAAGGAGGTCAAGTTCAAACCATGGGCTTTCTTTACAAGCTCCAAAATGTAAGGAGTAAAAGAGAGAAATTATTTAAAGATAACCACAATGGTAAGAGTAGATGGCCCAAAGACAGCTGCCACAGGGTAGGAGAAAAGTAGGGTACAGGTGACATAATAAGAAAGATCTCAGTCTTACTGGCATTGAGACAGATATTGTTACCTGCACACAATGCCTCAACGGCCATAACACACCCAAGAATAAAAAATTAGGAGAAACAAATTAGTTCAGGGAACTTTAAGGAAAGCTGTGTGTTATTAACATGCCAGTGGAAATGAGAAAAGAAGAAAGACAGAAGGTGAGCCAGAGGGAGAACATAGATATGTAATTGCCACAGCAATACAATCTAACCTTGGGGTACTCTGCAGGCGCACAGTGAGGTGGTGCAGTACAAACAGCCCAGTTGCTGCTGAGAATGGTTGTTAGTCAAGAAAACAGATGAGCTTGTTCAGTGCACGGTCTATGATGCTAAAGGCATCATGTAACCATTTATTAAAGATACAATGGTTCACCACCTCAAACATCAAGGAACTCTATCCTCAATTGTACTAAAATCATAAATGCCATATACACTATTGAGACATACATTGTTAGCCACACACAATGCCTCAATGACAGTCAGACAATCAGGGATAACAATTTAAGAGAACACATTTGTTCAGGAAAGTTTAAGGAAAACTGTGTCATTAACATAACACTCAAAATGAGAAAAGAAGAAATGAATCAGGTGAGCCAGAGGGATGACATATATAAGTAATTGCCACAATGATAGAATAAAACCCTGGGATACTCTGCAAGTAAACAGTGAGGTGGTGGAGTACAAACAGCCCCTTTGCATCTAGGATGAGTGTTTAGTGAACAGTTCAGCCAGACCAGTGCCCGGTCCATGATTCTGAAGATGTCATGTAACCGTTTATCTGAATCAAAGGTGGACAAGACATAAAGGAGCAGTATCCTCAATTGTAGTACAATCATAAATACTATATACCCTTCAATGATATCATTTCACCATATTACAAATACTGTATAGTCCCCCTAAAATACCTATAATTGCTATACACGTATTACTATAGTGTGTGTAGTCAGTGCCCACATACTTGGGGGCATGGCCTAAATTGATGACTGGCAACCATCACCACAATATAATTAAACTATATAAAAAGTACGTACAATACACCTTCAAATAACAAAACTCTCCCTGAACCCCCTGTAATTGAAATGATGTCCGCGGACACTAAAATTGACCTTTGACTCGGCTGTATCTGCAAACCCTTTTTTACCTATGAAAACAAAACAGCTCCGTACCATCTCTATACTCGTCCCCTACCCTTTCTAAGCCCTCTTTCACCCATCAAATAACCCCAACGGTGTTTGCCAAACTGTTCATTCATGACGCTGTCTATGGACTACCGTGGTGTCCATGGACTATCGTGGCACATGCATGTGCTTTTTTCACCTGTAAAAACAGCCCCATATTATCTTTATTCCACCCCCACATCCTTTCCAGTCCCTCTTTTGACCACCAAATAACCTCAAATGTGTTTTCCAGACTTTTCCCCCACCAGTCTATGCAAGGACAATGTCCGCTGTCTGTGGATCCAACCTGGCGACCGTTAGAATAAATAAGACACACCTCACGCTTTTCACTATCAAATCAGCGGCCACATCCTATGTTGTGGGCATCACACCAGATCCTGATTCGTCTAGGTGGGTGTCCACGGATCTCACAGAATTTCAATGGTTTTGTTACAATGTATTACTCAACTTAACATCCCTGCAAATGAAGTTTTTTCCTTGAATTTCAAAAGGTTTTGTTATGCCATACATAATTGACATTAATTATACAGACAATTGGGATAATGAAAACAATAAATGATGTGTAGAAAGTCCAAAAAAAAAGAAATTGTACAACCACATTCCCTCCAATAAACCTGTTGTTAAACACTTTGTATATGTACTTAACTGTTTAAAGCTTTTTCATTTAAATATACTGTTAATAAATAGAAATTTATTCAAGTGTTACAGTAACTGTGTAGAAAGACTATACTCAATATCTCTTGAAATAAATCTTTATAAGACTACTGGCCATATATTTATGTAGATATATTTGCTTGTTTTCAAAAATTGGATTTATAGCCGCAGCTGTCAAAATACATGCGCAGCTAGATGAAGCAAAACTGGGGGGTCTATTCATGGCTCCCACATGGGATAATTATGGCTACAATAAAATACATAACGATATGTCATTTTTTTAACACACACTAGGCCTCATTACGAGGCTGGCAGTAGCCGTGCCTGTTGCCGGTATCTACTTTTTTCCAGAACCTGCAAATTGACAATTACCGGGTCATGGCGAGTTTGACGGACCCAGTAATTGCCCATTCGCGGGTGCCGGTAATAAGGGACTCCCCATCCCCATTCGGCCCCATAGGGCTGAATGGGATTGGGGAAGGTGGTAGCATCGGTACCGTTAAAAACGGTACCGGTGCTACAGTCCTGTTCCACACGCAGGTGCCGGTACGGCCATCAGGTCAGACCTGGTGGCTGCAAAGGCACCCGCAAGTAAAACTCGTAGTATGGCGGTACGGTAGCATGAATGTTAAAAGGTTAAAATGTTAAAAGAAATGAACACTTAGAAAATATACCTAGCATTGCAATTGGCCATATGTTCCAAAAGGGCCTTCCCCAAGCGTCTAGGGTGCCACCTCCCACCACCAACATTCTGTAACAGGTTGTGCACATCACGATAACATTTGAAATATCGGGTGCAGGCAGCATGGACTGACGTTGGGTGTTAGTTGGTGGAACATAATTGGCAATCGAATTGGAAGTCTGTGGCACAGATGACAAATACTGCTGTGCTTATCCTGCTCCATGTGCTTTGACCTGATGTTTCACATGAGCCTTCCTATAGGATTCATCCACTTCATCCCAATGAAAACCGGACAATATGTTGAATCAATGTGGATGGCCCCAAACTTTGCGACAGCTTGTGTGAAGGTCCCCTCCGCAAAACCATACCGCAAAATTACACATTACCTCCTCGATCTCTGTTTTGTTGTGTTGTTCCTTTACGTTGAACTATTGCCAACTGTCAGCTATGTTTTTGTGCACATTGCTTCTTGCGGTAGTAATGCTTGGATTAAAAATAAAACATTAAAAAGCAAGGTGTGAGCAGTGGTTGTGCGGAATCAAACTCTAATACATTAAAGGTGCTGCCACCAACAACCAGAGACTTCAAACATCTGCAGCAATCCTTTTCAAGAATCATCAGAAATATTAGAGAGGTTAAAAAAGAAGGCTTTTCTAAAAAGGGTCTACAAATGTACTGCTCCCATCTCCAGCCGTACCACTACGTTTTGAATATAGGTTGACCTTTCACAGATGTTAACTGTCCAACATCTGGTGAAAATCCACTGAGATGATTAGAATGATACAGCTACAACACAATACAAATATAGAAAAATAAATACCAAAATGAACTTACAAAACACCATCAATTGTATTACTTCACAGAAAACTCAAACCAGCTAAAAGAACAGCATAACTGAAACTGCATTACAATTACAACAAATACAATCAAATAAAATATCAACCTCACTAGCATAAATACAAAAACCAAATGCCTACATATACCTGCAATTGATTGACAAATCTAATTTTGTAGGTCCATGTTAGTGAAAGTTCAAAAATACATTAGAAAATACTTGCCACGCAATCAGAGCAGATGGAAAGAATTATAATGAACACAATATGATAGCAGTAATTAATATAACTAACACACATAGCACTGCAAATAAACGTTCAAACATGTAAATATTTAATAAGATTAACTTTCACATCACCCACACTCCTGCCATGTACACAGGTAGAGTTCTGCAATCAAAAGGATGAAACTGCAGGAAATGGTGGTGTTTATGCTTTCCAAAATGAATACCAAAAAAGAGGACTATATACAAGTAAAACTACTAAAATGGATGACACATTTTTACCACAACCTATCACCGACAAATACTGAACTAGAAAAGTCGCAACAACCAAAAACAAACAATAAAACTCACAAAAATCTATTTTTTTCCCACCCAGCATCTTTCATAGCCATGGCTATTAGACACAGCTGCAGGAGGCCTCCCTCTCTTCCTTCTGCAAGGCCATGAAAACTGTTCACTTTGCATAATGTGTAACCCTCAACCCGACCTCCACGTTACACACCAATGTATCTATGTACTAACCTGCAAATGCTTCTCCAAATTGCACCTTCCTTGTAAATAATTTCCCTGTAAGTAACAGCACCTCAATGCCCTTGGGCTGTTTGTGCACTGAATAAATGTAATAAATAAATACATATTGCTTTGTATTCGTGACTACGCATACATTTTTATGCAAGCCCAAAATCAAACTAAGCCGGACATCAAAACTTCACATGAAATAAGAAAACACCTAAGCAGGTCAAATAACATACACACATAAAATTCTGTGCTGTATTCTCCACATAACAATATGATTAATGCACGGAAAATGTATATGTATATACACAGCTATAAATATAACCACACCCACAGGCACAACCAATAAAATGACAGAAACTGTCGATGCACCTATGCATGTGCTTTTTACAGATGCAGTTATACAAAAGTCCTTCATGGATGTTTGATGTTAGCCTCTGCAATATTTGCATAAACTATGAATTAAAACATGTATTTCCCCTCCCCAAAACTCCAAACAAGTGTTCCTAACACACAAACAAGCCCCCCTCCACTCCCCATGCTCCTCCTCCACTCCTCTGGTCTCTCCCAATCCCCCCAAAAACTCAATGCATCTATGATGCTACTCCGCACAAAATGTTAGATAGCTGTGGCTACCACACGTCCACAAACACACAACGTTCCATTTTCCCTAATATAGGCATGGCTGCACAGGGGTCCAAATCTACCCACGGATAGCAACGCCATACACTAAGTGGCTGCTGTTTAGCAACAGTCAATTACAACAATACCATATAACCATACCATCAACCAATTGCAAACTCCAAAACACACACATCATACATACTCTGCTCATACAAACTACTACAAATTCAAACTAGGAATCATTTTCCTGTAAACATTGAAAAACTGCAGATATCATGACTTGCTGAAAACTGTGTGGCTGATTGGAGACCTTTGGCTGTTTTGGTCACTGTTTCTTTGTGAGAAATTAAATATTAACAAGGACCTTTATTTGAGAGATTTTCCAATTAAATGGTTTGGATTTTGGGGAATGTGTTGGTTCCAAGTTTTTCCAAAATTATGCAGTCTGAGAAGTACAGGGCAGCCAGAAATCATACTTGTTCATTGTGGAGGAAATGATTTGTGAATGCACAGTGTGTCCCTTACTTTAATGAAGAAATAAGACATGGGAAAACTAATGGAAATATTTCCTCACAACATCGTTATTTTCTCCAATTTGACTCAGACGCAAAAATGGAGATGGACCAACAGGTTTAATGGTAAAATTGAAAATCAGAGAGAAATGGTAATGACGTAGTTTCAGAATTCATGAGAGACCAGAGCCAATTATGGATAATAAAGCAACAACATACACTTCTACATGGCCAATTTCTATAGACATGATGGAGTACACCTAACCGATGAAGGAAATGCGGTGTTCCTTCACAACATCAAAACACTTCTCCAAATGTCCTAAAATACTGCACTTTGTCTACCACAAAACTGTCCTTTAAAGGACTACTTATCACATATAAATGCACAAATAGAATGAAATAAACTTGTTTTTTTGTTTTTATTATACCTGGGGCTACAGTTCAGTGACTTTTATTATAACCATGGTTATACATTGTAAGTTAAGAGGGGAGGGTCACTTTAGGTTTTAAAACACAATAGAACTCAAAAGATCAAAACAATACAACACAGCGCATGTAGTAATGGAGAGCAGGTGAAGGAAGTTAAACAAAACTGAGAATAATACATGACAGGAAATTAGGTAGGGAAACATTTAATAGGCACAAGATATAGTATCATAAGTGACAATACACAGACTAAACTACAGTGTATGGGGCATCTAAAACTAGAGTAGGGGGGCTCCTTTTTGTATACATTTTTACAACCATTTTCTTCTGTTTTTCTCCACACTCTCATATATACGAAAGTCTGAAAACACACAGTCAAAATAGAAAAGACTCCCAAATACCTACTGTGGCACTGACCATAGCCTTGGACCATGGCCAGTGATTTTTCACCCCTGATGTCACTATACCTATAAAAATAACTTTAAAAAAGAAATACAACACAGACACCCCAAAATGTAAAGCCTCAGGCACAGAACTACTCTTACTCAGGAGTATAAGTAGTCCTTTATAGCTACGGATGTAGCCACGAATATCAGCAAAACATCTGGAAATATGATTCTTTCCTGTCCCCTCAGGCCCTCACCAAATACCATCATTATGCCAGCTCCCCCCACTACCCAGATGGTCTCCTAACCTCCCCTGCCATCTTCCTTTCCCCCACAACACAAGCTGTGACACAGTTTCCTTTCAAATGTCAGCTATTCGAGGCTATGGCCAAAGACTTCAGAAAGCTTTGTATTGCAAACTCAGTCCCTAGACCCCCGCCAACCCCTAAATTTCACTCAGTGCCCTCTAGCCACACCTTCACCTCTAGCTTGATGGCATTTGCATGTTTTTTTTAGCTTTTTTCCTGTGTTTCTTTTTCCTGTATCCTCGGCTATAGCCACAGATATCTTTTGCATCGAGAGAAACACAAGATGGCGGTCGTTTCATTTCTCAAAACACCGGGTTCTGGTAAATCCCCAAGATATAGCTATCTATTTTTGAGAAGGGGCACCCCCTTCTCCATCAAATATTTAAATAACTACTGCACGGAATAACCCCAAACCTCTTTATCCCCACTCTACCCACCCTACCCCAACCCTAGCTACTCCCACCCATCCTCACTACCCTGCAAACTCACTGAACCTCCATCCTACGTAGCCCCAACCATCCACTCTACCCCATTCTCTCTACCCCATCCAGCTATGCTACCCCCACCCACCCTACTCCCATCCCCTCAACCCTGCCCACCCCACTCTAACCCTCCTTTCTCCCATATTGTATAACTATAGCTACCCATGCTACCCCTACTGTCCCTACCCACACCCTCTCTACCCAACTTACCCACATTACCCACACCCTATCTATCCCCATCTACACATCCTATCCCCACTCTCTCTTTCCTCACCCACATTCTCTACCCTCATTCTTTCTACCTCTGCCCATCGACTCTATCCCCACTCTAAACTATCCACTCTATGCCCACATCTGACCATCCACTCTATCCCCACTCTCTCTTTTCGCACCCACCCTACATAACCTCATTCTCTCTACCCCTGCCTATCCACCCTCACTACTCCTAAAACTACCCCACCCACTCCACCCCCACCCACTCACCTTACCCCCACCATTTGTACTCCCATTCTCTCTACATCCATCCTACCCCAACCTCTCTACCTCCACCCATCCAACCTACCCCACACCCTCTACCATCACCCACCCACCCTCTTCCCCGCTACAACACATCCACCTACCATAACCCCACCATCTTTACTGCCACCAAGCCATCTTACCCTCTCCACCCCCAGTCGGTGTGGATTTGGGTTGTTTGCCCATAACTGAAACGTTTGTGGCCAAAAAGACTGTAGCTAACTTGGCCATTACAGTCAAACGACCGAAAGTAATTGCCTCCCAGCATACCCTACAAATACACTCCCCCTAACTTACCTTTTTGGCGACACACATCGTTCTGTGCTGCCGACTCCCTACGACACCGGTTCCCTTCACTTACATGAAGGGGAGCAGGGGACATCCCTCTAACCCCCGTTCCCCTTGTTCGCTATAATGCTCATGTATGGCATATTTGATTGAAATTTTGGTTGTAAAGGATTTTCGCACAGTCTAAATTTGGTGAAATATACAATACGGTTTATTTTTTTAACGTTTTTTGGTATTTACATCTGTATACCCCAACACGCCAGGGTACCCAAACCTTCTCGATCTGAACCCTCTATATACCCACCCATCCTATCCCAACAGTCTATCGCCACCTGTCCTGTCCTCACCCTCTCTACACCCACCCATCGCTCCCCATTCTCTCTACCCCTGCCCATCCACCCTCTCTATTCCCATTCTCTCTTCCCAAACCTACCCACACTGCTCTACCGTGTCTACCCACACCCAGCCACCCTACCTCTACTGTCTCTACTCACACTCTCTCTATCCATCCCCACCCACCCTACCCCGAAATGCTAAATGAAACAACCCCTGAAAAATAGCCAAAAATATCACTCGAGGAAGTATAAATGATGATCAACGCTTTATGGAACATCATTGTGATAATATTGCTCATGTTTCGAGCAATATGTGGTAACGGCATATGAGCCAAGTGGGGACAGAGATGTCTGATGAGAGCTGTTTGTGTGTTCCCTAATACCCTATGCCATGAGTTCCTCCCAAGCATTCACAGCCACTGAAGTACCTGCACACATAGCACACTACCTGACACACTTGCAGCATGTATGATTAGAGGGCAATTTCAGGAAAGCAGTGACTCCATGCACTGGGTAACAAATCAAGGTTCACCACGTGATCATTTCTTAAAAGAAGTCTCAATGATGAGCGATGTCGAAACACAACACAAGGTAATACATATATATCATCAGGCAGAGAAGAGGGGAACTAATAACAGAAGACCACCAACATTTGAAATGTACTGATAAACGAGGAAGAGAAATCCCTGGAGGTTGGGAGTGAGGCGAGCTACATATAAAAGGACAGGTATTCACCACAGAAGGCTGGGCCGAAGTATCAGCAGTAAGGCAGAGGTGCTTTCAGAGCAATCACGAGTGGTTGTGTAAAAAGTGAATTAGGATTGCCTTACAGCATGGACAAATTACGCTAAAATGCTAACACGGGTACAAGATGAAGCAGGGCCACTGCACGTACTCCTCTTGAGAATAGCCTCTCTCTGCTTAAGACATGGGAGCACAGTAAACCCTGTGATGGGGTTTTGAGCCATTCTGTACACCATAGACGGCTTGTTCGCATATTTATGACTTCTCCAGTATGTTGTCCTTTTGAGTGAATGGAACTCCACCCCATCGAGCAAACTTCACTTGTGTGGTAGCCTTGCAAGGCAGTCCTGCTCACCTGCATTTGCAAAGGCACTGCAATATGGAGTTTTACTGTGCTCCTTCTTCATAGTGAGGCACATTGTAAATTACTACCAATGCATTGTACCAGAAAACTGCTTTCATAGTCGGCGATGTTTGGTGATGCACATGCTCTAGGTGGCACCAGTATTGTGTTGTAGCTAGGTACAATGTATTTTATTTAATTAAAAGATAAATCCATTTTAAATCCCTCCCACATTTCAGTAGCATAAGGAATAGGAGGAAAGCATTGAAAACACGAAGTAAGGAAGAATCAGGCTTGACTTAAAGCATAGCACCAGTATGCAATTTTGCTCACACACACACTAGCCAGTGCACTTACGCCAATCCTGCAAACAGCCACTAGAGTAGAATCAAATGTCTGGTGTGGCCATTCAACCATGCATGTCATCCGTGGTGCTACAGTTCACACAGGCACAATGAGGAAGACGTCACTATCTCGGGGTGTGTCCTCTTTGGCTGCCCGTAACCCCGGAATTGGGAACCCTTAACAGTAAGCTAAACGCCACATTGAGGGCTTTACAGAAACAAAAATGCATGCACTTCTAGCGCATCAGTTTCCTAACTAATCCAAAACTAATTTTGCTTATTGGTCGCATGCCCGTTTGCCTGACATAAAATACACACAAATTATTAAAAAAAATGTATTGCACCGTTTTCTTTGTGAGATAAACAATTAAGCTATACTAAACTGAAATATTGAATTCTAATAGAGCAATATAAAATCACCATGAAAAAGTGCGCATTTCCACGGTTTTTCAAAATCGGTTTTATGTTAAACTCGGAGGGTAGTCAAACATATAAATGCTTAGTGGGGTCTCAAAAGAAGGTCAGCTGCACTGAGTGTGTAATAAGCGGGAAGGAATGTGGCGGCCATTACCTTGCTTCTGACAGGAGCGCAGTCCAGTGACCTGGTATGGCGGCAAATGGAGAGGAAAACTGTGCGCTGAGATGTAAATCCTCCACGCAAGACCCTCATGAATATCTTGTCTCCTGGATGCAAGCAGTGACCTGGAAAACAAGGTTCCTCCCCAATCAAAATGACAGCCAGAGCTGGTTTCCTGCAAGAAAAGCGACTAGGTGTGTAAAGAAATTATGAAACCCAGGGAAAAATGAGATGTCACACAGAGCAAAATATTACTTTCAAATGGTCTTATGCAGTGTCTTTGAATGGCAGCTGTTAAGGATTCAATTGTGTGTTTGACATGCTGGAGGCTAGGAGGGAAAGTCCCCCAGGAGGACATTTCCTTTCTCATCTGTATCCTTTGTATGTCAAATAAAATACTCATGAAATGGTCTTCATCATCAGTGCAATTGTTTTTCATTTACATACTGACAACATTTCTAGCAGGTCTCCCTGAGATCAGCAAAATTAGGATAATTAAATGAGAAATCACAAAGGGAGAAATTGAAATGTGTGAGGTTAAGGATACGGACGTTCTAAGGTAATTTGCATTATCCAAAGGGGCAGAAAGGGATCATTGAAAACAAATGGCATCTCAATATGAAACAGAGTAAACATATTTGAAATTAAATATTTGCCGAGCATTGCGAAAAATAAGACTGACTGGTACACAACTTGACAAGAAAACAATGTGGGTGCAAAAATAGCAATGACCACTTTATTTCACCAGACCAAGATTAGTTCAAGGGTGTTTTCGATGTACATTTAGGGGCAATAAATAAAGTGTGTTAGTTACAATATACCATTTTTATCCTTTTTTAAAGAGTTTTTTGACTCACTATAAGTTTGACGTTGTTGTAAAATGGCGTCAACATAAGTGCCACCCCCTGTACAGCCAAATTCTGAGCTTGGTTGTGAACTGGGGCAGAAACCTTTAGCATATTGCTGGAGGTCTTTCTACACCTTTACCATGACAAAATCAGGGAATTACCATGGACGGAATTACCCCCAGTGTGATAATTCATCCACATCCTTCATGCACTCCTACTGACTCAAAGAATTGGGATCAATACCACCATTATCCCATTCACAGTCTTGCGATACATTTGCCAGACTGAGTGGCAGAAATGGTCGACAATTTTGTCAGAATTTCTGCTGGAAATACAGCCACAATCCTAGTGAGGCCCTTTGCTTATACCCAAGGCCATATACATCAGATGGTTTGTGCAAAACTACTGTGGTGGAGGATCAGTAACAGGTATATGATGGAATCCTTGAAGCATTGGCTTTGAAGGCACTTGAATCACAGAAGAAGGGGGAAGAGCCTGGCCGTGATCGAATGGCCATTGACCTCTTCACAGAAGAACAAGCTGTATGGATCCTGATCTTAACATATCCAATCATTTGACAAACTCCAGAAATCATTCCGATTTAAAAACTCTCTTCAATGCATCTATTGAACCATCAGCCTTAATGACATAGCCATATGGACAGATTTTCATAAATAGACTGCAAAAATGTGTCTATGATGCTTGTTTTATTACAGAGTTACAGGCTCTTTTTACTGGCAAATTGGGCACTATAGATCAGGCCTTCAGAACCGGGGCTTTAGCACATGGTAAAATCCTGCTCCAGGCCTCCTCAGCATCAGGAGCCCGCCATCTTCTCCACCAGGAATTAGGTAAGTGTGCTTCTGTGCTCCCTTCCCCTCCTTACCCCACCCACACCCAAATTTCCATATCAGCTACCGACCGCCACTCCCCTTCCCACTTACCTTGCACTTGTTTGTCCCTCCCTGTTTCTCAACTTGAAAAAAACCTATTACCTTCCCTGTGCAATGTGCAGAGATGCTAATAGCAATAAACCCTGCTTCCAAGAGCTTCACTGGGGCTTTGCTCTGGCTTCTAAATCAGCCCCAGGGATTTACCTGGCCCGGTAACGCCCCTGACCAGTCAGGGTTTATTGCTCAATTAATGACCTGGCGGTTTAAAATGTCTAACTCTTGTGTTGAAGCCCTCTTGATAGGCATAAAAAAGGCTGGTGATTTATTGTATGTGGACCCCGCTGTTCTCATCTCTAAGACAAGAATGGGTCTGCAAAAACAGTTAGACATTGTATCTGACTTTTCTTAGGACCGGCTTCTTAATGTTAATAGCCAGAAACCTATGGAAATGGTCAGCCACCCCACACTTCAATGTAAGGCAAACATTGTCTTGGATGGAGTCATTCTTCAGGAAATACATTTTTATGACGATCTGGGCATAAGGTTTTCAAAACGACATTAAATGGTCTAGCCAGAAAGCTAAAATAGAAATCACACTGTGCAAATGCACTCCGCACTTCAAATATTCAAGTGGGGAATCACTCCCTGTTAACAGTGCTCGAAGCTTATAAGGTACAGGCACTCCCTGCACTCTATACGGAAGTGAGCTCTAAGGTTTGGACAGCTTTGTTCCCTTAATCAAACTGGAAAATAGATTTCTAAAGCACATTTTCAACCTGTCACAGTCTGAGCACCCATCCATCGAGTAAACCTCTTCTACATTGGTTTCACTCACATAAGTTTGCAAGACTGTCGCACCATAAGGAAATGCTCAGGGATGTTTTAAATACACCGGGAGGCACATCCTGGATTTGGTTTCACCATGTTTAATCCCTGTTCTCTAGGTTAGTGATTGATCATTTATTGGAAAAAGGCATTTGTGCAACTGAGGACATTTACAAGGATGTGAAGTAAAAACTAGATGCCCTCTTTGTTAAGAAAAAAATATTAGCATCCGTTTCCCAAATGCGAAATTTCCTGGGTAAATTGTTCATAAAACCAACCTTGTATGGGAATGTTAGCTGAACGAGATTGTTGTGAAGTACAAAAGAGTGTTGTACACCAAATTCGGTTTAAATATCTTTCCTATTGTAGAGTTTTCTTTCAAATGGGTGCCTAATCCCTATAAATGCGTCCCATTTCTTTTCTTCTGATTGACGGAAACTATTATGCACTTTTTATCTGCTTACACAAAATACACTTTAACACGAAAATAATGGATCCACCCAATCCTTCTGAAATACCAGGTTAGCTCCCGCAGTGATTCCCTGGTCATCTTCAAAATTACATGCTACAAGGGAGTGTTTTTTGCAGTTTCTAGCTTTTTGGACAAAGCATGGCAGATACTAGCACAAGAGGGTTTGGCTCTTCAATTCGAAGTTTTTCTTTTTTTTAGCAAGTCTAGTTTATTGAATTTTAAGTGGTTTTTATTACTCTCAATAATTGTTTTTGATTTTTACTTCTTTGAATCTATATTTTATCGCTGCATCTGACTTTTATGTTCGACTTGGTGAAATTTGATTTTATGCTTTTTTGACTTGTATGGTATTGCATTTGCACTTGTATAGGCACAAGGCGCAATCAATTATTATTGATTGGTTGATTGATTTGTGGACATGCTACATGCCACATGTGCAGCTAAACAGGACATAACTGTGTAAAATAGCTGTATAAAATTAGATCAAATGACACAAAAAACGGTCACACAAATGGTAAGAATCCTTCATCCTGTGACGAAATGTCTGTTAAACCTCTGGCTATCTTTAGAACGTGTATTTACATCCAAATGTAGTTTCTTTAGTTTGCACAGTGACTTCAATATTACATAAAAGTGTTCATTGTTATAGCAGGACTGATTGCCCTAATAGACCACCATTCATTTTCTGATTGCTGTATTGTTTTGTCTATATTGTCATAGTAAAGGGAATGTTACACAATCTACACACATCCTTTTTAGAGTTATATTAACAATGGGAGCTTAACTAGAATGTAAGCATTGTTAAACCAAATCATAGTCTCCACAAATAATTGAGTGCATTGTGCATGGTGCATACAGAAAAGCAATTAGAAAATGAGGAAATAAAAGAGAATGGAGAAGCACATGTACTATGAATGAACATTTGAGAATATAATATTCTTTAGAGATATACTAGCCTACATGAAATACCAATGCACCCTTCCAAGAGTGAATTGTGAGATAGTGGTCTAACTGAGCATGCATTTATAATTAGTTGTGAGGTTCCTTCAAAGTACTAATATTTGGTCTGGATGGGATGACTTGTATTCTTATGGACTGGCTTCTGTGTCAGTAAATTAGTTACTGGACTCCCTCCCTCAAAGTCATTTATGAAGTATTTACAAAAAGTGAGAGAGTTGACCTAGTATCCCACTAAAAAATGGGACAGAGATGTCTTAACATACACTTGTTTCTGATCACTTCCATCTCAATAATCTATGTGAAAATGTTGTCAACATGCTAATGGTTCGTCACACTTTCGACATCGATGATGTGTCCTTAATATCAATAAAAATATTAAACTAGTTATATTGTTTAAATGATGGTTGCCCAAAGAGGTAACAGTGTTATTGTTAAATTACAATCATGAACTCCATCTGGGTTTGCTTTTAGTCTGACTCTAGTACATTTGCATTCTAGGCTTATCTCGAAGGTGCATGTTTAGCAATTTTATAATGAGAAATATAAAATTATTAGGGAAAAAAGTTAAGACATTTTTATAGAGACAATCAAGACTCCAGCACAGGCTTTCTAAAACAATAGAAATTGCTTAAAGCTACTGTCTTGGTTTTATGGAAAGTGTTTGGCAGCTTTGTATGAGAAATCCCCGTTTTTGCTATTTCACACATATTGTAGGACCATCAGTTTCAGACTCCATGTTGTGCAGTTCACATACCTTTCAGGAAATGATTGTCGGGACAGACACAACAAAAGGTTTTTACATGGACCACATATTTTAATCTACTGCATGATTTAATTACTCAGGTTCTGGAAGGTATCTCAGTAACAAGCACTTTTTCATGCTTTACATTTAGAACATTTAAAGAATCCATCATTGCAAGCTGGAAGCTACGACTGAATGGTGCCTTCTTTTTTGGAACAACCTCAGAAAAACAGTTTGCATAAAGATTTATTTTTCGGTAAGATAATTGTGATAATAGAGAGTGGTGAAAAAAACACAATTCACATATCTGTAGTATTCAGTAGTATATTACAGTGAACTGCTTTATTTATCTTCCCTCTCTGGTTTTGGGATTACAAGTTGCAGGTTGCACTTACACTTATTCCATTCAAAATATGATAGTTGTTTACTAATGATATGATATGATATGATAAGGCATTTGTAACGCGCCTATACACAAGTGTGTATAGGCGTATACACACTAATGGGTATCTCTTCTATTTTATTAGCTTTTTGCTGCATTCAAGAGTTTTAGTGTGATTACAAGTTAATTTTAACCATGTGCTGGGAATACATCCATGCCTTGACGCATTGAGCAACTCATTTAGATCAAGTTTGAAAAGCTACATCATTGTGGCTGCTTCAGTTAATTCCTAACAACTCTGCATGTGGTACTTTCGAATATAGATTGTGCGTTCAACCATTTATGCATGCAAAACAAAGAATATGTCTGTTCTGATAAAGGAGCCTACTAAAAGGCTATTTTGTTCATAAAAGAATATGTCTCTGTTGATACCAGGAACCTAGCAAGACATGTAATTTAAATAAAATAAAATGTGCTGCACAAAAAAACATGTATTTGAAAGTGACAAGTGGGAAATACACTTTCAACTGTAATTTCACAATGTATTGCCGGTTTGAAAAATAAATACATGATCTTAAATTTTGTGGAACAAGGAGAACAGCATGCCTAGAAAAATACAGTCACAAGAATATAAACAAGGTTCAGAATATCTATCGAAATCTGAACTTATAATTCTTAATAATATCACAGGTTAATACTGGAATCATAAGGGAAATATATATTCTGGTCCAATTCTGATCCTACATACATAGAGGGAGGTCTATGCCATAGCTACAACATTCCTTTTTGACAAAGATAACTCAGTAGGTCAATATATTCAAAGAGGAGGATACTTGTGACTGTATGTCAAGGCAACCTAACACTGTATCTATCCAATAAAAAATGCTGTGTCAAATAATGTTGCATGGGTGTAGTTTGTTGTGTATTTAAACCCAAACACATAGGCCCTCATTAGGACTCTGGCGCTAAACCATGGTGCTATTAGCACCATGGTCCATGCCGGATTCCGCCATGGAGAAAGGGGGAATTACCACCACATTCCAAGGTTGGCGGGCGGTAATTCCCCCTTTCTCCATGGCCCTTCCCCATTCCCATTTTTGCCCCATAGGGCTCAATGGGAATGGGGAAGGTGGCAATTACGGTACAGCAAATTGCGGTACCGTAATTGCCATCAAGGTCCCTTTGCGGGTCCTTACTTTAACGGCTGGTTCAGACCAGCCGTTCAGGTCAGGAGCCGCAAAGGGACCTCGAAGTAAGGCGTTAAGGGGTTAACAGCTCCGCAGCCTTTTACGGTGCCGTTAACCCCTTAATGCCTGGGTCCTAATGAGGCCCATAGTAAGAGAGTAGGGTTTTGGGAAAGCAGAAAAGGAAGATAAACTCTTTATTAAGAGAACATCAGATTGTGGTTTTACCAGGCTGCATCCGGTCGAAAATCTCCTTAAGTTGGATCTTAGTGGCACAAGAGGGAGAGGTAGTCCAAATCCATGAGGAAGAGAAATTGAACCATCTAAAAGGCCTCTTGTGAGAATATAGTATACCATAACATGCTGAATTGGGCACTATATGTTGTGTAAACTGTCCATTGTGTACTACACACCCACATTTCTTGAATAGTTTTCTTAAGATACCAGGGTGATAATACGTATTGGTGTTTTGAGAATTTAGCCCATGCCAGAAAGTATTTAGGAGTTTACTGGGAGGGAAATAACTCTGCTGTTACAGAGAATGACTGAGATTGAGTGGGGTGGATGAGAGGTTATGCGCCATCAGAGGATTGCTGTCACTTGCAGTACTATATCCGCCATCAGCATAGGAAGGGAGTTCCATAAATTGTATTTCATCCAGCTACATGATAATAATTATCAGGGGATTACATTCCCCAAATAAGACAAGTCATCTATGTAACACACTTTTGGAAGATAATATTGACTTCATACAGGAAACCCGCTTATGGAAGGTTGACTAATTCAGATTGAAACAAGAACCTCTGCCTTGTTCCCCAGGCATCCATGATATGGAAAAAGACAGGGCTTTGTAAAAATATTCTGAAAAAGGAGTCAATTTCTGGGTGATATGATATGATATGATATGATATTATATGGCATTTATAACGCACCTATACACAAGTGTTTCAAGGTGCGACGAGGCAAGGGAGGGGGAACAAGGGGAGGACAGGCAATGATCATACTAGACCAGGTGTCATTCAGATCACGCATGTGCATGGGAAAGGGGAAGAGGGAAAGTGCGGGGGGGAGGGGAAGGGACAGTGCAGTAAATGGAAATAAATAACAATAAGTAAAGTAACGGCCAGCCGGTGGCAAGTGCAAAGGTGAGTGCAGGCATCAGGTGTCAAGTGCTGGTGGTGGGACTGAAGGGATACAGAACAGTCCCAAAGTGCGGGGGATGCCAGGCAGGCAGTGCAAGAGTGTGTGACTGGCGGTGGAGGGACATGGGCCCTGGATCAGAGGGTGGCCAGGTCACCAGTGCTGATTCCGAATCCACCAGGAGGTCAGCAGGGGAGAGGAGGAGAAAAGGCAGACACATAGAGAAAGGTTTTGAGGTGCTGCCGGAACCGGAGATGGTTCTCCTCAAGATTCAGCGAGGCAGGGAGGCTGTTCCAGAGGGAAGCCCCAACCGAAGAAAGAGATCTACCGCCAACTCGTTGCTTGGAGAAGTGACTGACCTTGAGGGAGTTGGAGGCAGATGAGCGAGGAGCTCGAGAAGGAAGATATTTAGGAAGAGAGAGTTGAAGGCATTTAGGGCACAGGTCCCTGAAGGCCTTGTGGACAATGCAGAGGATTTTGAACTTGATCCTCACAGCCACTGGGAGCCAGTGCAAAGATTTCAGTCCTGGAGACATATGATCCCAGGGCTTGAGGAGAAGGACAAGTCTTGCAGTCCTGTTCTGAATGAGTTGCAGAGGGCGGAGAATAGAGGACAGCAGATTTAGGGTGGAAGTCATTATGGAGGAAAGGGGGTAGATACATCTGCAAAAAGGGTTATCTGAGGACGTAAGGCTGCATATTAATAGAGGCCTATGACCCAAACATGGGGCAAGGTAAATTCCTGCTAGCTTTTCTGGACCTGGTCCAGGAAAGGGAAGAGTATGGGGGAATAATCGTGGGAGACATTACCCTACTAATGTATGGAGAGAAAGACCACCTGAGTCCTCTTGGGGAAGCATTGCAAAACTGGATAAAGTGAATGACACACACATACACACACACACACACCCCCCGCCCCCACCCACCCTTGGACCACAGATCTATTAACTTGGGCCATGGAGACACTGTGAATAAACAGTGAATGTTACCCCAATACGTATTAAGAGACATTGTGTTAGTCCAAGACATGAACGAATTCATCCAGGATTTTTTGGAGATACATTTACCCTCACATACACCTTATAATGTCATTTGGGAGCCTTTTAAAGATTCAATAAGCGGTACACTCTTGACAGAAACGTGTAAGATTTAAAAGATTATGAAGTATCCCTCAGAGACCTCCAGTCAAAACTTAGAAACCTCAAAACCGCATTTAAACATAAAGGGTGACACAGAAAAATACATAAGCTACAGTAAACCCAGCGACATCTATTGCTCCTACAAACCTATCGTATGGAAGGATTTTGTTGGATATTAAAATAACATTTTATGAGAAAGGAAATAAACCCTATAGGATTTTAGGCAACCGGTTGAAAAAGAAAAAAATGACAAATCTTCGTGATTTTAGATGAGGAAGGTAAAAGGCATACAGACAGTAATCTCAAACTTAAATCCTTTAGGTTGTTCCACCAAGACCTCTTTGCCCAAGAAAATAGAGAAGAAAAGATCGGATGTTACTATCTCGCTAAGGCCGATCAACCTAGCATCTCACCAGAACATAGAGAGGTTCTAGTCTCACCTATCACTAAGGAAGAGATGTAGAAAGTGATTTCTACATTGAAACAAAACAGGGACCTGGGGCAGGGTGGCCTTACAACCTGGTTATCCACCCTCCATTGGAGGACCTTTTTGATGTGTTTCTCAACTTGGAGTCAGTTACAGACTCCATAATTGACACAGTGATCAGTGTAATACCCAAACCCTGCAAAGTTCCTGAGCTCTGCAGCTCATACAGACCGACCGTATTGTTAAACTTATCCAGCAGACCTCAGGGAGCCCTCATGCAGGCTATTAATGAGGACCAGTCAGCTTTGTCAGGGGATGCCAAACTGTTAAGGATGTATGCATGGACATGCACCTTCTGGAAAAGGGGACCCAATTCTCAAGGAGGAGACCATCTTCCCTTTTGGTTTTAGATACCAAGAAGTAATTTGACAACAAAGCCATTAAGCATATTTTAGGGAAATCTGCTTACAAGATAAGTTATCGAAAGGGAGAGTGGGACTATACATTTAAACGTTATGGTTATTTAAAATGGATTGTATTAGAAACTCTAATTGTGCAGGGCATATTTGTCTCTCACAATAACAAATGATTAATCATTTCCTGTTTTATCACTCAAGAGAGTTTGTAAGTGAAGTGTCCAGTGTATCTGACAGATCTACACAGTTTGACCTGTTCCAACCATAGTTTATATGTTAAAACACCTGAATGCAATGTTCTATTCATTAAGTGAAAAAGGAAAGCAAGGTATTGTTTTCCCTGCATGCCCAAGAAAATAATGCACATTGAAAATCATTTTCCAAATACAATACTGCAGAAAAAGAAGGCTTCTGCTATAATGTAGCTCGAAATTGAAGTAAAAATTAATTTGTTGATTGTTCTTCCATGTCAGTTGTATAATCTCATGCTTGTGTGACACTGCAGTGCATCAAGGTGTGCTGATCTTCATGTCCTTGTTCACAGAACGAATATACAAATTGTGTTTTTAGGTTATTATATACTTGCACAACAGCCTGTCACTTTCAATTAAAGTTCTCGTGAAATATCAGCAACATATCTCTTTCTATTTGAAACTATAGGTTGCTGGTACAATTTGAAAACTGCACTATGTTACTTCGGTGATCTGTGTTCTTTAAAACAGAGAATGAGGTATACATTGTTTGGAATATCCATAGATATTAGAAGATGGTATTTATGTCTCGAATATTGCTTTATTCTTGCTTATGTATACTTGCGTAGATTTTGCTTTGCCTAAGCACATTAAATTGTATATTGTATTTTGATGCAAACATGAATGAGACAACATCAGCCACATTGTGTTTTCTTTTCTCTATACAACAATTCTTGATTCATTATTTTACATAAAACAGATTATTCAGATTAAAAAGAACAGCCTGGTTCATGTCCCAGATTGTGGCTGGGAGTTAGGGGGTATTAGATCAATACCTTATTTAGTCAAACTAAATATATGGAATTGAGACATGCCTTGTCTTGGGAGGTAGGGGATATTCGGTCAGTACAATTTGTCTGTTATATTCAAACCAAATAGAAAGTACATAGATTCCACAGCTAGAAGTAATTAAAGAAAAGAGAGAAAGGCCAAGTAGTAAGCGCAAGTAGTAGGTAGCTTTGATGAGCATGACCTTTCGGTTTGTACATTTGACATTTTTATCTGGATATCGTCTTTACTCTGCAGGATTTACTTAAAAGATGTTTTTGAGGATGTATATTTTAAATCTGAATCTAGATGCTGCTTTTGATTCTGCAGGCTTTACTTAAAAGTGTATTCTGTCTGTGTTGCAGAATATCGAATCCTGCTGCTCAACATCCTTGCTGTGCCAAATGCTATTCTGATTTATAACCTGTTGCCGTAAACACTGGCATTTGGCATGCATGTGTGAATTTCAAATCTGTGCATATTGAATTATCTGTTGGCCATGCTCTATTGCTGCATTTTCCCTGCCTTTTTGGAAATATGGGTGTATTTAAAATACTGTTGCCCTTTTAATGCTGGTATTTCTCATACTTGTTTTAACTTCAGTTCTGTTTTCTTTTTATCTGCTTCTCTTGTCTGAATCTTGTTTAAAGTACCTGCTTCATATGTGCCTGCTTGGCTGGTAGGCCACCTGGTGAGTTCTTCCGTGCACTGTGCAACTCTGCAGCTCTCCCTCTCTTTCCCTCTCCCGGTCATCTTGGGCATCCTTCTGTCCCCCACCCCCTATGGTGCTCTCTATCTCCCCTATCTATTCTACTACTACTCTATTACCTATATTCCCTCTCCTTCTAAGCCTGATAGGAAAAAGTTTAAGAAGGCATCTTCTGGTCTCAGAACCAGGTCTACCCATTGCTGACACCTATATCAATGCTTTCTCCAGGCAGTTTATTACTGACATTCTCTTTGTCATTCCCTCTCCAGACCTGTGGACTCCCCATATGGTTTCTTTCCTCTCCCCTTTCTATTCTTCACCCATTAATGGTGGTACCAGATGGGAAGTGCTCTTGTCACACTTTCCATCATCCAGGTGCATCATCAATGTCTACTTGAATGGCACTATCATGGCCCAGGCCTCTCAGCCCAACCTTTCCCTTCATATCAGGCATCTTCTGTCTCTCATTAACTTCCTCCATTCTCCTACCACTCCTCTGTCTTCCACCCTCCCTTCCTCCTCACTCCTTCTCTCCTCATCTCTGTATCCCTCCTCAGAAAATCTTTAAAGGCGCAAGAACTAGCTTCACTTAGCTAACCTCAATGGGTGCTCTGCTGTCAAACACACCTCTGATATCATCACCTCCTCAAAGACTTTGACCTTAATGTCCTCACACTCACTGAGACATGGTTCAATGCAGGCTCTTTCAGTGCTTTTGACACTCTTCTTCCTGAAGGCTGCAAGATACTCTCCGAGTCCAGGCCTGGAGGAGGAATGGCCCTTCTCTTCCCTGAATGGGTCCCTGAATGCATCCCTGCCTCTGTCATACCCACTCAAGCCTACTCCTTATTTGATCTCTATAACCCTGTCAATCAATCTCGCTACTATCTACAGGACTCCTGGGCCTGTCTCCATCTTCCTATTGGAGTGGGACAATCTCACCTCCCCTCTCCTGATATCTACTTCTAAGCTTCTCCTCCCCAGAGACTACAATATTCATATGGACTCACCTGATGTTCCCTTACCCTTCCTCAACCTTTGTGACTCTATCTCCCTCACCATTCTTCCCTCTGGTCCGAATCACTCAGGTGGGCACACTCTGGATGCACTCATCTCAGCTGACCTCCCTCTGGAGCCCCTGGTAAGCCTCTGCTCACACCGCCAGCCTCCTTCTCTGTCATCCGATTGTTGATCCGAGTGTCAGCAGCCACTTTTGCTGGCTCTTTCTCTCCCTCATCCACACTTGCTATTGACGCCAACACTGACTCATTACTTGCTAACCTTCACCGCTCCATCTCCAACACCTTTGACATCCTTGCCCCTGCCATGAGGATCCACATGAAGCCTGCCTCCAGGTGCAACAGTTGGTATGATTCCGATCTAGCCTCACTGAAAATCAAGTGCAGAGTTGTGGAACAGAAGTGGTTGGCTTCTCACACATATACTCTGACAAACTAGCCTGTTGCCTGCTCCAAAATTATTACGGACACTCCATCCGGTCCAAGAAGCAGGCCCATAATCAAGCCTGCATTTCTGGGGCCATGGCCAAACTTTTCAAATCTGTTAGAAACTTGCCAATCCTACTGCTGTCTCTACTTCTCCTCTTCTTTCCCTGGCTCTATGCATGGCCCTGGCCTCCGATTTCACAACCAAAACTCAGGACATCCAGTCCTCACTCTCTCCCTCTTCTCTCGCTTATCTGCCTGCTCTTAGGCCTCCCTTGGCTCCTCTCTCTACATCCCTCCTACTCTCCTCCTTCTCATCTATAGCACCGGATGAGGTCACCAAGACTGTTTGCTCTATGAAAGTCTCTTCCAAACAGGTGCTTCCCTGCTCGTCTAAAAGTTTGAAGGACAACATTGCTGACCTTGCTCCCTCTTTGTCCAAGTTCTGCAATCACTCGTTTGCCACTGGCTCCTTCGCATCACCTCTCAAGCACTCCATTTTACACCCCCTCCTAAAAAAGCCATCTTGAGACCCTTCCTACCTGGTTAACTACCACCCTATCTTCACTAACCTCTTCTTGGGAAAACCATTGGAGAAGTTGGTCATCTTTCAACTAATCCACCACATGGAATCTGTTAGCTGTCTTCATTACCACCAGTATGGCTTCAGAGCGGTCTGGGCCAATTTAACCAAAAATAAATGGTCGCAATGATCAAAAGTTCTAAAAATGCTACCACCAAAGGTTTGAACACCAAAAGTTCGAACCTTTGGTGGTAGCATTGTAAAAAAAAAAACGACGGCTGCGGGTGTGTCCCCCACATCGCCCGCTCACTATACTTAATGGTATAGTGAGCGGGGGCTGCGAGGGACAACCCTGCAGCCTTCCGTTTAAAAAAAGAAAATGGGGGCTGCGTGGGTATCCCCCGCAACTCCCCACTCACTATACTTTATGGTATAGTGAGCGGAAGCTATGGGGGACATCCCTGCAGCCTTCAGTTACAAAAGAAAAAGAAGAAAAGGAACCTGTGGCGCCGGTTCCTGATCACGGAAGTGAAAGGGAACTGGCGCCGCAGGGAACCCCGGGTGAAGATGAAGGAAAGTGGGGTTTGTTTATGTTGGGGGTGTGGGTGTGGGTGTGCTGAGGGTGTTGCTGGGGGTTTTATCAGTGTGCTGTGTGTGTGGGTGTGAGTTTGTATGTGTGTTTGCATGAGAAAGGTGCAAACCTTTGGTAGTTCGCACCTTTCTCATGCGAAAGTTTCTCCCGCGGCACTTTCTGCACATCTCTGCAATCAGACGACATCACAAATGGTTATCTACCTTCGATAAAATACAGCTAAAAATCGCCTCCTTGACACATAAAGCACTACACAATGTCGCACCAAGTTACATATTCGACAGAATATCCAGAAGAACCTCCAGTAGACCTTCTAGAACTATCAATACTAATTGTCTGGTAGTACCCAGATTCAAATCTTCTAAGATCAGCGGCAACAGCTTCCCTGTGAAGGCCGCTAAACTTTGGAATTCCATGCCTCATCAGCTGAGAGCTGACCTGCCCTACTCTTCCTTCAGAAAGAACCTCATCACTTACCTCAATCTGACTGAGAATTAGTCTCTTCAGAAACTTAGGCACATCAGTAAGACCTGCTGATTGACTGTAAATGTGTACATCCCCACATATCAAGATGTAAATAACTCTGCCTTCTCTGTGTAATTTGACTTGTATATTGTATTTGTATTTGTATTTTGTATTTTGTATTACTTCCCTATGTAATGTGACTATTCATATATGGCCCGTACATTATGTAACTTTTGTATGCTTCGCATATCCTTGCTGCGCCCTGCTACTCCCGGGTCTGGTGCGCTTTATAAATGTAATAAACAAATAAACAAACAAACTTTCAGCTGTGGGCAAATCACTGCAAATCTTCAGAGCAGCCACATACACCGAAACTGCTCTCTGGAACATCCTGGAAGGCTGGCTCTCAACCCTCAACTCCAACTCTCCTTCTGTTCTCATCCTCCTTGATCTGTCCGATGCCTTCAACACTGTCAATCATGCCACCATCATAAATCATCTCTCTGATTCTCTCGGAATCGCGGATTGGGCACTGGCTTGGCTGACCTCTTTCCTTGTGAATCAGCCTGCCCAGGTTCAAATGGGCCCTGTTCTCTCCTCTACCTCACTCTCTAATTGTGGCGTTCCTCAGAGCTCCATCCTCTGGCCATGGCTTTTTTACATTTACCTTGCCCCTCTTGCCCACCTGATATCCACCTTCTCTCCTCACTTCCACTGTTATGTGGATGAAACTCAGCTCTCCTTTAAGCTTCCCTCATCTGCCTTCTCTCCTTTCTCACTCATTCCTGATTTCATGACTGCTATCCAGGCATGGTGTGTTGCTAGCGATCTCTTTCATAATGCCAGTAAGACTGATATCCTTCTCATTGGAACTTTCCACCTTCAGTCCCCCCTACTATCTGGCTGCCCTCGTTGAGACCCACCTCTCACCCTCTCATGAGTCAAAAAACCAGGATGTCATATTTGACTCCTCTCTCTCCTTCTCACCTCATATCGCTGACCTTGCCAAGAAGGCTCACTTTCAGCTCCAACTCCTCAAAGGCATTCTCCCTTTTCTCACCTTTCCCAGAAACTCAATGGGCCTCATTACAACAGTGGTGGTACAGTGATAACAGCGCCAGTAGTGCTGGTGGCGCCATTATCACTGTACTGCTACATTACGATTTCTGCGTGCAGGTGCCGCTCTGCACGCCTGGTCAGACCAGGTGTGCAGAGTGGCACCCGCGAGCAGCACAGGATGGTAGCAACGGTACCGTTATGAACGAAACCACTACTACCATCCTCCCATTCACATTGAGCCCTATGGGGTTCAAATGGGAATGGGGATGTACCGGCTCCGGGTCCCGTGAAAGGGGAATTACCGGGCCTGCCGTAGTCGGAATGGTCCGGTAATTCGCCTTTCACAGGACCTGGAGCCGGACCCGAGTTTGGGGGTAGCCATGCCCTTACTAAGGCCCTTGCCCTTACTAAGGGCATGGCTACCTCCAAACTTGTAATAAGGCCCAATGTCTCTAGAACTCTAGTTCTCTCCAGGCTGCACTACTGCAACAGCCTCTTCATTAATCTGCCTCTTTCCTCCCTCCACCCCCTTCAACTAATCCAGAATAGGACTTTAAGATTTATCCCTGACCTCAAGCCCAGGGACCGCATCTCTCCAGCCCTAAAATCTCTTCATTGGCTCCTAGTGGATGCAAGGATCAAAATCAAGACCCTCTGCATCATCCATAGGGGTTTCTAGGGCCTGGGACTGCACTACATTCAACTTTCTCTATCTAAATACCTCCCTTCGGTCCTCTAGCTCTAACTCTCTGCAGGTCAGATGCTTCTCCAAGCAGAGCATGGGAGGTAAATCTGTTTCTTCAGTGGGAGCCTCCCTCTTAAATGGCCTCCCTGCCCCTCTCAGACTTGAGCTGGACCTCATTAAGTTCTGGAAACTTCCGTTTTCCCTCTCCCCTTCCCACCTAAAGCCTCTTTGCTGTTATGACAGACTGTCTGGACCCTTCTGAGTCATACAGGGGCCAGGTCCTCCCTCGACCAGTCTGCCTCAGCATTCCCTTAAGAGAATTTGCATTTGGGCAATTTTCCCGGACTAGACTACTGAGTCTGGTCCACCCCCCTTCCTGCACTAGTTGACCCTTATCTCTCCCCCTGAGCCCCTGCCTTCTGGGTTCTCTTAGCACTTACCCAACCCAAGGGTCCTCCCACATATCCCACCTCCTCCTTTCTTTCCCTTCATCCTGACCTTGCCCCTCCCCCCTGCACTTCCTGTTTGCTGCACTTGCACAATCTAAATGTCACAAGGCCTAGTAGGGCCATTTATTGATGGTTATTCTCCTCTGTTTCCCCTCTGCCTTCGTCTTGTGGCATCTGGAAACACTTTCTGCTGTATAGGCGCCATACAAATGTTTAATAAATAAATGAGGATGGAGAATAGAGATTTTGGAGCATGGTAAGTAAAACGTGAAGAGGTGAAGTGAGGTAAATCAGAAGTATAGTGAATGAAGAGCAGAAGTCCAAGGACTGATCCTTGGGGGATAGCATTATCTGTACAATCTAATCTAGCTAATAACCCAATTACACTAAAAGAATCCACTTTTATAACATATCTGACTAACCATATTTAATGAGTTTTCTATATCGATTCTATAGGTCGTTTCCTTGTTTAAAAAAAAATACATTTACATAACACCTACATTAACAATATGAACAATATTTAATTCAACAAATTCATGTTTTCCAAAAGTCCATGCAAACACGTGTTTTGCTGTGTGGTCACAAAAAAATCGTGTGGCCCTTGTGAGCTTCTTCAGGGCTGACTTGAAATCCAACAAAAAACAAGTAAGTGTGAAGTGGGAGAATGGAAGACCAGGCTCCCGTCCTTCACCTCTCGCGCTTGGCCTAGAGGGTCACGACCCAGACACCCGCCACGAGAAGAGTTTGTCCATTTACCAGATGACCAGATACCCTGGTACAGGAACATACGGATGTGTCCATCTGCCTGCCCAGCAGCCCGCACTGGCCATGCCGACACCTGCGGCACGGACCAACTAGACTAAAATCTACACGTCGTTAGAGATGCCATGACGACCTAGACAACGGGAAGCACATCTATACAAATATACACACTGGACATTCCCACACCAACCTACACGAAGAATATACTCAGTGCTATGACGTAGGCGACAGGCATATTCACGGACGTGCATCTTTATTATTTTTACATAGGCTTTCAGAATGCAGAAACGCAAGACGCGTCATGAACTCATCTACTAGCTTGCTCACGCTTCTCTTGAAACCAGTTACCACCATGAGAAGTATAATGAAGACACGATACTGGTCATGAAACTATATGCTCCTATAACCTAAAGCACCTGTGCACCAAACGGACCACTTATGCACCAGGCCCAAGTAGGCCTCAAACAAGAGCTCCCGTGGACATTAACAAAGCAAGAGTCAGGTTGCTGATCCTGCAGAATGAGCTCGGCGAAACAACCAGCCAAGGTCGCAATGTTGCAAACCCACATTCCAAGAACAAATCATCAAAGGCACGATGTTGCAACCTCGTACTCCGCGCACCAACGTTAAAGTCACACCGGCAAATTAAACCAGACGCGCAGTAGAAAAACAATATTAATTGTGCAGAATTCTGCCTCTTTCACGGTCCCTCCCCACGTGACCAAGCCGAACCTGACGAGATGCCAAACCCAGGAGAACAGAGACGTCTGGATCCCTCGCTACGAGACACCGGCAGATACACTTGAAAGGCTCAATGGACATCTGCGACAGTGGGAGCGGTCAGCCTTCCAGCTATGAATAAGTCCTCACATTGTCTGCACGTACCCATAGTGAAACATTGTTGCACCTTGCAGGTACACCGAGAGCTGGGAACAGCGGTGGTCCCAGGCTGGGAAGCTCACGGGCGCACCAATCAGAACATGGGGCTCTCATCACTGACGCCAGTAATATTAGCCAATCCTCAGGAGTCTTCATCTAACAATTCTCATGTATCTAATTGTAGGGACAACCCAGATATACCACCTGACTACCCTTTGTCCACTAACATCGTTCTCTATATGTGTGCTATACTAACCCTACCACTCGAACACCCAATTAAGAGTGGCGATAGGTTTTTTGTTAACTTTCTGAAGTGACGCAAGTAGCGCGTCATAATACAGTAAAAAGGGCCTGCGAGCCCCACGATTGTGTGTGTGTCAGGACGAACGCGTACCCTCCTTGACCCATCCCTGCCGTTTTGTCTAATAAACAGCAGAGTCACCTTGCTCCTTGTGTGTGTCTCATACTCTATCTCATCTGGGATATACACGGGAGGAGTTGGGGCCTCCCTGCCTGGAGGTCTGCGGACGGCCTGGCCGACCCCGGCAGAATTTCCCCCCGACAAGTGTATTTTATTCCTTTGAATATACTGTCTTGGATATCTTAAATGGTGTGTTCATGTCAACTGCTCAGAATTTCTTGACTTCTATTTCTTGATATGTATATTTTCTTTACTGCTATATCACTTTTCATGTTTCGTCATTAATCATTGATTCCATATTGAATTCCCAAAGGATGCAGCATGTGAACACCTGTTTTTCAGCGTTTCATTCCGTCCGTTTTAAAGATATCTAAGTATATGTACAGGAAGAGTCTACAGCTACTTCTTTTTTGTTGGATTCTTCTGAACATTATTTTCACAAGGCAATGACCTGTCGAATCGATATAATGACTAGTTAAATGCTGTGAACACATATGTTATGAAAGTTGATTTTTCGAGCACAATAGGGATATTATCTAGAACAGAAGGTTATTTTGTTGGGCATTTACAGGTTGGTGCCGGATAATCCCATAATAGTTTGTAGTTAATTACGTAAAATCGAAAAATTGCGATGAAGAAATGCACATTGAATTAAGCGCAACAAGGATTGCTTGAGGTACCTGTAATATATTAAGAATCAACTATATTATAAAGTTTCAAAAGAAGGAGACATTTTAATGCACCTCATCATCTTGAGCTGATTGGTATGTTTCTGAAAGGCAGATGACATCACATCACCTTCTGCAGTCACACATCAAACATCACAACGCATCATCATCTGCAGCCACATCCATAGTCAAACATCCATAGACACACACTACCATTTGCATCCAAAATTCATCCTCCTCAGCCACTCATCACTCTCCACAGCCAAAACATCCTAATACATTCCAACACTGTCAGATTAAGTTTTGCCTCACCAGGTTCATTTGAATCTCACCAACCGTCATTATTTCCTTATTATATTTAACTCAACTAGCATAGAACAATTGTTGCATCATAGATATATATTACCACTGTGGAATTAGTTGGTGCCTTAGCCAAATAAATGTTCATCCCATCAGATTAATAGTTACCCCAGTTTACATAATTGCACCATGCCAGAGTAATAGTTGCCCTAATAGATTTTTTAAATCTCACATATAGTAGTGTAATCTCACCTAGAGAAACTGTTGCATCACTTGGTGTTTTGAACCACTGTTGGAGTGATCTCACCCAGAGTAATTATTGCCTCACTAGACATAGCTCCACACAACCGTCATAGAACAAATACCACTCATTAGCCTACTCAGGGAGTATGATGCATTTGCAGATTACTGCAATACTCAAAGCAGAGGTCTAGAGCTGGCAGTTTTAACACCATCTCAGCTGCTGGCTAGTGTGTGCTCAGCACTGCAACCTGTTGGGGTCGCCACCAAGCGGATTAGTCATCACAACCCATCTCTGAGGGAGTTTCCCCCTCTTGTGTACCTGCTGGAGATTATCTTGACCATCATGGTAAGGCCTTGTGCCTTCCAGTTGATGCCAATGTGGCACATACGATGATGGATTTGCTTTCAAACTTGCTTTGTCACCCAAGGTTTGTTGGAGTTAAATGAGACATTGGGTACCTTTGTGGACCCAAATTCAAAAGTAAAAGTGTCTGCTTTTCATCTTGATGGTGCACAGGTCTTGCAACAAGCATCACAAGGAGGAGATACTGTGCAAATGTCCACGGATAGATTACTACTAAAATTGCAACATCAACGGAGGGAAGTCAGGTATCAGGAACAACACAAATCACCTGGGAGAGGTTTAGTGCAGTTGTGGCTATTGCGTCTATCTGCAGGAGGATCCTCACAGTGCCACATGTTGGACAATTGACATTTTTAAAAATGAATCAGAACTTAATTTTGAAAAACTATGGAACAGCATCTAGCCTTAGCCAACTCAACAACTCAGATGAAGATGGCAATAATGTCTTACCCAATGCAATTCAAACACTGAAAAAATACAGTGGTTTCCTGGCGTGAGTAGTTGGGAAACAGATACCTGTGACTGATAAGCTCTGCCCAGTTTTTGCCTTTTACAGTCCTTTGCAATATGTAGACGTCAAATAATGTTTTCATATCCTGATCAAACAATTGTCAAATGTTTTCCCGTTTTGTCACAGGGCGCAGCTACCCCCTAAGTTTCTCTGATGTTTTCATAGGTGGGTTAGTACCCCTCTAAGGCCAGCTCATAGCCAAGCACTGCCTAATTGCTTTTCTGTTTCACAATTATGTACAGGAGTGAATGACTGTGAAGCAGACTATGCCTCGTCAGGCCCCTCACCACCACTCTATGGTCCAGCTTCCCAGCACTAACCAACAACCATCAGTAAAGACAGTAGGTTGACCCATTCCACTTGATCTCATTGATGTCTTCCTGCAAAGATAAGCATGGTTTTGATGGTGGTGAAACATCCCTCAACTGCTTGCGGTGGTGCCAATGGCAACGGGACTCAGGCGTAGGTGACAGTTGCTGGTGACACTGATGCTGATTGAATAGGTTGGATGGTTGTTGGCTTTTTTCCATGGTGTACGCAATGTAGCTGGTGTGCTGAACTCTGCCCCTGGGAAATGCTCAGACCTTCCTCGTAATTTTTCTTTCAGGGAGTCGTAAGTGTGGATGCATGGTAGCTAACCTATGAGCCCATGCTCACCCACCAGTGCCACAGCACATGGGGTTCCTCATCTCCCTTGTCCTTATGGTACAGTGTCCCTTGCCACTTGCCTTTTGTCCCTGCAAGATCACATACACACAGCCCTACACCATGTAGAGGACCTCAGACTCCTCTGTCCTGACAGGCTACCCTGGTGCCAAGTCTAAATAGTCCCACAACCAGGAAGCTGTGGATGTGTAGGGGTTGAGTTAATCTCTCCTTGAGGCTCCCTCTCCTTTGCAACAGCAGGAAGAGACTCCTCATTCACCACATCTTCCTGGATCGTCCACACCTACTTCTCATCAGGTAAGTCCACCTCATGTAACAGAACAGCACACTCACTATGTTTGGTGGGAAAAAAGCCCTACTCTATGTCCCCATCCAGTCATGACCCAAATGAAGCACCTCCTCTGTGGTTCTTTCTGCAGCCACTTCCTCTTCCACACGATGATATGACAAACTGTTTCTCTGCAGCCTCATTGGGTGCATCCCCATGAGGACTTAACTCCCCTGCCTTTGTGCTTGGCTCTAGTCAAGCCTACTCTGATTGGTCTGCATACTCTCACAATCCTGAGATCTCACTGAGCGCTTCTGCAGGCCCCAGCTTCTTGGAGAATCAGCTGTGCTCTGTGACCTGGGTCCATGTACTGGCACCCACAAAGAGCACAGGTTTACCCTCTACTCACCAATCATGGGTAAATCCTCCTTCTCATGCAAGGTCAAATGCAGTTGTTCCTATCCCTCAGTCTTCTTCTTCCCGGAGCACAGGTATGCTGTCAATTCCACAAATCACAGGAGCCATGTATGTGGTAACCCAAGAATCCAAAAGTGTGTGAGAAGAAACACAACCCCATGCAGACAAACAAGTGGACAAACAAGAATTCTTACTTATAAAGCTGCATCTACAGCTACCTCAATATAAAACAATACAATTCGATAAATGGCAAAAATCAAACACACAGAGGGGTAACTACAAGGCTCTCAAAACTCTTAAAAATGCACCAACCACCCTCATAGTGTAAGCCTGTCCTATGTAACTCTTTTCATCACAGCCGCAAAAATCCCATCATGGAAAAAGAAGTGAACTGGACCTTATGTAGGGAGACCAACCGCTTTTCGGAGATAAGTGGTCTGTGATTGACAGCAGAAATTTGGAGAGACCTGATGACTTACCCGTAAGGACCCTGACTGGCTAGATAAACCTGACAAATTGACCCATTATTCTCTATAATGTTCAGCTTGGGCAACACATCATTGTACAAGATTTAGAAGACCAATGCAACCTTATCAAGCTCATATCAGCATCCAAATGCTCATCCCATTCTCGTGGTAGGGATGAAACATAGATTTGTCAACTATCAAAAGTCCATTTCAAAGATGTTAATCCAGACCTTGTACCATGGGCGCAATACAAATGTTATGGGCAATGATGCCATACATTGATATGATATAATGTGGCATTCAAAACCTGCCCATACACAAGTGTTTCTAGTGAGACAGACAGCATGACAACGTCTTCTTATAGTGATAATAATGCAAGTATTGGGCAAATGTCAACACAAGTGTGCAAATACATTGGTCGTATTGTCCAGATCTTCCCACTACGGTATCCAGTTTACATGATAGACTTGTGAAAGCTTTCCATCTGTCCTTTTGTGGAACCCAATAGTGCAAGTCATTGGTGGACTCTGCTAACATTGATTCCATTAGGCAAACAGTTTGGTCTTGAAGGTTGAGAGCAAGACCCAGACTTTATCGCTCACCTTGTACATACATAGGTAATCACACACCGAAACATTTCACTACCTAACACATATGTTGTCAACCATATTCAATTTAACTCTGTGTCCACAATCCAGAAATGTGAGCAGTTTTATAAAATCTGTGTATCCCTGTTATTGTGGAATTCACTGTTGTGTGATCCAATTGTTTTTTTAATTTTTTTTTATTGTGTTATAGTTCAAAAGAACTTTTCACAAATATAGAAACAGAATTATAAAACAGCAAAATTAACATATACATTAAATTCATCGAGACAATACAATAAAAAATAGAAAAAGATTAAAGCAAAAGACAAAGGTAGACCCAAACATGGAGTAATATATAAAATGGAATAGCAAAGTAGGTAGGCACCTCACACTGCACTGCCGAGAGCAAGACCCTTAATCAATATAACCTCATCTTCAAATTTACATAAACATTCTTTTGCCACTTTCCATATCTGAGTGATGGCAATGATCAGATAGTTACTCCTCCCGTAGAGACAACGCAACCAGAAGTTTTCACTTTCAATATCATTATATTCCCTATCAAGTTTAGCAAAGTATTTATCATAGGTAGATCTCATCAAATAGCAACAAGTGAGAACATGTCTCATGGTTTTCACATTGTCATTGATCGCACAAAGTCTGCATAACCTTTTTTCAATTGGTAGACCCATCCATGTTCCACGAACCCCCAGGACATTAAGCCGTTTAAGTCTAATGTCCATGAAGATTGTGCGATTGGTCTGTGATGGCATAAGTAAGAGATATCTTTCAGGTTCTTTATACCTAAAAGGCATCATTGCAAAGGTATGTAAAGAACTCATGGAGGAGACCTTATCACCCTCGTCACCCAGTCCCACTTTTCAATGACATTTTTCAAAGATTTTAACAACACACCTTCACCATATTCCCACCTGGGTGTCCAGCAGATTTTTTCAAACAGTTGCAAATTAAGTTCTTTGAATTTCTTAAGATCTTCCATCTCACCCTCCTCTAAACCTTCCCTAAGAATGTATAAAAGGGTTACAGGATAATTTAATTTTCACATAGAGTTTGGCCCTGTTATGGTAAATTTTAGTGGGCAATGAAATAAGCCCCACTTCCAGGCGAACCGCCTGTACAGGGATATAGTTGTTAAGGCCAAGCAATCTAAGCCAAGTGATACCTTCAGTAACGTCACCCCAATCAGACCAATCCACAAATGATGCCTCTAATGCATACAGAAACATAGCCACAAGCTTTTGTTTGTATATTGTTGGGAAGCGAGATACTGGACACCTTGTATTGATTATCAGGTTCTTTATTGTAAGATAACAGATATAAGGACCCCCAAAGCAACCTGAGATCCTGAAGCAACATAAAAACACTCTAACGGCTCAACAGGGAATCTTAAAAGTCAACAAGAACTTTGCGACTTCATCATCAGAACCATTGTCACAAGAAGGTTCCAAGTGACATTTGACATCAATCATCTCAATACAAGTCACATTACAACACATATATTGATGATTCCAAGCAAGCTATATCCTGCCGTTTTTTTTTAGAAGGACATAACTGCTGTAAGTGTGGCCATAACTTTAGCTCTTTTATTCTGTTGGACCAGCTTCTTAATAGTACCTCTGTCACAGCAGAGCTCATGACCCAGATATTTAGAGGAATTAACTTTCCTGATCACACCCGATGGGCAAGAAATTCCAGACTTCTTACAGCAATTCTGACCCACAGCCATGAACTGGGTTTTGTTAAGGTTAATAGTAAGGCCATTGGCTTTAGCATAATCACATACAGCAGTAGCACTATTACAAAAGCCACTATATGTATTATCGAAGATAACAATGTCATCGACCAAGCATATCCTGCCGATTTTATGAGACCCCATCCTAGGGAAGGCATTCATCTTAGAATATATTCTTCCAATATAAAGTGGCAAATTCAATATACTCTGTATTTCTGAATCCGATTATTACTTTTAAAGAGCCTGTGTTTCCCAATCATATCCTTCTAATGCTTTTCAAATTTTCCCTTCTTTTCAGTTTTCTTTTTACATGTTTCCGCTGAGAGATTCTTAATGCATGATCGCTAAAATTCTCCATTTTAGTTGTGCTCCTTAGCGTTTTGTGCTACTATTGTTGAAGTGCTCCAGTGATTTTTGCTCAATTATGTGTTTGCATTTTGCCCGTGAAGTGTCTCTCACGTATACCATTGTACATAGGCATTGGAGAATATAGATTATGCAGTTACTGAGTTTGTCAAAATAGAAAGTATATTGTGCCTCCTATTGTAATAAATATATTAATATTGGCCTACGCCAAGCTGCTCGAAAGTCGCTTGCGAAAGAAATCTGTGTTGCAAGGTCCTGACCTTAAATCCATGTAAGTCGCCATTTTAGGTGAAAAACTGCCAATTTTAGGATTCGTTGTGTAAAAGTCACCCTGTGAGCTAAAATGGTGGACGATGTCATTGCAGAATACAACAGGGCCGTCTTGACCTCTGTACATAGCTAATGTGTAATTTGCCTGCAGGCCACTTGAGGTCGTGAACTGAGACCTTGTCCTTCGTTGACCTATGTGTAGAAGGATTACTTGTGCAATGAAACTAAGAAGGCCTGCATGGAAACCTTTAGAATATACAGTTAATGCCTACGCTTGTTGATACATGTATTAAAGGCAAACCAGTTATATGCGGTTATTTGAGACTTAGCATGAACCCTAGATCGGTGATGTATTAAAATGAATATTAACCCGAAGTGGGGCTGGACATTGCGCCCACCAAATGTATAAAAAGCGAATGCATTCTAATGTACAGCGTCTCTCACTGAACACACTGAACCACGCTGGAGTTCGTTTTGTTGTACTGAGGTCCGATAGCTACCTGATTTTGCTCTGTTTTTGTAACTGGATTCAGTATAAAATAAAGTACTTTGTATGTTCCTTTGTAACCCGTGTTCGGTGTATTTCCTTTTGGGGTACTAAGCCTCGATATTTTATTTCTGTTTTCACAAGTTGAGCAGTATAACGATTTTAAAAAAATGTTTTAGCACCTCTTGGATGTGTAAATATATTTCTCAGAGATACTGTAACTTATAGAGCAGTTTAAAAAGGAGTATTTCATGTCAGTTCATCATTCCATTTGAAGGATTTCTACTCACTCAGGACAATATTCTTCGTCCTTTATAGATTTGCGTTGTGTGGTTGTTTCTTCATGTGTAACATGATGGTTCACAAGCTCCTGGACTAGCACAGTAGTTTCTCATATCTGTTGGACTAACTGGGCTGAATTCAGGGCTGAGTCCTCTGGGCATTCCGAGCTTTCACCCACCATATAAGAGACCTATAGGTGTTCTCTTACATATACATGGTCAAAGGTGAAACAATGGTCCCTCTTCTATGATATTATGAAGAGAGGATTTGCTTTGCTGTAGGACTGCAAAGCAAACTCCTCAGAGAAATAAATATTTAGTAGTGAGGTGGGCTCCGTTTAATGGGACCTTGAGCACGAGCAGAACAGGACTTTTACTCCCCTCTGGGTCTAACACCTTACTTGAATTCAGGGATAAGGATCAACAAACACATGAGTTTATGTGAGGAATTTCCATCTGGCAAGAGTGTAAAAGCCCTGCCTTTTTTATTATTTATTAAATAAAATATATAAATAATATGATGCTGGCAATTCCATCTTAGAAAGGGTGACCTGCCAACCCGCTAGCCCTTTCAGAAACTCCATGCCAAATGCATATTGTACACCTGTGCCCTGCTGGAGCAGAACCCAGATCGACAGGGCCTGCTTTCAAGAGGCACAGCACAGATTCAGGGCTCACAGGTGCCCTCACCCATGGAAGAAATGAGAGGCATACATTTCAGTGTGATCTAGTAGACGCAACAAAAGAGATGTACAAATTGAGTGTGTGCCCTCACCTCTGCCAGACAGCAAAGATGAACAAATGCAGTCTGTGCTCCCAGTACCATGGGACAGAAGATATGTAGAAATCAATTGTCAGCCCTCATCCTCTGTGAGATAGGAGAGATGTAAAATGTTTTTGTGTGCCTGTTAGCCTGCGAGTCAGGAGAGGCATACAATTTGGGTGTACCCTCATCCCTGTGGGACTTGAGAGATGTAATAATTCATACTTTGCCCTCACACCTGCTGGACAGGAGAGACATCAAAATGCAAGCTGTGCACTTACCCCATCCGAGAGGATACAAATTAAAATTGAGTGTCTGCATGCACCCCTGCAGGAGAGGAGTACAAATTCAGTCTGTCCCCCCCACCTCTACAAGTCACGAGAAACATGTAATTTGCTGTGTGACCTCATCCCTGGCAGATAGAAGAGATGTATCAGTTCAGGCTATGTCCTCACATCTGCTCCAAACGAGAGGGTTACATTTTCATGGTGTGCTCCCACCCCTGCGAGACAGTGGAGATCTATGAATTAAGTGTGTGCCCTCATCCCCGCTAGCAAAAAGATATGTAAACATATGTGCCTTCTAATCTGCAGGAGAGTAGAGAAGTACAATTTTAGGGTGTGGCCCCACCCCTTGCCTGCCTTGCTAATGGACAGGAGAGATGTACAAATTCAGTCTGTGCCCCCACACCTGTGAGGCAGGATACATATAAACATTGAGTGTGTGCCCTCACCTCTGCTGAACAGGAGAGATATATAAATTCAGTGTGTGATTGAGTGTGTGCATTCATTGGCATTTCTATTGTAAATTGATTGCATAAACGTGTGTTATGCTCAAACAGTCGACACAAAAATTGGAGCACACTTTGTACTTCATGCTCTGGCTGGGTGCACCATTGAACCCTTTATTAGTCACCACATGAGTTACCACCATCCATTATCACCACAATATGATTTAATCTCCAGAGACTGAGCTAGTACTCCCAATGGAAACCACAGTAGCTGCCACCTCCCCATCAACTGCCCAGACTGCTCTGTTCACTGGGACACTTCAGGTCATCCTCTGTCGAAATGATAATCTTCTGCTGACTTTGAGGTTTCTGTCACTGTGTTTGTTAAAGCAATGGCATCTTGCTATAGGTGACTGGGGGATGGTATTAATCTGTTGTTCTCCTTGAGATAAAGAGAGGCTTCTATTGTGGCCAGATGCAATTTTGTCGGCAGCACAACAAATGTGGTATGGCTAGCTCAGGGCGTCAATGGCTACATGAAAAAGTGTTTCTGGTTGAACAGACTGCTTACAGAACTATCACAGTTGGTGTGTGTACTTATACTTCACAAATAGACCAAAATGACAGTAATCAATACTCAAAGTTAAATCTCAAAACTCATGACAATATCAGAGAATATATATGGATAAAGCCGTTGGATATGTGAAAGGTGATTTATTGAAGGTACAGCCGACACGTGTTCGACCCATCGGTCGTTCTCATGGCTGTTAAGGATGTAATTCATTTTCATTTTATCATAATCCACAGCAAGAGCATGTGAACACATACACATATTTGTGTCAAAATGAATTGTAGACATCAAAACATAAATGATACAATCATAATGTGCAAAAAAAAAGGAAAATTTAACAAGGTATAATTACAAGATAAATGGGTGTACATACCCAAAATCAGGCACTGACAATCATGAGGTGTGAGAACAGGAGCAAGGGAATAAGACATGAAATATTTAAGCACAGGATTGAATTTCATTTACTTTATATAATCAGATTGTCGCTAAATTGGAATAGTTTGGTTAACAATTAAAATTGTTACTACAATTCGCCACAATCTAGCTGAACCATATGTTAGTTGGTGCAAGAATACCACTACTTGTAGGTATTGTTGAGACCCATTACCTGGCAAGAAATGCGCTCCATGTGGTTGTTAATAGTCATGCAAATAAGAGAATGCTGGTGACTCACCAGTTAGATAAATATGGGGATGAATCCTACAGATTAAAACATCAAATAAAGAAGTAGACTCTAAATATATAGGTATTCAGTAATACATAGTTATAGGTTCTGATCGACTCAGTGCTAGAAAAAATGGGCGAGAATTCCTTACCCTAGTTATTATTGGTAGAGCTTCTTAAGTAAAAAGATTTGGTAATAAGCTTGAAAAATGGTGCCTTTTTCATAAACCACTGTTTTAAGCCATCTCATTGCGGGGCTCAAATGCCTGAAAAATATGGTAATATCACTATATTCAGTTTCCAGTTGTAGTAAAATTAAATATACAGAGATAATAAGCGAATTAATGGTTATGTAATGGTCAAAAAGATAGGCTATACCTATGCTCTCACCTGAATAAATGATTTAATGGGGCATGTGGCCAGTCTGCTATAGTGGTTTCTCATTATATATGAAGATCTCTACACCTGAAATTTCAATATAATAAAAATGATGAAGGATAATGCATTAGCCCGCAAAATAGGCTCCCTACAAAGTCAGTGAGCCCCAAGGATGGATTAGCAATACCTTAAATTCGTGGGTTGAATCCCAATCGAGTTCCTGTAGTGAGCGTTCATGTACCGCCAGGCGAGAGATGTTTACATTTCGCCATTGTGTCTGACGTCACACGTATACGCGTGATGTCTCACGCATGCGCACTGACGAGAATGACTTCATGCCTATGCGCAGATGCATACGAGGTCATCACTGAATACCAATTTAGAAAAATGGGTGGCTAGTGTCTAAGTTGTAACGGGTTTGATTAAGGTAATAAGTAATGTGAATAGGAGAGTTCAAATGCATAGGTGAGAGGATCAAGTGGGGAAAGTTCAATGTTTGTGTGATATAATTGCTGTATTGGAGCAAATAAGGATGATAGAACAATATATAGTAAAGAGTACATCTGATATAAATGTGAATTAGAAAATGATCCCTTAAAAATGGACTGAGAAGCTGTCCAGGGTTTGCTGGGTTATACAATTGCTGTATTGAGACAAATAAGGATGATAGAAAAATAAATATTTAAAAGTACATCAGATATAAATGTGAGATAGAAACTGATCTCCATAAAATGGACTGTGAAGCTGTACTGGGTGATCAGTGGATGGAGGTCTGGTGAATGCAAAATACGGAAGAGAGAGAAAATGACCATAGTCCCGAGCCATGAAGATCAAAGGCTCTGACAATATATCTAGTACGAACCGTCAGGAGTATAGAATTGGACGAGGGTATGGTCAGAGAATATGAGCAAATGTAAGCTAATATTAAAAATATCTAATGCATAACTGATAAAACTGGGCTGATAATTGGATGAGTCTCATTGACTAGATCATGTCAAGAGATAGATGTTTATCTGATCATCCATACAAGAAATACACATCCAAGTTACAGGAAAACATACATTTCATTGTCCGTGTTCAGACCCGGTTGGACACATCGTAGGTTACACATTGTTTTAGCTTCTAGTTGTCTCAATTTAAGCTTCAAATCTCCTCCTCTTTACCCTATGGATGCCTTCTTAAGGCCAATGAATCTTATGTCCTCAACTTTGTCCATCTAATGACATTCCTGCCAATGAGTGACTAATGGCAGCAAATTGTCCTGTTTCTTAAGATAACTAAGGTGCTCACATATTTGGATACGTAGCTGCCTGATCGTGCTGCCCACATAAATCTGCTGGTAGACACACACAGTTGCATAGACCACATACTTGGTCCTGAAATTTATGAAGTCTGTGATCATGGTTCTAATACCAAGCTGAGTTGTGTATTTTGTTGAGTCTGGGTATGCATGCTTACAAACTGTGCATGTTCCACATTTTTTGAATCTCTTAGCCTTCTTTAACTATTCTGAAACTTTGGATTTAGAGTTGGCTAGTTTTGAAGGGCAAAGTCTGTTTTTCAGAGTGGGTGCTCTTGTGTATAAAAAGGAGGGTTTCTCTCTGAGAAAAGGCAGAACTAATACTGAAGTGGGATATCATCCTTGTCAATCTGGCATGTGTTGACCATATGCACATCATGTAAGCGATATTCAATCAACACTACAGCCAAGTCAATGCCTGGGATGCTGAGGAAAACCCTTATTGATGTATTTTTATAATCAGTTCAGTACTCTGGATGACAACCCTTGTATAACACCCCCATCTTAGAATCCCCCTGACCCCACTGAGCCAAGAAGTAGGTTTGTTTTGCAAATTAAAAGGTTGATTTGAAACATTAAACAATATATATATATGTCACACTTTTATAATAAATTAATATCTGATAGTACACTTAGACATATGATGTTGATCAACAATGGGTAATCTGGCACTAGCACACTTCTTTACAATCAATGATGAGTTAGTATAGGATGGATAAAGTAGCAAAAATACTTTTATGATTTCAAGGGAAAAGCAATGAGGAATAAAATGCAGTACAGAAATACTTGATATGATTTTTGCAAAAGATAAGATAATCACTTTTTCTCTGGCAATTCACCCCCCTCCCCGATGCAATGTAAGAAATGGAAGGAGATGGAAAGAGGAGCACACAGTTCTCAGGAATGCAATCAAATACAATACGAAATTCAGTTCCCCCCCCCAGCAAGCTTAGAGGAAACAGGTATGAGTTTTAAAACACAGGCCCAAGTGCTTTGAATGTGGTGGCAGTGAAGTGAGAAATATGCTGACAATGCTTTTAATTCCCTTTAGGAGGTTCAGGGTGAGTGAGAGATACTTGGGATGAGCTCAGGCTCACTTTAGCAATGATTCAGGGATGGTTATTAAGAGACAAACGCATTTTTAGCACAGGAAAGCAAAAAGCTGCTATCTTTTTACAGGTAAAGAAATCAGGCCAAATCGCAAATCGCGGCAAAATTCGCGAGTGCGTGAATCGCGATTACGGCAAAAGTATAAGGAGTAGCAAGTCGGTTTTAGGTTCGTTGGAAAGCTTAGATGAATTTCGTTCCTAGCCCAAACGGTTCCAGAGATACGGACGATTAAATAAAGGTAGTTTTTCGGATTTAAAGTAAACTCAAAATGACAGGTGACAGCTGTGCAGCTTTAAAATTGACAGATGACACGATTTCTAGGAGGCAGTTCTACTTAGGTTAAAATAGTTTGGATTAGATTATTTTAACTAAGAGATTGGTTCTGCACAGTTCTGCTAGGTACTCACAATATAAATTTGAACTAGGCCTCGTCACGGATCTGGTCAACACGTCCGGCTGCGGTTCTGTCTGCTCGGCGGGTCAATCAGGCACCGGTTCTGCTCACAGCGATCTGGGTCAGCTCTGCTCTGCTGGTCTGGCCTCTCTGGATTCAGCAGCCTCTGGTTCTGGATACTGCTCTGCTTTCCGGTTCGGATCAAGTGGATTCTGGATGTAACACTGCTTTCTGGGTACTGGCAAGAGTTCTTGGCAAAATAATTCAGACAGCTCGCCCCGCTGTGGAATAGTTTGCAAATGATTTTGAGGCCTGCTGACAAATACTTTTGCTTGCAGTGGGCCTTCTTGGTTCAAAGTTCTGTAGTCTCTGTTTAGCTTGGAAGTCTAAGTGTTGGATCTCTGGATGTGAAGTCGTCGGTCAGCATGCTCCGCAGAAAATGGAATTGAATGTCTCTACCTGTCCCAGCAGTCTCTTTTTATGTGTTTTCGAAATGGGTGTGTGCCTGGGCCTAGCTAAGCCTGCCCCTCTCTACTTGTCATTGGCCCAATTCTCCCCTCTCCCATGATTGGGGGAAGGAAATGGATTGTCATCATGATGAGGTCTGTTTATGGGTCAGAGGATCCTCCCCTGGTCAGTTTGCCCACAAATCTATATTTGATTCAAATACATCTCTCCCAGATATACAATTTGTTGAAATTACATGTGCACATTATATATTCCTTATGGTCCAAGCTTGTCCGCCTCTGATCTTCCTGGGGGCTTGCATTCAAAAATGACAACATTTTGCGCTTTTTAACTGGTTTTGCAATATCGGACATTTACCCAAAATTACACACATGTGCGCAAGGAGTATGGACATTAATTGATGAAGTGTCAGATTTTTAACATGCAGACATTTGGAGTGAGACCCTATTTTCCGCTAGCAACCCTTCAGAATACACCACAGGGTCCTAACGCCTCTCAAAATGTTCACACAAAAATCACAAAAATAATGATATTACTTATATAATTCTGACAAGTCCGCACTATGAGTTATCTATCTTTTTAAAATTATGCCCTGGTCAAAAAGGGGTGTGGCTTCCCACATCACAGGGTGGAATAACTGGTTTATCCACTTCCCCCAAGCCAGCTTGTTCACAGAGGCACAGCTGCCCCCCAGTTTCTCCCAAAAGGAAGCTATTTTTACGACGCCCCCAATATAACATTTGCCTGAGTCAAGGAAGTTGCATTGTTCTGTTCTTTCCAGTTCCCAGGTGCTCCATCCCTAATCTAATCAGAGAGGTGACAACTCCTTTTGGCAAGGGGCAGCAGGATGCAGCTAGGCCTGGGAAGAGTGGCTGAACAGGTTTCTCCTGTCGGGGGTAGTTGTCAGGCAGAATCCAGTTTCATTAAGCCAGGTTTCAGCTAAATGTCACGTTTTGTTCCCAGTTTTCTACATTCAAATCAAACTGACAATTTGTACCTAGACATTAAATAATTACTTCCTTCAAGTCTTTTCAGAATATAGTTTTATATTCTTCCACCTCTTAGCAAGTCTTTCCTTGGCCTGGTTTTGTTTCACTTGTTCAGTTTTACACAAAAGTCTGGTGGTTTTAAAACGCCGGCTTTTTGATAGTGGTGAGTACTGGTAATGCAACCATTTTTGGGATTAAGAAAATAAATTCCCCACAGTTCTGAGTTGCTTTTTGGCAATCAGCATTGCCATTCCCAATGGTTTCAGGCTACTGTGTGTGTAGCCCAATGGTGGTTTTAGGCAGTGCCCTCCTGTGCTCACAACATAGGCAAAAATGGGTGACAGCCTATTCTTCATGTTTTCCCTTTGCACTCTCTGGGGAGTTCTGGCCATCATGATGTTTTCCAAGCCAGTACTGGACAGTTTTATGGTAGGGCTTGGATGCATGGGTAAAAACATCCCACAATCCACCATCAATGTAGTTGTAGACCCAATGTTGCACTCCCAAGCCCAGAAACCTTAACACATACTGATTACGGAAGCAAGGTCTAGAAGCACTGGCCGTTGCTCATTTGATGTTAGTGTTGTTTATCATGGCAGATGCTCATTTGATGTTATTGGTGAGAAAGCATTTCCTTTGATCCTCTGCTCTGTATGCAAGTGATTTTGAAAATGCCTCTTAAGTACTTTTTTGCACATTCCATCTATGTCTTCTGTATGTGTCTCCCTATTGGCAACAGTCTAGGATGCAGCCCTTTAACCTTAAAACCGAGGCCAACAAATGACGCTGAAAAATACTAAATGTTTTCTGTCATCCATTTTTTTACGTGGACATTCAGAAAAGCTGGTAGCTGTTGTCTCACCAGCTGTGTAATGTCTGTTTTACCGGCACTATCAAGTTCCATTGCTTTTGTGGACGAGTCCATTTCAAGCAGTATATTTATGGAAGTACCTCACTCAGTGGACTGGTATAGCTTCTGCCATTGATTGAAGTACACCACTGCTACCTTAGGATCGCTGAGATGTTATGATGAGAGTGTCGACGGTAGGACATATTTGTGATGGTATTTTTACACCATGTGTGGTTTTGTGGTAGTGGTAGGTGCTCTTTCATGCACTGTTTGTTCTGCCAAACATCCTTCAGAGTCATTGCTTGGGTGGAAACATTAGTTGGGCTTGTAGCCGTAATAACCTCTCTCAGTGTTTTCTCTTGTGAGCAGAGGGATTGCAGTCAGCCCATCATCATCACCTTCATTATCTTCACCACAACCATTGCCATTATCAAAATCATAGAAGAAGAGGAAGAGGTGGGAGATGTAATGGGTGTCCCAGGTAGGGGCAATGAGGCATGGCTCTGCTGCCCCTGAGCTACTGCTGAGAGTTGCAAACCCAACCCTTCTCAAAAAACATCTGCTACCTTTACAACATATTCAGTGTCACTCTCATAAGATTGCACCTAAGAAAACCCTGGTAGACTGTAGACATGTGCGCTGGTCTGTGCCGCATCCACCAGCACCATAGCATCAAGATAACTTTACTCAGTGATAGGCAGACTTGTCCAAACGGCCATTTTGTTTAAGAATAAATACAACAAAAATTAACATACCGAAAAATCCTAAATAAAACATGTACAAAAAGGAATTTGCAGCTTTACTTTTAACTAAAGACTAACAAGGGTTAAATTGAAGGTTTTCCAAAATACATAAATCTATCTATCTTAAAACCTAACAAAAACTAAAACATATGCCTTCTCCAAACAGAAGAAAACTGTTTATTCCTTTGAATTTGCTCCCTATTTTTTTCCTCCCAAAACATAAAGTGGCACCCCAAAGAGTGGCTTGGGCTGGGTATGTGCTGCAACATATTATGCAATATACTTGCGTCAATGTAAATGTGTTGCGTTGCCATACATCCTTGCCAGAAATGTTTACATATTTTATGTTTGCATAATAGCTTTCTTTTTAATATACACCTTCTTTCCATCCTGAATGGGGTATCCTCATGACCTACCACGTGCACTCCTGTTTGCACTTCCAATTCTTGTTTACCTGTGTTTTATTTGAACGTACTTCCAGATTTTAATGATTTAATTCAGTTTTGCTTATTTTTTTGTTTTCATATTTGTGTTTGTTTTCTTATGTATCCCCCTCTCCCCTTCTTCTTATGTGCATGTGTGTTTGTGCTTTTTAAAGTACATATTTCTTTTACATTAAGGGGGCATTCCCATTTACCCACAACCTCCTCATACACATACATTCTTGATGGATTGCCACTTCTTTCCATCCTTGTCTTATATTTAGATCCTTCATTCCATTTTACAGATATGCTATGGACGGACATCTTTCATTTTCAAGGGCGTTTCGGCCATTTTTCATGCACTTATAGTTCCTGCTCCATTCACATTTTAAAGTTTGTTATACTGGAATTATATATATTTTGGTTTGTCATGCTGCAATTTGGACATAATGGCTACTGCTCTGCAGTAGTTCAGGTATGAGTAGTTGCACACTGACTTCTTAGCTCCATGCTCCTACTAAAGCAGCAGTAAGCCCAATCATAAAGATGAAACAGGCACATCCTGACAGGGATAGCTCTTTTACTTTGTGTGGTTGCACAGCCTGAGGGCAGGCTATATCTTGAGGAGGACTGTGAGTGTATAACAGTAGCAGCCTAATCAGCAATAGTGCAAATACTCCAAAATAAAAGAATGCCCAATTAAGGCTACATTAAAATACAGACTTTTAATTGAACAATAAACATGCAAATTACTATCCAAAATGAGAGCAAAAACCAACAGAATAAGCAAACTCTTGTAGAATAGCACATTTGACAGTTACGAGGTGCGGCTTAACACAATATGCTCTTGGGTCTTTTCCTCTAGCATAGAGGTTTTCTGCTGAGCAGCCGGCTGACGGTGGATGGTGGAGCCTGAGTGAAGAGTAGGAGAGCCTGAGCTTGCGATGGTTCTCAGCCCCCCACCCTGCATCCTCTGTTGTGTGTTCGGTGCTGACTGGTTAGATTGAGCCTGGGTCTGCCCTCACACCGCTGTTCCCCCCTGCCCTGTATCTTTGCAGCAACATTTTTGGAGGACCGCTTTACGAAAAGCCCATTATTCTGGGTAAATACTCGTAGGTTTTTCTGCTGTTATGCTGTTGATTGCGACAGTGAGTGCAATCTGCACCCTGCCGTTGTGAGCTGTGAAAAAAGTATTCCCATTAAGAAATATTGAGGCTTTTTCACTGCCTCAATTAAAATGTAAATCTTTAACTAAACCGTTCCACCTACACCCGACTGCCATGAAGGCTAATAGGGGTGGGAAAGCGGGCCTGCGCAGTGCTAATGCAGAGACAAAAAAAGCCACTAACCTACCTGGGAAAAAGCCTATGACTCCGCTTGCACGGTCCCAAGATGGCAGCGGCTCGGAGAGGAGGGGTAGTCTGGCCACTAACAGAATCACGGGCTGCCCCGAAACCAGTGCAGTCTTTGGTAGCTCTAGTAGCTGAATGCCTACCCACGGAGGGGGGGAGTGCTTCACTGAATACCCATACCTTAAGTTATCACTCCCTATGGGAATATCTGGACTGGCTATTCACCCTCTTACCCCCATTGATAATAACAATTGCTTACTAAACTCCCTACTAAACCTGCAACGCATGTCTTTGCCACTCACAAAACGAACTGCATGTATACGTGCTCCGTTCTCACATGATACTGCAAATGCCAGACCTACAACGGTTGCTTTCCACTTCTAGCCTTGGTTGGTACGACAGCAAAAGCGAGCCCGATAGCGACGCTGCTGTGAAGCATGGTACCTCACTGGGGGCTAATCTCCTCTGTATTTCTCCCACCCAGGAAGAAAGGGGGGGGGCTCTCCATGCTAAATTAAATGCTATTGTGGCTTCCATTGAGGCATTAATGGTTCTTTGTAGCACTATGGCGAAGGAACAAAGCGAGATCAAAACAGCAATGGGGATCACCATGAATAGCATTTCAGAACTACAAACAGCGTACCGTGTGTCTTCACCTACTAACAAACATGCAGATGACTAAGCTTTGGATCTTCTGGGCTCGACATCTCAGTTAATATACATGAAATTACAAACCAGGATTCAGATACATTAAGTACAGTGATTGATTTGATTACGCAATCACAATCAAGGACTTCACCTGAGAGCAAGCTGTTGGGTTTTACCTATTCTGGTTATTTTCTGATGTGTGTGTCTGAGCTTAGAGTGTTGAGTATGGAGTGTTGGCTGTGTAGAATGTTATTGTGTAAAGCTGTTGCGATTCCAGAGAGTCAGTTGGGAACTGAACCTTGAGCACAGGGGGACCGGTGGATGTCTCTTGTATTAAGAACTTGTCTTGAATATACCTTATCTAATCCTAATGTACTTACCTGTAACTACAAACCCAGTAAAGCTGTCTATGTCACCTGAGGCTCCTGAGTAATCTGTGCGACCCTAAACTAAAATGTAACACAAGCCCAGTGGTTCAGAAAACATGAGTCAAATAGACACTGGAACTGAGGCATCTAGAAGCCCACCTTGTCAACAAGCAAAGTGCCAAAAAGAAAATTGTTACAAAGAGAAAGCAGACGCAGAATTTCCCAAGAAAACTATGCTGATTGTCTCTACTCTCAAGGTATCGACTATACTGCCTCCAACAAGCAATGCATAAGTTTATCCTGCCACCCAGGCTCCTTCAACAATGGCATCATGCACAGTCTATCAACTATAAGTGTTACTAATACATTAGCTGAGGGCACCCTATGCCAAGCCACCTTGCAGGGTCTACTTGAGAGATGGCTTAATGTGGGCCTGATGAGAAATAAACTTGACAAAACAATCGATGCCTGTAATCTATACTACTTCTATAGCTGGGAATTCATCAGTGTTGGACAGGCGCAGTGTGTCTAACAACCAGCTGGACTTGCACCAATTACTGCCCTGCCTAAACACCCATGCTGCCCCTGCTACTCGAAATAAATGTAAAGCAGCATAGAAGCTTTGAGTTCTAGTGCAAAAAAATGCTGCAACTGGGAAAAGTAGTTAAATTGGAAGAGATGCTTCCCTTAACTACCAGCCCCTTTCTAAATAGCATCAAACTACTCACTTTATTCCACCAAATTCTGTTTTTCAGAAATATTAATAAGCAGGATATCACCAGAATTGTGATACCTAAAATTAATAGCTGAACGAATTGGGCCATTATCAGATTTATCACGCCTGCAATACTAGCTCTATTATACTCGAGAGAATGGGTTATTTATTATTGGTATGCAGGTAGAAGGCAGTTGAACAGTCGCTAAATGACTGGGCCCATCCCACTAATCCTAGCTCTGATTGCAGTGGCATGCTTGGCACCTCATGTACAAGGTGTAGTTCTAGTCTGTAAACTACAAACTACAAACCAAATCAAAAAAGGACTAGTCCCTATGCTCCTTCTTGCAACTGTGCCCCCTCGCAAGTATGCATTTTTGAGACTCATACTAAACTGAGCTGGGCCTCTTGAAATATGGGAGGTTAAACTCCTTCCTAAATAATCCATTGGGCCTGGGTCTATTGATGTCATATGACATATTTCTGCTACAGGAAACTTGGTTACTGGAAGAATTCCTCTTCGATGATTACAGCATTATTTTCTCTTGTGCTGTTTATAACGGTACAGGGTGCCTAAAAGGCGGATTGGCTATAGGGGTGCAAACCCAATACTGTCTGACACCTTTGTTAATTGTGCCACCTTCCCCATATGTTCTTTCAGCAACCCTACATGATAAGGTCTACATTCACACACCAATTTTGATTATCCATATATACAACCCACCTCTGGGAAAACATAGCAAAATTGTAGGCGAGAATGTTATGCAGATATTGAAATACTGGAATAGGAAAACCCCTTGTGGGTGGGTTGTGATCGGAGGGGATTTTAACAACTGTATTTACCCTGAAAATGTACAGAGATCTTCCCCTGAGTTCGATCCTTTGGGAGAACCATTATCTGAGTATGTACAACAACCCTCCAAAGTTAATCATTGGAGGAAACTTCCTGAAATGTTACATTTGAGCTCTTTAAACTTAGAGGGCATTGGCAATTTGCCCCCGGGGAAAACCTGGACTAATGGGAGGCCAGCCACATGTATCCACTATGTATTTCTTAGTTCGGAACTGTGTCCCAATTATCCCCAATAGCCTAAGTGCAAACTGGCCTCAGTCACCAGGTAACATTAACATGAACACTCACAAAGATGCATACAACTCAACCAACTGCAAGAAAACAGTGTGCACAAGTGGTTTCCAATACCAAAGGAAATCGTTTACTCTGGTCAAGCTAAAGATCCGGCCAGGCTGGAATGCGTATTGTTAAATCACTGAGGCGACATTAGTGTGGCCTTACCTGCACTTATTGACCAATTAAAACTTTCCTGATGATCAAATGAAAGTGGCACCTTGTCACACAACCATTTCCATGTGGATATCTATTATAGGAAGAAAACTTACCAACACAATCAGGCAATTATTATGAAGGCCCCAGAGTTATCTTTACCGACACGTTTGGGATTTCTGGCTTCCTTGACCACCAAATATAAAAATTGGATTAGCTCACATCGAAACTTCATACATAATGCCAGATGGAAACATATGTTTGGCCTAGTCCACACTAAATATAGTAGAATGTTTTGGTCCTCCTTTAGGTCATACCTGGCAGGTAGCACTATGTATGAGCTGAACACTATTACAGAGTCAGTTTGGATTTGTTATATAAATTACCTGTACTTTAATCCTGTACTTACACAAAAGAGAATATTTCCAGAACCCAAAAAACCTGAATACTGGAGGGTTTCGAAGCTGAGGAAACAGAAATAGTCATTAAGAAGGCCAAAAGCTCAAGGGCGTCTGGCCCTGATGCTGTACCAAATATAGTATACAAGGCCAATGCCACCCTTTGGGCTCACATGTTGGTGGCTTGGTTCGCAAAGAAACTCAGGACAGCCCAGATACCTGATAGCTGGATGGATTCTGTTCTGGTTCCCATTTATAAAAAAAGATGTGGCATCTGATCCCTCCAGCTACAGATTACTGCCCATGTTAGATGTGAATGCCAAGATCTTCCTCCACACTTCTTTTGAAAAAACTGAATAAAAGGGCAGAGGACAGTGGTCCATTAAGTAAATTTCAAACAGGGTTCGGTAAAGACCATAGTGCAACTGATAATTACAGTGCATTGCAGTTTTCTGTGGCTGATGCTATAACCCTCAAGACAAAACTATATTTGTGTTTCGTTGACTACTCCAAGGCGTTCGACATGGTTTGTCACCAAACCCATTGAAGTAAGCTTTCCAAATGGGGACTGGACCCTGACGTTCTCTATCACATCAAAGCTCTATATAATGACACATTGTGTATGACACAGGAAGGTTGCTTAACAGATAGAAGACAGACACTAATATGGGATTGAAGCAGGGGTGTGTCTTGGCACCTCTGCTTTATAATCTCTATGTTTCAGATGCCATCAAATATTTGGATGGGGGACAACTTCCCACCTCGTATTGGAATGGGGGCAGTACCTTGCCGCATGTATGCTGACAATGCAGTCCTTTTGGACCATACACCTATCGGACTACAGCGCTCCATAGATGCTCTTTTCTCTTATGCAAGGTCAAATAATCTGGATGTAAACATTGCAAAGACCAAGGTGATGATACTTGGCCGTACAACGAGTCAAAGTTGCTCGTCCATGTGGAGATTAAATGGGGAGAAGTAGGAGGTGGTTGACTGCTATGTATACCTGGGTTTTTTGCTCTGCTCATGCCCCAGCCAACGCTGTTATTGCGATTTCATATTGCCTTATGTGCTTAAGAACTGGCACAATATTAAACAATTCTCCACCAGTCTAGGTGTGAAAAATATAGAAATCACAATAAAAATCTATCAGACTAGCATCATCTCGGCCATTACCTTTGGCCTTGAACTGCTTTTGGTAGTACACATTGATTGGATGTATGGTTTGGAGGGCAAGATACTTAGGTCCATTCTAAATGTACCCAGAACAACTCAACTAGAGGCACCAGCCTTTGAGTTAGGTGTCTGTTTCTTGCGGGTACATTAAACGCTCTAAATTATACTTGTAATTGAGATTGCGGAAGCCCGGCGACAATACTCTGCTGGGCTTAATGGCTAAAAAGCTGGATTGTGAATACCCCAATAATCTTTTGCGGAACTTGGAGGACATAGTACTTGGCCATTGTAAGAACATTGAATTCTCCATGGATAACATACTTCAGATGCCCGATTATTGGAACCAAAACATGGACATGGGACAGATCTATGACCATACAAGAATTGCACGATAAGAGACGTTACTGTGAATATAGTCACCCGGGGTTCCCTACGCAGGGACCTTGTACATACCTATTGAAAGTATGCAATGAGAGGATGAGGGAACTTATAATCTACCCCAACTTTAACTTTTCTCGCAACATATGAATATATGGGTAGTTGGATTGGTGTCCAACTAGAGGATAGATTATGTGGGCTGTGCTGAGGGGGTGTGGAATCCAGTAGACACATCCTAACACAATGTCTTGCACTGAAACTGTCTTATCAAAAGGCCTATTCTGCTCTTTGGGGGGATATTTAAAAGTCCAGGGTGAACAGTTTTGGAGCACTGTATATGGTATGGTGCTTCCTCAATGGTCATCACAAGGGCTAGCTTTTAAGCCTGGAAGAGGCTGTTAAACTATTACTAATTGTTTAACATGAGCTAAACTGCAGTGCCGATGATGGGATTTACGCCACACCGTCTCTGTCATTTTGAGATTTGGCTGCCAATGCTGGGAGAGGGGGATGTGGAGTTTCCGGTACTAGCCTTGATTTTACTGAATTAAGTGCAATATAGTTCTATAATTTTACTATGTTCAAGCCAAAAGAAGTATTCAAGATGAAATGATGAAATAATACCAATATATTTTAAATAGCCACTCTAGAGGTGGTAAGGGTGACTTTTGAAAGATAGAGTTCTCTCATATTTACACATAAGACATTTGGATATTGGTGTACAGAAACCATATTGACAGGGATTATGTTCAATTGTGAAGAAGAAATATGTAGGTAGATACAAGGAACAACCTCTGGGGCTATTGTAGTCCCTTGTGTGTTGAATCTCTATGTCAGTAGTTTTGAAGAGAAAATGATCTATGCTGATATTAACCCTTATAACAGTCAAATCTCAGAATGGAAATGGTTTATTGACAACATAATGTTCCTTTGGCAAAGGCCAAGGTATAAGGGAGAAGAATTTGTACAATGGCTCAACACACAAGACAGACATTTGCAGTTTACATCAGATGTTAGTAATGTGCTTAGAGACTTTTTGGATCTAACTATATGTCCACATGAAGACGTACTAAAAGGGAAGCATTTTCATAAAGAGACAGAGAGAACTGATCTATTGCATAGGCAGATCCACAATCCTTACCAACTCAATGACAATTTACTGTTTGGTCAGGTTTTAAGGCTACAAAGAAATATCAGTTTCAAAGCTGCACATAAAGATCAAGCTAATCATCTAATATCCACATTATGAGACAGAGGATATAGGAAACATAATCTTAAAACTCAGGCCAAACGAGCATGGAACAATAATAGAGAGGCCCTGCAGGATAATAGTACAGGATGAGGAGCGAGATACACATTATGTGTGAATAACTTTACTAATCTTTCATTTAAGATTAAGAATGTAATCAAACAGAATTGGAAATTCTATAATAGTGGAAAGTAAAAGTGACCATTCCCGATGTTTGCTTTCAGAAGGAAAATTAATAGTAGAAATATATTAGTAATAAATAACATTAAAAAAACATACATGAAGAAACTTGCAGGCCGATTCATGGAATAATTAGCGCGGCGCAAGTGGGCAAAAACGTGCGAATCGCAGTGGAATAGCGCAAATCGCAGTGCAAGTGCGAAAATAGCACGAAAAGCAGCGCACATCGATTCATGGAAGTCCGTGCGCGAGAAAACCAGCGGATGTGCGAAAAAAAAGTGCGCGGCGCACGTTGGCGCACAGGCCATCTAACAGCGTGCGCCAGGTCACAGCGAAAATCGCACAGGCCACAGCGAAATTCGCACATAGCGCGGCGCACGCAACAAAAGTAGGCGGAACACGGGCGTAACACTCGGAATGGGGAACAACTTGCCAAAACGTGGGCGTCACGGGGGAAGTACAGGGCACAAGTGCGCGGAACGCCCACACGCTCGCCTACAACACGTATTCATGGAATAGAATAGGGCAAAAAAGCACACGCTCAAACCAGCGCACAGGCACAAACACGACCGCCACAAGAAAGCAGGCGGTAGCGTCTCTGCGGCTGTAAGAAATGTGCGCCAAAAGGTGCGCCAACAAATAGCACCTATATACTGCCATGATGAATGTCCTATACTGTGGCCCTCCAGGACAAATGACGTGCAAAGGGGTACCCACAAACACGGACACCCGCTGACAAAAAATACGTGTGCGCATATATTGGGGTGCGCGGGAAGTCTCACACGCGATTTGGCCGGGTACGTGGATTTCAGGGGTGCGCGGGAAGTTCCACACGCGATTCCAGCAGGGTACGTGTATTTCAGGGGTGCGCGGGAAGTTCCACACGCGATTTCATCAGGGTACGTGTACTTCAGGGGTGCGCGGGAAGTTCCACACGCGATAGTCCCAGTGCGAGCAGGGTACGTGTATTTCAGGGGTGCGCGGGAAGTTCCACATGCGATAGTCCCAGTGCGAGCAGGGTACGTGTATTTCAGGGGTGCGCGGGAAGTTCCACACACGATTGGCCCAGTGCGAGCAGGGTACGTGTATTTCAGGGGTGCGCGGGAAGTTCCACACGCGATAGTCCCAGTGCGAGCAGGGTACGTGTATTTCAGGGGTGCGCGGGAAGTTCCACACGCGATAGTCCCAGTGCAAGCAGGGTACGTGTATTTCAGAGGTGCGCGGGAAGTTCCACACGCGATTGGCCCAGTGCGAGCAGGATACGTGTATTTCAGGGGTGCGCGGGAAGTTCCACACGTGATAGTCCCAGTGCGAGCAGGGTACGTGTATTTCAGGGGTGCACGGGAAGTTCCACACGCGATAGTCCCAGTGCGAGCAGGGTACGTGTATTTCAGGGGTGCGCGGGAAGTTCCACACGCGATTGGCCCAGTGCGAGCAGGGTACGTGTATTTCAGGGGTGCGCGGGAAGTTCCACACGCGATTCCAGCAGGGTACGTGTATTTCAGGGGTGTGCGGGAAGTTCCACACGCGATTTCATCAGGGTACGTGTATTTCAGGGGTGCGCGGGAAGTTCCACACGCGATTGGCCCAGTGCGAGCAGGGTACGTGTATTTCAGGGGTGCGCGGGAAGTTCCACACACGATAGTCCCAGTGCGAGCAGGGTACGTGTATTTCAGGGGTGCGCGGGAAGTTCCACACGCGATTGGCCCAGTGCGAGCAGGGCCCCTCCATCTGCCCACACTGCCCCCACATCAAGGACAAGCACCGGTGACCCATCTGGGCACGCACCGCACTGCGCCGACATTTCTTCCTGAAACAAAATGTCGGGCGCGATGCAGCATGAAGTCGAGGCTCGGCTTCCCCCGGTCGCCTAGCAACGAGTTCATTTAAACTCCAACTTCCGCCGGCAGGCGGAATAGCCGGCGGCCAGTCGAAGGCCAGTATAAGGCCCTGTTCTGCCCCTGTTCGCTCCGGGGAGCTACTGTTACTGATAGACCCCTGATTCCCCACGCAAAGTTCACAGGCAAACTCCGCATTAAGGAAAAACTTTTTTAAAGCACTGAACGCGGATGATTGTATATATACTGGACATTAATCCACGTGAGTACTGTTACTGCTAAACTGCTATGCTGTAACTAGCTACAGTAGTGCTCCCCTGTTACCCCTGTCACGTGCTATGCCCCATGCCTGGATCAGACACCCTTTGTCCTATGTTGTGCTTTTTGATCGTTATACTATTCATGCTATGCCTGGTGTTGTGCCTCACGGTAACCCACAAGTGAATTGTGCCCCATGGTCGCCTACAGACCAGTTTAGAATTGTATTGTGCCCTATGGTTGCCCACAGACCACATTTCAGTTGTGTTGTGCCCCATGGTCGCCTACAGACCAGTTTAGAATTGTATTGTGCCCTATGGTCGCCCACAGACCACATTTCAGTTGTGTTGTGCCCCATGGTCGCCTACAGACCAGTTTAGAATTGTATTGTGCCCTATGGTCGCCCACAGGCCACATTTCAGTAGTGTTGTGCCCCTTGGTCAAATTGCTCTTTTGTGATATTGACTGCCCCAAACTGCCCTGATTTACTTTGTGTTCTGACCAACAGCGTTTTTGCCCACCTACCTGTACATCTCTTGTTTACCAATGCAGCCCCCTAGCCCACACCCCAAAGCGCCTACATACCTCCCTTCCACTTTTTCCATCCTTCTCACATCCCTCTCCTTTCTGGCCACCTGCAACATGCTGCATGCGCACCCAGACCAACATGCCCACCTTTGCCCTACCCCACCATCTGATCTCATACACAACACACCGTCATATGCACTCCATCCCACTTTCAACCTCCTTACCGATCCGGTGGGACACCACCCACTCCACCTCAGGCTCTGTAGACTAAGAACTCGCACCAAACACCTCCTTACTCTCCGCAGTACTCCACACTCCACACTCCTTAGGAACTACAGACTCAGCTCTCGCACCCATACTCCAGCCGCCCAGACCTCCTTCCCTGACCACGCTCACTACCTTAGCTTGCATCACACTGCATGTGCCACGCCCAAGCCTCACACACCCATATTCACACCGCCCACCACCAGCACCACCAACACACACACTCTACATCCAAACTTAAGATGCGCTCTCATCAACGCGCGCTCTGTCCATGCCCATGCCATTGAAATCAATGACCTTATCACCACCCACAATCTCGACATACTTGCCATTTCCGAAACCTGGCTCCATGAAGCCTCCAGTCCCTCCATTCACCTCGCTCTCCCTGAAAACTATACCATCCTTAGACAGGACCGTAAAAACTTACAAATTGGTGGTGGCGTCGCCCTCATCTTTAAGGACACCCTCTCCATAAGAATGTGTAATCAACAATGGGACAATAACGCCGATCTCCTCACTGCCAAATTAGCCCTTTCACCTAATTGCACCATAAACTTCTTTATCACCTACAGACCACCAGGATCTCCCCTTGACTACCAAAAGCAACTCCTCCAAAACATAGGCAACAACCTCAAAAGCACCACCAAAAGCATCCTTCTAGGGGACATTAATCTTGGCTTAGCTGACCCGAAGGACAAAGCAGCCGCAAATTTAGCCAAAGAATTATCTAACATGGGGTTCGAACACAAAATTACTGCACCCACTCACAGCAAAGGCAGATCCATTGACTGGCTAGCTGATCACAACTGCTCATCTGCAATTACCTCCATCTCAGCCCTTCCATGGACGGACCATCACCTCATCCAATTCACCATTCCTACCACGCCCACTCATAAAACCTTAACTCATGCCCCACCCGCTAAAGTAAGAAGCTCCAAAAAACTCACTGCTGCCAACCTCGCCCCTCTCCTTGATACCCCGCAACTCAAGAATCCATTCCCCCTTGACCCTACATCTCTAGCCAACATCTACTCCAGCACACTCACTCAAGCCATCAATTTCATTGCCCCGCTAGAAGAAAAAAAAGGGAAAAAATCAATACACTGCAATTCCTGGTTCACTGAAGAACTATCCGTCCTACGCACTAAGAAACGCAAAGCCCTATCCAGGTGGCAAGCAGCGCCTAACCAATCCTCGCTTAATGACTTTAAAGAGATCTCTCTGACCTACAAAAAAGCCATATTCCTTGCTAAATCCGAATCCTACAACCAGAGAATCACTACTGCCAGTTCCAAATCAAGAGAAATTTTCTCCATATTCAAAGAACTCACCACACCAGCCTCCAGCCCAGACGAAATCATCAAGGATGAAGCATGGTGTACAGGCATCCAGGCTGCTCTCCTCAACAAAGTTAAATTACTCCAAGACAAAATAGCCTCCCAACGCAAAGCTCTCAACACCCCCACCTGCCCGCCCATACCTCTCACCTACAACTCTCCTTCACAAACACCCCTTTTTGCCTTCAGAGAAGTCTCTGAGAAGTCAAGGACCTCCTTAAAAAAATCAAACCCTCCACATGCAAAGGGGATATCTGCCCACCCTCCGTAATCAAAGAATGCGCAGAATACCTCACCCCCATCATCACGGCTTTTATCAATGCCTCTTTCGCATCTGGAAGTGTACCACAATGCCTAAAAGAAGCCTGGGTCCGCCCGCTCCTAAAAAAACCCTCTCTCGATCCTTCCTCCCCTAACAACTATCGCCCCATCACCACAGTCCCATTTCTCCTTAAAATCCTAGACAAAGCCGCACACAATCAAATCCAACACTACCTGGAAACCAACACCATCCTAGGCAAAAGACAGTCAGGTTTCCGCAAAGGCCATGGAACTGAATCTGCTCTTCTAGATTTAAAAAATCTAATTACTAAAATAATGGACACAGGCAAACCTGCCCTCCTCCTCCTACTCGACCTTTCTGCAGCATTCGATCTGGTCGACCACAGCATTCTCACATCGCACCTCTCCCATGCTGCACACTTCTCTCACAAGGCTACCACGTGGATCACATCCTTCCTTGAAGGCAGGGCCATGAAAGTATACTCTGTCCAGGATAGCGCCCCCCCCACCACTATCAATTGTGGAGTCCCACAAGGGTCCTGCACCGCACCGACCCTCTACAACCTATTCACCAAACCCCTCTTTGACTTACTGGACTCCCTCAACATAGCGTACACCAACTACGCTGATGACACGCAGGTCCTCCTCCCCCTCTCTGGAGACTACGACCTTGACTCAGAAGCCCTCCGCAAAATCTACTCGACTATCCAAACATGGATGGCTATCAATGGTCTCTGCCTAAACGGAGACAAAACCGAAATCATCATCCTAGCCCCTAACGAAACTCTAACCAAACTCAGCCCCGATTATTCGCACATGATCATCGACAGTATTAGCATTCCTGTCTCCTCTGCCGTCAAAACCTTAGGAGTCTACATTGACGCGACACTCTCAATGACAAGACAAACCAGCGCCATTGCCTCAGCATCTGCTCTGACTACCAAACTCATCTATGCCATAAAACCCTACCTCACCACGCCCAACTGCCTCTCCAGAGCCAGAGCTACTATAGGAGCCAGATTGGACTACTGTAACGCCCTCCTGGCAGGCACCTCATCAAAAAACCTAAACAGGCTCCAAATAGTGCAAAACAATGCCCTCCGTGCCGCACTACACATTCCCAAAACTGACCATATCTCACAGGCCAGAAGACGCGTCCACTGGCTCCCAGTCAAGGAAAGGATCAACTTTAAAATCCTCACCCTCAAACACAAATGCATCAACCATACAGCACCCCCTACCTATCTGAAACTATAACCAAGAACTCCTCCATCCGCCCCAGAAGAAGTCATCACGCCAACCAACTCCAAGTACCCACTATAAAAAGAGCCAAAGCCGGCGGCATTGGATTCCCTCACATAGCACCTAAGCTCTGGAATGCCCTCCCCAACTCGCTCAGAGCAGAACCATCTCTGTATCTCTTTCGCAAATCCCTCAAAACCACGCTATTCAGCTAACTCCACCTTCCCTTCACCCACTTCAGCTCGCACACATCTGATACGAAAAGTGTTTGACACGAAATGCATCCTGTAATGAAAATTGCTTTGTAACCATCTTTCTTCCATTGTAACCAGACTATGTATGTATTCATGTAACAGCGCCACGATGCCCCCGGGCTGATGTGCGCTTTAAATAAATCAGAATAAATAAATAAATAAATAAATAGGGTACGTGTATTTCAGGGGTGCGCGGGAAGTTCCACACGCGATTCCAGCAGGGTACGTGTATTTCAGGGGTGCGCGGGAAGTTCCACACGCGATTTCATCAGGGTACGTGTATTTCAGGGGTGCGCGGGAAGTTCCGCACGCGATTGGCCCAGTGCGAGCAGGGTACGTGTATTTCAGGGGTGCGCAGGAATTTCCACACGCGATTTCAGCAAGGTATGTGTATTTCAGGGGTGCGCGGGAAGTTCCACACGCAATTTCAGCAGGGTACGTGTATTTCAGGGGTGCGCGGGAAGTTACACATGCGATTGGCCCAGTGCGCGCTGGGGACGTGTATTTCAGGGGTGCGCAGGAAGTTCCACACGCGATTTCAGAAAGGTATGTGTATTTCAGGGGTGCGCGGGAAGTTCCACACGCGATTTCAGCAGGGTACGTGTATTTCAGGGGTGCGCGGGAAGTCCCACACGCGATTGGCCCAGTGCGAGCAAGGTATGTGTATTTCAGGGGTGCGCGGGAAGTTCCACACGCGATTTCATCAGGGTACATGTATTGCAGGGGTGCGCGGGAAGTTCCACACGCGATTGGCCCAGTGCGAGCAGGGTACGTGTATTTCAGGGGTGCGCGGGAAGTTCCACACGCGATTTCTGCAGGGTACGTGCATTTCAGGGGTGCGCGGCAAGTTCCACACGCGATTTCATCAGGGTACGTGTATTTCAGGGGTGCGCGGGAAGTTCCACACGCGAATGGGCCAGTGCGAGCATGGAACGTGTATTCCATGGGTGCGCGGGAAGTTCCACACGCGATTTCATCAGGGTACGTGTATTTCAGGGCTGCGCGGGAAGTTCCACACGCGATTGGCCCAGTGCGAGCAGGGTACGTGTATTTCAGGGGTGCGCGGGAAGTTGCACACGCGATTTCAGCAGGGTACGTGTATTCCATGGGTGCGCGGGAAGTTCCACACGCGATTTCATCAGGGTACGTGTATTTCAGGGGTGCGCGGGAAGTTCCACACGCGATAGTCCCAGTGCGAGCAGGGTACGTGTATTTCAGGGGTGCGCGGGAAGTTGCACACGCGATTTCAGCAGGGTACGTGTATTCCATGGGTGCGCGGGAAGTTCCACACGCGATTTCATCAGGGTACGTGTATTTCAGGGGTGCGCGGGAAGTTCCACACGCGATTGGCCCAGTGCGAGCAGGGTACGTGTATTTCAGGGGTGCGCGGGAAGTTCCACACGCGATTTCATCAGGGTACGTGTATTTCAGGGCTGCGCGGGAAGTTCCACACGCGATTGGCCCAGTGCGAGCAGGGTACGTGTATTTCAGGGGTGCGCGGGAAGATGCACACGCGATTTCAGCAGGGTACGTGTATTCAATGGGTGCGTGGGAAGTTCCACACGCGATTTCATCAGGGTACGTGTATTTCAGGGGTGCGCGGGAAGTTCCACACGCGATAGTCCCAGTGCGAGCAGGGTACGTGTATTTCAGGGGTGCGCGGGAAGTTGCACACGCGATTTCAGCAGGGTACGTGTATTCCAGGGGTGCGCGGGAAGTTCCACACGTGATTTCATCAGGGTACGTGTATTTCAGGGGTGCGCGGGAAGTTCCACACGCGATTGGCCCAGTGCGAGCAGGGTACGTGTATTTCAGGGGTGCGCGGGAAGTTCCACACGCGATTTCATCAGGGTACGTGTATTTCAGGGCTGCGCGGGAAGTTCCACACGCGAATGGGCCAGTGCGAGCATGGAACGTGTATTCCATGGGTGCGCGGGAAGTTCCACACGCGATTTCATCAGGGTACGTGTATTTCAGGGGTGCGCGGGAAGTTCCACACGCGAATGGGCCAGTGCGAGCATGGAACGTGTATTCCATGGGTGCGCGGGAAGTTCCACACGCGATTTCATCAGGGTACGTGTATTTCAGGGGTGCGCGGGAAGTTCCACACGCGAATGGGCCAGTGCGAGCATGGAACGTGTATTCCATGGGTGCGCGGGAAGTTCCACACGCAATTTCATCAGGGTACGTGTATTTCAGGGCTGCGCGGGAAGTTCCACACGCGATAGTCCCAGTGCGAGCAGGGTACGTGTATTTCAGGGGTGCGCGGGAAGTTGCACACGCGATTTCAGCAGGGTACGTGTATTTCAGGGGTGCGCGGCAAGTTCCACACGCGATTTCTGCAGGGTACGTGCATTTCAGGGGTTCTGGGGAGTACCACACGTGAATTGGCCGTGTGGGCCCTCCCAGGTGTACGCTCCACAACCTCCATGGCCCCTGCAGGCAGCCCACACCACGGGGGACTACCCTGCACCCCTGCTCATGTCCCGCAGGCAGCCCATCCACCATGGGCATGCCCCCCAGCCAACCCACATGTCACCTTGCACTACTGATCAACAATGCATGTCTCCCACCACCCCCACCCCCCAGCATTGCAGGGGCAGCCTCCACCAGGCCCCCACCCATGTCTCCCACCACCCCCACCCCCCAGCAGTGCAGGGGCAGCCTCCACCAGGCCCCCACTCATGTCTCCCACCAAACCCACCCCTCAGCAGTGCAGGGGCAGCAGGCAGTCAGGCAGCAGCAGATGGCAGGTGGGAGCGTGCTCGGGGCTCTGGGGGGCAGTAGTTCGGCCTTCTGGGCAGGAGCTTGGTCTGCCGTGTGCTTACGCGTGGCCAGCTTGGTACGGAGTGATTTGGCACGTGAAAATCCTGCACGTCAGCGTGAAAACCGAGGAAAAGCCCTTAGCGCGTAAGCGCGTCAGCACGCATACGCGATTCTGTTGGACCAAAGGCCCTCAGCGCGTAAGCGCGTCTGTGACGTGACCCGCACGGGTGTTTCCCACACAGCACGTGATGACAGAGCACACGTGGAAAGACTGCACGTCAGAGTCTCATCGCGTGTAATTGGACAGCACGTCAGAGTCTCATCGCGTGTAATTGGACAGCACGTCAGAGTCTCATCGCGTGTAATTGGACAAAAGTGCGCGTACACGCGATTGGCCTATGTACGTGTATGTCAGGTGTGCGCGGACACTTACACACGCAAGTACGTCAGCGCACCTGTATCCCGGTGTGCGCGGGAATTTCCACACGCTATTGGACTGGGTACTGGTTTTCAGGGGTGCGCGGGTCACACGCTCGCCTACAACACGCGCATCGCATTAATTTGCGCGCTAACAAAATAACAAGCTCAGACCCAGGATGAACATACTGTTCCTAGCAGCAGTGGGCGTGGCCTACCAAAGGAGGAGGAGGAGGATAGTCAGGGCCAGAATATTCACACCCAGAACCAGCCTTTTCGGGATGCCTGATGACCAGGTGCATGGTAGGTACAGGTTTCCACCACACATCATACTGGACCTGGTGAGTGAGTGGGAGGATGACCTCACATCACCCACCCTGTGCTCCCAAGCACTCAGCCCCCTGGAGAAGGTCCTCAATGTACTGCACTTCTTAGCCACTGGATCATTTCAGCAGACAAGTGCCATTGTGGGTGGTGTATCACAGGCCACCCAGTCACGCTGCCTACACCAGGTCTTGAACATCATCACTGCACGCCCATCAGTCCGCAGGCACATATACCTGCCCAGAAACCCTGCAGAAAGGCATGCTGCCGCCCTGGATTTCTACGCTGTGGCACGATTCCCCAAAGTGCTAGGTGCCATCGACTGCACCCATGTGGCTCTACGTCCCCCCAGGGCATCTGAGCACATCTATAGGAACCGCAAGCACTGGCATTCCATCAACGTGCAGGTAGTATGTAATGCCAAGGGAATCATCACCTCAGTATATGCCAACTATCCCGGGTCAACCCACGACAGCTTCATTTACCGAATGTCCACCCTAAGCCGGGACCTAGAAGCTGGGCGGCATGGCGATACATGGCTGCTTGGTGAGTATGAATGCCACTGCACATGCATGCATGTCAGATACTGAGCAAGGTCACAACCCCACCAATGATACCAATCACCACCTCCACAGGGGACAGTGCCTACCCTCTCAGCCCCCACATGATGACGCCAATTCGGAACCCCACCACGCCACCCCAGGTAAGATATAACGCAGCCCACATTACAACCCGGGGCATAGTGGAGCGCACATTCGGAGTGCTGAAGTCACGCTTTCGCTCCCTTGACCGTTCAGGCGGCCAGCTGTTGTACGCTCCCCCAGTAGTGTGCAGGATCATAGTGGCAGCATGTGTCCTGCACAACGTTGCAACACGCCGGGGCCTGGCCGTGGACATGGTGGTGCCCCCCATCCCCAACCACATGCACAGCCGCTGCGCATGGGAGGGGAAAGGGCACGGGGGGAGGCAGCCCGTACACAGCTAGTGGCTAATTACTTCACATAGAAATCACACCCCTGTGGAGTGCACACTGCCCTGGCACATTCCATCTGACAATCAATGATGACGCAACCTGACACTGATCCTGAATGTCTGGAGAAAGAACCGTGAAAACCATATCATCCTGAGATTGTTCACCTGGAAGTGTCACAATGTGTGCATCCCTACCCACACAGACACCACCAATGCAGTTTTGTGAAGTTACACATTCAAGCAGCTAAAATGAATACCCACTTGCAAAATGCAACAAGAGGACAGTGCCATGTCAGCCAACCCAACCCCAGCACCGCCACACGACACACCGTGCCATGTCATGCTATTTGCAGGTAAACAAAGTAATCCCCACAACATGACACTAGTGTCACAATGTACAGTGTCCCTATTAGAAACTTGCAACACCTGAAATGCTCACAGTAATGCCGGACCAACAACAAACTAGAGCACGTACTACCATTAACATGACATCACTAATGTTAAATATTAGTAGTCTCACCACCTGGAAATGCCTGCACTCCCACCACTACCAACTGTGCAGTGTTGGCGCCATGTAGAGTTGTAGGTGCACTGCTGCCAACATGGACCACATCTCCAGACTAGAGGTCCTTGTGTAGACATGAGGAAGGGACCTGCAAATTGGGAGGTAGACACAGAAGATGAGTTACACATCAATGCAACATGCAGTGTACAACACAACAGCAATATGCACTAGGAATGTATACACAGTATTGACTACAGACTGCCCACACAGCTCATGGGAGTCCAACGTCACTGTGTAATTCACTGTCACTTGGGCACACCCTTTGCAAGCCCATGGAAACGGGAAGCAGGAGGGGTGTGTGTGACTCAAACCCAAACATCTGAACCAAATACATTACAAGCCTGCATGTGCCCAGCCACAATGCAGCGTATGCCCACAGGAACCACGGAAGCCAACAAATCGTCCCAAAAAAATTGGGAATAAAATAAATTAAAAATAAAATAAAAATAAAAATAAAAAAAAATAAAAAATGGCCATTGAAGGGCCCGGGGGGGTTGGGGGGGCCACCCAGGAGGTCCGAGGACAGGATGCACACCAGAACCCACCTGCGTGGATCCTGGGAAAATAAAACACCTCCATGGGCTCATGGCCCACACGGCTACCCTATTGTGGGAGTATCACTGCTGTCGCTATTATCACCCTGTGCAGCTGCATCCGGAGGTGGTTGCACTATGGGAGGCAGCCCACGCAAGGCCCTAGTCTGCTCCTCCATGGCTGCAAGCATGCGGGTGTGGTAGGTCTGGTTCTGGAGGATGAGTGTGCGGAGGTCCCCATGCAACAACTCACGGGATGCCCGGACCTCCGCCCTCGTTGCCTGCATCTCAGCTGAGAGTGTACGGGTGAGACGCTCCAGCTGCTGTTCTGTCCTTTGGTGTGTTGAAGCCTCAAGCTCAACAAGAGTCGTCCTGAGGTGAAGGAGCTCCTGCCTCAGGGCTTCCCTGTGGCCCTGGGACTCAATGGAGATGGCCTCCTGCAGAGTCGCCAGTGCCGCCCGCCTGTCCCTGTTGGACCCCAACATGTCCTCCCTGTGTGACTGGCAGATGGAGTCGGTTGCCTGCTCTAGTCGCTCCATCAGCCTTTCAGGGGGGACAATGGAAGTGGCCACCCTATCCATGGCCTGAGCCATCATCTCGGATGATGCTGCCTGTTGGGTTGCCATACCGTAAATGGATTGCTCCCATGCGGTATTGCCAGGTGGCGTACGGCCACCACGTCGCGGGCACCACACCTGTCTGGGGCAAGGCGAACTGCGCTTTGCTGTGCCAGCACTGCCTGAGGCTGCAGGACTGCATTCCCCCTCTGATCTGCTGGCCCAGGAACAGGATCAGATGTCGCGGAGTGTGACCCTGCATCCGTAACCACCAAAGGCGTAGCTGCCAACACTGACATCCCCATTGAGGGTTCTGACCCTGGTGCAGGTGGGTGAGACAGAACAGAATCCCTCCCTGGAACACTCACCTGCGACGGCACGTAGGTCTCATCCGAATCAACACCTGAGTACAGCTCGGGGGAGGTGCAGCCAGAGACACCCCTTGAGAGCACGACCTGCAGCACTTGTGGGTTCTCACCCACCACCACACCACGTCCCTCACTGGTGGTTGGTCGGCCCTCGGACCCCTCCTGGGTCTGCACCATCTCCACAACCCCAGCAGTATCAGGTGCGTCTTCCCCTGCAAAGACATTAAAACAAAGAAATGGAAACAGGCATTAGCACCATGGCACACAATGAGGGCTGAGAAGCAAGAGAACCAGTACTTGTTTGACACATGTCCCAGATGACTAAAAGCCTCCCATGCATGCACCCTCACTGCGTATGAAGGGCAGGCAAATGGCACACACTGATGACACCAAGATGGAAGATGAACACATTTTCTGCATGCTGCCTGGCAGTGGCATCACACATTGGCCTGTGATTGCCAGGTGAAACACACATGCCATCACACGGATGGCATGTACCATTGCTATTGAGTGAAGATGGCGAGGAGGGCAGCACCTATTCATTCAGTCCAGTTCCCACATGTAATAGCTTTTCTAATTCAAACAGGTCAGATTCTTCACCTGGAGCTGCCAGTCCGAAATGGTGCAATTGCACAGGGACATGTCTGAACAAATGATATCCAGGTAACAAAGTCACTCCACTTTACCATAGCCATGTCAGACATGTGACTAGAGGACTGCGACATGCCTAGTAAAAGTGGTGGAATGCAAACAATCTGACTAAATGAACAGTGAAAAATTAAGCAACAATGTTGTGGCAAGGTGACACTTCAAGGGCAACTGGCGTGCAGTTGGGCTAGATGTCTACTGTTGGCAGAAGGGATACTGCTATGGCCAAATGCAGCTGCGCAGGATGTATTGCATGAAGCACATGGCTGACCCATACGACTCAGGCGCACACACTCTCACCTGGCACACAAACAGAAGCCCTCACACACACCATGCACAAGGATGACACACACATGCATGTGCACTCACCGGACAATGCCTCATAATCAGCCAAATCTCCCACGCCTTGGATCTGTTCCTCCGTGACGTAGGTCCCAGCGACTGACTCATGTGGAGTGAGTTCCATGTCTACTACTGGAGACCCACCTCCAGTCACTAGAGTTGCGGCATGACTTGAGGCCAGCTTACTCTTTGCCCTGCGCTTTAGGTCATTCCAGCGCTTATAGCAATCATTGGCTGTGCGCCTCACGATTCCAAGGGCACTTACGATGTCCGCAACGGTCTGCCAGTGTGCCTGGCGTTGTGCAGGTGTGGTCTTGGATCCTGCAACAATGACCATCTCGTTGTCCTGTGCGGAAACATACTCGACAAGTGCATTCAGTTCGTCATCCGTGAAGCTGGGCTTCCTGGATGGGCCGGACTGTGTAGCCGTGTCTGGGGCATCAGCCTGTGCCGGACGAGCACTCTTCCTCTTCCGCTTGGAAGGTGGTGGTAATCCTGAGTGTCCTGCGCCACTCTGGACACTAGGGGCAGGAGCCCTGGTGGACTCTGTATCAGGAGTGTGGGATTGCACACTCAGCATGGGAGTTGGTGCAGGCATTGGCTCTAGTGTGATGGTGTCAGGGGGAATGTCAGCAGCATGGACTAGGACCGACACTGTCCGGGCTGGGTGTGTGAGGGCTGGGGTGGATGGAGCCGCAGCTGCCCCTGCAGCCTCTACGCCCTGCCTACTTGGTGCAGCAGATGACCTTGCTGCCCCAGATGCACGTGGCATGGTGACATCAACGTGCACCAGCGCACGTGTCATAGGCCTGCTGACCTGGAAGTCAGCCATGGAGTCAGCCAGGTCTGGTGCCACAATGGGCTGGTCCAACAAGGGCTGAGCATGGATGGTGTCAGCCACATCAGCCTCAACGGGAGGGGGGGTGGGGGGATTATGGGTGCCCTTGACTGGTCCTCCACACATGGGGGGACAGGCTCACCCTGCAAGTAACGACCACATCCCCTACCGGATCCACCACGGCCACCACTTGTGGCTCTTCCACCTTTGCCACCCTTACGGAATCCTCGCCTCCCAGCCATGGCACTGATGTTAATGTGCGTATGGGAGTGGCTGTAAAATATTGTCCTGGGCAATTGGGGGTCAAAGGGGTTGGGTACCAGATGGTAATTGTACCCTAGTGCTCTTGCAAGGCTGATTGTAACCCCTGGGGAAAGATGACGGGTCACGCTACGCACAGGAGCCCCAAAAAAGGGAGATGACGTGCACGCAACCCCTCCTAGACCACGTGTGCAGAAAGAAAAACCTGCACTATGCTGTGGCACCCAGTAACACAAGAATGAACGTATGCGTGTCACACGCAGCCTAGAATGACCTCTGAAGGGGTAGGCTACACACGGGGCAAGCACAGATGTTAGATACGTGCGTGACTCACCGTCTGCCAGGTAAAAGAGCGTGAAAAAGGAGCGCGTTTGGTTGGCAACACCCCCGCCAAAAGAAGATTTGTACGCTGTCTGAGGAGACAGGACAACAGTAGAAGGGAACACTGTTTGAGGGAACAGTACCAGGTAAACCAGTAAAAGAGAAAAAAGAGAAAAAGCTGTCAGAGGTAACAGGGAATACGAACTTGAAACGCCGTGAAGTAAATTGCGTGTGAAACGACAAGAAGTACAGAATTCACCCACTCGCTCTCCACGAAAAGCACGTACAAGGAAATGGTGTTCTACGCGTACCTTTTATACAGGCCCACACGTCCAGCGTCACTTACGCGGCGTGTACGCGCTAGGGCCATTTCCACCAATTACACGCTTTGTCACTTATGCGTGTAGGGCCATTTCACCCAATTACACGCTTTGTCACTTCTGCGTGTCGGGCCATTTCCACAAATCACACGCGATGAGACTCTGACGTGCTGTCCAATTACACGCGATGAGACTCTGACGTGCAGTCTTTCCACGTGTGCTCTGTCATCACGTGCTGTGTGGGAAACACCCGTGCGGGTCACGTCACAGACGCGCTTACGCGCTGAGGGCCTTTGGTCCAATAGAATCGCGTATGCGTGCTGACGCGCTTACGCGCTAAGGGCCTTTCCTCGGTTTTCACGCTGACGTGCAGGATTTTCACGTGCCAAATCACTCCGTACCAAGCTGGCCACGCGTAAGCACACGGAAGACCACGCTCCTGCCCAGAAGGCCGAACTACTGCCCCCCCAGAGCCCCGAGCACGCTCCCACCTGCCATCTGCTGCTGCCTGACTGCCTGCTGCCCACGTGCACTGCCATTTGCTGCCTGCACATCAGCCAGGGGTGCTGTTGCTGTGACCACCCCTGCTGGAAGCGAAGACTCCCGACTGGAATTCCATCGCTCCACAGCCCAGCCCCAGGACCCAGTTGCCCACCCACTCCTGCCTCTGGGGTTGTCATGTCGGGGCAAACACCATCTGTGACCACTGACAACCCCCGGCCAGAGAGGCAGAGGGGCACCAGCTTCAGTGCCACCGAAGTTGGTGTCCTGGTGGAGCAAGTCCTGGGGCAGTATGATGCCCTCTTCGGAAGTTCCCGCGCCGACAAGGAAGGACGGACTCGGATCTGGACTGACATCGTGACTGCCATCAACGCGGAGGGGGTTGCAGTCCGGGACTTACAACATGTCAGGAAGCGCTGGGAGGCCTTCAGGTCCAGGACCCTGAACAAGGCCCGGCGCCTCTTGAAGGCAGCGGATGCCAAGGGGCGCCGGGGCCACTTGTCGGAAGAACAGATGGGGGTCCTGGAACGCATATCCCCAGCGCTCCACGTCCAGGTCCTAGAGAAGCAGACCCGTCTGGAGTCGAGCGGTGAGTGTACATGCATCCTGATTGTGAGCAGTGCGTGTGGTGATTATTCGGCATTGTGCCGGTTGCACATCTGTTTGTATGGGGTCGAGTATGGGTGGGGGTGTACAGGGCCGTGGGGCTGACACATGCGAGGGCTGTAATGTGTGAGACATGGATGGTGCTTGTGTGTGTGGGCTTGCATGGCAAATGCAGTTGTGCGTGCACACATGTTTGGATGAATGTGTATGTAAGTAGACATGTCCGTCATGTCAGGCATGTATGTTGTTTTCGGCTGCATGTATGAGCACTGTGTACATGTGCATGTGTGTGTATTTGACAAGGGTGCAACAGTGATGCAACATGGATGCATGTGACAGCGGTATGTGGAAGCCTGATTGGCAGATGTGACATGGATGCCCGTCTGAACAGTGCGACACTTGGCAGAGGTGTAGACATGCATGCAAGTGTGGTGGTGTGTGTACATGTGTGGTGCACTTCCTGTGTTGCATGTGATGTCTGGCTCCCCTTTGGCTGCTGATGCTGTTGTATGTGTAGGGATGGTGGTGGCAGTTGCGATATGGCTGTGGTATGGCTCATGTGTGCGAGTTGCAGTGACATGTGTGTTGGGGATTGTGATGACATGTCTGAGGTTTGCCAATGCCACTCATGTGCAACTGTCATGCGTTTATGTGTCCATTGTACAGTGCCCTGATGCCTGTGTTTTGTTTCTCCCTGTCTGCAGCGTCAACTGATGAAGAGGGCGGAGAAGGTGCTGTGGAGCACAGCGGCGGGGATCCGACCGCCAGCCGGAGACGCAAGGCCCGGCTCCCCTCCCGTGTTGTCATCTCGTCGGGGAGTGAGGTGTCCGGTGCCGCGTCCCAGGCCGCAGCTGCCGGGGGGAGGTCCAAGAGGCGGAGGTTGCAGTTGGACTCCTCGGCAGCAGAAGGGGCAGCTGGGACCCCACAGGGCCCAACAGGGGAAGATGGCACGGAGTCATCCAGGTTGGTGGGGGGTTTGGTGGAGGAGGAGGCCGTGCAAGCACCAGAGACGGGGTCTGGAGGTGGGGATCCCACTGGTGCTAGTGGTGCAGTGCAGGACCAGGGACAGGAGGCAGCACAGGCGGCCGCGGAGGTGCCTGTGTGCAATCCTGTCCCCGATCCTGTCCCTGCATCATCTTGCACCAGCAGGGATGCCTACGTCCAGACCCGTTTTCAGGCAGGGGATGAGCTGACGTCAACTGGCCTTCCTCTGCCTGCGGACGTGGCCATCCAGGTCCGGGTTGAGCCTGTTCTGGCTGGTGTGGCTTTGCGTCAATGGGCCATGCGAGGTGACCTGCAGTCTTTTCATGGAGAGACTGCACGTCATCTCGAATAGCTCGTTGACCACGTCAGCCTGCTGGGACAGGTCACCCAGGCCGGATTCCTCCGTCTGATGGGGCTTGCTCCGACCCCCTCCTCAACTGGACCCCCTACGCGCCAGTCGTCCTCTGTGCCATCTTCCCACCCATCAGTCACCTGGGTGCCCTGTGGAGCTGCCTCTGACGGTGCGGCCAGGCTGGTGGAGGAGGCATCCCTGCCACAGTCGGGAGTCGGAGGTCCAGCAGGGGTGGCCACATCAACAACTGCACCCCAGCCGGCGGAGGATGTGCAGGCAGCAGGAGACTGTGCACGGGCAGAGGCAGAGCAGCAGCAGCAGCAACATGGTGGGAGACATGAAGGCTCGGGGCTTTCGACATCGGAGGGGCAGGCATCGGCCGGAGGGCAGGGGGACCCAGGACAGAGAGTGTCTTCCGTGTGGCAGTGGTTGGGCCAGGCCATAGGTGCGGAGCGGCGGCGGGCGGAAGAGGCGCGGCTCACAATGGTCAGGGCGGAGAACTCCATGCGGAGGACCCTGAGGCGGGCCAAGTGCCTCGTGGCAATCCGCAGGGGGTTGGAGGAGGACACGGCGTCATCCCTGCGGACCTTCGGGGCCATAGAACTGGACCGCCTCCGGGACATCGAACAGGAGTTCGATGATGCCCTGGCCCGGGACACCACGGATTGAGCCGCTGGACTTGCCCGCCGCCTTTGTATGTAGTTCTTTAGTTTTAGGTTTCCTTTCTTTCTTATTATGATTTGGAGTCGACGGACACTGCTCCACTTTTTGTATATAGTTAATTTTTAGGTAGGTTTTTTAGTAGGTTTCCTTTGTTCAGTTGGGCTCATGGACCCTTGTTGGTTTTGTACATAGTTCTTTATTGCATGGAGATTTTTTTACATTTGACTTTGGACAACATTTTTTTGGATTCTGATTTGCAGTTTTGTGTTTTTATACGGACATGCAGCTTTTTTTTTCTCATTCACATTGTAGTTTGTTTTCTTTCTTTAGCATTCTTTATTTTTTTCAATACAATTTTGTTTCCATACTTCACTGTGTGGTATCATCTCATTGGTTTCATGCATTTCATGTTGTGTGTTTTCCCATTCTATTGCAACCATTGTGTGTGACGGACATGGGTTCATTAGCTTCATGTACATTGGGGGTGTAACATGTGATTTCCATTTCCATGTGGCTGAATGGGTTACTTGGTAGGGCTTTTTGGCTGTGGAGGCTGACCATTACGCACATGATTGGGGATTGTGAGGACCTGGTGGGGGCTGCCCATGGTGGCAGGGGGGTGGGGGTGGTGGTAGACATGAGTGGGGGCCTGGTGGAGGCTGCCCCTGCACTGCTGGGGGGTGGGGGTGGTGGGAGACATGGTTGGGGGCCTGGTGGAGGCTGCCCCTGGTGGCAGGGGGGTGGGGGTGGTGGGAGACATGAGTGGGGGCCTGGTGGAGGCTGCCCCTGGTGGCTGGGGGGTGGGGGTGGTGGGTGACATGAGTGTGGGCCTGGTGGAGGGTGACCCTGTATGCTGGGGGGTGGGGGTGATGGGAGACATGAGTGGGGGCCTGGTGGAGTCTGCCCATGGTGGCAGGGGGGTGGGGGTGGTGGGAGACATGAGTGGGGTCTGGTGGAGGCTGCCCCTGCACTGCTGGGGGGTGGGGGTGGTGGGAGACATGGGTGGGGGCCTGGTGGAGGCTGCCCCTGGTGGCTGGGGGGTGGGGGTGGTGGGAGACATGAGTGGGTGCCTGGTGGAGGGTGCCCCTGGATGCTGGGGGGTGGGGGTGGTGGGAGACATGAGTGGGGGCCTGGTGGAGGCTGCCCCTGCACTGCTGGGGGGTGGGGGTGGTGGGAGACATGGGTGGGGGCCTGGTGGAGGCTGCCCCTAGTGGCAGGGGGGTGGGGGTGGTGGGAGACATGAGTGGGGGCCTGGTGGAGGCTGCCCCTGGTGGCAGGGGGGTGGGGGTGCAGGGGGACATGAGTGGGGGCCTGGTGGAAGCTGCCCCTGGTGGCTGGTGGGTGGGGGGTGGTGGGAGACATGAGTGGGGGCCTGGTGGAGTCTGCCCATGCTGGCAGGGGGGTGGGGGTGGTGGGAGACATGAGTGGGGGCCTGGTGGAGTCTGCCCATTGAAGTGGGAGAATGGAAGACCAGGCTCCCGTCCTTCGCCTCTCGCGCTTGGCCTAGAGGGTCACGACCCAAACACCCGCCACGAGAAGAGTTTGTCCATTTACCAGACGACCAGATACCCTGGTACAGGAACATACGGATGTGTCCATCTGCCTGCCCAGCAGCCCGCACTGGCCATGCCGACACCTGCGGCACGGATCAACTAGACTAAAATCTACACGTCGTTAGAGATGCCATGACAACCTAGACAACGGGAAGCACATCTGTACAAATGTACACACTGGACATTCCCACACCAACCTACACGAAGAATATACTCAGTGCTATGACGTAGGCGACAGGCATATTCACGGACGTGCATCTTTATTATTTTTACATAGGCTTTCAGAATGCAGAAACGCAAGACGCGTCATGAACTCTTCTACTAGCTTGCTCACGCTTCTCTTGAAACCAGTTACCGCCATGAGAAGTATAATGAAGACAATACTGGTCATGAAATTATATGCTCCTATAACCTAAAGCACCTGTGCACCAAACGAACAACTTATGCACCAGGCCCAAGTAGGCCTCAATCAAGAGCTCCCGTGGACATTAACAAGGCAAGAGTCAGTTGCTGATCCTGCAGAATGAGCTCGGCGAAGCAACCAGCCAAGGTCGCAATGTTGCAAACCCACGTTCCAAGAGCAAATCATCAAAGGCACGATGTTGCAACCTCGTACTCCGCGCACCAACGTTAAAGTCACACCGACAAATTAAACCAGACGCGCAGTAGAAAAACAATATTAATTGTGCAGAATTCTGCCTCTTTCACGGTCCCTCCCCACGTGACCAAGCCGAACCTGACGAGATGCCAAACCCAGGAGAACAGAGGCGTCTGGATCCCTCGCTACGAGACACTGGCAGATACACTTGAAAGGCTCAATGGACATCTGCAACAGTGGGAGCGGTCCCCCGTCCAGCTATGAATAAGTCCTCACATTGTCTGCATGTACCCATAGTGAAACATTGTTGCAACTTACAGGTACACCGAGAGCTGGGAACGACGGTGGTCCCAGGCTGGGAAGCTCACGGGCGCACCAATCAGAACATGGGGCTCTTATCACTGACGCCAGCAAATTTAGCCAATCCTCAGGAGTCTTCATGCAACAATTCTCATGTATCTAATTGTAGGGACAACCCAGATATACCACCTGACTACACCTTGTCCACTAATATCATTCTCTATATGTGTGCTATACTAACCCTACCACTCGAACACCCAATTAAGAGTGGCGATAGGTTTTTTGTTAACTTTCTGAAGTGACGCAAGTAGCGCGTCATAATACAGTAAAAAGGGCCTGCGAGCCCCACGATTGTGTGTGTGTCAGGACGAACGCGTACGCTCCTTGACCCATCCCTGCCGTTTTGTCTAATAAACAGCAGAGTCACCTTGCTCCTTGTGTGCGTCTCATACTCTATCTAATCTCATCTGGGATATACACGGGAGGAGTTGGGGCCTCCCTGCCTGGAGGTCCGCGGACGGCCCGGCCGACCCCGGCAGAATTTCCCCCCGACAAGTTGGAGGCACTGCTGAGATCTGTTTAAGATCGACTTTTTATTTTTACCTTTTCCAGGCACTCCCGTTGCGAGGAGGCCCGGCGGCGCGGCCCCCTCTGCCGTTGCCCCCTTCTGAGGACTACAGGACCATCGCGGAGCTGCGAGAAGACCGGACAGCGCAATCCGGATATTGGCCCTCGGGAGCCGGTTGAGAAGTATCCCGCCCGCGGTTGGCGAGTGTCCAGACGTGGTCCAGACGAGGGGAGGTGCCGAGCCGCTTGGAGGGGTGCACGCAGTCGAGCGGCCCTGCATCGAGAGAACTTGGTGAGCATGACACGCACAACGAGCAATGCGAAATTGTGAGGGAGGGGGAGGAAGTAAATAAGGGAGGAGGGAGGTATTGTACAGATGCGCGGCGAAGGTTTAACAACTGAGTGTTGCTAATGGAATGAATGGTGGCGAGACGAGTGCGAGAGCAGTCGGCTACGTCACGCGAAAGAGGGGGGCGGAGCACGAAAACATCACGTGTGGCCGCTCGTAGACACTGATTGGCCTAAATCGCGACTAACGTGTAGGGGTGGGTGTGTGTGGTTTCCTACGATTTGACATTTATTGATCAATGAGTAGATGAGGTTCCCTATTGTTCGAGCAAGAAACTCGATAGGTAGATGACGAGGTTCCCTATTGTTCGAGCAAGAAACTCGATAGGTAGATGACGTTTCCCTGTAGGCGGTAGCTAGTTGCATAGTTGCCCAATACGGAAGATAATTGGCTGGTTAAGCCCTCCTGTTGAGGGGCGTATCACACGCGAGGCGACGCAGCGTGCGCAGTCCGATTATATTATTGATGTGATTACCTTGTTCCAGGAGAGACAGGAAGACAGCTGTAGGGTTAGCGGGGGTAGATTGCAAGTGTATTTTGAAACTCATAATGAGAATGTACCAGTAGCGTAAAGACATCGGTGACGTCACCAGTAGGGATTTAATAGGATATCGCGAGCACAAGGAACCTTGGGTTTGAGAGTGGTGGGGAAGAGAAAAATGATAAGGGAGCGGATACGGAGATAAACGATAAACGAGTGGATCGGAAGAGGAGAAGGGGAGAGGGGCGTGGCTGCGCACGGAGAACGCCGGCCACGGCAAGTGTAAGAGGGGGAGGAGAACGAGGAATAAGGACGACTGTATAAGATCGTCGTAAGGGGTACGCAGCCACAGGGGGCTGCGTGCGCCTCGGCCGCAGGGGGCCGTAGGGGAAGGAATATACAATATAAAATTATACACATATATATATTTGTGTTTTATTATTTTTTTATTTTTTTTTTATTATTATTATTGCATAATTTGTCAAAGGATTGTCGTAAGTCCCCACACTTACGGGGCCAGGTAAACAATATAAGGCTGTAAATTGTAAACTGATAGTGAAGGGAAGAGTAACAAGTGGGGCACCACTATGTCATACGGGACAGGGTCGGGAGGGTGGGGGAACACCCTCACTACCCCACTACAACACATATGCACCACACTACCACCCCATAGGGAGAAATTAATTCAGTACAGTATAGAGTGGACCCAGGGGACGGATAACAAAATGTTAACACCATGGCCGCCTAATGGTAGTTTCGATCCATATGCCCAACATTCACTGCTAAACCATCTGCACAATACATACAAGGGGAAGAAGTTGGCGAGCCATGTGGAGGTGTTTAACTTATGGAGGATGTTCCAGGGGTCCCGACCAGGACCAAATGGAATGTTCACTATGGGGGAAACACCGGAAGTAAAGGAGATTAAGAAAGAAGGAACGGATGGGGAAAAGGGGTGTGAAAGGACAAAGAATACGGGGAATGAAGGAGAGGGAGGAGAAATGATTGATAAATTAGACAACATAAAAAAGGAACCGAGCAACGAGATACCCATAACACCGGGAGTGAAAACAGAGGGAGAAGGGTTGTACCCTTTAAGAGAATTAGGAGAAATAGAAGGACAGTTAAGGGCGGCTGAAGGATACTCGAACCCGGCATACAGCCCTCCACCATATGTGGCTCATAGGAAGATGCCAGTGGGGGAGGGGAGGATTGGAGAAGAGCAGATTGTAGAGATAGGACATGATGAGTGGGTAGCTGCACAGATATTATTAAAATTACGGGGTTCACTAACGGGAGAAGAGAGGGAGGCAGTAAAGAGAACAGACGAGGATAGTACAAGGGAGAGTGAGATGAAGGGGGAGGAGCTTTTACGACAAAGAGAAGAGATTTTGGAGGAAAAATTGGCAAAGCTAAGGGATGAGCAGAATGAATTAATAAAACAGCTTGAGAAGGAGGAAAAAGAGAGAGTGAGGAAAAGGAAAGAGGGTAAAGACGAATTGGACAAATTAAGGGAACGAAATGAGGAGCAAAGGATAGAAGCTGAAAGGGTAAAAGCAGCAGCAGACAGGGTGTCAAGAGTAGTGTTGAGAGAAAAAAAGAAGGAAGAAGAAGATAAAGAAAGGGAAATGGAAATATGGAGGAGGAGGGTACTATCAGAGGCAGCTAAGAAATATGAAGAGGGGAAAGCAATAGAAAGAGAAAGGGTGAAATGGGAAAGGAAGAAAGAGGATGAAAGAATATTGGAAAAGATGAGCAACGAAGTGATGGAGGAACTAAAAAGGAAAAGGGAGGAAAATAGTAGGGAGATGGAGGAGAGGAGTGAAGGGGAAAGAGAAGGGAGTAATAGGGAGAGTGAAAAATGGGGGGATGTATATAGGAGTAGAGAAGTAGCAACAACATCGACACCAGGGGGAGCAGTTGGTAACAAAGGAAGAGGAGAAATGGAGCTAATAGACTTAGAAACAGTAACAGTAAAAGGGAAAAAGGCAGAGTGGGGGATACCATTTATGACTGATTTTTGCAGTGAGGAGGAAGAAGGAGTAGAGAGGGGAGGAAGAAAGAGTGAAAGGGAAAGCTTAGATAAGCTGTACCTCACTAGAACAAACATAGACTCGCCATGGATCAGTAAGAGAAGGGAGGAGCTGGAACAAAGTGAGGAGAGGGTGCAACAACTAGTGGAAAAACAAACCCATGAAGCCACACCATCGCCATCTCCATCACGCCCTCCCCCATCGCACCCTACATGCTCAACCGCCACACGCTCGCTGCGCACAATAAAGCTTGCGCCCTTCATGGACGAATTGACTCCCTATGCATGTCGACTTAGAGACCTCCCTAGCCGCAGGCAAGACAGACAAATAAACATACCCATATTAAACACAGGAAATGACGAAAAAAGGGGAAAGGACGGAGAGGGAGGTAGGAGCAGGGGTAGTAAGGAAGAATTTGAAGTGGTAAAGGAAACGGGGGAAGAGGAGGGGTGTGAGGACTCAATATTATGGAGCGTAAAGGGTGACACAAGACACAACTTAATGCCACTGTTGGAGAGAGGAGGGGTTAGACCGCAGTATGTACCTTGGAAGCATGCGGATAAAGAAAATATAAAATGTAGGCTCCCATCACTAAGTGGAGGTGCGGGTAAGTGGATATATGAAATGGAAAAACACACCGCAGGACAGAAACTAGCAGTAGGAGATGTGAAGGGCCTGTTAATATCAATATTAGGGGATAGAGCGGACGACATTTGGAAGAGAGCGGGATTCCATGGGGTAACAATAACGAACACATCGCATGATGGGGCGCCATTTGCAAACTGCAGACATGCGCTATGGCAGGCACTGAGAGTACAGTACCCAGACACATCAGACATAGGAGCAATTACTTCCCGTAAGATGCGTGAGAATGAGGATCCTGTTGATTATATCCAGGATATTCAAGAGAAGTGGCGCATGGAAACTAGAGAACAATGGGATAAAACACCAGCCATATTTTATCATATACTAGTACAAGGGCTCCCAGAAGGAGTTCAGAAACAACTAAAGAAAGTAGTGGGAATGGAAGCAAAACCATGGCCAGAAATACAGCTGACTATAGTACATCACTGCAGGATATGGCAAGGAAAAATGAAACAAAAGGAAGAGGACAGGAAAACAGAAGAGGCCAAACTAGTACAGAAAAAACTTACTAAATACACAATGGAAGGGGCACTAATAACTACGCCCACACCAATGGCCCAAAGCCCCACACAAGTAGTGGCTGCACAAGATCCAGCTCAAATAGCACCTCCACAAAGTATAATACAGCAAGTGCCGCCACTGCAATTACACGCACCAAACATGGGAGGAGGGTACCCAATGCAAGGAGCTGGGTATTATAGTTATAACAGGGGGAGAGGAGGATTTATGAGAGGGAGAGGGTACGGATATAATACCCAACAGCAGGTGGGGGGACTTGGAAATTCCTACCCCACAGGGCAACCGGTATACCAGGACAACACAGGGAGCTTCCCATGGCAGAGCAGGGAACCACCCGTGTGTTGGAGTTGTGGATTACTAGGACACATGTCACGTACATGTAGGGTCAGGCCAGGAACACCAGCATGGAATGAACAGGCACAACCTAGGCCATCACAAGAACAGCAGGGCATACAACAACAACAAATAACGCAACAACAGCCACAAACATATTCACTGCCACAACAACAAATAACACAACAACAGCCACTGCCACAACAACAAGTAGCGCTAACACAACAACCCCAAACTGAACAAACGCAATTGGGTAGGGTGACGGTCTTGGGACACAACCCTTACACAGGGAATGGCAAATCATTGTACCCCCAATAGGAGAGCCCACAGACGGCCTTGGTGTGTCCCATCCTGTCAGTAACACCTAATAGTGCGGAGGAGCCACGCATAGAGGTAACGATAGGTGACAAAAAATTATCATTCCTTGTTGACACCGGGGCAACCCGGTCTTGCATAAGGGAAGGTAAATTTAAGATGTCAGGCGAAGCCATGAACACCCAAGGATTTTCTGGGGCTAAAGGATTGGTTCCTTTTACTGATAACGTTCCCTTATCTATCGGAGATTATGATCTGTCAGTTCCACTTTTGTATTATAGTGCCTCACCAGTAAATATACTGGGGAGGGACATAATGAATAGGTTAAATATGACGATCTCCTTTACAGAGGATGGTATAATTTGCTCTACTCCAGGGATTAACATGCTAGCAGCACGACAGATTATGCAAGCATACTGCGGACAGACAGCGATTAGGGCGGAACCAGTAGATGGCGAGCTATTCCAGTATGGAACAGACATGGCATTTGCATGGATGCCAGGGATAGAAGGGAAAATATGGAGGAGGCCAGCAGCTTATCTGTTCCGACCAGAAACACCTGTTAATGAACAAGAAGGAAAGGTGTTTCTAATGGACATTGAGAGCATTATTGCAACAGCTGAGTATATTGCTGTGCACGCCCAAGACAAAGAAGGAAGAGCATGGAGGGCAGTGATAGCGCTAGCAGAAGGATGTAGGTTGACCCAGGTGTCAGATGAGGAGCTGTTCTCAGAAGAAAAGGAGGAGGGGGAAATGGTGTTCATGATGAGTGTAGAAATATGGCTAAGAGTGGCTCACAAACAAATAGCGCAGAAAATTGCGATGGCACTTGAGGCACCTGCATGCACCCCAGTCCCTTTCTTTAAGGAGGATATGTCAAAGGTGCCCAAATCATTATGGACCATTAGCCCTTATGACGTAGGATGCATAAAAAGCATAGGGGGTGTACGGATAAAATTGAAAAAAGGTGCCATACTACCAAGAGTAAAGCAGTACCCACTGTCAAAAGAGGCAGATGAGGGCATATATGAAACTATAACGGCCCTTATAAACAATGGCATATTGGTCCCCTCAGAATCACCATGTAACACGGCTGTGTACCCAGTGCGCAAGGCTAAAGGGGGGTCTTGGCGCTTCATACAGGACCTCAGGCCCTTGAACAACATAGTAGAAGCAGAATATCCAGTAACAGCAAACCCGGCCACAATATTGTGTGGCATTCCAGCAAAAGCATCACGATTTACAGTAATAGACCTTAAAAATGCATTTTTCTCAATACCATTACACCCCGACTCACAAGATTTGACAAGTTTCACTTACCGAAATACAAAATGGAAACATACCAGGTTACCACAGGGGTATTGTGAATCACCCTCAATTTTCAATAGAGTAATACAGATGGATTTGGGTAACGTTGAGGTGGAAAGCACAGTGTTACAGTATGTGGATGACATAATAATTTGCAGTGTAAACGAAAGTAAATGCAGAGAGGACTCCTTAAAAATGTTGACTATATTGGCTGAAAAGGGGTACAAGGTAGACATGGAAAAAATACAATACTGTCAGGAACAGGTACTTTACATTGGCCAACTGATATCCCAACATGGAAGAAAGATTGCACCACAAAGAGCACAGGCCATCTCAAGCACTCCCATGCCACAGACTGTGAGAGAACTGCAGCAATTTCTGGGGCTGTGCAACTACTGTAGAGCATGGGTATTTGATTACAGTTCATACATAGGACCCCTGCTTGAGGGTTTGAAGGAAGCAAATAAAGGGGAGAAAAAGTTGGGGTGGACTATGGAAATGAGGGAGGCATTTGACGAATTGAAGGACGCGATATCAACAGCTCCAGTACTGGCATCCCCAGACTATGAGCGATGCTTTTTTATATTTTCACATTGCGACTCAGCAGTAATGAAAGCAGTATTGGCCCAAAAAACAAGCATGGGCTATAAACCAGTAGCATTTTACAGCGGTCACTTAGACCCCGTGATGTTAGGCCACTTCCCTTGCGAACAAGGTCTCGCTGCAGCTGCTTTTGCAGTAGAAAAGGCATCAGCAATAATCATGGGGTGTCCAACTACACTGTTTGTGGAACATGCACTATTTGCAATATTGAATAAACCCAAGTCCACACTAACGACACAAAGGGCATCAGGTTATGAGATCATTTTGTCTAGGGCTGAACTAGCGATTGTTAGATGTAGCACTGTTAACCCTGCAAGATTTCTAGCAGAAATAATTGAGGAGGGAGATTACGCCCACGACTGCACCCAACTAAATGAAATATATTCATGCACTAGAAAAGTTGAAGAAAATGCACTAGAGGGAGGTGAGCTTTTGTTTATTGATGGGTCATCAACTATTGATCAAGGAGATGGGATACGGAGGACTGGGGCAGCAGTGGTAAAAATGATGGAGGCGCCGGTGTGTGTGGCTATGAAGTGTGTACAGTTACCACAGCATTACTCTGCTCAAGCCGCTGAACTAGTTGCACTAACATTGGCATTAAAGGAAAGTTTTAACAAACGTGTAACAATATATTCCGACAGTGCATATGTTACATCCACTGTCCACTCAGGGCTATCAAAATGGAGAAGAAGAGGGTTTAGGAGAGCTGATGGCACTCCAGTGCAACATGCCCTCTTGTTGGCTGAATTAATTGAAGTAATAAACGACCCCCAAGAGCTAGCCCTAGTAAAATGCACCGCACACACCAATGGTGAAGACCACATCTCAAAAGGGAATGCAGCAGCAGACGCACATGCGAAATATGCTGCATACTTTGGTGAGATATGGAACCCCACAGACTCACAGAGAGGGAGAGGGAGGGGAATGGCTAGGGAGATGTTAATAAGAGAAGGGTACACCCATCTCCCAGCCACACAGATTATGGAATTACAAGCGGCTGCACCAATGGCCAAAAAGGAAATATGGGTAAAAAGAGGATGTACAATGTCACCAACCGACGCACTATGGCGCCAGGGTGGTACTGGGAAAGTTGTAATACCGTTGGCACTTTTAAATACCGCCCTGAGCCAATTACATCACCCAGCCCATACAGGCAAGGAAATAATTGCAGCACGAATTAGAGAAGATTGGTTCTGTCCCGAGTTAAATTCTCATGTGTCAAATTTTATCAGCAATTGTCTCACATGCCAACAGTTTACGGCCGGTCATACCCTAAAAGTGATAAGAGGTACCATACCCCGGCCAGAAGGACCTTTTCGGCACCTTCACATTGACTATGTTGATATGATCAACATATGTCAAGGTAATAGGTATATGATTGTAGTAGTATGCCCATTTTCTAGGTGGATTGAAGCAGGGCCCTGTTCACACCCAGATGCATTTAGAGCAGCCAAATTCCTAGTAAGGGAGGTCTTCCCCAGGTGGGGAGTGTGCGAGGTGTTAAGATCAGACAATGGCCCCCATTTCGCAAACGAAATGTTCCAACATATCACAGCCCTGCTGAGCATAAAGCACAAATTTGCATGTGCATATCACCCACAGGCTAACGGTATATGTGAACGCCTGAATGGCTTATTGAAGGAGGCAATTGCAAAGATACAACAAACAACAAAGAAAAGTTGGTTGTATTGCCTTCCGTTAGCCCTATTCGAACTAAGGAACAGGCCAGGGTCCGACCACCACCTCACCCCACACGAGGTGGTTACTGGACGTCAAATGCGCCTTCCCCTAACACCAACGTCAAGGGCATTCACTGACCACGAAAGTTCAGCGAGTGTACTAGGTGATGAAATGTATCAATATGTGTCGTCTTTGATTACTAGTGTTGTGTTTGTGTCTCAACAGCTCGAGCGCACGCGGGGCGGGTCCACCAGAAATAAAGAAGAAGGCGCCAGTACAGAATTAGAAAAAGAGAACTTGTGCAAACTTGCCAAAGGTGACCACGTGCTACTTCGCAATTTCAATAGGAAGTGGAACGACAAAAGGTTCACCGGCCCACATCTGGTAGAAGACGTATCACCAAGAGCAGTAAAACTAAAGGACAAGCGTGCCTGGAACCACCTACATGATGTAAAGATATACAAACTGCAGACCCGCCCCAGCGCCAACGACAGGTCCATTGGAAGAACAGCAACAACATCCCCGACAGCGGAAGGAAGTTCCACCACAGACAACGACCCAATTGTTCCCTTACCGTGTCACTACCCAGCTACCCCAGAGACAACAACTGACGAAGAAAGGGGTGGTCCCTACACTGCCCACCCCATGCTCACACGTTCAAAGAGTAAAAATACTTCCGCCATCTGAGCGCAAAAAACCCCCCCCGCCCATTGACTCCCAAGGACAGTTGTAACTTAAACTGAAAGCCACTGGCCGCACAAATACACATGTAAACACGTGAATGTTCTCTTTTTCTCTCGCACATACAGGAACTGCGTATTATTGTATAATTGCAACTTAAACTGAATGTTCTCTCGCACAAATACACATGTAAACATGTGAATGTTCTCTTTTTTCTCTCGCACATACAGGAACTGCATATTATTGTATTGTTAAGTAGAGAGCTAATTAACAAGTCCACTGTCCAGGCGTAGATGGTACTCCCAGACGATAATTACCCAGAAGAATTATCACACCAATTTGTATACGAAATAAAAAGGCCAACATACCTAAAAAGAAGAAGGGTACGTGTCTACTACACAGCCTTCCTCCTGGCCATAGAATATTACATGCCCCACCTCCGCCCATACTTGCCGGTCCTAAGAGACCGATCACTTAGAGTAGCGTGGGAGCAGCTCTTCGCCTGGGCACTGAATGACTATTTGATAGGGAGAGCTTAAATAAAACAAAACTAACATCTAAAAACGAGCATTTCTGAGAATTTTTAGGCGGGCAACTTTAACGTAGCAAGAATACGCTGCCAGGACTGCAGCAAGGTAAGAGCAAAATGCCGGTGAGATTAGCAGTTGTAATAAAAATAATAGGGATTTTGATGATCACCGGATTTTTGGCTGCCTCTGTCTGGCAGTATAGCTGTGCTATCAATTTTATTGCTGCACCCAAACCTAATATACCCCCGTTCCTTGCTGCAACAGGTGTTACGTCAGGTGGTAGTAGTAACATTGCACCCAAGCAAAATAGAGTTAAACGCAGCACATACTCAGACAATAAAGGTATTGATAATTATGTACAAGATTCAGCACACGTCACAAACAACATATGGTACCAACTCATGACCCGCATTGGTAAGCAGACAACTGAGGATAGCTGCTACGTCTGCTCATTAATACCATACGCCATGAGTGCTTCACGAACATTTGTTGCCACAGAAATAAATGAGAAGATAGCGCAGTGCATAATATACTTGGCACTGTTCCAGACGAAAGGAAGATTCCAAGGAACTGTAGTGCACATGACATGGAAAACACGAGACTCATACCCATATGAAAACAACTTCCTCAAGACCTACTTGAGTTATCACAAGACCAGTTTACATGCTGAAGCATTCAAATATATAACAAGTGGCCCTGCAAAAGGAGAAACACAGAAAGTAACACTGCAGTATCTACCATGTGATTGGTACGCCACTGAAGTTCCGGGTAAACAAGGATGCTGGGAGAGGCCGCTACTGACGATAACAGGAAAGGTGTATCTGGACAACAGCTGGGAGATAGGAGTGATTGGCAGCAACATGGTAACAAAAGAAACGATCTCAACCATCGAGACACACAATCACCGATGTTGGACGACGTGGATCAAGTATGTACCAATGCTCACGTGGGTAGAAGAAGATGAAGACCCAATAACGATACTACCGTTGACTGCGCCCAAGGTATGCTACCAGCATAAAGGAGAGGTGGACGTAGGATATAACACCAATTGTGCAAGTGTGACGGAGTTACCTGAGGGGGGAGCGGGAACAGCAGTAATAATGGACCATTATTGGGCCTGTGGAGAAAAGGCATACCATACACTGCCTCCCCTGTGGAATGGTGTGTGCACAATGGTACACGTCAATGTACCATCACTAGTGGTACCTAAGAAGCACGTCAATGTGGCGAAATTTCCTAGAATGGATGAAGGGGATAAGAGAAGAAAGAGATCTGCACCACTTCAGGAGGAGCAGGGGAACAGGACCAACAGCAATGACACTGTCCTAAATAGAAGAAAAAGACAAGGAGAGCCGCTGACAGGAAATTACCTGTGGGGAAGGTCGGAAACGGCACTAACATCAATACCGCCAGAACACAGACTATTTAGCAGAGGAGCAATGTTCTTCTCCTCAATAATACACCCGGGACTACAGGCTTACGCAAACGCAAAATGGCTCCAAATAACTAGATGGGAACTAATGATGACCATCAATTCTACAGTAAATGGGTTCAACGCAATAAAAGAGGAGCTGCGAGCTGTAAGGATTTTAGCACTCCAGAACAGATATGTATTGGACCTTCTCACAGCAATGGAAGGAGGAGTTTGTGCAAAGATAGGACAATCATGCTGCACGTTCATACCTGCCAATGATGCTGACAATGGTACACTGACAGAAGCAGTTTCGCAATTGGCCCAGATGCACTCCAAAATGATGGATGAAAGCAACGGTGTGAACAAGGATAAGAGCTGGTTTTCACTATTATGGTCATGGATGCCATCCTGGCTGTCAGATGGACTGAAAATAATAGTGGGCTGTACTATATTGGCTGGAGCTACCCTGATCATAATTAGATTTTGGAAGGCACGGAAGGCACGCACTACTGACGAGTTGCTGGAAATGGTGGGAATGCACCCCTTGATGCCAGCAGATGACGGCCAGCATACAGGTGTAATAATACAGGAGAGGGAGAAGCTGTGCACCCAAATAATTACCAACCATCTAGACCCACCATCAGTGAAGATCGAGAACCCAAGAAACCCCAGGAGCTACATAGGAAGATGGGTATACTGTACTCCTGGAGGTACCTGTGAATATATGTATTGGTCCTTTGAAGATCATGTAAACCACTATGGACATCTCGGAGGAATAACTAAGATATGGCGAGTAAGAGGAGATAATGAGAAGGATATGTTTGTGGTCGACAAGTCGACCAGAGGGGGGACTGAAGTGGGAGAATGGAAGACCAGGCTCCCGTCCTTCGCCTCTCGCGCTTGGCCTAGAGGGTCACGACCCAAACACCCGCCACGAGAAGAGTTTGTCCATTTACCAGACGACCAGATACCCTGGTACAGGAACATACGATGTGTCCATCTGCCTGCCCAGCAGCCCGCACTGGCCATGCCGACACCTGCGGCACGGATCAACTAGACTAAAATCTACACGTCGTTAGAGATGCCATGACGACCTAGACAACGGGAAGCACATCTGTACAAATGTACACACTGGACATTCCCACACCAACCTACACGAAGAATATACTCAGTGCTATGACGTAGGCGACAGGCATATTCACGGACGTGCATCTTTATTATTTTTACATAGGCTTTCAGAATGCAGAAACGCAAGACGCGTCATGAACTCTTCTACTAGCTTGTTCACGCTTCTCTTGAAACCAGTTACCGCCATGAGAAGTATAATGAAGACAATACTGGTCATGAAATTATATGCTCCTATAACCTAAAGCACCTGTGCACCAAACGGACAACTTATGCACCAGGCCCAAGTAGGCCTCAAACAAGAGCTCCCGTGGACATTAACAAGGCAAGAGTCAGTTGCTGATCCTGCAGAATGAGCTCGGCGAAGCAACCAGCCAAGGTCGCAATGTTGCAAACCCACGTTCCAAGAGCAAATCATCAAAGGCACGATGTTGCAACCTCGTACTCCGCGCACCAACGTTAAAGTCACACCGACAAATTAAACCAGACGCGCAGTAGAAAAACAATATTAATTGTGCAGAATTCTGCCTCTTTCACGGTCCCTCCCCACGTGACCAAGCCGAACCTGACGAGATGCCAAACCCAGGAGAACAGAGGCGTCTGGATCCCTCGCTACGAGACACTGGCAGATACACTTGAAAGGCTCAATGGACATCTGCAACAGTGGGAGCGGTCCCCCGTCCAGCTATGAATAAGTCCTCACATTGTCTGCATGTACCCATAGTGAAACATTGTTGCAACTTACAGGTACACCGAGAGCTGGGAACGACGGTGGTCCCAGACTGGGAAGCTCACGGGCGCACCAATCAGAACATGGGGCTCTTATCACTGACGCCAGCAAATTTAGCCAATCCTCAGGAGTCTTCATGTAACAATTCTCATGTATCTAATTGTAGGGACAACCCAGATATACCACCTGACTACACCTTGTCCACTAATATCATTCTCTATATGTGTGCTATACTAACCCTACCACTCGAACACCCAATTAAGAGTGGCGATAGGTTTTTTGTTAACTTTCTGAAGTGACGCAAGTAGCGCGTCATAATACAGTAAAAAGGGCCTGCGAGCCCCACGATTGTGTGTGTGTCAGGACGAACGCGTACGCTCCTTGACCCATCCCTGCCGTTTTGTCTAATAAACAGCAGAGTCACCTTGCTCCTTGTGTGCGTCTCATACTCTATCTCATCTCATCTGGGATATACACGGGAGGAGTTGGGGCCTCCCTGCCTGGAGGTCCGCGGACGGCCTGGCCGACCCCGGCAGAATTTCCCCCCAACACCATGGTGGCAGGGGGGTGGGGGTGGTGGGAGACATGAGTGGGGGCCTGGTGGAGGCTGCCCCTGGTGGCAGGGGGGTGGGGGTGCAGGGGGACATGAGTGGGGGCCTGGTGGAGGCTGCCCCTGGTGGCTGGGGGGTGGGGGTGGTGGGAGACATGAGTGGGGGCCTGGTGGAGTCTGCCCATGGTGGCAGGGGGGTGGGGGTGGTGGGAGACATGAGTGGGGGCCTGGTGGAGGTTGCCCCTGCACTGCTGGGGGGTGGGGGTGGTGGGAGACATGGGTGGGGGCCTGGTGGAGGCTGCCCCTGGTGGCTGGGGGGTGGGGGTGGTGGGAGACATGAGTGGGTGCCTGGTGGAGGGTGCCCCTGGACGCTGGGGGGTGGGGGTGGTGGGAGACATGAGTGGGGGCCTGGTGGAGGCTGCCCCTGGTGGCTGGGGGGTGGGGGTGGTGGGAGACATGGGTGGGGGCCTGCTGGCAGGTGCCCCACAGTGCTGGGGGGTGGGGGTGGTGGTAGACATGCATTGTTGATCAGTAGTGCAAGGTGACATGTGGGTTGGCTGGGGGGCATGCCCATGGTGGATGGGCTGCCTGCGGGACATGAGCATCGGTGCAGGGTAGTCCCCCGTGGTGTGGGCTGCCTGCAGGGGCCGTGGAGGTTGTGGAGCGTTCACCTGGGAGGACCCACATGGCCAATTCACGTGTAGTACTCCCCAGAACCCCTGAAATACACGTACCCTGATGAAATCGCGTGTGGAACTTGCCGCGCACCCATGGAATACACGTACCCTGATGAAATCGCTTGTGGAACTTCCCGCGCACCCATGGAATACACGTACCCTGCTCGCACTGGCCCATTCGCGTGTGTAACTTCCCGCGCACCCCTGAAATACACGTACCCTGCTGAAATCGCGTGTGGAACTTCCCGCGCACCCATGTAATACACGTACCCTGCTCGCACTGGCCCATTCGCGTGTGGAACTTCCCGCGCACCCCTGAAATGCACGTACCCTGCAGAAATTGCGTGTGGAACTTGCCGCGCACCCCTGAAATGCACTTACCCTGCAGATATCGCGTGTGGAACTTGCCGCGCACCCCTGAAATACACGTACCCTGCTGAAATCGCGTGTGGAACTTCCCGCACACCCATGTAATACACGTACCCTGCTCGCACTGGCCCATTCGCGTGTGGAACTTCCCGCGCACCCCTGAAATGCACGTACCCTGCAGAAATCGCATGTGGAACTTGCCGCGCACCCCTGAAATTCACGTACCCAGCTGTAATCGCGTGTGCAACTTCCCGCGCACCCCTGAAATTCACGTACCCTGCTTGCACGGGGCCAGTCGCGTGTGGAACTTCCCGCGCACCCCTGCAATACACGTTCCCCGCTTGGCGTTTGCTGTTTGCCAGCCCGGTGAACTGGTCCAGGGTTAGCGCAGCCCTTTGCGATGATTTAGCGATTTTGATGGCTTTTCCTTGCGCGAGGGCGTTCTTGGGGGCGTGCCTGGCGCTGCTGCAGTGTCGCTGTGATTCTCTGCGCCACGGCTGGTTTGGGAGCCTGAAATCCATGAATACGCTGTGCGCGGAAATTGGTTTTAGCGCACGTGCCTGGCGCAGTCAATCGCACGCGGACACTCTGCGCCAGCCGCTTGCGACACTTTTCTGCGAAATTATATGAATTACCCTGTACCCTGTTAGCTTTTCTTGAGATTTGGTGGCTCCCAGAGGACAAAGGTAATTACTAAATTGGGATTTGTGTAATCTGTCCCCCATTGATGTAATTGGATGAAGTAGATATATGATGGCAGAGAAAGCATTTACAATATAGGTGAAAATAATGATTTATCACCTACACAGTAACAACAAAGGGCTCATTTAGGCCATTGAAAGAGAAACACTGAAATTAAAATTAACATATATAAAATTAAATGTAACATATAGGGACAATAGTACTATCGAAACAATAAGTGTTACCTAAATCAACTATAAGGGTACATATAAAGGTACATCTCTCGTTTGCAATTAAATGAATGACATACACGTTAACAAAAATGGAGTTAAGAAAAGTGGGAAAGATACTGGTCCCCTTCCATATGTAGATTATGGAGAGAAAACCCACACCCCATAAGAAACATCTCCCCGGTTTATGGACTCTGCATTAGAACATAACAACAACAAATAGGAAGAAACAAAAATAGTGAAGTAGAGAGTCTAGTTAATAAATACACTCACTAAACGTGAGCATTTCAAAGCATTCATATTACATGAGATAGAATAGGGGTATACAATGCCCTTATGCGCAAGAATATGACAACATTAAATATTGAGAAAATACACATCCCCTGAGTAAAGTTGCATTAACACATGGAAGAAACTACATTTCCCGAGTTGCTTGTAGTTTCCCAAAAACAGGATATGGTGGATGGCTAAAGAAAATCGAAGCAGACATAGAATCTGAAGCACGTGGTTTTTCTAACTCTGCTCCACTATGAGGAGTAGAGATAAGGACCCCATAAAGTAAATGAGGTAAGGGGATAGAATATAATAGCCAGAACAATACTAAAAAAGTGATAAATGTAAAAGCCATGGAGTAACATATCCCAAATAAGTGTGATTAATAAATGGAAGAAACTACAGTTCCCAAGTTGCTTGTAGTTTCCAATAGACATAAAGCAATGTAGCGTTAAAGGGAGGAGCCACGTATCCATTTATGGGAAACACTCTGAAACAGCATTTTTTCAAATTCTGTGGCATTGCAAGGATCAGAGAGCAGGATGCCAGATATTCAAAGAGGTAAGGGGGGAGAGTACACTACAATAATACTGTAACTGTTATGTTATGTTAAAGGTTCTTATACTGTTCACTGTTGCCACTTGCATATTTTCTTTGTTTTCACTAAAACAGTGTACATTTTAAATATGAAAGAGGATCTGCAAGGTACCTCTTTATGTGATTGCATGCAGTAGATGGGGAAATTGAAACAAGTAGAAAACAAGAAATGAGATGTACCACTAAGAAAATAGAACTTTTTGAGAAAGATGATAAATACATTTTATATTTGCTCTAAAAGTAATAGAAAGGCACTATATGTGTAGTAATTGTAGAATATTGAATGTATCTCCTTTCACTTTGGACACTGATATGCATTGGACCCTAACTAATAAGAAGACAAGATACCCCAGGAAATTACATTAGTGGTTGGTGGTAACTCACTGTATTCCTATAAATTGAATTAGCATAAACAGCAATAATTATATTATAATGTGTTTTTTTAAATGTTCACAGTTTAAAATGCCCAATGATGTAAAGTAATGAATATACAGTAATGGATATAAATTAGGAAGGAAATAGAAATGACTATTTCTCTATGCAGAATGTGAAGCATTAGAACATGACCCCTGATGAATGTCTGAGCTACAAAAGCAGCAGAAAAACAGAAACATATTCATGCAGGGTAACACAAAACCAGGATTTGTAAAGTCTGTGTAAGCAATGTAAGGAACAGTGTGGGTAATACAGACCAGCATTCAGTAACATCGGTTCTAGACATGTAAGGAATAATGATGGAATTTAGGAACTCAAGAGTTGTGTTCATATATGTTTTTCGTATAAATGTATATATTTGCATAGCACACAGTGCACTTTAATATACACAAAGCACGTTATAGATATCACTTTATTATAGCATCTGGAGTACCTTGTTAGATACTATGTCTCAGGGGAATGTACAGTTCATTCGATTAAGTTAATTTGAAGAAGTTAATTCTAGATAATTCATAATCAGACAATTAATCCAACATAGATGTTACTATATAAGAAAGTAGAATAAAACTATGATAGATGGTATAATCTGATATAGAATTCCCACATCTCTTTTGTATATATAAATGAAATAACACCATCAAACTAGGAAGCGCTTGTTTCTTCCTTTGATCACATTTCTTCTGGTCAAATAAGTAAAAATGATACATACATGTTGAGAGTTATGGATGCAGGTTTTTGTCTCCCTGGGTTTCCCCCTCTTCTCATTTCCTGCTTTCCCTGACCTCATATCCTTTCACCCCACAGACCATGCTCTGGCTGTCACTCTGGGAGGGGTTGAAATGTACTTCAACAAAGACAAGCCTTAGTCCTTTAAGATAACTATTGTGGTGATGTGCAATGACAAATGATATAACAAGACATAAAATATTGTGGAACAGTTCTGACTCACTTACTGCAGCCTCATTTGACACAAAGAGCAAACAAGAACTCACTAGTTCCTCGCTAGTTCCTTATATTGGCACCCAAACTTACATTTCATCTAAGAGGTTTCCTGCATCCCCTTGTAAGTTCACTAAACCAATTCAAGCCTTATGATTTGGGCATCATACTCAGACATGCTTCAAATCTTGTACTGTTTACCTGATCTCATGAGTAAGATGTATGGCCATAATAATTTGCCTACAGGCTTCAACAGTTTCTCCCAAATCTATTGGTTTATTACTGTCCTTTATCCATTCTTACTCAAAAACCACACTTGGAACAAAAGCATATTTTACATTTACCAAGTTTGAGATTGGAAATTGACACTAATAATTTGGCTATTGTGATATTTAAAATAACTGAAATATTAAGAAACATGACTGGTATATGAAAGAGAACTACACGTCTGTGAGAAGGTTACCTACCTCTCTGAGATGACAGATCTGTAGAACTTCTAATCAGGGTGAAGTAAGAGCAAGACACAGGTCAATGCTCATTCCACTAGTCAAACAAATGAAGAGACTTAAAGATAAATATTGTAGATTCCCCCTGGTAGGACTCTTAATTAGAAGTAAAGTAATACCTTCATTGATGTATGGCCTAAAATTGAATTGATAGACTGGAAGGATATATTTGGAAAACAGTTCTGAATTTGCCTGTGGCTATACAAGCAACAGCATTTAGGTTAGAACTAAGCCTACCATCTATTTTTCCATAATACTCTCAAAGACAATCACAATATTATATAAAATAATTGGCCCCCAAAGAGGTCTCTGAAACCATAAATACAATTTTAGATAAACATACATTGTCAGTGCTAAATCAGTGTTACTGTAAATGTAATGAGGTTCCTGGGGAAATACATTATTACAACAACCAATTTGTATCTAATGCTCTAAGATATGAATGAAAACTAAGAGAGTATGATTGTGTGAAACAAAACAAAGCAAGTTGTTAAATAAGTACTTATAGAATATAAAAAAAACTATAAGGCATTATAATAGTATACTAGAGTACCTAAGCTGTTTACCAGATCCAAGATCAAGAAACATATTTATGCAATTTAGGAGTAACATAGCAGTTAGGTACTCTAGATATGTGGGGACCTAGGGGAGGTAAACGAAAAGATTAAAGAATCTGTTGTTTATGTAAAGAAACAGCTATGACAGAAGCTTGGAAGCACCTAGTTATGGCCTGTGCGAAAACAGCAAACCTACCTTTTCGAGACATTTTTATAAATGTTTAGTTAATGAGGAATTTTTAAGATAGGAGGTATTATGGTACAGACTGTTGAAGAGTTTGACTTTTGTAATTGATTTGTGTTTTTAAAATCATTCATGTAATGCTGGGTGAAAATAGTAATTTAATGTGAAATCTGTATGCTATGTTGTAAATTTAGGTTATAGTATTTAGATATATGAAATAACATTGTTTTAGTAAGATGAATGAAGAGTTGTGATGCTATATATATATATATTATATGTACAATAAATAAATAGACAATCAAATAAATACATTAAATGCATTTGATTTTTGGCACCACCTGTTGACACTTTCAAACATAGAAACATGGTTCACTGAATAACTTTGCCACGGTTGTTTTAAGGTGATATATAAATGGGCCATAGCACAGGATGCTTAATACTTTTCTGCTAAACTAACCCATACTACTTTTAAATGGACAGCGTTACATATGTTAACCTTAAGGGTTTCAGTTGTCTGCATTCAAATGATTGCTGATGCAGCTTTCTGTCGTCGATCTTCAGTAGGGCCCCATCACTTCCCCACATCTCACCACATTTAAACTACACCAAAGTTAAGAAAATGCAATATAGCATCAGAGATTTCTGCATTTTCCATCATATTCATACTGCTTTCTGTCTTCTTTCCTCAATGTAAATTGTCTTGTTTTCCACTGGACCACATCCTTGACCCGGAATGCATGAGCTTCATCTGGCATCTTCAGGTAAACCTTTGCAAACAATTTGATTGCAAACTCGTTTATTCATGTAAATCTGAGTAGCACAAATCAGTTGTGTTGTTTTGAACTTGAATTGTGATGTAGATTTCATACCAGAAATGGGGGACTTCTTAAGGAGAAAGTGTCATGCATCCTAAAAAACAGAATGAGTTGAGAAAAATAATAGATACTCTATAGAAACTACTTTGAAACCATGACACAGGTTCATCCCTTTTCCTCTAAAACCGTCAAGGACCACATCAACAACCTAGCTCCAGCCCTTGCAGATTTTTGCAACCTTTCCTTTGCCTCTGGTATTCTTCCCCTTCCCCTAAAGCACTCACTTGTGCATCCTCTCCTCAAGAAACCCACAGCCGATCCAACCTGTCCGGCTAGCTATCACCCAATTTCCATTACTCCCTTTTTGAGTAAAAGCTGTCCATCTCTCAGCTTAACCTTCATTCCGATTCTGTTGGCTCTCTCCATGACCATCAATCTGGCTTTAGAGCTGCCAGAAGCACAGACACTGCTCTCCGGAACATTCGTGAAGACCTGCTCTCCAATCTTGACTCTAACATTCCCTCTGTCCACACCCTACTTGATCTTTCCTCTGCCTTTGACACAGTCAACCATACCACCCTGCTCAACCATCTCCATGGCAACCTGGGTATCACTGATCAGGCTGTGGCCTGGCTGACCTCTTTCCTCTGTAATCGACCCACCCAGGTCCAACTTTGATCCTTCCTATTGTCTATCTCCCTCTCTACTTGTCGTGTTCCCCATGGGTCTAACCTCTCTCCCTGGCTTTTCAACCAATAATTGGCTACTCTTGCCCACTGCATTGCAATTTTCTGCTCAAATTTCCAGTGTTATGCTAACAACACTCAACTCATTTTCAGGCTTCCCTCAGCCACCTCCTCCCTTTCTCTCATCTGATTGCCCAACTGCCATTCAAAGATTATTGTGCCACTAATGATCTTTGTCTAAATGCCAACAAGATTGAGATTCTCCTCATTGGTACACCTTCTCCAGCCCTTCTCCTCACTCGCTGGTCAGCCTCCCTTGACCCTCCTCCTACCCCTACCTGTGAGGCTAAGAACCTCAGGATCATCTTTCACTCCGCACTTCCCTTCTCCGCCCACATCTCTGATGTCTCTAAAATATCAAACTTCCTACTGAACCTCCTCAGAGGCACTCTGCCTTTCCTCTCTTTCCCCCAGAAGCTCACTGTCTCCCAAGCTCTGGTTCTCTCTAGGTTAGACTACTGTAACAGCCTATTTCTAAATCTACCTGCTTCCACACTCCACCCTTTACAACTAATTCAGAACAGGACTGCAAGACTTGTTCTTGGCCTCAAGCCCTGGGATCGTATCTCTCCAGCTCTGAAATCCCTTCATTGGCTCCCAGTGGATGCAAGGATTACATTTAAAACCCTCTGCACTGTCCATAAGGCTTTCTAGGGCCTGGGTCCAAAATAGCTTCAATTATCCCATGTAAATACCTCCCCTCTCGAGCTTTTTGCTCCTCTACTTCTAACTCCTTCAGGGTCAGTAATTTTTCAAAGAAATGAGCTGGGGTTAGATCTCTGTCTTCGGCTGAGGGATCCCTTTGGAACAGCCTCCCTGCTACTCTGAAACTTGAGAAGAATCCTCTCTGGTTCCGGAAGCACCTCAAGACCTTTCTCTTTGCTTCTGCCATTGCCACGCTTCGCCCCTGCTGATCTGTTTTCTCTCTCGGCATTGTGCACCTGGCCACCCTCTGTCCTCCGGACCCAGATACCTGCTCACCCTGTCACCCTCCTGTACTGCCTCCGGGCCACCCCCTGCACTAGGGTCTGTTTCTGTACCCATACAGTCCCCCACTTGCTTTTCTTATGCACTTATCAGAAATACCCTGTCGGCTAAACTCAGCACTTGGCACTTGCTGGCTGCACTACCACCATTTATCGCCTTTATTTATTTATTTATTTATTAATTTATTTATTTATCTATTTTATTTGATTTATTATTATTTATCTGCTTTCTCCTCTGTCCTGCACTTTCCATCTCTCCCCCTTCCTGGCGCTTTCCCCTTCTCCCCTTTCCCATGCACTTGTGCATTCTTAATGTCACTGGGCCTAGTAAGATTGTTTTTTTTTTCCTGTTCCACTCCCTTGCTTTGTTGCCCTCTGAAACACTTGTGTATGAGCGCGATACAAATAAAATATCAATTCAATTCAATTAAATATATGCATTAGGTAGTCAAATGCAAGTCTGCCTAAGGAGTACACCATTGTAGATATTTTCCTTACTGGAACTGCGCTGCACAAAATAGTATGTAAACCCTCAAGTGAACATCATGTTTTCAAAACCAATGCAACATGATTAGTAAGGGAATATTAAGTTCTCAACATTGTTTGCAAACTACTGCAACTATTCGTTTAATGGTTTATCAAATATTTGCAAATGTATTCTTTTGATACGGCTGACAAGCAACAAACAAATCAAATGTCATAAACACATATGCACGTATGTACGTACACTCATTCAAATGCTGCATAAACAACGAATTTATACGTTTTACAAAAGAATTACATGAGCTTTTTCAACTCTTGTAAATGTGTGCTTACTCAATATGAACTCATTCCGGGAACATTAGTAAACTTTTGTTTCCAAATAGTTTTGCTTTGAATGAAGAGAGTGAAACATTTGTGTGAATGTTTTAGAATTTTTTAGAATACCAAGAAAGAGAGATAGAAGAGAGAAATAGTGTGCTAAAATGACAGAGTAATAGAACGGTGAGGTGGATATAGATGAGAACCGGAGAGAGAAAGAGAGGAGGAGAAACACAGGGAGACAGTGAAAGAGTGTGAGAGAGAGACAGAGAGAACGAGAGACAGACAGACTGACAAACTGATGGAGTAGAGGTGAAAAACCGAGATCAAGAGAGAGGTCTCGAAAGAGAGAGTATAAAACACCATATTTCAAAATAAATTGTGTGTGTGCGTGTGTTTCAGGTGAATGTCTGGGTTTATTATCATCATCCTCATCCTTTTCCAACAATTCTGTGTCTATTTTCTAAGCCTCTCCCCAATCCACCCTCTTCAGTAGCCATCTTTTCACTGGGTGGCTTAGTAGACACCACTACTGTGCTCTTTCTTGAAACGCCTCTTCGGATCATCACTTACGTTGTTAAATATTGTCTCACCTGCTCTCCTATTCAATCCACACAATCAAAAAAGGTTTACCCAAAAAAGAACATTAGGAAATGTGCCCTGGGTCGAGAATGGGATTAGCCATCTGTGCTTGTTGAGGCTGATTAGAGACAGATTCTGCTCACAGTCGGATCAGTGTGATGGCTCTCAGAAGGACAAGGGAGAGACATTCTGCTTTTGATGCTGCTAATGCAGGATGTGGTGTTGGCGCTCAGCTGTGCTGGGGTTGCTGATACTGCTGGCATTAGTGGGTTCAATGACTCTCTAATTTCTTTTGAAGTGCCAAAGGGGCTGGGGTTGATGAGATGCATTTGGTAGATACTTATCTTTAACTTTAAACATGTATCACCACTTAGTGAAGCAAATATCTTGATGTGTATGTTGGCTGAGGTATAACATTGTGTTGGTGAACAATGTCAGTTAGTTGCTTAGTATTGGCTTATATGTAGCACTAAGCACCAGCATTCGTTTCAGCTAATTTCAAGGCACTTTAGCAACATACCTTTAGCTCATCTGTGGTGCGCTTCTGTCACTGTTAGTTTTGAATCATAGATGACACGTTGGGCCTGATTCACAGAAGTGTTTTATAATGGGGCAATCCCATGGAAAACACTCTCTGAATCAGGGCCTTTAGCTCTACTAAGTCTAACTTTATAGTGTTACCTGTTGGTGTTGATTAATGCCACTTGGCGCACTGGATCATAAGAGGCTCTTTAGAACCCTCATTGGGTTAGAGGGAATTAAGGGTATTGCTATACATATGTGGGATGTGCATGCAACAAACTGTGCACTCTGAACGGCCCTGTAAAATGAGCCATTCACTGTCACTCCACTCCCAAACACATTCATAAAATAAACTCTACTTCGAACAGGATGGTTCCAGTAAAAAATATATTTAAAAAAAGATATGACTTGTATGCATCTATTCTTCAAGTTGGATATTTAAAGCGGTCTATCCCACCCGTTTGATGCCTATTCTTCAGTGTGCAAACATTTAGAGTATTTAATTTCTCTAGGAATTGCATTATACATTACTGCTGGCAGCATATTAGCATATTGACATCCCAGCGCTGTATTGTCTCTACTGTCTGTTTATCCCTGTGGCTATATGTTTTCTGAAGTTAATGTAACTACTCAAGATGAGGACTCACCATTGATTTCGACGTTGCTAACCATATGGATATGTATCAGTGCGTGCTATTCATCTTCAAAGTAACTAACATAGCTCTCTTGTTTTAGTTACATCCGAACCTTCCTCTCCCAAGTACTGACTTTCAGGTACCTACCTCCCTTGCCTATTTACATCTCATATTCCAAGATCAGGTATTCGTGTAAGCAGGCAAGAGGCCATTATTTGTATGCAGTCCAATTAGGCTTTCATCTAATAAGAGGTTTAGTGCGTTCTTTCTGGAACATGCCAAAATAAAAGCAGTGCTTTGTCTCAATACATATAGTTAAGGATTTCTAACTTATATGAATGAATGCTGTGCTTTATGAAGCCAGGACTTCAAATGCTGTCTTTGCTCAAGAAATGCTAAGTATTACAAGGTGGTTGGTTTACATTGATTGGTCCCTTGTTCTTTGTTGCTTGGTGTCTATGCCATTAGCTCTGCGATCGTGGTACGCTTTCATGCCCCACTGCTGCGGCACATCGCCTTCTAGATTGTACACTACAGTGCAGTGTTGTAAAACCTTGGATAATAGGGACTTTTCAGCTCTCTGATTGCTTTTACAATGGCTTATGACTTTATTGGAGATGAGAGCTCTCTCTAGATGGATCCAATAAAAGCAGGCCTCGCCCACACAATTTAAGACTGAATTTGTGCATGAACATATGCTGTCCAGGCAATTCCGTGTATGAAATCACCAGGACATCAATGAACCCCTAGAATTCCTTAATATCGGGTGTAATGATGGCATTGATAATTAATGCTTGTTGAAATAACTGAGTTCATGTGAAACAAGGTCTTGAGACTGCCCACCAGCTGATACAATATATTAACAGCCGGGTTCCCACTGGAGGCATTCTGGATATTTCTACCACCTATTTGAGTGATATTTAATGCATATTTGTGTTTATTGTGATGAAAGGGAACGTTCTCGCTCTTGTATCACATTAATGTCCTTAAGAAAAGTGATGTATCTACTTGGTGGTATCAACTACAAGCAGGACACACGGGAACCAATAGGGAGCCAGGGTTATCAAAATGTAAATGCTTCTTTATTGGTTACAGCTTAAGTAGGAAGGTGAGACTAAGGAGATCAATAGCATGCTGTCTCTGCCCTTGGCTCTCTCCATGCAAGTGCCTAACGTCAAACCTGGAACCCTCTCACTCACCACCTTCCATGCCTCACACCAACATTCCAATCTCCTCTCACAGACCCACAGCTCTCATACCAGATGTAAACCATACATAATTACTAGGATACAACACCATCCCCCACCTTACAAACCAAAAGAAACTTTCCAATATGCAAAGAAAAATAACCCTCAAGAAACCGACCACCTTTTGTCCTGGTCTGCCCCCCAGGACTTTGGGGCTGCCACGCCCAAACACAATCTGCTCTCTCTGAGCAAACCCCACTAACAAACTAAAACCCTCAAAACAAAACCTACTTCTTTCCGTAAGGGCCAGCCACACCCAAACCCTGTACCTGCCACATACAGGCACAACCTCACCCTATTGCAGGACACTACGGTAAACTGCACAGCAGGCAACACCTACCTACATCCAAAATCAATACAACACCTGGAAAACAACTAAAAGGTCTGACAATCGCTAACCTGGTAAATAACTCAAAACACCAACCAAACAACACCACCACCTCTCTCCACATAAAATAAGGAAGAAAACATTAGGACAGCCACTAACAATACAGAGGTCACAAATAAAACATGACACAACCACAAAAGACGTGGTGCGCTGAAAAGGTGCACAAACACAGACGTGCGAAAACAGCGAAAATTCCTGTGCACATGTTGAAGAGATTAAAATAGCACTTGCTGAAGATTCCCGAAAGACTCCAAAACACACACAAGATGAAAAAAAAATGTGTGTATTGCAAAACCATGAATTTGCAAACAAATAGTCTGGACGCACATAAAAGATGGAAATAAATATGTGCAGTACCAAACTCCCCACAAATTTAGAATAAATCTTCAAAACAAACTGTCTGTGTGGTTCCAATCCACTCTGCAATAGCAATCTCTCAAAACACCACACTCAAAACAGTGACCCCAAAACCTGTGTGCCACCCTAAAACAATCTTTTGATAATAAAGATTAACTGGCGAGTCATTACCCCATTTCCAAGCATCGCCTGGCACCACAGAAAAAACCATTAGGAGTGTAAATTTCACTCCCAAAACAGTAACTTCCACCATGAGGAAACAAATGTGCAATAACCTACAACACACAAGAATCTACAACATGGGCCCCGTGCCCTAAAACTCTAACGTAACAGCTTACGTAAAGACCTCCAACTACTTCATGGGCCCCTTGCCCTGGCAACAACACCACTACCCAAAACAAAAATGTTTATCTCAATGGCACTCAACAATAAAGTGTCCTACTTCCTCAAAAAAATTGAGTTCCTCCTAAGGTTTTTCAAACTGCAAACAGCAACCACACCTGGAAACACAGTGTGGAAGCCAAAAACCCCTTATATGCATGCAACTCCACTACAGATGCATCACACAAGACACGTACACTACAACTACAAACTGTGCTACATTCACACACGCACACACACACACCTACAACACCTGCACAACTATCACTCATTTGCACAACAATTGCAGAACCTGCTGCTTCCAGTGCGCACTCTTGCGTGAAAAACCCGGAACTAAAACTTGCGCATACATGCACAAACCACAACTCACAGACATACCACAACTTCAACATATGCAATACACAAACATAAAATTTGAAATGTTCTTTTCCCAAAATGCATTCTCAAAATTTGGTCATTTCTGCTTACTCTACTTCACAATTTTACGGACTGAAATTCTTTACATCAAAATGTGCAATTCCATTTTTAAATAACCTCCACTGCATCCTTTTAATAAGGTTCTACTGTGCAACTTCAATATTTAAAAACTGCTAACATGTAGTCCCACTCTCTAAAAAAACATTCTTCAGTGTTCCTCCATAATTTGTGTGCAGTCCATAACCTAGAACAAAAACTATTAAAAGCACCTCCCTAAAATTAGTACTCAACACACACACACTACACACACGCCGCTTCTGTCCACAACTTGCATGACATTCAACCTGAAACTTCAAAATGCATTACTATTCTGCTGTATTTATAACATTTCAGCAATTGCATAAGAATGCCCTCCTGTAAAATAAACATGAAAATAACACCTTTTTTTTATATATCCAGACCGTGTATACTGCAACTGCTACTGTTTTAAATCCATGTCAATTCCGAAATGCATCTCTTCTCACATGCTGAAAAAGTGTAATAGCTAATGTTCACCAACTAAATTAAACTCAGCCACTGGGAATGTACTCTTCAACGTTGATGGCAATAAACATCATGCCCCAAATAAATCTCAACGCCCGCTGCCGTGATTGACAAAATGTATCAGTACCTGATTAATTCCTCATGGTTTCGCTCCTCCGAGTATAGTCCTTTTGTTCTGTAAAGAATAAAAGTTATGAACATTCAAACCTCTCCCGTATTAGCCACGGGCGATTTACTTCACACTGCAAAGCTCCTGTCACAAATCGGTATTTACAATAATTTCTCCTTTCTTCCTTGAAGCGTAATACCATTGGCAGCCGTCAGCAGGAAGCTCCTTCATGAACACTCACGTTTGTGTTTACTGTCCTCATAAGTCACGTCATCACGCTCTCTAACGTTGTGAGGACTGTTCCTCTAACCCTTCTAACATGGAAAGCAATTCCGGGGCTCCAATACGGAATAATGGAGCAGGCAAATTCTTGTGCGTTCCAGCCAACAGCAACGGCTGGAGCGCTTGGGGCTCGCCTGGGCGCGCGCCACCCACTGCCCCCCTGGCACCCTCCAAATGCTCCTGCATTTTTTTTATTGCCTCCATAATAGTGCAGTCCTCCATGGACTGCAAGTCCCAATAGCCTTCACTCTGTGTGAGTGCAACAGCGCTCGGAACTCCAGCATTTAGATCCTATTTCACTAGTGGCAATTTTCTTCCGCCACTCAGGCCCCACGTTTCCATCATGGCCTGACACTTCACCTGCCCCATGGATGGGCTACGGGCCTCCCCTGTAGCCTATCTGATGCCATGGCCTTCTCCAACAGCCAACTGGTGACATGGTCACCTCCTCAACTGGCATCAGCTTCATTCTCAGCAGCTCAAGACTCCTTTCTTCAGATCTCCAAGACTCCTTCACTTCTTCTTCAGCCTCTCACCTTCCAGCAGGTTTCTAATATCCTTGTCACCAAATGATGTATCTACTTGGTGGTATCAACTACAAGCAGGACACACAGGAACCACCAGGAAGCCAGGGTTATCAAAAGGTAAATGCTTCTTTATTGGTTACAGCTTAAGAAGGAAGGTGAGAATAAGGAGATCAATAGCATGCCCTCTCGGCTCTTGGCTCTCTCCCTGCAAGTGCCTAACCATCAAACCTGGAACCCTCTCACTCACCACCTTCTATGCCTTCCTCCAAAATTCCAAGCTCCACTCACAGACCCACAGCTCTCATACCAGATGTAAACCATACATAGTTACTAGGATACAACAAGTAATCAATCCTCAATTATGTTTATTTGGAAAGCAATCTTAAATCAGGGTTTTATAAATGAATTATCATGTATTGTGTGGTTCTGTTTTTTCCATGACAGTCTCCTGCAAGAAAGAGGTTTAAACAGAAATAGAGGAAAGGCAAGCTGTACTAGCATAGGTGCATGTTTGGTGACTGATGGTTTACCATTTTTCATGAACCTTGATGCTGTGTACTGTCCTTCTAAGTTTCTGTCATATATTTATATATGTTTTGATGTTATGTTATATGAATGTTACAAACAACCTTAATTACATCAACAAGCGATTCAGAGGTGTTAGTCTCTATGGGCAAGCATTGCATAACTTTGTGTTAATGTTGAGTGAGTCAGTAAGGATAAGCAATTGCAGGATATGCGGCTCGATGAACTCTCAAAATATGCATTGTCCAAACAACTCCACAACTAGTCATAGTTCAATATTCATAAAATGAAATGAAACACATGTATCAACTTCAAAACAGACTCTAAGAATAAGGACAACTGTTAAATAAATTACAGGTTAGAAATCGATTTTCGAATGTCTTTAATCTAAAAACGTATCACAACTTAACATGATGATTGTCAACCGCTTGTTGGAAATTCTTCTTTGAAAGAGAGACAATAAACCATAGGACCTGATGCTAAGGTTCCTGGGAAAGTAGGGTTCCTAGGAAAGTGAAGACATTGTCAGCACTACTAGCGGAATGGCAACCTGAAAGAGATAAAAGGTGTACAGTTGTTTCATTCAACTCCTGGCAGCAGAGAGTCTATACATATCATCACATGTCATTGCAGACAGAAAGAAGTAGATTAAAAGTAGTTAAGGGACCCTTCTTCAGATCATTGTACTTGCAAGTCCAGAACTCATTCAGTTTCAGCACGTTCATCATATTCATCAGGGCATCTGTTTGAGGCTGTGAACTAAAAGCAAACGTGATGGATGTTGAGCACTTAATCAATCATAACAATTTTTCTGTGAAGCTTTCCTTTTCATCATTTTTGGACTGTCTTGGCTACTACACAAGTGGGAAAAACAGGCTCCAATCATTGAAGTCCAACCCCTAAAGCTGCAACCGACACTCAACTGCAAAATTACATCCTTTGTTATTAGGAACACCTCTGATCCCTGATGACATCACATGTGAAATACATTTTGATGAAAATTCCCTACAACGGGTTGTGTTTATAATGTTGGTTACACGATGTCAGGGTTTATTGTGTAATGTTAAAAACTAGCTAACAATTCAAGACTTACTAGACACTTGTGCTAGTACAAACAATACATATGAAGACCCACAAAGCATAGAAATCAGAGGCACACACAGGGAAACTAAAGTAAGGAAGAAAGAAACTGCATCATCAGAAAAAGTTGATGGCATTACACTTTATTTTCATGTATACAAATTAATTGTGTGTATGAGCCCTGCCTATTGCCCCATGTGCGTGCACCATGATCTGAGACCAAACCCTAAGGAAAGTACTTTAAGAACATATGACTTGGTTAATGATAAGATATACAGCACCTTTTGAATTGTAATATTCTGTCAGTGAACACAAACACCTGGCCTAGATATTTCAGTGAACAAAAACAAGTGGGCCAGATATGTCATCTCATCAGTAATGTCATCAATGACATTTGTGATGCAATATTTGATGTCCTTGGTGTTAGTCTTAGCAGCGCACGGTGGTGGAGGTTGCTTAGCTTACCATAACTGGCGAATTTCTGAGGTTTTTCGGTTTTACTTGTAACCTTAACCTTCCTTTAACAATGTTTTTTCATTGAATTTCATTGTTTTTTATTAGTGCAACTTAACCATAACATCCCTATAACAATGTCTTTTCAGTGAATGAACGTTATAGCTTTTTTATTAGTGCAACTTAACCATATGATCCATTTAACAAAGTTTTTCATTGAATTTCATAGGTTTTTATTAGTGCAACTTAACTATAAAGTCCCTTTAACAACATTTCTTCACTGAATTTCATAGGTTTTTATTGGTGCAACTTAACCATAACATCCATTTAACAAAGTTTTTTCAGAGAATTCCATGGGTTTTTACCAGTGCATGCTATTTTCCTACAACTTACTAACATCATACTTATCCGATTTATATAGCAACGTTTTTGTCCAATTTACAATGTTGGACCTTAAAACTCTGCCATTTCCCACCTTCTAGCATAATTTTTGACATTTCTATACTTTTTCCACTGTTTTTGCTTCTGTTGACGTCCGCAAATATCTGACGACATTGTGGACCTTCCGGACAGTACCTCGTGACCATGTGGTTGCGCGCAGCATGATGACGTGTCCATGAACGTATTTACACTTTGTGTTTGGGTCCTTGCTTCGAGGACAGTTCAGAACTGAATGTTCTACTGATCTAGGAACATTCAAGCTCAAGCACACAGCTGCACAGCTCCCACACATATTCCTACTCATTATTCATTAACAATCTAGTACAAAGCACATACTTGTAAGAATAGTGGCAAAACTGCTATTTATTTTAAAAATGGCATCAGCTATTACCATCCCTTCTCCCCAAGTGCCACCAACACCACCTGCTGGAGGACCCACACAACAAAAAAAGCACACTATTTCCAAAGACATTGAAGAGGACCTAGAAGATGAGGTAGAGGAAGTGCCTACAGAGAGAATCATGGGTGTGGCAGTTCTTTACCACTGTTCGGAATGTACCAAAGGCTAAAGCTACAAAAGTGAAATGCACTCAGTCACAGACTACCTGGACGTTACTCCTACAGGACCACCTCCATGCGCTGCCACACCAAATCCAACTACTGTAATGCTCTAAGAGAGATTTTTCCCTTCTTAGCAAGTAGTAGGCTGTCTTCCTCCACATCATCCTCCTCAACCAATACTGTATCCACACAGCCTACTTCTGTGGGACACAAAATCCCACCAGCTACCTTGCAAGCGATGAAAGAGGCTGTTGATCCATATCAGTCCTCTGTATATACTGCAACACACCACTCTGCAGGGGAAAGCAATTTTGACATGCTGTAATCAAAAGGCATGAGAAACACTGCCCACTACCTTTGAAGTAACACGTGCGCAACATCTTCCCCTGTCCACCTCCACCTGCCCCTCCATATTAGTGCTTGGTGCCTCTTCTCTCATTTTCCTCCTCACCTTACGTTCGAACCTCTCCTGGAATTTTTTTTTAACAACAAAAGAAAGTTTGATTTAGGAACCACCTTTCACAGTTAAATAACAGAACAAAACAATATTATAGACTCCATCTACTTTACATTTCACAGTAAAGTACATAGACTCAATACATTTTTCCAACATTTCCATTAGCATTTTCTGTTCTGCTAATGGGAATAATGTGATGTTCATCCCCCGTTCCAGGGCCCGGAACCGCGGATAATGGCCCAGCAGCCCTAGTTATCGGCCCAAGCGAAGTGTGTCTGTGTGCGCCCTGATGTCTGCGGGATTGAGCGCATTATAGATAAATAAATAATGAGGGCTCTGGACCATTTTCCTCCATTGCAGGCCTAGCAATGGGGGATAAAGGCCATTAGCAGCCCTAGTTCCCAAAGCAGATTTTTCGTTCCCAAGATGGCCTCCATGGAAAGAGAAGGCAGGGCTGCGTACAGAGCCCCTCTTCCATTTCCATGACAGTCTGCACAAGGCAAAGGCAGAACCCTATGACCATATTACCACAAGCACATTTTATTTCCCTTTCAAAGCTATCCTACTTTCGAATAACTTTACCACATAGCTGGTCACAGGTGGACATGGCCACTTTAATACTGTTTTTCATCCCTCGTGTTCAAGGCCTGTAGCCAGATTGTCCAGATCATGACCTTATACCATGACCCTGAAGATTTGGCCACTGCCCATGGCCACAGGCTATACCTCATTCACCAAAGGTATATCACTATTTTTTGTACCTACATTATGACACTTGTGAAAATAGAAAACACAGGCACATTTGCAAAACCATGCTTTCAGTCCTTGCCAATGCTCCTTACACGAGTTTGTTTGAAATCCGCCCATGTTTTATTTTTTCAAAAGTGTCAAAATGTATGTAGATACAATAGTCATATAACTTAGCCCCCACTTGACAAAATCAATTCAGTCTTTACACAAACATTGACGTTTGGGTCTTTAATCTTTCTGAAAACTTGTGATGTTATCTTTGATATCATGAATGTTAGTCCTTCCAGTGCACAGTTGTAGCGTGAGTTATGGTTGCGTAGCGTACCATAACTTGCACATTTCTGGGGTTTTTAGGTTTTATCTGTAACCATAAAGCCCCTGTTGCAACGTTTTTCCATTGAATTTCATAGGTTTTGCCGTGGTGCAACTTAGCCATAACGTGCCTTTAACAAGGTTTTTTTGTTAGTGAATTTCATAGGTTTTTTAAGACGGCACTGTAACCATAACTATGGTATTTGATAGTTTTTGTAGGAAAGGTGATAGGGTTGAAGGTGTACAAGTGAACCATAGTGTCCCTGTAATAATGTGGCTTGCACTGAATTGCATTAGATCTGTACAGGATACGCTTAGTGTGTAAAGATGTACTGTGCAACATACTGAAACCGGAGGCTGTATAGTAAAGGGCACAAAGGTTGGGAACACTGCATCCCTTTGCAGAGATTGGGTTGCGTCCAATGTGCACAGAAAGGGAGTGGGGGGTCATAAAAAGGTGTAACATTCAGCAAAGACAAAAAACATAGGAAAACAGCTGCAAGCGCATCAATTAGAATGGAAAATGCTGTACATATACAAAAGGTGTACTTTGGCAATAAAAGTGCACAAAGGCATAAAGTATGCAACATAAAGGAAAGCACCAACATGAAAATCTTACTGCACATCTTTTGCACAATCAAACAAAAAAGGAAGAGGCAGAGGAGCAAACAGCAACTACCGAGAACAGAACGTCAGAGCAACATGGTAAGGAAAAGAACGTTTTTGTTTTAATTGCACCGATCCGTTAATGTACAATAGTAGAAAAGCATTATGTTTTCTGTTTGTGCGCAGCAATGGCTTCCACCCTAGAGTAGCTTCAGGAGAATATTCTGCATAAAGAATTGAGTGATGATTATAAGCCCATTGTGACCCGCCGCACTCTGAAAAGGGAAAGAGTTAATGGAAGGGCGGGCACCCTGAAATGGCTGGAGGAAAATGTTCCGAATGACCAAATGAGTGAGCATAGTAGCCCTATAGGTGGGGAAGGAGCTGGCAAAAAGAACACAGTCACAATGTAAAACTTTATTTCAAGTAACCACATTTTTTGTTTTTTACAGAACATACCGGAATGCAAAGCTGTACACCTGAAGCGGCACCTTTTGCACAGCAACATACAGCCACCGAAACTGAACTTAACACTGGGCATAACAAAGTCGACCGCCTGGACGCCAAAATCGAGCAGTTGCTCCACCAATTTGATTCCTTGAGAATGTTTGTTGAAAACCATATAAGGGGCAAAATAAGATATCACTGCCCAACTTGCACATGTCTGACTTCCCCAATTCCCAGCCCCACTTCCCTGCAAAATCAATGGCATGAAAAATGCTTTGATGACAGCCCTATGAGCAATCACAATACAATCATCCATAGGACGCCAGTACAGGCCGTATGTTTGCATGCACACAACCGTCTGGAAATAGTAACTGCAGCGTCCGTTTATCTGTGGCACAATTGTACACATACGTATATCATGTTGTTACGCCTGGTAACACTTTCCCTGGTGCACATAACCGAGTAAACGTGTGGTATAGTCGTAGTAGCTGGAAGCGTACACCCTCGGTCTGCACATATTTTTCTGCGTAAACATCCCACCTACTCTAGAGTGCTCACTGCAAGCATAGGTAGAAATGTGCAATGTACGTGAACCATATTTTTAAGTAGGGCGGGGGTGGGACATGTATCCATAGTACAAGCATGCACATGCCACAAAGTGTAATGTGCAATATACGTCCGGCAGACAAGCTTGCAAATGGAGATCAATAGTGACGTCACCATAGTAATGTAGCAACATTGCGCATTGTCCCTTATTTGACAGACATGCACCAGATCCGTACACATTGAAAGAGAACATTTCTCTGCAATGTATGGAGTGTTACAGTGATAGTGCACCCTTACAGTGATCCTCCACTCTTCCTTCTACATGTAGATATTGTAATGGCACTTTGCGATGTCACATGCTCCACATGAGCCCTATAAAAGAGAACACCCTACAATTGCTCTGTTTGGCTTTCTATACAAGAGCAGCGGTGTGCAGTGCTTGGGGCAGAATTATCTTTCTCACCAAATCTGTGCCTGCAAAGAACTTCTCCAAGCATTGGCCACCAGAGCTCTGTAACTACCTCTGACTCAGAAGCACTCACACTCTCACCACCAACACCTCCTTTTAAAAGTGCTCAGCAAATGGACAAGTGATGTAAAGGCGGAGGGAAATCAAAGAGGAAACAAGAGTAAAGTAGACGGAATCCCCATTGCCTACAGCCAGCAGCAATAATGGGTGTGGAAACTGTTTAGGACTTTTGGAAATATGCCTAAATCTCATGCTAACCTGGTGCAGTGCACTGAGTGCAACACATTACTCAGTTGCGGGAAACCTGGCGTGTACAGCTATGGCACTAGTTTCATGCAGCAGCACCTTAAAGCGCACCACCAGGCAACTATTTGGAGAGTTGTCCCCTTGCAAGCAGGCAGTATGTTATTGTCCACTGCAGCATGCTCCACATATGCTCCTACCACCATTAGAGACACTCCAGTGGGCCATCGCATCCCGCAAGCAACCTTGGAGGACATACACAATACAGCAGACCCCTACCTTTCAAAGGTCATTGTATTGTGCGTACGCAATGCAGTACTGTGTAGGGGAGAACATTGTCAAAATGCTTTTGAGTCAGCATTCCGGGATCATGGCAAGCACTGCCCCCTATTCAAGTTAGGTGCACCTTACATCTTCTACTCTCCAATTCCCATTTCTTATCCCTGTGCTTGGTACGTTTTGTGAAATCTCCCTTCCACTGCTGTCTTTTCTGGCATCTCTTATAACAGCAGGAAAAAAGCACCACAACCAGAAAGCGGGTAGAACAAAAAGGCTCTTTTCAGAGCCACCTTCCAGTTTTCAAAAAGAGAACTTCAAATGAAACACGCAGGTGTGATGCAACCTATAACCGTCGCGTAGAAAGATAGCAACAATTAGAGGTGAGACGCCATCAAAAGCATTGTACGCATTTCCACAAAAAAGTAGTGCCTCTGAAAAAAGGTTGGAATGACCCGGTAAGTCCCCATTCCGACTACCCGGACCCGGACACGACTTTGGAGGCAGCCATGGTGCTAATAGCACCATGGCTGCCTCCAAAATCGTAATTACCCCCCTACTCTCTGCAATCAACAAAGTAAGTGCAATAACAGCATACTCTTGTATGTCTTACTAAACCAGTGCAATAATATTCTACTGTAGCATATACATATTTGCCCATCCAGCAGTATTTACTTCATTGTTACTAATCACACCTCTACAGGTGCTAAGTATTTCTTATGTCACCACCATTACAATACTACCCACATACTAACATAGGGCCTCATTACAACCCAGGCGGTAAGTTCCCTACTTTACCACCATGGTGTAAACTCTGTTTACACCATGGTGGATGGCGAATTTACCGCCCCATTCCAAGGTGAGTAGGGCCGTAAATCCCCATTCCCCATTTACCCTTCCCCATTCCCATTTTTGCCCCATAGGGCATAATGGGAGTGGGGAAGGCGCTAATTACGGCACTGTAAATTACGGTGCCGTAATTAGCACCAAGGCGGGGTAGCGCCTTGCATTTTAATGCCTGCTAAAAGCAGGCGTTAAAATGGTAATCAGGCGTTAAGGGTTAACGGCGCCGACGGCGCCGTTTAACCCTTAACGCCTGGGTTGTGATGAGGCCCATAGTGTCGGCAACCTAACCTTACACACCACTACACAGCCACACACTTGCACTTAAATAGTTGCCTACCCTCCCATTTATCCAATGCTGCACATTGTACACATATGCATGTGAACATTTGAACACCCATCCTTTCTTCGCCAACACCTACTACATAATGCCTAACAAACAGCAATTCTGTAGAAAGCAACGTAGAAAGAGAGCCACACAACCTACAAACACAGAAAGTACCCTTCCACTGCAATTTGAACGTAAACAGAAAGATTCAGGAGAAGAGTTAATTCAGGCATTAAGGAAAACAAATCCATCTACCAGTAAAGACAGTGTAGGTGATCTGGCAAAATGTGAGAATGTACAGGAAACCACACAATACAGTCCAACGCAGAGCACCCCTAAAAGAACACGTGCAAATAGTAGTGTAATCACAAGCAAGCATTCAAGAAAACTAATTTTACAAAAAATGTTCCACCACAGAGTCCTTCACAACCTTACAAGTAGAGGATATAAATCGCAATCAACACTCAAAACCTACCACAGAAAAGTCATCCTGGAAGTTCTTGTAGACACTGATATAATTGTGAAGCGGAAATAGTTTATAGTAACTTTAAAGAGAATGAAACCACTAACAGGATTAATTGATAAATTACAAGCAGTACTATGAAACAAACACAATGTCCCCATAGATACCTTTGGCCACATACATGCAGGCGAGTGCAGTCACACCACCAATACAGAGCCATACTTCAATGAAGAATTCTACAAATAACAACTAACTAACCAAATTGCCTTACATCAGAGTGGACGAGGATATGAACAGATAGCCAATTCCATAATGGAAGAAGAAATACTTCTTTCACAAATATCCCCATCAAACTTAGATGGCACTCTCCAATCCACCAAACCAACACACCTGACCTACAAATGGCCTTGCACATCAATGTGCAATGTTCGCAAAGGCCTAATCAGAAATGTGCAGCAATTCCTAAATCAGTATGTCAAAGCCACCAACAAAAGAAAAATTAAAATACTAGAAAGTATGGACTCCTGTGCAGTGAACAAGTACACTGGCATACGCGGACATTCCTTTGCCTGCATTTGTGGAACAGCTTACAAAAGCACCTTCTCTGTATTACAATGATAGCAACCCACCATTCAATAATCAGAAATCTAGTCAACAAACTGTACTATGCAAAAACTCCAGCTTTAGCACTCCAACATTTAAATTACATTTTCCTACGTGGTACAGCCAAACAAGTGCGCGATTAAGTTGAGCACATCCTAAGGAAATACTGTGAAACTTAAGAGCACTTATTCACTGCAGCATTGTCAGCCAACAATACTGACAACAGTGCAGCTATCAACTTTTTACATAACACATACACAAAAGAAATACAAAAGTTCAAAAGCATTTCTGCTGAAATGCCAAACCAAGTATGTGTGTGTGGTCATAGAACGTTCTATAAAAAGAGCACCAAAACTGTTCATATAATTCAGAAAATAGAAGTCAATGAGGAATCCCAATGGTTTCAATTAGCTCTATACCTTCTAGCAGAAAACAAGTATGGCATTACCAACACCTCCATACTGTGCACATCCTGCACTTCAAAACTTGACAATAATAGGCCTTTACGTGCAATTAGTAATAATTTGGAACTGTTTCCAGTGCCAAACGCACAGCAACAGCTTATTTTGTATGAGAGCATTATAATACAAACAGAGCACCCATTTTAAGCAATGATATGTCTTCAACCAAAAACTGCAAAATTACCTCCCACCGAATTACTCAAAGGCATTTGTGGTAAAGTAGTTTATTTACAGTTAGATCATAAAGAAAATGTGCAAAGGCCAATACACACATCTTTGATTATCTTGGTAAATGGTGTGCCTACAAAAGACAAAAGAATTTGGCAACACCCTAGTGGACTTAACCAGAGTTAGAGAGGCGTTGCAGTACCTTAACCAAAATAATGCAGGACTCCTCAACAAGTGGCCAATTTGAACGCCTAGATCCTAGTGCAGCCTCCAGTATTTTAGACCACTATACAATTCACCCACTGCACTCCAGAGGCACCATAGATGATGCACTAGAAACATATCAAATGCGGCAAGCCAAATGAGTCCCAATCAATATATGGGAATAAAGTGTGGAAGCACGAGCCTTTCCTCTACTCTTCCCCACTGGAAAAGGTGGAAGATATGATAAAAGAAGCACACAAATAACAGCATCCGAATACTGCTATTCATGAATGTATGCTGAACACCCACGATTTAGACAGAACGTGGAGTACATATTCCACCTGCTCTTTGAAAGTGAACTAGCAACCCTATGTTATGGAGTTACCCACACATTAAAAACAGCTTCCCATTTCTAAAACATGTCTGCTGCACAACTACTTCAAAAGGTGCAACAAAAGGACGAAGTTTTACAAAGTTGTATTACAAATTTCTTGGCAAACATGTGTGGCACCAAAGAGTACTGGTTCAGATGGCACACAGATGTACAGTGTATGCTACGCTACCTTGGCCCACGCACATGGTTTGTTACTTTAAGTATGCATGGGAAGACTTACATACTTTCCTACGCATAGCAAACCAAAAAGAAACATGTATGGACATGAAAACACCAGGAGAGATGTGCTCTTCCAATCCAGTAAATGTTTCACGCTATTTTCATAATCGCTTCCTTGTGATACTACACTTCATTTGCAATAAAAAGACTTACTCCCCTCTGAGAAGTACAATACTTCTTTTGGAGAACAGAATATCAGGCCAGAGGAGCACCACACATCCACATGCTTTTGTGGATTAAAAATGCTCCTAAATTTGGTGGGATAGTGATGAAACTGTTTTGGAGTTCATTCAAAAATATGTCACTTGTGAAATCCTTCTGGAAAGTACCCATAGTGACCTACGAGCACACATTTTGCAATTATAACGACACAAGTGTGGCAAGTATTGTCGATGCAAATACAAGAACACAGGCAAACACTACACCAAATGCTGCTTTGGTTTCCTTGGACAGTTTCAACAACAAGCCAAGTAAACAGCTTCATGTCTTCCGTTCAACACAGTGTCAAGGGAACATCTCCTAAAAACACATACTACATAAAAAGGAGCAAAACTTCCAAGTACATCAATGATTACAATGCAACTATTGCCCTCTTATGGAATGCCAATGTTGATGTACAGTACATTGCAGATAATTCCACTACTGTTGCACAATATGTCACCACCTACTTAACCAAATCAGAGAAAGCAAAGCTCAAAGACCTCTTGTATGACATATCCTCGGAGAAAACACTAGCACAGAATCTGTTCAGCTTTGGCATTAAAATGCTCTCCCATAGAGAATGTGGCAGCTACGAAGCTGCTGACCGCTTAACCGGCAAAGCCTTATATGGGAAATCTGACAACATAGTGTGGCTAAGCCTTGGGCCTGCTGCATCCCGAAATAGAGTACTTAAATCATAAGAAGACATACAAAGAATAGCCAAAAGCGATCCCAGTAGCAAGGACAATTTGAAGAACAACTTACTGGACACATAATACCCAAACATGAGTACTACTTTAGAAAGCTTGTCCTTGTACCAGGGAGTCCAAAACTTCTCATACAAAAACAGCATAACACCAAATGAGGAAAAAGGGTATATTCAGAGTGGAAAGTTGTGAAGGCAGTCTCATGACACTAAACAAATGAAACCTAATTAATCATAAGTAGTTGCCCTTAAAAACTCCTCAACACAAAGAACTGTACTACATGACTCCACTGCAACTTTTCGTACCATGGAGAAAAGAAGATTTATTAGCCACCTACACATGCTATGACGATGCTTTCAACGCCACTGAAAGTACAATTACTGATGAAAATTGTACATGGTACAAAACAATATTGGACAGTAAAAGCCAACAAGAAGAAGAACTTCAAGTACAACTAAATGTAGACACTTCTGAAAGCAGTGAACCATTGCAAACAGGCAGCCAAGAACCACTTGGAGATCCACTCCTAGCAAAAGACGCAGAATTAGCCATGATGGAGGTGACCAACACTATGCGTCAGTACGAGAACTCTGCAGAAGAGTTTGCAGTACTGAAATCACAACTAAAAAATGAACAGCATACCATTTTTGAAGAAGTAAGTAAAACCATTGACCATGGTATACAGCATGAAAGTACAACTTGCACCTGGAAGAACTACAAACCTATACTGTTGTATGTAAGTGGTGAAGCTGGATCAGGCAAAACATTCTTAATACAAATTATCAGTAAATATGTCCAACAAATAACAAACAACAACCGTTCTGCGGTTGTAACTGCCCCTAGAGGTTTGGCTGCGTACAACACAGGTGGAGTCACTCTACACCAATTCTACACCAATTGCTACTCCTTCCACTGGAACACCAAAACAAATTAGAGTACTATAAACTTTCAGCGCAAGCTGCTATGGATCTACGCAGAGTTTCGAAACAAATGAAAATACTCCTAATAGATGGGGTCAGCATGGTCTCCAACCTACTGTTGGCTTTGATTCACCTCAGAATACAAGAGGTACTCAAAACAGACTACGAAGAACTCTTTGGAGGAAAACATGTAATTGTTTTCAGAGATCTCCTTCAATTGACACCAGTCAAATGTGAACCTATCTTCAAAACCTTAGGACACAAAGAGTGCCGTAAAAGTTTTGAAAGCTTCGGCAATGTAAATCTTTGGCAACTTTCCAATACCGAGAACTAACTCAAAACATGCGTCAGTCTGCAGACCTCACATATGCCAAGATTTAAAAAAAAAAATTGATTGGTGTACTATCAAAAGAGGCGCAGTCTACACTCAATAGTAAAGACTTCCATGAGCTATAGAGGTGTAACATATGTGCTACTGATGTCATGGAACAATTAGCTCACAAAAATGTCAGCTGTATGGCCTTAATCCCAACTCTAGCAAGCTGTGCATAATTTAATGCAACAATGCTGCAAAAAGAGAAACAACCACTAGTAGAAATTCATAGCAGTGACAAATTGGACGTACAGGGTCTGACAATACCTATGTGTCAGCAAGGCATAGCATGAGCTCAAGCCTTAGATAACTACACCTCCAACACAGCTGGTTTGGAAACAATTCTAACATTATGTGTCAACTGTAGAGTTATGCTAAAGCATAACATTGACGTAGAGCAAGGTTTAGTTAATGGAGCACTTTGTACAGTTTTTCCCTTCAACACATTATCACGGGACAGCAGCATTTAGTTTATAAATATCAAGTTTCACAAACTTTCAGAAGTCAAAAATATGGGATGCACAGCTACGTAATTCCTTCTTTTCAAATACATGTATGTACGCAGACAACAGTTTTCTCTGCCGCAAGCTTATGCAGTAACTATTCATAAATCACAAGGTCTCACCTTAGATTAAGCTTTGAGTGATATTGGCAACACAGTCTTCAGAAAAGGCATGAGTTACGTAGCACTGTCACAACTACAAACACTGGAAAGACTGTAGCTAGTTAATTTTGATGCAACTGCATTCAGTGCAGACATTCCTTGCATCATAGAGTACAATAGACTAAGTGCACTGTACACACCCCATCTAAAAATGTACCCTATTTCCCAAAATCCAAAAGCTTTGAAAAGAAGGCCCATTCCATCAGAAGTGCTAAATGATTAGGACATAGTACCGTCAAAGAAAATCAAAGAAACTACAGCAACTACTGAAAGCTCATATAAAAGGAGTAAAATAGACAAACCAAACCCAACTCCACCACAAAAAAAGCCTCTGCTAAGAAACCACGTACCCTTCCATCAAAGGGCTCAGCCACAGCAGGACTTGTCCCATTCAAATGTTCCAATACAACAGCTGTTAATTGCTATGCAAATGTAACAATACATGTTCTGTTCCAAATACCAGCAGTTGTTGAACACATTTATTCAAATGGCGCAGACCAATTGTGTTTGCAAATGCTCATCCTTCACAGAAATGCAGTAAGCAATCCTGACACCATTTACAGTGTCTCGGGAATAAGGCAAGAATTGGAATACAGTGCTGGAATGGTGAAATTCACTTTAAACCAACAGGAAGATCCCCAAGAATGTCTATTGTACGTATTACAAATGTTGGAAAGAAAAAACATACTTATAATAGAAATGTTTCACATTTCCTACATGTGGAGACATACTTGCACTCTTTGCAACCATGTCATTGAGGAGCAAGTCCCTAACAAATCCTTTGTGTATATACCAATATCCACCTGTGACTCCATTCCATTTCATCAACTGGTGCAAAATGCAAACCATAGAGGTTCTGTATGTTGTACAATTCTGATAATCGTTTGCTGCTACATAAACACTCACATACCCAATATGTGATATTAATGCTCTTAAGGTACAATGCCGACTGTACCAAAACAACTCAAACTTACTTCCTTCACACACGGACAGATATCACTTGGCAGGAAAACCTTCACAACTGTATCCATAATGTACCACACACGGAATTCAGCCAATGCAGGCCACTATACTGCATACATTAGAAAGCAATCGTCATGGTGGGAATGCAATGATGCTTCCATCAGTCCAAAGCACAGACTACCTGCAAATCTTGCAAATGCCTACTTAATATTGTTGAGGCCAAAATGTACTCATTAATGTACAAACCTAGTATATCTTACGCCCCAGCACCAGCCAGTAGCTTCGTAAGTGGACAAAAGATGTTTTCCCGTCCACGCTACCATACATGAAGCATTGCGAAATGGACTACAGTGTATATTTGCCAATTCCATCCCCAATGATTCCAAGGTGTGCAGTCGCACAAACAGTGCGTGTCCACAAAACACAGTACCAGTATTTTCCACTATATACGTGGAAGGGAATTTGCTAAGTGTGAGGGTTGAAAACCATCCTCTGTAATCTCTAAAATCACCACTAATGCAAATCAGTCACCAGCTCTCCAAGATTTGTCTACTACCAACTACCAACACATATTTACGTATCACCACGTAAATCCGCAAATGGACAGTACCACTTCAAAATGTGCACAGATGTTCAAATAACCACAGAAATGCACACACTTCTCTACATACCCTTTACAAACAGGACACTGCAAACAGTTAGAATACACCACCTGGTATCTAACTACAACCTGAATACAACAATGTTATTTGCAGTATCACATCCTACCCAACTCAACCTTCATCAACTACTGTGCTATAAACATAGCATGAAACACTTCCAAAGCATCAGTAGTTACAGTACGCCAACAGGTACGTAACTACTGTGCAAATTCTGCACTAGAAGGGACTCCACCAATGTAGTCCACTCTATTGCATACATTAGAAAATAATGGTCATGGTAGAAATGCAATGAAACTTCCATCATTCCAAAGCACATACTACCTACAAACCTTGGAAATGCCTACTTAATAATCTGGAAGCCAAACTTTACGCAGTGATGTACAAACTTACTGTACCTTACTCCCCAGCACCAAGCACTACCTTAATAAGTGGACACAAAATATTATTCTCTATGTACCCTTTACAAACGGGACACTGCAAACAGTTAGAATATGCCACCTGATATCTTTCTGCAACCTGAATATGACAATGTTATTTGCAGCATCACAACTACCCAACTCAACCTTCAACAACTACTGTGCTACAAACATAGCATCAAACACTTCAAAAGTATAAGCAGTTACAATACGCCAACAGCTACGTAACTACAGTCATAATACTGCATAACCACTGAAAAATATCATAATACTTGCAAACCACCAGCAGAAACCAAACATATAAAGAACCAATGGTACAAAAAGGAAGCAGTGAAACATTTACAAATCAGCACCTGCTATAGAACGCCACCCACCCTACCAACATGTATAGTGCACACAGCGTACACCATTACATTTCCTCCTACTTCAGCAGTACACCTTAAAAAGTGGTGTAACCAGTCCAAACGTCACTATCACTCACTTCTATCCATTTATATCACTAAATGTTGAAGGTATTTTTTTTTAATCCAGCATGGATCTTTTTAACCCACAGACCCAATGATTATGCAAACCACAGGAACTGCTCTGATTGCACAGTACACTGGTTGAAAGCATAGTACTTACGAAGTGCTAGTTATGAGGGTCCACACAATTTAAAAAAAGTATGCCATGTAGTGTACTTCAAAGTAACGAAATACCTGCGCTAACATCTTGTGTTCTCTTTTCTCACAGATACAGCAACCGGTACGACAACATTTTACACTCCATACCCAAAACTCAGTGCATGGCTTCCTCGATGCAAACAGTAAGTATTCAACGATTGCTATTATACTTCGGTACAATATCCACAGTGCAATAAGTGCACTTATTTCTGCTATATACATACCAATAGCACCACTGACAATGCACACCTATATTACACTATGCAGCTTGTGGCCATGCCCTACACGCTTCACTACACCCTCTACATTGTAGGGCCTCCAGCCATACACTAAACATTATACACCCTGGTCACTATTGCCGCTGCACTCCAGAACCACACATAATAACATCTATGCATGTATGACTTACCCCACTCATAACACAGCCACCTAACACTTAGCCACTGCAGTTTACATTGCCTAATACTTCTTCCACAGAATACATAACCTGTTTCCTAAGTACACTGGTCACCTAAGCCCATCATAAGTGCTCACACTGAATTAACAACACTACAGAAACCTACCCTGCAATCTGCACAATTACAACAACAGCACTTCATGCATTCATCCATACATCTTACATAACTCTCCTAACTTCTCCAACGCTTGCCTCCTTGCTGTACATTGCCACTATGTACGCCATTAGGTCACTTTCATTGTTATGTACAGAATTTTTAAAAAACGTACCCAGTCCATATTTCAGTACAGCGCATACATCATAGCTCCCCAGGTGCATTGCAGCCACTACTGTACCTCTTTACTTTTTCAACTTTTGTTACCCTTTTTTCTTCTGTAAAGAAAACACCATTTACAGGCCATAACCACCTTACATGTTAAACAAATGTTCACACTAACTGCTTTCCTTTCCTAAACAGTAGCCCCAAAAAAGGTCATGCAGTACAAAACCCACCCACGTGTTCTCAAACAGCAAACGCAGTGTCACATTACCCACCGTTGCATCGTAACACAGTGCACATCTAACTTTTCCTTACACAGTGTAAAAACATATTTGGTGTATTTTGCCATCTGTGCATTCATGTGACCCTTTGTACAGCACCATCATATCTACCTCTGCATTGGACTACCTTCACCGTAATGACACTACCAACATTCATAAATAGATGCTACACTCGAAACACGTTCCTGGCTAAATCCTTGTTTTTTTTCGTGCCTCATCTCAGGAAATCGAAACTTAACATACCTCTCCCTAAACAGAACGCACGTTCATTGTAAAACAGCCTTGAGGGGGAAGCATGTGTAGGTCCAAGGTCATATATTGTGTAGAAGTCTAGCAAAAAAGAATACATAACTTGCAAAGCAGTTCCTCTGTCCATGTGCCCCAAAGGTACTCTGCAACCATCTCATATGCCGTACAGTGCCATTTCACGGCCTCCCAATAGAAGGATGGAATTTGCCAAAATTATCTAAGGACACCTTTACATCACATGTGTATTACGATTAACAGTTATTTACATGCTCCTCCTCGGTATGCATATTTACAAACTTGCTTTACCGCGCATGTTCTCTCCATACATTACAAGGACTTTTGTGACGGCAGTAAAAAAAAACACTGTTAGACTGCCATGTCTCCACCATTCCAAGTAACTTGCAACTGTCATTGCATGCACACAACCGTCTGGAAATAGTAACTGCAGCGTCCGTTAATCTGTGGCACATAACCGAATAAACGTGTGGTATAGTTGTAGTAGCTGGAAGCGTACACCCTCGGTCTGCACATATTTTTCTGCGTAAACATCCCACCTACTCTAGAGTGCTCACTGCAAGCATAGGTAGAAATATGCAATGTACGTGAACCATATTTTTAAGTAGGGTGGGGGTGGGACATGTATCCATAGTACAAGTATGCACATGCCACAAAGTGTAATGTGCAATATACGTCCGGCAGACAAGCTTGCAAATGGAGATCAATGGTGACGTCACCATAGTAATGTAGCAACATTGCGCATTGTCCCTTATTTGACAGACATGCACCAGATCCGTACACATTGCAAGAGAACATTTCTCTGCAATGTATGGAGTGTTACAGTGATAGTGCACCCTTACAGTGATCCCCCACTCTTCCTTCTACATGTAGATATTGTAATGGCACTTTGCGATGTCACATGCTCCACATGAGCCCTATAAAAGAGAAAACCCTACAATTGCTCTGTTTGGCTTTCTATACAAGAGCAGCGGTGTGCAGTGCTTGGGGCAGAAATATCTTTCTCACCAAATCTGTGCCTGCAAAGAACTTCTCCAAGCATTGGCCACCAGAGCTCTGTAACTACCTCTGACTCAGAAGCACTCACACTCTCACCACCAACACCTCCTTTTAAAAGTGCTCAGCAAATGGACAAGTGATATAAAGGCGGAGGGAAATCAAAGAGGAAACAAGAGTAAAGTAGACGGAATCCCCATTGCCTACAGCCAGCAGCAATAATGGGTGTGGAAACTGTTTAGGACTGTTGGAAATATGCCTAAATCTCATGCTTACCAGGTGCAGTGCACTGAGTGCAACACAGTACTCAGTTGCAGGAAACCTGGCGTGTACAGCTATGGCACTATTTTCATGCAGCAGCACCTTAAAGCGCATCACCAGGCAACTATTTGGAGAGTTGTCCCCTTGCAAGCAGGCAGTATGTTATTGTCCACTGCAGCATGCTCCACATATGCTCCTACCACCATTAGAGACACTCCAGTGGGCCACCGCATCCCGCAAGCAACCTTGGAGGACATACACAATACAGCAGACCCCTACCTTTCAAAGGTCATTGTATTGTGCATATACTGCAATGCAGTACTGTGTAGGGGAGAAAATTGTCAAAATGCTTTGGAGTCAGCGGTCCGGGATCCTGGCAAGCACTGCCCCCTATTCAAGTTAGGTGCACCTTACATCTTCTACTCTCCAATTCCCATTTCTTATCCCTGTGCTTGGTACGTTTTGTGAAATCTCCCTTCCACTGCTGTCTTTTCTGGCATCTCTTATAACAGCAGGAAAAAAGCACCACAACCAGAAAGCGGGTAGAACAAAAAAGCTCTTTTCAGAGCCACCTTCCAGTTTTCAAAAAGAGAACTTCAAATGAAACACGCAGGTGTGATGCAACCTATAACCGTCGCGTACAAAGATAGCAACAATTAGAGGTGAGACGCCATCAAAAGCATTGTACGCATTTCCACAAAAAAGTAGTGCCTCTGAAAAAAGGTTGGAATGACCCGGTAAGTCCCCATTCCGACTATCCGGACCCGGACACGACTTTGGAGGCAGCCATGGTGCTAATAGCACCATGGCTGCCTCCAAAGTCGTAATTACCCCCCTACTCTCTGCAATCAACAAAGTAAGTGCAATAACAGCATACTCGTGTATGTCTTACTAAACCAGTGCAATAATATTCTACTGTAGCATATACATGTTTGCCCATCCAGCAGTATTTACTTCATTGTTACTAATCACACCTCTACAGGTGCTAAGTATTTCTTACGTCACCACCATTACAATACTACCCACATACTAACATAGGGTCTCATTACAACCCAGGTGGTAAGTTCCCTACTTTACCACCATGGTGTAAACTCTGTTTACACCATGGTGGATGGCGGATTTACCGCCCCATTCCAAGGTGAGTGGGGCCGTAAATCCCCATTCCCCATTTACCCTTCCCCATTCCCATTTTTGCCCCATAGGGCATAATGGGAGTGGGGAAGGCGCTAATTACGGCACTGTAAATTACGGTGCCGTAAGGCGGGTTAGCGCCTTGCATTTTAATGCCTGCTAAAAGCAGGCGTTAAAATGGTAATCAGGCGTTAAGCGTTAACGGCGCCGACGGCGCTGTTAAACCCTTAACGCCTGGTTTGTGATGAGGCCCATAGTGTCGGCAACCTAACCTTACACACCACTACACAGCCACACACTTGCACTTAAATAGTTTATCCAATGCTGCACATTGTACACATATGCATGTGAACATTTGAACACCCATCCTTTCTTCGCCAACACCTACTACATAATGCCTTACAAACAGCAATTCTGTAGAAAGCAACGTAGAAAGAGAGCCACACAACCTACAAACACAGAAAGTACCCTTCCACTGCAATTTGAACGTAAACTGAAAGGTTCAGGAGAAGAGTTAATTCAGGCATTAAGGAAAACAAATCCATCTACCAGTAAAGACAGTGTAGGTGATCTGGCAAAATGTGAGAATGTACAGGAAACCACACAATACAGTCCAACGCAGAGAACCCCTAAAAGAACACGTGCAAATAGTAGTGTAATCACAAGCAAGCATTCAAGAAAACTAATTTTACAAAAAATGTTCCACCACAGAGTCCTTACAAGTAGAGGATATAAATCGCAATCAACCCTCAAAACCTACCACAGAAAAGTCATCCTGGAAGTTCTTGTAGACACTGATATAATTGTGAAGCGGAAATAGTTTATAGTAACTTTAAAGAGAATGAAACCACTAACAGGATTAATTGATAAATTACAAGCAGTACTATGAAACAAACACAATGTCCCCATAGATACCTTTGGCCACATACATGCAGGCGAGTGCAGTCACACCACCAATACAGAGCCATACTTCAATGAAGAATTCTACAAATAACAACTAACTAACCAAATTGCCTTACATCAGAGTGGACGAGGATATGAACAGATAGCCAATACCATAATGGAAGAAGAAATACTTCTTTCACAAATATCCCCATCAAACTTAGATGGCACTCTCCAATCCACCAAACCAACACACCTCACCTACAAATGGCCTTGCACATCAATGTGCAATGTTCGCCCAGGCCTAATCAGAAATGTGCAGCAATTCCTAAATCAGTATGTCAAAGGCACCAAAAAAAGAAAAATTTAAATACTAGAAAGTATGGACTCCTGTGCAGTGAACAGGTACACTGGCATACGCAGACATTCCTTTGCCTGCATTTGTGGAACAGCTTACAAAAGCACCTTCTCTGTATTACAATGTTAGCAACCCACCATTCAATAATCAGAAATCTAGTCAACACACTGTACTATGCAAAAACTCCAGCTTTAGCACTCCAACATTTAAATTACATTTTCCTACGTGGTACAGCCAAACAAGTGCGTGATTAAGTTGAGCACATCCTAAGGAAATACTGTGAAACTGAAGAGCACTTACCCACTGCAACATTGTCAGCCAACAATACTGACAACAGTGCAGCTATCAACTTTTTACATAACACATACACAAAAGAAATACAAAAGTTCAAAAGCATTTCTGCTGAAATGCCAAACCAAGTATGTGTGTGTGGTCATAGAACTTTCTATAAAAAGAGCACCAAAACTGTTCATATAATTCATAAAATAGAAGTCAATGAGGAATCCCAATGGTTTCAATTAGCTCTATACCTTCTAGCAGAAAACAAGTATGGCATTACCAACACCTCCATACTGTGCACATCCTGCACTTCAAAACTTGACAATAATAGGCCTTTACATGCAATTAGTAATAATTTGGAACTGTTTCCAGTGCCAAACGCACAGCAACAGCTTATTTTGTATGAGAGCATTATAATACAAACAGAGCACCTATTTCAAGCAATAATATGTCTTCAACCAAAAACTGCAAAATTACCTCCCACCGAATTACTCAAAGGCATTTGTGGTAAAGTAGTTTATTTACAGTTAGATCATAAAGAAAATGTGCAAAGGCCAATACACACATCTTTGATTATCCTGGTAAATGGTGTGCCTACAAAAGACAAAAGAATTTGGCAACACCCTAGTGGACTTAACCAGAGTTAGAGAGGCGTTGCAGTACCTTAACCAAAATAATGCAGGACTCCTCAACAAGTGGCCAATTTGAACGCCTAGATCCTAGTGCAGCCTCCAGTATTTTAGACCACTATACAATTCACCCACTGCACTCCAGAGGCACCATAGACGATGCACTAGAACGATATCAAATACGGCAAGCCAAATGAGTCCCAATCAGTATATGGGAATAAAGTGTGGAAGCACAAGCCTTTCCTCTACTCTTCCCCACTGGAAAAGGTGGAAGATATGATAAAAGAAGCACACAAATAACAGCATCCGAATACTGCTATTCATGAATGTATGCTGAACACCCACGATTTAGACAGAACGTGGAGTACATATTCCACCTGCTCTTTGAAAGTTAACTAGCAACCCTATGTTATGGAGTTACCCACACATTAAAAACAGCTTCCCATTTCTAAAACATGTCTGCTGCACAACTACTTCAAAAGGTGCAACAAAAGGACGAAGTTTTACAAAGTTGTATTACAAATGTCTTGGCAAACATGTGTGGCACCAAAGAGTACTGGTTCAGATGGCACACAGATGTACAGTGTATGCTACGCTACCTTGGCCCACGCACATGGTTTGTTACTTTAAGTATGCATGGGAAGACTTACATACTTTCCTACGCATAGCAAACAAAAAATAAACAGGTATGGACATGAAAACACCAGGAGAGATGTGCTCTCCCAATCCAGTAAATGTTTCACGCTATTTTCATAATCGCTTCCTTGTGATACTACACTTCATTTGCAATAAAAAGACTTACTCCCCTCTCAGAAGTACAATACTTCTTTTGGAGAACAGAATATCAAGCCAGAGGAGCACCACACATCCACATGCTTTTGTGGATTAAAAATGCTCCTAAATTTGGTGGGATAGTGATGAAACTGTTTTGGAGTTCATTCAAAAATATGTCACTTGTGAAATCCTTCTGGAAAGTACCCATCGTGATCTATGAGCACACATTTTGCAATTATAACGACACAAGTGTGGCAAGTATTGTCGATGCAAATACAAGAACACAGGCAAACACTACACCAAATGCTGCTTTGGTTTCCTTGGACCAGTTTCAACAACAGGCCAAGTAAACAGCTTCATGTCTTCAGTTCAACACAGTGTCAAGGGAAAATCTCCTAAAAACACATACTACATAAAAAGGAGCAAAACTTCCAAGTACATCAATGATTACAATGCAACTATTGCCCTCTTATGGAATGCCAATGTTGATGTACAGTACATTGCAGACAATTCCACTACTGTTGCACAATATGTCACCACCTACTTAACCAAATCAGAGAAAGCAAAGCTCAAAGACCTCTTGTATGACATATCCTCGGAGAAAACACTGGCACAGAATCTGTTCAGCTTTGGCATTAAAATGCTCTCCCATAGAGAATGTGGCAGCTACGAAGCTGCTGACCGCTTAACCGGCAAAGCCTTATATGGGAAATCTGACAACATAGTGTGGCTAAGCCTTGGGACTGCTACATCCCCAAATAGAGTACTTAAATCATAAGAAGACATACAAAGAATAGCCAAAAGCGATCCCATTAGCAAGGACATTTTGAAGAACAACTTACTGGACACATACTACCCAAACATGAGTACTACTTTAGAAAGCTTGTCCTTGTACCAGGGAGTCCAAAACCTCTCATACAAAAACAGCATAACACCAAATGAGGAAAAAGGGTAGATTCAGAGTGGAACGTTGTGAAGGCAGTCTCATGACACTAAACAAACGAAACCTAATTAATCATAAGTAGTTGCCCCTAAAAACTCCTCAACACAAAGAACTGTACTATATGACTCTACTGCAACTTTTCGAACCATGCAGAAAAGAAGAAGATTTATTAGCCACCTACACATGCTATGACGATGCTTTCAACGCCACTGAAAGTACAATTACTGATGAAAATTGTACATGGTACAAAACAATATTGGACAGTAAAAGCCAACAAGAAGAAGAACTTCAAGTACAACTAAATGTAGACACTTCTGAAAGCAGTGAACCATTGCAAACAGGCAGCCAAGAACCACTTGGAGATCCACTCCTAGCAAAAGACGCAGAATTAGCCATGATGGAGGTGACCAACACTATGCGTCAGTACGAGAACTCTGCAGAAGAGTTTGCAGTACTGAAATCAAAACTAAAAAATGAACAGCATACCATTTTTGAAGAAGTAAGTAAAACCATTGACCATGGTATATAGCATGAAAGTACAACTTGCACCTGGAAGAACTACAAACCTATACTGTTGTATGTAAGTGGTGAAGCTGGATCAGGCAAAACATTCTTAATACAAATTATCAGTAAATATGTCCAACAAATAACAAACAACAACCGTTCTGCGGTTATAACTGCCCCTAGAGGTTTGGCTGCGTACAACAGAGGTGGAGTCACTCCACACCAATTGCTACTCCTTCCACTGGAACACCACTATAAACTTTCGCACAAGCTGCTATGGATCTACGCAGAGTTTTGAAACAAATGAAAATACTCCTAATAGATGGGGTCAGCATGGTCTCCAACCTACTGTTGGCTTTGATTCACCTCAGAATACAAGAGGTACTCAAAACAGACTACGAAGAACTCTTTGGAGGAAAACAAGTAATTGTTTTCAGAGATCTCCTTCAATTGACACCAGTCAAATGTGAACCTATCTTCAAAACCTTAGGACACAAAGAGTGCCGTAAAGGTTTTGGAAGCTTCGACAAAGTAAATCTTTGGCAACTTTCCAATACCGAGAACTAACTCAAAACATGCGTCAGTCTGCAGACCTCACATATGCCAAGATTTAAAAAAAAAAACATGGTTTGGTGTACTATCAAAAGAGGCGCAGTCTACCCTCAATAGTAAACACTTCCATGAGCTATAGAGGTGTAACATATGTGCTACTGATGTCATGGAACAATTAGCTCACAAAAATGTCAGCTGTATGGCCTTAATCCCAACTCTAGCAAGCTGTGCATAATTTAATGCAACAATGCTGCAAAAAGAGAAACAACCACTAGTAGAAATTCATAGCAGTGACAAACTGGACGTACAGGGTATGACAATACCTATGTGTCAGCAAGGCATAACAAGAGCTCAAGCCTTAGATAACTACACCTCCAACACAGCTGGTTTGGAAACAATTCTAACATTATGTGTCAACTGTAGAGTTATGCTAAAGCATAACATTGAGGTAGAGCAAGGTTTAGTTAATGGAGCACTTTGTACAGTTTTTCCCTTCTACACATACCCACGGGACAGCAGTATTTAGTTTATAAATATCAAGTTTCACAAACTTTCAGAAGTCAAAAATATGGGATGCACAGCTACGTTATTCCTTCTTTTCAAATACATGTATGTACGCAGACAACAATTTTCTCTGCCGCAAGCTTATGCAGTAACTATTCATAAATCACAAGGTCTCACCTTAGATGAAGCTTTGAGTGATATTGGCAACACAGTCTTCAGAAAAGGCATGAGTTACGTAGCACTGTCATGACTACAAACACTGGAAGGACTATAGCTAGTTAATTTTGATGCAACTGCATTCAGTGCAGACATTCCTTGCATCATAGAGTACAATAGACTAAGTGCACTGTACACACCCCATCTAAAAATGTACCCTATTTCCCAAAATCCAAAAGCTTTGAAAAGAAGGCTCATTCCATCAGAAGTGCTAAATGATTAGGACACAGTACCGTCAAAGAAAATCAAAGAAAGTCACACTACAGCAACTACTGAAAGCACATACAAAAGGAGTAAAATAGACAAACCAAACCCAACTCCACCACAAAAAAAGCCTCTGCTAAGAAACCACGTACCCTTCCATCAAAGGGCTCAGCCACAGAAGGACCTGTCCCATTCAAATGTTCCAATACAACAGCTGAAATTGCTATGCAAATGTAACAATACATGTTCTGTTCCAAATACCAGCAGTTCTTGAACACATTTATTCAAATGGACCAGACCAATTGTGTTTGCAAATGCTCATCCTTCACAGAAATGCAGTAAGCAATCCTGAAACCATTTACAGTGTCTCGGGAATAAGGCAAGAATTGGAATACAGTGCTGGAATGGTGAAATTCACTTTAAACCAACAGGAAGATCCCCAAGAATGTCTATTGTACTTATTACAAATGTTGGAAAGAAAAAACATACTTATAATAGAAATGTTTCACATTTCCTACATGTGGAGACATACATGCACTCTTTGCAACCATGTCATTGAGGAGCAAGTCCCTAACAAATACTTTGTGTATATACCAATATCCACCTGTGACTCCATTCCATTTCATCAACTGGTGCAAAATGCAAACCATAGCAGGTTCTGTATGTTGTACAATCTGATAATCGCTTGCTGCTACATATACACTCACATAGCCAATATGTGATATTAATGCTCTTAAGGTACAATGCCGACGGAACCAAAACAACTCAAACTTACTTCCTTCACACACGGACAGATATCACTTGGCAGGAAAACCTTCACAACTGTATCCATAATCTACCACACACGGAATTCAGCCAATGCAGGCCACTATACTGCATACATTAGAAAGCAATCGTCATGGTGGGAATGCAATGATGCTTCCATCAGTCCAAAGCACAGACTACCTGCAAATCTTGCAAATGCCTACTTAATATTGTTGAGGCCAAAATGTACTCATTAATGTACAAACCTAGTATATCTTATGCCCCAGCACCAGCCAGTAGCTTCGTAAGTGGACAAAAGATGTTTTCCCTTCCACACTACCATACATGAAGCATTGCGAAATGGACTACAGTGTATATTTGCCAATTCCATCCCCAATGATTCCAAGGTGTGCAGTCGCACAAACAGTGCGTGTCCACAAACCACAGTACCAGTATTTTCCACTATATACGTGGAAGGGAATTTGCTAAGTGTGAGGGTTGAAAACCATCCTCTGTAACCTCTAAAATCACCACTAATGCAAATCAGTCACCAGCTCTCCAAGATTTGTCTACTACCAACTACCAACACATATTTACGTATCACCATGTAAATCCGCAAATGGACAGTACCACTTCAAAATTTGCACAGATGTTCAAATAACCACGGAAATGCACGACCTTCTCTACATACCCTTTACAAACAGGACACTGCAAACAGTTAGAATACACCACCTGGTATCTAACTACAACCTGAATACAACAATGTTATTTGCAGTATCACATCCTACCCAACTCAACCTTCATCAACTACTGTGCTATAAACATAGCATGAAACACTTCCAAAGCATCAGTAGTTACAGTATGCCAACAGGTACGTAACTATTGTGCAAATTCTGCACTAGAAGGGACTCCACCAATGTAGTCCACTCTACTGCATACATTAGAAAATAATGGTCATGGTAGAAATGAAATGAAACTTCCATCATTCCAAAGCACATACTACCTACAAATCTTGGAAATGCCTACTTAATAATCTGGAAGCCAAACTTTACGCAGTGATGTACAAACTTACTATACCTCACTCCCCAGCACCAAGCACTACCTTAATAAGTGGACACAAAATATTATTCTCTATGTACCCTTTACAAACGGGACACTGCAAACAGTTAGAATATGCCACCTGATATCTTTCTGCAACCTGAATACGACAATGTTATTTGCAGCATCACAACTACCCAACTCAACCTTCAACAACTACTGTGCTACAAACATAGCATCAAACTCTTCAAAAGTATAAGCAGTTACAATACGCCAACAGCTTCGTAACTACAGTCATAATACTGCATAATCACTGAAAAATATCATAATACTTGCAAACCACCAGCAGAAACCAAACATATAAAGAACCAATGGTACAAAAAGGAAGCAGTGAAACATTTACAAATCAGCACCTGCTATAGAACGCCACCCACCCTACCAACATGTATAGTGCACATAGCGTACACCATTACATTTCCATCACTATCACTCACTTCTATCCATTTATATCACTAAATGTTGAAGGTATTTTTTTTTAATCCAGCATGGATCTTTTTAACCCACAGACCCAATGATTATGCAAACCACAGGAACTGCTCTGATTGCACAGTACACTGGTTGAAAGCATAGTACTTACGAAGTGCTAGTTATGAGGGTCCACAAAATTTAAAAAAAGTATGCCATGTAGTGTACTTCAAAGTAACGAAATACCTGCGCTAACATCTTGTGTTCTCTTTTCTCACAGATACAGCAACCGTTACGACAAGATTTTACACTCCATACCCAAAACTCAGTGCATGGCTTCCTCGATGAAAACAGTAAGTATTCAACGATTGCTATTATACTTCGGTACAATATCCACAGTGCAATAAGTGCACTTATTTCTGCTATAAACATACCAATAGCACCACTGACAATGCACACCTATATTACACTATGCAGCTTGTGGTCATACCCTACACGCTTCACTACACCCTCTACATTGTAGGGCCTCCAGCCATACACTAAACATTATACACCCTGGTCACTATTGCCGCTGCACTCCAGAACCACATATAATAACATCTATGCATGTATGACTAACCCCACACATAACACAGCCACCTAACACTTAGCCACTGTAGTTTACATTGCCTAATACTTCTTCCACAGAATACATAACCTGTTTCCTAAGTACACTGGTCACCTAAGCCCATCATAAGTGCACACACTGAATTAACAACACTACAGAAACCTACCCTGCAATCCGCACAATTACAACAACAGCACTTCATGCATTCATCCATACATCTTACATAACTCTCCTAACTTCTCCAACGATTGCCTCCTTGCTGTACATTGCCACTATGTACGCCATTAGGTCACTTTCATTGTTATGTACAGCATTTTTAAAAAACGTACCCAGCCCATATTTCAGTACAGCGCATACATCATAGCTCCCCAGGTGCATTGCAGCCACTACTGTACCTCTTTACTTTTTCAACTTTTGTTACCCTTTTTTCTTCTGTAAAGAAAACACCATTTACAGGCCATAACCACCTTACATGTTAAACAAATGTTCACACTAACTGCTTTCCTTTCCTAAACAGTAGCCCCAAAAAAGTTCATGCAGTACAAAACCCACCCACGTGTTCTCAAACAGCAAACACAGTGTCACATTACCCACTGTTGCATCGTAACACAGTGCACATCTAACTTTTCCTTACACAGTGTAAAAACATATTTGGTGTATTTTGCCATCTGTGCATTCATGTGACCCTTTGTACAGCACCATCATATCTACCTCTGCATTGGACTACCTTCACCGTAATGACACTACCAACATTCATAAATAGATGCTACACTCGAAACACGTTCCTGGCTAAATCCTTGTTTTTTTTTCGTGCCTCATCTCCGGAAATCGAAACTTAAAATACCTCTCCCTAAACAGAACACACGTTCATTGTAAAACAGCCTTGAGGGGGAAGCATGTGTAGCTCCAAGGTCATATATTGTGTAGAAGTCTAGCAAAAAAGAATACATAACTTGCAATGCAGTTCCTCTGTCCATGTGCCCCAAAGGTACTCTGCAACCATCTCATATGCCGTACAGTGCCATTTCACGGCCTCCCAATAGAAGGATGGAATTTGCCAAAATTATCTAAGGACACCTTTACATCACATGTGTATTACGATTAACAGTTATTTACATGCTCCTCCTCGGTATGCATATTTACAAACGTGCTTTACCGCGCATGTTCTCTCCATACATTACAAGGACCTTTGTGACGGCAGTAAAAAAAAACACTGTTAGTTTCTTTTGCTTCTTGTACACTGAAGCACCTCACCTTCTATGCACTCGTACACTGCTAAATTTCCTGTTCTACCCTTTGTATGCCCTTTCACACAATGGGCCTCATTACAACTCAGGCGTTAAGGGTTAACGCCACCGTTAACCCTTAACGCCTGATTCTGATTTTAACGCCTGCTCTTAGCAGGCGTTAAAATCCATGGCGCTAACCTGCCATGGTGCTAATTACGCCGCCGTAATTTACGGCGGCGTAATTAGCACCTTCCCCACTCCCATTATGCCCTATGGGGCAAAAATGGGAATGGGGAAGGGAAAATGGGAAATGGGGATTTACCGCCCCACTCACCTTGGAATGGGGGGGTAAATCCGCCATCCACCATGGTGTAAACAGAGTTTACACCATGGTGGTAAAGTTGGTGCACTTAGCACCAAGGTTGTAATGAGGCCCAATTACTACGTCTATGCAACCTCAGGGTAGTATACATTGTAACCGACACAGGTGCACGCAGCGGTCAACCAGCACACAAATATCTACAAGTCACATTTCTTTCATGCACTTCTTCCCAAAGCAGCTACTCCATTCTACAGCAATCCAAGTTAACCCCCATTATGTTTCTTATTGTATTACTTTCTTTGTAAACACACAGACACATTGTGCCAAGGGTCCAAATACACTCGCTACCACTGTCAACTTTTGTAAAAAACATCATCTTTTCCCAATGGTTCCAACACCTTTTCTTCTGTGCACCCGTACAATCACTGTATTATCTACAAACCAGACACCAAGGCAGTGAGTTCTGATATGGCACTACGCACTAACACACAAATCATTGTTCCTCAGCCATTCAGCTATCACCACATTATCCTTCCCACACATTTTTGTCCTGTACGCTACAACTAATAGCCGCTACTTACATGTACTCTTATTCCTCTTTCCACTCAGCTATGTTGCACTCTACTGCGCATGCCACTCCTTCCACATTACAATTGACGGCTGGTGGACCAGCCATTGGAAGATTACCATAAGCAATGTCTTTTCCATCGTTATTATCTGGGCCGACCGCTATGGGTCAGTATGTCCACTTAGGGTTCCTGCTATACGATTCAAACTGCAAAACTTTGTTCCATAAGTCATCCCAAAGGCACTGCATGCTACCTTCTCTACCATTCAAAGACTACATACTCCTTTTCCCACTGTGCTACACGAGAACAGAAGAACATAATTGCACAGACGGAATTGGTCACTGTATTTTTTTGCAAAATAAAAGAGCGCTGAATCCACCAACTGCGTGTACATTCTGTGGCAAAATAAAGCACTATCAACCACTCACTGTATTATTCATAAAGTATGGTCTGGAACCATACAGTCTGTCTGTGCAAGTCTGCTTTTTCTTTTGTTTATGTTGTTCCTTTCCAGAGCTAGGTGCTCAAATAACAGATTGCACTATTCTTGGCATGTGCAGAAAATGAATACCTGGAGTGCACGCCGCGAGGAACGACTATCCACAAGTAATGTCACTGACGCCAGTGACTGCTGCGATGGTGTATGCAACACAAAGGCATAGCTAACGGAAGTGATGCACACATTACAAATGCACACACTTCAAGTTCCACCGGCGTCCTTTCACCATCTGAACAAGTACGCCAAACAAAGGTAACAGTCAGATAGCCTGCCATCCTGTATAAAGCTCCACTTAATGGCTTCCATCATGTTGCCGGCTGCAAATGTATGTGTGTTCAAATTTGCATTCTCCATAGTGTTGATATGTAATGCTTAAAAACTTGTGTCATGTTGCACTGCCTTGCTTCTCTCTGAACGTGCTAGGTATTATGAGAGGTGTACCATACTGTACATTAATTGTGTAGTCTCAGTATGTGAATGGCAACAAGGCCAATAACGGTCACCATATTCAGGTGCTGTCACTTTACACCATCTCTAAAGGTATGGCACCTGCAAAATGTCCTCCATAATCATGCTGTGACAGTGAGCACCCACAGTAGACATACATATTTCCAGCCACGTACGCTGGACTTACATATAGTATAAGAACTGACCCAAAGAAGGGAGCATTGTTACACCTACTTCCAAACAATGTCCACATCGTTACGTGAAAGGCCCGTAGCCATCCATACACGGCAGTAAGCGCTTGCCACTCCCAAGCCTACCCCAACACTGCCACCTACCTTCTCGGACATCCGGCCCATGAAGCGTGTGTCAGTTGAGGCTTTTGCCACCGCTTTCTCTCCCACCCCCCCTCCACCTTTGGCTGCCTCTCATCCTGATACAGCCCTGTCTCTGCTCTACTCTTCAATTTCTGATGCGCTTGATGTTCTTTCCCCTGTCATGAGGATCCGTTTGAAGTCCAAAGCCAAGTTTAATTTCTGGTATGACTCTGACCTAGCTACAGTTAAACGTAAGTGTAGGGCAGCTGAGAGGAAATGCAGGACTTCCTGGTCATCCTCTGACAAACTGGCCTGTTGCCTTCTACAAAGGCAATACCGACTCCTCACCAAGAAGAGAGCCCACATTCAAGCTCGTGTCTCTGCGGCATCTAACAACTCAGCCGAACTCTTTAAAATCTGCAAGGAGCTGGCCAACCCTGCTGCAGTCTCTACCCCTCCTGTTGCCTCCCAGGCTCTTTGCAATGCCCTTGCTTCTCACTTCCTTTAAAAAACCCAGGACATCCTGTGCACCCTCTCCACCCACACTCCTCCTCTTCCCTCTCCATCTGTGCTTGCTGACCCTCCTTTAGCCACCGTTCCACCATCCTTCTCGTCCTTTCCTCTTTTCACCCCTGACGAGGTTGCTAGACAAGTCCAATCTATGAAAGCCTCTTCAAAACAGGTTCATCCCTGTTCCTCTAAAACCATCAAGGACCACATTGACACCCTCTCTCCGGCCCTTGCTGATTTTTGCAACCACTCCTTTGCCTCTGGATCCTTCCCCTCCCCTCTGAAGCACTCCTTTTTGCATCCTCTTCTCAAGAAACCCACAGCTGATCCTTCTTGTCCAGCTAACTATCACCCAATTTCCATTACTCCCTTTCTTGGCAAACTCCTGGAAAAGTTGGCCATCTCTCAATTTAACCTTCATTCCAATTATATTGGCTGTCTCCATGACCAACAGTCTGGCTTCAAAGCTGCCAGAAGCACGGAAACTGCTCTCCTAATCATCCGGGAAGATCTGCTCACCAACCTTGACTCTAACATTCCCTCTGTCCTCATCCTCCTTGATCTCTCTTCTGCCTTCGACACGGTCAACTATACCATCCTGCTCAACCGTCTCCATGAAAGCTTGGGTATCACTGATCAGGCTCTGGTCTGGCTGACCTCTTTCCTCTCAGATCGATGCTACCAGGCCCAACTTGGGTCCTTCCTTTCATCTATCTTCCTCTCTACCTGTGGTGTTCCCCAGGGATCTAAACTCTCGCCCTGGTTTTTCAACCAATACCTGGCAACTCTCGCCACTGCATTGCCATTTTCTGCTCAAATGTCCAGTGCTACGCTGACGACACTCAACTCATTTTCAGGCTGCCCTCTGCAACCTCCTCTCCCTCTCTCATCTCTGATTTCCTAACTGCCATTCAAGATTGGTGTGCCGCCAATGATCTTTGTCTGAATGCCAGCCAGACGGAGATCCTCCTCATCGGCACATCTTCACCATCCTTTCCCCTCACACTCTGGCCGGCCTCCCTTGGCCCTCCTCCTACCCCCACCTGCGAGGCTAAGAACCTCAGGGTCATCTTTGACTCCACCCTTTCCTTCTCCGCCCACATCTCTGAGGTCTCTAAAAAGTCAAATTTCCGACTGCACCTCCTGTGAGGTACTCTGCCTTTCCTCTCCTTCCCCCAGAAGCTCATGGTATCTCAAGCTCTGGTTCTCTCTAGCTTGGACTATTGTAACAGCCTCTTTCTAAATCTACCTGCCTCTACTCTCCGCCCTCTGCAACTAATCCAGAACAGGACTGCGAGATTTGTCCTTGGCCTCAAGCCCTGGGATCGTATCTCTCCAGCTCTGAAATCTCTTCACTGGCTCCCAGTGGATGCACGGATTAAGTTCAAAACCCTCTGCATTGTCCACAAGGCTTTCTGGGGCCTGGGTCCAAAATACCTTCAGCTATCCCTCCGCAAATACCTCCCCTCTCGAGCTCTTCGCTCCTCTACCTCCAACTCACTCATGGTCAGTCGTTTTTCTAAGAAACGAGCTGGGTGTAGATCTCTGTCTTCGGCTGGGGCCTCCCTCTGGAACAGCCTCCCTGCCACTCTAAAACTTGAGGAGAACCATCTCTGGTTCCGGAAGCACCTCAAGACCTCCTCTTTTCTTCTGCCTTCGCTACCCCTCTCCCCTGCTGATCTGTTCTCTCTTGGCACGTGCACCTGGCCATCCTCTCTCTTTTGGGCCCAGGTACCTGCTCATCCTGTCACCCTCCCGCACCGCCGCTGGGCCACCCTTTGCACTGGGGTCTGCATCTGTACCCATACACCCCCCCTTTTTCTTCCTGCACTTATCGGACCTACCCTGTCTGCTGCCTTAAACCTAGCACTTGCAAATTGCTGGCTGCATTACCACTGTTTGTTGCCTTTATTATTTATTTATTGTTATTTATCTGTTTCTCCTCTGCTTCACACTTTCCACCTCTCCCCCTTCCATGCACTTTTCCCATCCCCCCTCTCCCATGCACTTGCGCGTTCTCAAAATCACTGGGCCTAGAAAGATCACTGTTTTGTTCTCCCCTGTTCCCCTCCCTTGCCTTGTCGTGCTCTGAAATACTTGTGTACGAGCGCGATAGAAATAAAATATCAATCAATATCAATCAATCAACACAACGTGGTACACCAATTGGAACAATCCATATGCCATCTGCAATACACTCCCCAACCCCAATAGCCTGTCGAGGTTGTCACCTGCGCACCTACCCCACAACAGTGTGTGCTAGTATCTGTGTAAATGTACCATGTCGCAAACGCTACATACTAAAACAAGCCTTGCATATCCCTCTGTTTTACTGCAATCCCTGAACTGAACCTCTGGTGACGTCCACACCCCTCCGAACACAAATGATGTCTTATCTCTGCAATTCCCCTTTACGACCTGCACCATGTCCTCCACATTAATCTTGCAAAGGGGTGGATTTTACGGCACTTACATATTTACAAGTGTATTGTATAGCACAAGGTCAATTTATAATTTTCTGCCTACAAGTACATATAGATACAACAACATACTCAAAGAAGGCAACATTCTCACACCTACTTCCAACCAGTGCCCACACTGTTACAGCCTAGGGCCGTACCCATGCACACATGCCAGTATGGGTTTTACAAGCACAAGACAGCATGGCAGTTCAACTGCAAATAGCGTCACATTGTCTCAAATGCACTCCCCTTTCCCGCCTCCACAACTGCCCACCAACTAACTATATATGAGTACATCCAATCACATTCCTTCCATCTGCCAATGTCAACCTGCCCTCCCTAAAGGAAGGCTGTGGCTAAGTCCTAGCCTCTTGGGTACATAGTCGGAGACCTCTGGCCTCCACCCATGCACCCAATTGCCTAGTCCTACTGCACACCCACTGGAAGGCAATAGAGGCATGCGTGCTAACATTTGCAACAACAACACAACAACACAACATAGTACACCGACTGCTAATATCCTCATATTATCTCCAAGGCACTCCCCATCCCCTATACAGTCTGCCTACAGTGACCAACATATCACACTTTCCTGTGCAACTATCCACCAATCCAGTGCATCTCAACAGCTGTGGGATTGGTGCCACACAATCTTTCTTTTTCTCTGTGTCGTTATGCACTCCCTTGCAGCAATGGTGTAAGCAAACTCGCCTGCCAACCTAATCACTATATGCCTCTCCCATACATTCAGCCCATACATTAGGGGGGTTGTAACTGTGTGGGAGTGAGAGGTCGTTTGGACCGCCATCATACATTCAGCACAACATGGACCACTTGCTCTTCCAATAGTGGGGACGCCTCCATTGCCCTTATGCTAAACACCGACCTTATGCTGGCATTGGCGTAGGTGTGGCTGTTGTGAGGGACACTTGGCATCCATTTTGTGCACCCTCGACTCCATCTTTTGGACTAGGCCTCACTAATACGAAAAGGCTTCTCTCCCCTTTGCAGCGCTGCGCACACCGCGCACATGGCCCCACCTTTTTCTCACTGTGCCTGAAAGCTTTGCAGATCCATTCTCACTCTCGAGCCGGAGGTAATGTAACAAGAACACATGTAACACCTCGCCCTTCCTCTGAGATCACTGTCCCATGTGTGAACCGGCCTGAACCAGGCCTTGGAGCTCATCCATCTCCACAAACCTGCCTGTGCAGTCTTACCCCCACTGTTGGAAAATTACTGCCAGTATAACCCTGTGTCCTTGCAAGGTATTCTCCTGATGTACCAGACACGTGACCCTGCCATGAAGCCCATCCCAAGGCACCCCCAACTAAAATCAGACCTCTGTCACAGTATATTGCACCCTAGAACTAACAAATGTCAACATGCCCCCCAGTTTCTTTGATGAGCTCAGACCCACCCCACGGTCGATGTTATCACACATGCCAAGACCCTTAAGCCCGGTACTCCAAACAAGTCCCAACAAGTGATGGTGTGATTATATGAATGCAATTTATAAGCTTATAATGATTTGCTCAAAGGAGCTGTAGCAACTATTGTTTAGTGCATGTCTAATGGTAGAGTCTAAAGTTAGCTTAGTCAGTGGCCACCCTGCTCCACAGCGACCTGACCCTCACCCTGCCTGGACACAGGCAGATGGACCTCGTGATGCTCACCCTCCCGCCAACCGAGCAACCAGCTCGGAGGGAGCAGCACCTACAGCTACATATGTTTCTTAATTTTTATCCAATCCTGTGTCTATGTAGTCCCTTATATGATAACGTCACCAATGACGAGTTTTGCCTTGATAAGTTCATGTAATTGTAATGTTTGCCAGAGCCCTCTCAGGCAGCGGAGTTCTCTGGATTCCAATTCTACATAAAAGAAAAAAAACTCTTGCAGCCTGTTCCCTTAGTGTCATTCACCGTTGGGGTGTGTCTTATTTCTTTGTATTGCACGTATAAGACGGGGACTGGGCCTTTACATTTGGTGACCCACTGCAACGTGATTGTGACAGGTGCCCCGAGGCCCCATGCCGTGCTGCGAGATCCAGGACACACCCCAGCGAAACCATCACCTATGCGGTTGACCAGTACGTGCGCACAAACGAGAGGGACCAAGGATTCCTGTTTTCCGAATACCCAACTAAAACTGCTTGCCGAGGCGGGTCACGACTTGGTTGGGGTGCGGACCAGATTGTGGATAGACCGTGAACGGTGGCTCTCTGACCAAACCACTGAACACGTGAGAACCGGTTGCGAGACTTTCAAGGGAGAAAAGGGGGTTTGGGAGAAGGGGAACAGATAAAGGAGTGGGCAAAAATAAAAGCTAGGGCAAAGTAAGGGTCTGTGTGAATGTCTATGAGGCTTTTTCTTATCTATCCTTTATATGGCCATTAGGTTTCGTGGAAAAAAGGAGGTAAAGAGGAATAAGGGATCCTAGCCCGAAGGGGGTAGAAGGCAGCGCCTCGTAGCATTGTCTCATCCAGTGCAGGGAACAAGTGAAGATAAAGAGAATACAGTACGAGTCTCGTATATTTAGTAGAATCGGAGTAGTAATTTAGAATATTCTTTTTCCGTGTGAGCAGAATTCTTGGTAGGGGAGCATGAGGGGGCCCAGAGGTGAAGAGTGTGTGAGTAGTAAGAGGGAGGGGCAATGACATAAAATCATTATAAAGGGAAATAACTAAAAAAGGGAGTAAACAGAAGGTAGTTCATGTTATATGTTTTATGTTATATGTTCTAGAATGTCACATGTTTTTCTGTCAGTAAGTACCTATGCACCTGTGAATCGAGAAGCATAAGGGTTGATCAGAAAAATTGGTAATGAAATGTGTGATTCATGTGCAAAACATTTTGAATATTGGTAAAAAATTAATATTTACAGTCGAAATAATTTGTAGTTCCAGCAATAGGGTCTAAGTAAAAAGGTTGTTGAAATTTGTTGGCATCAAAGGTTAAACAAGGTTGAATAGACGTGTTACAGAAAAGAGATTATTGACTGATTGACAGTGTGTATTTCCACCCAGAAAATGAAGTGAACACAAATAAGAGTAACAAATACACCATTATGGGGGGTACAACACCATTAACACATATTTGTCAGCATCTCCCTCTGTATAGTGAGAACATCCCAAAATACCATAATCAGTGGGTGGTAGAACTAAAAGGAGACAGTGTAGTGCCTATATGGCCAAAGCCAGGGTAATTTCATAAGAGGGTATTGGATCTAGTATCCACACACCTGCTCGCAAAATACATGGGAAAGCAATTGCAGAACAGGAGGGAAGTGCTAGATTTGTGGCGGATGTTTGAAGAAGTGGCGCCTAGTGGTGAGGTAAGTAAAAACACAGTAATTGAGAAAGAGAAGGTCCCAGAGGAATGAGACGGGGCTGCAGGGGGAGAATGAACAACTACCACAACAGAGAGTGACCCCACTTGAATATACCCTTTACTGACAAGGCCTACAGTGGGATACAGAGATCCCCTGTATGTGCCAGCGTGCACCACGCCAACTACCCCGGCAACAGCATCAGCCACCGCCCCACCCCCGTATGAAAGGGGATGGCTGTATGGCCCAACCAGTGCCCCTCCAGAAAATTTAGAATGGTTAACAGGAGACTTAGACAGTCAGCTTGCACATGCACAACTGGAGATAACGCTATTGAGAGCATTGTGCGACAGGGGCCAGATGTTGCCAGGGGGAGGGGAAGTACCACCATTGACAGCGGTTGACCTCACCCCTCTGCCAAGTGTCGCAGGGGGACCCACACCATCCCCGCCGCCGCCAGCGCCAATACCAAAAGGGCAGGAACTTGAGTGGCAATCAGGTGAGTTTCTGTTCCATTTAAATGGCAAACCCGTAAGAATAATATGACCTGAAAACCCAGAAAGCCAGATAGGGGAGGGGCAAGAAGAAAGGGAGCCAGAGGAGGAGGTAGAGGAAGTATGGAGTGATTTAGATGAATATGAAGAGGGAGCGGCAACAGCGGGATCTGCGCTGCCATTCCCATTTGACCAAGAAGATGAAAGGGCTGCACCAAGATGGCAGGGGAGATTAAGGAAAAGAGTAGGGAACATGCTGGTGAGTAAAACAAAGAAGGGGACGGTAGGTAAGAAAGGAGGAAAAGCAAAGCTACAAATGCATCTGATATACAAAGGAGCAGGTAGGCCCCACTACATACCGTGGGCACAGATGGATAAGAATAACTTGTAAAAACTTCTCCCTCCACTTTCGGGTGGGGCGGGGAAATAGATACATGCATTTGAAAAAAATACAGCAGGTGTACCATTGGCCATAGGGGATGTGAAAAGTTTGCTGGTGTCTGCTGTCGGTGATCAAGCAGATGCAGTGTGGGTGAAGGCGAGGTTCCCGGGAGTGACAATGAACTGTGACCGCCACGATGGGTCATCATTTAACAACGTGAGAGCACAAGTATGGGATGCATTGCGGAGAACGTTTCCAGACACTCCAGACCTATACTTAGTGATGCAGTGCACTATGGGAGATGAGGAGGAGCGTACGCAATTCATCCTCCGGGTTCACGACTTGTGGAGAAGTGAAACGGGTATGGCGTGGGATCTACTGCCTTGTTCTACTTTATAATAAAAAAAGGGCTCCCAAAGAACGTACAGGAGGCCCTGGATAAAATAGCTGGGATAGAACCCAAGGTCTGCTCCAAGATTCAGAGTATAACTGTGCACCATTTTAGGAGGATCAAAGAAAGAGAAAGAGAGATAGCACAAAGAAGGTTGAAACTAGTGCAAAATAAATTAATGAAGGTTGCAGCATTGAATGCCACAATATCAACTGACAGGTAAGGCGAAGGAGAAGAGGGAGTGGGGAACACACCAGCCAGAATGGCTGCAACATGGGCTGCAAATGGACAGGAGCAGTGGGATGGAGAGGAACAGTGCGGAGGGCCCCAAAGGGGCCAAATAATGGAAATAAGTATACCATGTGATATTATGATTCAGCACAGGGAAATACACAACCCTCTCATGGCTAGTGTTAATGTGCCACTTACCATATTTGAGGAAGATATGGAAAAGGTCCTGCCAGAAATATGGACCACAGGCCCCCATGATGTAGGGCTATTGCAAGAAGTTACTCCAATTAAAATAAAATTGAAACCAGATGCCATACCCCCTAGAGTAAAACAGTACCCACTATCAAGGGAGGCAGAGGGAGGAATAAAAGAAACAATAAACACACTAATAGAACAAGGGAAAATAGTGCCATCAAATTCACCATGTAACGCAGCGATTTGTCCGATCAAAAAAGTGAAGGGCGGGGCTTGGAAGATGATCCAGGAACTACGCCCACTTAATGACCTCATACAGAAAGAGTTTGCATTAGTGCCTAATCCAGCATCAATATTGTATAGCATACCTAAAGATGCCTCGTGTTTCACAGTGGTGGATTTGAAAAATGCTTTCTTCTCAATACCGCTTGATCCAAACTCTCAGTACCTCACAGCGTTCACACTAGGGGGAACAGATATGAACATTGTAGACTACCGCAGGGATATTGTGAAAGCCCAAGCATTTTCAATAGAATTTTTCATGAAGATCTTGGAAACATTGATATAGAAGCACGATACTTCAATACGTAGGTGATTTGCTTGTCTGCAGTAAAAGTGAAGAACAGTGCAGGGCTGATTCAATCACATTGTTAAATTTGTTGGTCGCGAAGGGATGCAAGGTGGACAAAAGTAAACTGCAATCTTGCCTAGCAGAAGTACTCTACTTAGGACAGCTAATTTCAAAAGATGCCAAGAGAATATTACCAGACAGAGCAGCGGCCATTCGCCACCTGATCATACCAAAAACAGTAAAGGACATGCAAAAGTTTCTCGCCATCTGTAATTACTGCCGTGCATGGATACTTGACTATGCAGCATACACACATCCACTACTACAGGCTCTGAAGGAAGCACACAAGAATAATGTCCCATTAAAATGGACAGATGACATGATGACACAGTATTTCAAACTGAAAGATCTAATTGCACTCGCACCAGTTTTGGTGAACCCAGATTACGATTGGGAATTTTACCTATTCTCACACTGCAATGGTATTTTAATGACTGCAGTGCTGACACAGAAAATATCACTAGGTCACAAGCTGTTGGCCTACTACAGCGGTACATTAGACTCAGTAATGCAGGGCCACTTCGCATGTGAACAAGCTCTTGCTGCAGCAGCCTTTGCAATAGAAAAAAGCGCCACCATGATAAGGGGATGCTCAGTGACCCTACACACAGAACACTCACTCTTCGCAATTCTAGAAAGGTCAAAATCAACATTAACAATACAAAGGGCAACAGCATACGAGATAATAATATCCAGTCCAAATGTTCATGTGGTCAGATGTAAGACAGTGAACCCAGCCACATTCATTAGAGAGCCCTGCACAGTAGAAGATATCCATATACATGATTGTGCTACATATGAGGGAGAAGAGGATGACATTCCCAAAGCAAGTGAAAATGCACTACAGGAGGGAGAAATATACTTTGTAGATGGGTCAGCATCAATAGAGAGTGAAACAGGAGAAAAACACATGGAAGCGGCAGTTGTAAGAATGGAAGAAGAAGAATATGAGATTATTGTACAGAAACGCCTCCACTCTCATTACTCCACACAAGCAGCGGAATTGACCGCACTAATTGAGGCACTGCGCAATGCTAAAGGTTGTGCGGTAACAATATACTCTGACTCAGCATACGCTCCAACAACAGTACACTCAGGGCTGTCACCATGGCGATGAAGATGGTTCCGAAGGGCAGATGGTTCGCCAGTACAACATGCCGCATTACTAAATGTACTAATAGAAGCATTACCAGAACCATCAGTAGTAGCATTGTTGAAGTGCCAAGCACATACAAATAACACCGATGCAATCTCATTGGGAAACGCGGCAGCAGACGCAGCAGCAAAAGCGGCTGCGTATTTCAATATCTCACAAGCAATAGAATACATTATCAAAACACAGAGCACAGATACATCGGAGGAAGGATACAGCCATACACCAATATCCCAAGTAATAGAGCTCCAAAAACGTTCACCTGTGGAGGAGCAAGAAGTTTGGGCTAAGAGAGGTTGCAAACAATCATCAACAGATCTAATATGGAGACAGGAACTAACAGGGAAGGTGTGATGCCCAGTGGAGTTATTGGAATTAGCATTCCAACAACTACACTTCCCAACACATGTAACTAAACAACGCATTGCACCAGAAATACAGGAACATTGGTTTGTTCCGAATTTACAGGAACATTTGTCAAAATTCACTATTGGCTGTATCACATGTCAGACATACAATTGGGGAATGACACTAAGGACACTGGGAGGAACATTACTGCACCCTTTTGGCCTGTTTAGAGAGCTCCACATTGACTATGCGGATATGTGAGAAAGATGTAACGGAGCAAGATACTTAATTGTGATAGTTTGCCACTTTCTTTTCAAGGTGGGGTGAAGCTGGACCATGCTCCCTCCCAGACACAAAGTGTGCCGTGAAATTCCTGGTGCGGCAGGTGTTCTCAAGGTGGGACATATGTGGCTTAATAAGATCAGATAATGGCACACACTTTGTGAATGACCTCTTCAAGGAAGTAACATCGTTACTGGGGGTCAAACACAAATTGTGTTTGATTTATCACCCAATGGCTAATGGGATGGTGGAAAAAATCAATGGCCTGATCAAAAGCAAGTTATCAAAATTGTGTAACATGCTGAAGAAAAACTGGAGGTATTGCTTGCCCCTAGCACTGTTCCACCTCAGAACACAGCCAAGTAAAGACCATCATTTGAGCCCACATGAAATAGTGACGGGAAGGCGCATTCATACGCCACTCTCCCCAGTGAGAAGAGCTTCAGACGCTCACAGAGCTGCCACAGTGCTGGGGGACGAATTTAAGGAATCCCTTACCCATTTAACACATGCAGTGCGTAGCATAGCGAGACAAATTGCACAGAGAACGCTGCGACAGACACTGCAATGCCAGCCCATGACAGCCCAAAGGGTCAGTTAATGCCAGGAGAGAATGTGTATATGCAAAGTTTTGTTCGGAGATGGAACTCTCCAAGATTTCATGGCCCATACAAAGTTGTCTACTGCACACCTACTGCAGTAAAAGTTAAGGGATTCAAATATTGGGTGCATCTGTCAGATGTGAGAAGAAGAGCACGTGATAGTACAATTGCGCAATGCAAACAAACTGATAGCAACAAAGTTGCTAGTGGGTGAAAAAGAAAGCATGAAAAAACAGAAATTGATGAAAAGGAAAATTGAAAGGAATGAGTGAAAATTAATTATGTCTCTCTCTCTCTCTCGTTCTCTCTCTTTCTCTCTCTCTCTCTCTCTCTCTCCTCTCTCTCTCTCTCTCTCTCCCTCTCCCTCTTTCGATCAATTTCAAGAAATATGATTGAAAGCTTGTATAGAAAAATTATTTTCATTACTCAAAGAAAATAATATCAATTACGAAATAAGGTCATGTTAATGAGATGCACAATACCAATAAAAGTATAGCATTAAGGTGTGCACAACATAGAAATTAGTAATTTAGTAATAGATTAGTGAAAAAAGTTCATATGATGACAGTAAAATGATAACTTGATGAAATAAATAATGAAATGTATGCATGTCATTTAACAATTGTATATCACCCCTCCAGGTGACACAATGGCAGAAAGAAGTGCACTCACCGATGACGGCATGATTTTAGTTAGTGATAGGGCAGTTAGTAGAGTTAATAAATATTATAATTTAGAGTGTGTTATAAAGTATTCTGCAATACTGTTTTCTACAATGTTCTTTTTTGTGGCATGGTACTATACTGTGAATTTCATTATTGATGATATGAAAGAAGGGGGGAGCGGGATAAACCTAATACGAGAAGGCTCAACACTTATATGGGCAGGTGTAAAAACTATCTGGAAACATAATCACTCTGTTAATACAAACCTCACTACGCTGTACAAGAATCACAAAGCAACAGCCCCCCCTTTTCCACTTGTTGCTATCAGGCCAAGTAATGAAAATGAGACAAATCAGTATGATGGGGATTACTTTTGGGAGAGTGAATCTAAACTGATAGATATTGATGTACAAACAACCACAGAACCTACCTCACCAGGCACTATAATACACTTTAATGTTGATGTTACCCAAGAGACAGAACCACAGGCCTGGTACACTGCGAATGAACACAATGACAGAACATGGGCAGGCGTTTTTCCCATAAATTATCAAAAAGTAAAAACGATGAATGACAGGGAAGTGGGGAGAAGACGGAAAAGGGGGGTGGGATGGAAAAAAAATGTTATCTACCATGGCCTGGGATTAGATGAAATAGAAGGACCCTGCCACCCAGACCAGTCAAATAAATGGTACTCATACATGAGTGCTACAGCAAAACAAGCCACGAACGAGAGCTGCTATGTCTGCTCTCTCATACCGCATGCATCAGTCACACCTAAAATAATTGTACCACAAGAAGTGCCCTTGTCAGACGCCCAGTGTTTGATTCATCTCGTATTACGTAGGATTCGGAACACCATACAGGCACACACGGTTACAATAGAAATGCTGCAGAATGAGAAAACTTGCACAAGCAAGCGCCAAGGAGTAATCTGTATTAAAGAGCCATGTTTTGGCATAAGAGGAACAAGATTTACAGAAAACAAGTGGCATGATGAAAGGATCGAGATCGAGTGCAAAGCTAAAGCACTTATAGGACTAACTGAAGAAAATTTTCAATGGGTCAAAGAAACGTGTGCTCCCGTCTGGTCCCAGCACATTGCAAAACTCACATGGGTTACCGCACTCGAAAAACCTATCAAGACCCAAAAAGAAATCTCACATGAACTTTGTTTTCACGGAGAAGGGAAAGTGCCGATGGGTGCTAACACACAATGCAACAAAACAATCATTATTCCTGATATGAAAAAAGGTACAGCTGCACTCATGGACATGCACTAGGTCTGTGGCAAACAAGCCTACCTGCATCTACCAGCATCATGGAGAGGTACGTGCACCCTGGCCACTCTACATTCAGCACTGATGGTAATTCTAGAAAGCAATATCCAAAGGGGGAGAGGTTCGGCTGACATATCGGCATCAGGGGAATCGGCTGGCATATTGGCAGCAGGGCAACTGGCTGACACATCGACAGCGCCCCAAACAGCAACCACAGAGCTTTCCTCATACGACATTCTGTCTGAAAGTGACCTAAAAGACAGACTCTCCCGCAAAAGGAGGTCATCAAATTATATTTCCAGCGAATCATCCAATTTTCTTTCTGAGATCCCAGCAAAATACAAACTCTTTAACTCTGCAGAGACATTCTTTGCTTCCATCCTAATGCCACGACTTCAGGCGCGAACAAATGCCAAATGGTTACAAATCGTCCACTGGGAGCTGATCCAACTGGCCAACGACACTGAAGAAGGATTCTATGTGATCAAGGTGGAGCTTTGCACCTTGCATTTAATGACAATGCAGAAACGGTAAATCCTAGACTTTCTCACAGCAATGGACATTTTTACCTTCTGAAGACACGGATAATGGGACCCTCTCCCACGTCATCTCAGCAGTACACAGCTTGGGAGAAAGAATGTTGAAAGAAGGAGGAATAGAGCCAAGCAACTGGTTTGACAACATGTTCACTTGGATACCATCCTGGTTCTGCACCGTGATGAAAATATTAGTCCCAGTCATCATTTTTATCTTACTATTTTTCTGTGTGTGCCAACTAGGTATCCGATGTTGTGCAAAGTCTATGCCTAACTCAACAATGATGATGGTAACAATGGGCCGACAGACAATGGTAGCCACTATGATAGATGCACAGTTGCAAACTGGAGAACCAAAATAGTAGGTAATTTATATCACACTGCTATAAAGGAACCAAGGGAGCTGCAATGGTACAGGGAGGTGTGGGTGGACCTGGATGGGGATGGAGGAATATACATGACATGTACACCTGATGAATATGCGAGAAGTGGGCATAGCCTGAGAAGCGTATGTAGGGCCTGGATTCCAATAAAGGGTACACTTGCTTGGGATGAAGCGGTAGCAGAGGTAGAGTATTATCAGAATGAGAATAAGAATCATAACTAGTTTGTTACTATAGATGTAACTAAAGGGGGGAATGTGTGGGAGTGAGGGGTCATTTGGGCCCCTGTCATACATTCAGCACAACATGGACCACTTGCTCTTCCAATAGTGGGGGACGCCTCCATTGGCCATATGCTAAACACTGACCTTATGCTGGCATTGGCATAGGGGGGGCTGTTGCGAGGGACACATGGCATCCATTTTGTGCACTCTCAACTCCGCCTTTTGGACTAGGCCTCACTGCGATAATACGAAAAGGCTTCTCTCCCCTTTGTAGCGCTGCGCACACCGCGCACATGGCCCCCACCTTTTCTCACAGTGCCTGAAAGCTTTGCAGCTCCATTCTCACGCTTGAGCCAGACGTAATTGCAACAAGAACAAATGTAACACCTCGCCCTTCCTCTGAGATCGCTGTCCCATGTGTTAACCGGCCTGAACCAGGCCTTGGAGCTCATCCATCTCCACAAACCTGCATGTGCCCTCTTACCCGTGCTGTTGGAAAATTACTGCCAGTATAACCCTGTGTCCTTGCAAGGTATTCTCTTTATGTACCAGACACGCGATCCTGCCATGAAGCCCACCCCAAGGCGCCCCCAACTAAAATCAGACCTCTGTCACAGTATATTGCACCCTAGAACTAACAAATTTCAACATGCCCCCCAGTTTCTTTGATTAGCTCAGACCCACCCCACGATCGATGTTATCACACGTGTGTAATAAAGGAAGCAGAGGCTGTAATGGTTGGGAAGGGAGCTTTATTATACAGCCCCCGGAGGCGAGGGCGGACGGTTGGGAGAATGCGGGGTTGCGTTCCTCCTGGGACGTGGGGAAACAAAACATTCCTCACTCCGGGTGGAATGAAGTGATGATGTGACATCACAACATCTCCTTATCTATGGGAAAAAAGGGAACGGAGAGGGGGGGAACAGGGAAAACAGGGGCGGGATGGTTGGCTAAGTTGAATCAATAAATTGACATGTGATCAATAGTAGATGAAGTCGTTGCTGAAATTGCGGATAATCTTGCGATTCCTTTTCGACAGACTCTTGGCAGGTTTTTCTTCATTGGTGTGACAGGGTTCGCTCTTTCTTGTATGTCTGGCGTAGTATGTCTCTTCAGGGAAATGTTCAATTTTTGACCTTATGCCATCCTGTGAGTCTGTGGATGTACCAGGTCTGTATGTGTGTATGTGTCGTTGGTTGTTCTCTTCACGTTCTCTCTTGGCCACGCATCATTGAAATGGTTTTTGGAAGTGCTAGGTTTGCAGGTGTTGTTGGTTATTTTCACGAGGTCCTCGTGGGACCATCTCTTTCCATCGTCCAATGTGACAGATTTGTCGTGACAATGCATGATCTTTTGTGGCGATCTAAATTTGGATTCACCTTGAGTGGTTTCCTGGGTTCTTTGATGCATGCCCAGTCTCCTTCCTGAAAGAACATCCGTTTAGTTCCGTTTCTTTTGTCGTAGTATGTTTTGTACTTCTTCTGCTTCTCCTTTATAGTTTTATGGATTTGTTCTATGTCCAATTTTGGTTCCATGTTCATTCTCGCCTCACCGGTGTCTAAGAAGATCCATGCTGGTCTCAATTGGTTAGTTGCGGTTCTGCCCCGCATCAAGGTGAAAGGCTCTGCGTTGGTGGTGGAGTGTGGCGTTGTTCTATATGCGTACAGGGCCTCCTTGAGGGTTTCTCTCCAAGGCATAGCATTGGCGGTGGCCAGTTGGATGACGCTTTTTATCAGTCTGTTCATTCTTTCCACCACCCCGTTGGACATTGGGTGGTAAAGTGACGTAGTGATGTGGTTGATGGATCTTTTGTCAAGGAATTCTTGAAATTCTGACGAGGTGAACTGGGACCCGTTGTCTGAGGCTATGTCTCTGGGGTCACCTTCCCTGTTGAATATTTCAGTTAAGAAGTCAGTGACTTTCTTTGTGGTTGCGCTGGTATCTACCACACCCCATTCGGTCGATTTGGAGGTGTAGTCGACGATTACGATGATGAATATTTTTACTTCCTCCAGATTTTCGAAGGGGCCCATGATGTTTATTGCCAGCTTTGACCATACATGTTTGGGTGTTTCTACCGGCTGAAGTGGAGTTCTCCTTAATACTTTCGATTTGTCACTGGAAGCGCCGGCATTGCAGTTTTTTACTGTCTCTTCCGCCTCTTTCCACATGTTGGCCACCAGTAGCTGTTCCTTATCCTGTTCTTTGTCAAACTCCTTCCCAGATGTCCTTCATGGGCTAGGTCAAGTAGTTTCTTTCTGAGAGCCACAGCTGGAATCACTCTATTTCCCCTAAAGATGTGATTTTCATTCATGGATATCTCATCTTTGAATGGAGTGAAGTTTGCCAACACTTTCCCAACACCAAACCAGTCGTTCATCACAGCTTTTCTGATTTCCTGTTGTTCTGTGTCAGCTTTGGTGATGCGTGTCCATTCGTCGGAGGGTATGGCAGGATTTATGGTGGCTATAATATCCTCTTCTTGATCCACATTTTTGACATCTTTATTACCTTGAATGGTGGGTAGTCTCGAAAGGCAGTCTGCTACTTGATTTAGTGGACCAGGATTGTAACAAATTTGAAGATTGTATTGCATAATGTCTAGAAACCAACGCCTTATCCTCGGTGAGATAAGGTGTGGCATTTTGGATTGCAGGATGTTGACTAAAGGTTTGTGATCAGTCTTTAGGATGATCGGTAAACCCAATATTAGATTCCTGACATGTTGTAGGGCCCACTTGACAGCCATAGCTCTCTCTCGATGGTGGAGTAGTTCAATTCAGCACCTCTTAGTACTCTGGATGCAAATGCGATGGTTACGATGTTGCCGTTCTGTTGTTGCTCCAGTACTCCACCAAGGCCGATCTTGCTGGATCTACTGACACTATCGTTTTGGCTTTATAATCAAACATACTGAGGGCTGGGGCTTGGTTGATGTCAGACTTGAGGTTCTCAAATTCATTCTTACATTCTGTGGACCATTCAAATCTGTTGGATTTCTTCATGAGAATTCTCATGTTTTGTGTTCTGTTGGCATAGTTATTCATGAATTTGGAGTAGTACTCCGTCATTCCTAAAAAACTTTTCAATTGGTCTTTGTTGGTGGGTTCGGCTAATCTCAGTATTGTGTCAAGGAGTTTTTTCTTGGGACGGATGCCCCTGGCATCGATGGAAGACCAAGATAGGAGACTTGATTACACTTTATGTTGCATTTCTCCAGTTTGAGGGTGAGTCCACTTTTTTGAATTATCTGTAATACGCCCATTAGTTTGGCGTCATGCTCTTCTTCAGTTTTGGCTGATATGAGAATGTCGTCCTGGAAACATTGTACTCCATCTAGGCCTCCAAAGAGATGCGACATGAGTCTCTGGAAGACTGCTGCGGCGGAAGCGAGCCCGAATGGCATTCTATTGAACATGTATGCTCCCAAAGGTGTGACAAATGAGGTGAGGGCTTTTGAGCTGTCATCTAAGGCAATTTGGTGATACGCTGAGGAGACGTCAAGGTGCTAAAATAGCTTGCTGGTTTCATGGTCGATAGGAGTTCAGATATGTTAGGAAGTGGGTGTCTGTCAACCCATATATTTTTGTTGAGATCTCTCAAGTCAACACACATCCGTATGGAATTGTCGGGTTTCTTTACTAGGACGATGGGGGCAAGCCATTCAGAACTCTCTATGGCTTGTATAATGTTCTCATTGCATAGACGTGTGAGTTCATCTTTAAGTGCTGCTTTAGTCCCAAAGGGGACTCCACGTACTTGATGGACCACGGGGACAGCTCCTCTTTTCAATATGATTCTGTGTTGGAAACCCTTAAGCAATCCGATTTTATTGCAGAACACTTAGGGGAATTGCTGAGCCAAATTGGATTTGATGTCAGTGTTGTTTTTGATCACACTCAATATAGGAGTATCTTCCCCAGGGTGGATTTTCACTTGGAGGGCCGCTTGCTCTTCCCATCCTACTACTGAGGAACCGTTCTTGGCTAGAAACAACCTACAGTATGTTTGTCTGTCGTGAAACTTGAGTTTGGCCCATGTGTACCCAATGATGTCAATGGGGGTTTTCCCATACCCTGTGGCTCTCACCGAGGAGTTCCGTAGATCATGGACTTTACCAGAAAGTACTTTCACAAAGGTCTCAAGATCCACCATGGCATATGGGGACCCTGTGTCTACCATTACCTTCGTACATGTTAACCCATGGACCGCTCGACTCTTGGAAAGAGGTGACCGTGAGGATCTGCACTTGTGGACATGTCTGGTTGATGGACAACATGCTGTCTGACACTTGGTCGTAGTCCACTGTCTTCACAGACCCATACTTGTTGAAGGGTCGTCTGTTGGCATTACCGGATCTTCCTGGTCTCCCTCGGGTGTTGCGGCAGACTTTGGTGAAATGACCTAATAAACCACATTTGTAGCTCTCGACATTGTTAGCAGGGCACATCTTTCCCGCGTCATGGCGTTTATACCACCCACACTTTTGACAACGCCTGGGGTTTTGATTGTCATACACTGAAACTCTCCCTCTTCTGGAGTTACCCCTAGTGTTTTGAGGTACACTCCTCATGGCTCCTACCAAGGCTCCGTCATGTTCAGATTCAGAGAAGCCATCTATGGACTTCACCTCAACGCCCTCTTTTATGATGAGTCTCTCTTTCATGCATCGGTCCCCGAATTCCATAATTCTCACTATTTCAGTGGCTTGATCTAGTGAGGGGTTCTTCGTTTGCCACAGTTTTTGTTGTATGCGGGGATCTGCTACATTGAGTACCAGCTGGTCTCTCAAATATTAATCCCCAACACCAGTGAAGTCACACGTAGACATGAGCACCCTGAGGGAGGCAATGTAGGTATCAACTGGTTCACCCTTTACCTGTTTCCGGGAAAAGAACTTGTACCTCTCCAAAACCACGTTTGTTTTACTGCCGAAATGCTTGGTGAGTTTTGCCAAGGCTGTGTCAAATTTTCGGTTGCCGTCGCCCTCTGCATGATCTGGCTCAGGAAGTGCCCTGAATAACCTTAGGCCTTTGGCCCCTATGCAGTTCAGGAGGGTCACTTCCTTGAGATCATCATTGAATTTACCACCACCAATAGCTCTGAGATATATCTGAAAGCTGTCTAGCCATTGCTCCCAGGGGCATGTTGGGGTCCCGGGGCAAGGAAGAAACTTGGTGGGGTGTGGCACGTTCTGCATGATTGGCTGTGAGGAGAGTGTGGGGTGTGGTCACTCCACCGTTCAGTGTGTCCTCTTTGTGATTGCCCAGTGTGCTTGAGTGCAGTTTCTGATGTTTGTTTATTGTTACATGCACTATGAGTCCTGTGCACAAAATTGTCTAAGTCACAGAGTCTCTGGGGCGAACTGAAACTTGTTATACTGTGTTTCACTCTCAAGAATCTTTTTGCTTTCTGATGTGTGTTTCTCTCTTCGCAATGTGTCTCTGTGCTCCTTTCACTGCTCCCTGTAGCCTGTGAGGGTGCTGTGGTGTGTAGCTATATATAGTTGGGGCTGCTGGGATGGTGGTTATGGAGTCTTTGGGAGCGAAACTGAGATCAAAGGTGTTATGTCTTTTGTCCCTTCCACTGCCCCCTGCAGCCAGTGGGGGCGCAGTGGTGCGCGGCTTTATCCTTGGGGCCGCTATGATCAGTGTGATCAGCTGCTGGGGATCCACGGCGCCGTTGCCATGGAAGATAGTATGGACAAAATGGCGGCACGTAGGGCACGTTGTGAGGTGCTTTCCTCAAACGGCCATTGGTGTATATTCGTAAAACGCGCGTTGAGCGCTACAGCTGTTACGGCCCAATGTAAAAGAAATCGGTACCTGCTGTGCCGTCCTGCCGCTCCGCGAGTCTGTCGGGCGGCCCCTTCTCCCTTCTCACTCGGGACTGGGGAGGGGGGAGGCAGGCGGGAGCGGCAATGGAGGAGAGCCTCAGGGCCCGCCACTGGTGCTGAAGAATGGCAGTAGGGCGAGCGTGGAAGCTCCGGGGGCCGGATGAAGCTCACCCGGAGGAAAGGGAATCCTCGTTGCCAAATGTAATAAAGGAAGCAGAGGCTGTAATGGTTGGGAAGGGAGCTTTATTATACGACCCCCGGAGGCGAGGGCGGACGGTTGGGAGAATGCATGGTTGCGTTCCTCCTGGAACGTGGGGAAACGAAACATTCCTCACTCCGGGTGGAATGAAGTGATGATGTGACATCACAACAACGTGCCAAGACCCTTAAGCCCGGTACTAAATATAAGTCCCAACGAGTGATGGTGTGATTATATGTATGCAATTTATAGGCTTAGAATGATTTCTTCAAATGAGCTGTAGCAACTATTATGTAGTGCATGTCTAATGGTAGTATCTAATGTTAGCTTAGTTAGTGGCCACCCTCCTTCACAGAGACCTGACCCTCACCCCGCCCGGACAAAGGCAGATGGACCTTGTGACGCTCACCCTCCCGCCAACTGAGCAAACCAACCCGGCGGGAGCAGCACCTACAGCTACATATGTTACTTAATTTTTATCCAATCCTGTGTCCATGTAGTCCCTTATATGATGACGTCACCAATGACGATTTTTGCCTTGATAAGTTCATGTAATTGTAATGTTTGCCAGAGCACTCTCAGGTAGCAGAGTTCTCTGGATGCTAATTCTACATAAAAGAAAACTAACTCTTGCAGCCTGTTCTCTTAGTCTCATTCCCTGTTGGGGTTTGTGTTATTTCTTTGTATTGCACGTATAATGCGGGGACTGGGCCTTTACATAACCAAGCTTTACCCACTTTCTACATAGCATGGCCATGCAGTGAAAAGCCTACGCCTTACTCAGACCCACAGCAGGCCAAGTAAAAGAAGCAGGTTAATATGTCCTCACAAACCTGCCGCAACAAAACAACTCAAAAGCACTAACTCAACATAACCGTCGGCAGCCATAGCCGACAACAAAAAACATTGGCAATATCATCACTTCCCCCTCTTTCTCCCAGCCAATCCTGCAAAGCAGTCTTTCCAACGCCTTTCAGTGCACCACTATCCTCCGATACACCATGGTGGCGTCTCCCAAAAATGTTGACACACAGCACTCTTCCTTCCAGCCAACTACTGGCCGCGTCCACTGTTCGCCGATATCACGGCATACTGCGACTCAATCACACATCCGTCCGCGGAGCGAACTGGGAAATGGGTCTGCAGAGCGGACCCAGATATCACACATTGTTTGGTACTTACATTTAACTGTTTTGCAAAATATGTCTGATTTACAATGAACACACAAAAGCACCATGCCCCCTCTCTTGGTGCAAATTTGGTGAAAATCTGTCCAGTCGTTTGACACCTAGCTGTGCGCAAAGTTTTTCCCCATTCTCTCTATGGGGAAAAAAAAATGTGGGACCCCCTCTATAAGCCCTCCACGAAACCTTGCCCAACTTGGCGGTAGAGGCTGTCTAGTTATGGTTTAAGTTGCTAAATCCATAGGAAGACCACTTTTTTGGCAGCTTATAACTTGGCTCCCCGTGGACAAACCTTCACCAAACGTTGGCAAAAAAGTGTATGGGCCCATTGAATTTTTTTGGAAAGTTGGGTGAGGTTTCGTGGAGGGGCAAAGTTATAGGGGGGGTCCACTTTTTTTTTCCTCCATAGACTGAATGGGGAAAGACTATGGATACAGGCCAAATGGCGGGACGGAGTTTAACCAGATTTGCAGCAGGAGCGTGGTCTTGTTTCAAAAAGCATGCTTTTGTGTGTTTGGCAGAAATCCGACCAGTACTTTTGTTGCAAATAACTGAAATGTACGTCACAAAAAATGTGTGATATCTGGCTCTGCTCCACAGATCCATTACTCTGTTTGCTCCATGGACAAAGGTCTTATTGGCTTGCAGTACGCTGTGATGTCGGCGAACATTGGAAGCGGCCGGTGGTTGGCTGGAGGGAAGCGTGCTGTGCATCAACATTTTTGGGAAATGATGCATGGTGTATTGGAGGACAGTGCGGCACCGAAAGGGACTGACAAACATAATGTACGGCATGTGGTGGTGGGAAGAAGGGATGGAAAGGATGGAGGAGAGAGAGGTGGTTCATGTGAGATGTGTGATTATAAGGTGGATGATGACGGTGGTGTGCCTGCAGTATCTGTGCGTACTGCACCAATTTGCAGGTCCCTGCACAGGCGACTACTATGTGTGCTGAATGCAGACAGGCTTAGTCACGGCATGATAGCTGGTGGGATACCTCTTTCCGTGGTGACTGGTGGGAGCTCAATTGCAGAAGCAGAGTGCATTGCAAAACATATATTAGCCCATGGGGTGGTGAGAAGAAGGGATAGAAAGGGTGGGGGAGTGAGAAGTGGTTCATCTGAGATATGTCAATAGGTGGAGAGTTCCATCTAAGTGTGGCACATGCTAACATTCACAATCCCATCTAGATGTGACAAAAGCTAAGGTTAAGAATTCCGTCTAAGTGTGGCACAATGATGACATCTCTGATGACATATCTGGGCCACTTGTTTTTGTTTGCTGATATGATTAGACTCGTTTTTTGCTTTTACTGACAATGAGAAAGTCCAAAATGTAAAAATGCTACATAACTACACATTAACCTTTTTTATATGTTCTTAAAGTTTTTCCTTAGAGTTTAATCTGAGCTCATAGTGCACGGATATGGGGCAATAAGCAGGCCTCAAACACACAATTCATTGTACATGATGATAAACTCTATTAGTATTGCTGTTCTTTCTTTCTTCCTTACTTTCGTGTCCCTGTCTGTGCCTCTAACTTGTATGCATTGTGGGTTTTTATATGTATGTTTTCTCTACATTAATGGGGCCATTTGCATATTCTGGCCACTTCTTGGGCTTTGCACTGTCCATTCCTTCAGGCCTCGTGCAGAGCGCGCGGACATGGTGCACAGAGCTGGGAACCTGCCAGGGGACGTAGTTTTGCGTGCTGCATGAAGCCTTGTTTTGGCGCAATTTGCTATTGCACATGGCAAAACTTTCTGTAAGTCAGGACCTTTTAATCCTTGCTAATCATGCGTTTTTTTGGAGGCAATCACTACTTACTATGAAGGTTTCATATTTGCTGCCACTGGCATCAACTATAAACAATAAATTACCTGCTAGTTAGAAGTGTGATGTCTCCCTCTCGAGCTGGGGCACCCGCTGTGTTTGATCTATGTGGAAGAAGTAGTGTTCTTCTCTTTGGGCCTAATGTCACGGTGGAGGGTAGGGGAATAACTAACTCTTTTCCTTCCTTTAAATCTTGTGTTGAGGCCAATTAACCACTAATGGCGAGGAGGTGAGATGACAAGCGTGACGTGCTGCATGATTCCAGCGCTTCGTTTCACACAATGAACCTGCTTCATGGCGACCTCTAATGCTCAAAATAATGAGCACACCCTACATTTCAAGAGCAATGTCAATGTTATTAGCATGCCTCTAAGCTTTATTATGTGCTTCACTTAAATCAACTTCTTAGGAATACTCTTCTCCTCAGTCTACGAATAATCTAACAATCTAATTACAACAAATGATTTATATTCTATAATTATTGGCATGGAAACATTTCTTTGTGAAGCATTATTTTGTTTCGTCTCATCCAGTGTGCTATTGTCACCTCGTGTCCTCAAAATGTTCGTTTTTATTTATGTATTTCTATATTCTCTTTAGACTTCAAATATGTTTTCTGTGTATCTTTCACCCAGGCACCCATTGTTTGTGTCTCCCATATTTGTTTAGAACTTTTTATAATTGGATCCATTGTTTGAGCAGTTAATTGTATACAAATAACTGTATAGACTGCACCACTTTACATTTAGATTGGTGGTTCTCACACTACTTTTTATTAATGAAGTGAAATGTCCTGATTGCTGTTAACCTAAGAACACTTTTATATTATGCCAAATAATAATTTGTTCATGTAATGAGACTCATTTGGATAAAGTTTCTGCATGGGTTGAGATTAAAGTGGATTTGATAACTCCCTTTTGCTTATTTAATTTTCCACAAATGACATTATGGGCAAACATTTAAAACACAATCCCACTTCTTTACACTTTCTTGGAATAAACTATTAAAAACATCCCATATGGTTGATGGTATAGATAATACTCTTATTTGGTACGATATTTGCATTCCTATTAAACCAAATCCTCTAGTGATTAATACGTGGACTATTTACTGATTAGTCAGGTTTACAATCATTATATTGCCATCGCTGATGTAATGTAATGTAATAGTTGTTTTTATGGCACCTTTCACTATTTGGATGGTCACAACACACTGTAGGTTGAACACACTCGAAGACAGAAGTCCAGCTATCGGAAAGTTGACAGAGAGGTTTAGAATAGGTGTGTGCTTTTAGCCAATACAAATGTAGGTAAGGGGTTGCAAGTGCCTGCTAGCCACCTATGTCGAGATGGGATGTGGCTGGGTGCTTGTAGATAGTTCAGGAGGCATGTGAAAGCAGGAGAGTCATTATGTGACCAGCTGACTCAATTTATTGTGAGGGATAGCTGTATTCTTATGGCAGAGGTGTTGTGCAATATGTTATAGAGTTGTGCCTAATAGTAGATGCTTGAGGGTGGGTGTCAGTGCCTTTGTCTAATTTTGATAATCATGGAGTGTGTTACTTACCTGCATGTCTTGGCTGGTTTCTTGGTTGCGTAGATGCAGCTGCAGAAGGTGGTAAAATCAAGGTGCAAGTAAATACTAGCCATTTGCTATAAAAATTGAGCTATTATGATATAGTGGCTGCAGGCTAAAATTCAACCAGATTCCATATCTTGCTATAGTCTGGAATGTGCCTGGATTCAAAGATGTTGGCTAACCTGAAGAATTCCTCTGACGTTGATAAATTGGCTACCCTCAATTCAATAAAATGCAATACATTGACTACCCTCAGAAAAGCATTGATAAGCAATGCATTGGTTACCCTTAGAGATGTGTCTGCATGTAATATATTGGTTGCCTTCAAAATTCATCTAAGTACAATACATTGGTTACCCTCAAATGGATCTAAGTGCAGTACACTGGTTACCTCAAAAAAGTTCAACTAAATGCAGTAAATTGGCTACCCAAAAAAGTTAATCTGAATGCCATACCTTCACTACCCTCAAAATCCATCTAATGCAATTCCTTGGCTGCCGGAAGAATTAATCTAAGTGCAATCCATTGGCTAGCCTTGCTTTTGTCTAGTTTCCCATAAGCATGGGGTGCGATACATACCTGTCTGCTATTACTGCCTTCTTGGTTTTGTATCTGCGATGTGGCTTCTCTCCTGTTTTCTATTGGGTATTCTTAATCAGTGTAGTTTTGGCAATATTCTTACTGTCCTTTGGTTATTGTATGGGAAAATGTGTTCCTGCTGTGGTCATTCTGGGTTGAATAGCTAACTCAGAGGCATGGACAGAGTTACTCAGGGCGCCAAGGGGAATAGCCATGTCTTGAGGGCCCTCCGGAGGGCCATGTTGTCCCCCATGCATCGGATTATAAGCGGCATAGAATTCCAGGTACAGGGGGCTTGGACGGAGAAGGTGGTCCCTCCAATTGTGGTTGATTTGAGAGCAGGGATCCCCAGTAAGAGAGAAGTGCCTGAGCGCAGATTTCTATTGGTGTGGTAATGGGTGATTTTCTGTTGAAGTTATTTCTGGCCTGTCTTGTGTAGGACTCATTGAGTGATGCACATGGCTTTGAAAATGACCCGTCATCCGACTGGGAGCCAGCAGAGGATGCATATGTTGGTGGTGATGTACTCCCTGGGGCAGAGGGGGGGAGCCTAGTTGCAGAGTTCTGGACTCTCTGGAGCTTTCTGAGTTGGTAGGCAGGGGCACCCAGGTAGAGCGAGTTGGAGTAGTTTTGTCGGGAGAGGACATTGGACATGATTGCAGTCACTCTGTTGGGGTAGGCGAGATAAGGGAAATGTGTTTTACTATGCAGAGGAATAGGTAGCATGATTTTGTCACAGTGATTATGTGGTGTGATAGATTCAGGTCACTGTCCATCGTGCAGCCCAGGTTTTTGACTGTGATGGATACAGTGGAGGGATTTAGAGAGGGAGGCCAGGGGATGGATTGCAGGAGGGAGGTTGTTTTTCCAGGGATTATGATCTCTGTTATTCAGGGATTGAGCTGGACGTGGTTGGCCATCATCCGATGATCAATATTGGTGAGGCAGGATGTGAGGTCTACGTTGGAGGTGGAGTCGGTCTTGGCGATTCTACAGATTATTTGTGTGTCATTGGCATAGTTGTAGCAGGGGAGGATGTGTGAGCGAATAAGTGTGGGCAGAGGTCTCATGTAGAGTTTGAAGAGAAGAGGGGATTTGCAGGCTATTTGGAGGACTCTGTTACTGACAGGGTGAGTGGATGAAGTGACAGGAGGGGCCCGGGCAATTTGGTGTCTGTTGTTAAGGAAAGAGGATATCCACCTTAGTGCTGTGTCCTAAAGCCAAGGGAGTGAAGTCTGCCAATGGGGATGTCCTGGTTGATGGTGTGAAGGGTGGCAACAGGTCGAGAAGTATGAGTTTGTTCATCCCTCTGTGTGTTCAGTGTTATTTGATATGATCTGGATACTTTATACTATGGGGGTCATTAGGATTTTACTGGTATCATACCGGTAATTACGGAGGGGATATTCACAAATGGTATTCCCCTTCCTGCCACCTGATATACTGGAATTCCTGGCATATTACAGGTGGCTGGAATATCAGTAAATCCCCATTGCATGGAGTCCCAAAGGACTCAATTTATTTATGTATTATTTATTTATTCATATTTTATAGCGCACATCAGCTCAAGGGCATTGTGGCACTGTTACATATATATATATTGCTGGTTACAATGGAAGTCTTAGTAGTTACATTGGTATTTGAATTTGTGGTTTATCTTAGAGTTACATAGTACATAGAAGGTAGAATATATTTGCATTACGGTTCATCTTGTGATTACAAAGTACATGGAAGATAGCATATGTAGTGCAGCTTGTGGTTTTGCCGGGAAATGAGGACTTGTGCACTAGGGTGTAGTGAAGGTTATTTGATTAGTGTGGTTTTGAGGGATTTGCGAAAGGCAATTAAGGAAAGTTCTGCTCTGAGTGCATTGGGGATGGCATTCCAGAGTTTCGGTGCTATGTGAGGGAAGCCAATGCCGCCGGTGTTGGCTCTTTTTAGGGAGGGTATGCTGTGTTGGTTAGTATGGTGGCTTCTTGTGGGGCGGGCAGATACGTTTTTGGATATAGTCTCTGATAGGTAGGATGGGGCAGAGATATTGAAGCATTTGTGCGTAAGGGTGAGAACTTTGAAGTTGATCTTTTCCTTGACTGGGAGCCAGTGGGCTTTGCGTCTGGCCTGGGATATATGGTCACTTTTTGAAATGTATAGGGCTCTGCGGAACATGTTGTTTTGTGTTATTTGGGAAGCTGTTGATGTTTATTGTGGAGGTGCTTGCCAGAAGGGCATTGCAATAATCAAGTCTGGCTCCTATTGTGGCTCTGGGTATGGATAGGCAGCTTTGAGTGGTTAGGAAGAGTTTTATGGCAGTTTTATGTTTTGTGGTGTTGGCAGAGGCAGAAGAGATGGTGCTGACCTGTCTTGTCGAGAGTGTAGAGTCTAAGTAGAATCCAAGGGTCTTTATCAATATAGATACTGTTATATTAGTGTGGTTGATGGAAAAGTGAGTGTATTTAGTGTTGAGTTTGGAGAGAATTTCCTTGGGACCCAGGATGATGATCTCAGTTTTATCCCTGTTTAATCAGAGACCATTGGTTGCCATCCAAGTTTGGATGGTGGCATATATCTGGAGGAGAGCTTCTGCATCAATATCGTATTCTCCAGGAGGGGGAGGAGTACTTGGATGTTGTTGGCATAGTTTGTGTATGCTATGCTGAGCGCATCCAACATGTCAAAGAGGGATTTGGTGAATAGGTTGTAGAGGGTAGGAGCATAACATGACCCTTGGGGGATGTTAGGCAGAATCACATGCAGTACCCTTGGGGAACACTACATGTAATTAAGACTACAAGTATCAGTACAATTTCACCTTTGGTACAAACCTGTACTACACAGTTATGTGGTAGCATTGGCAGAGCAGCCAGACTTATCTCAAGATACACATAGGACCAACAAATACAGTGATTCAAACAAACACTTACTCAAGGTTTCTTGGTAAAAGAATATACATTTATTTACACTGTCAATTTGAAAACATTACTCTAGCAACAGCAGCTCCACATCATATACTAAAATACTAATACACAACCAAAAAGTTACTGAACAAGTTCAGCTCCCCTGAAGTGGGACCACAATGTCACTTCAGATACTTTAAAAGGGTTAAAAAGACAAGGTTATAAGAATCAATAGCCCAAATACTTTCATAGGCAGGGCAATGGTTTTCAGTAAACTACAACCAGCAATTCAGATCATAGGCCTGGGCCAAAGTCAATGGTTGCGAGTCTTCGTATAGGATAGAACTGTTCTGGTAGTAAACGGTTGAGTTTTGCCACAGATCTTAGAAGAATTTGGTCAGGTGAAAAGTTAGACGAATGTTTAGGGAAGGACAAGCCTTCGAAGTCAGGAAAGTTTCACAAACTTTCACTGTGGCCGAAAAGATTTCCGGACCGCGTTTGCACAGTACCTTTAAAGTGAAGAAGAGCTTTAGCTGAGGCAGTTGTTCAAGGCAGTTCGAGCAGATCTTGCTGTTCCTGAGCTTCAGTCATAGGGACAAGAAGGAGGACGTCGGGAGGTTCCTGCTCTGCCCAGGAATGAGTCCACAAGCTTGGCAAAATGTCGGTTTAAGGTGTGAGTGCCTTAAAGTCCACAAGCTGCTTTCCTTCCCCCTGGCTATCCGGTTTTCAACAGAACTCTAAAGAAAATTCGACCAGGATGGGGACAGTGTCCAGGTGGCTTGCGAGTTGGTTTTTCAACCAAACTCAAGGGAAGAAGTTAACCTTGAAAGGCTTCTCTGTCGATGGAGTTTCAGGCAATTCGGACCTGCAGAAGGGCTTCACCGGTCGTCCAGGATTTGCAGCAGTCCTCTTCCTTCAGCTCATCTTCATTTCTCTCATTCCAGTGGTCGACTCTGCTTTCCAAGTCCCACTGACCTGCTTTTAAATAGTTTTACCCCATTCATTCCAGCCTGGCTGTCACTCACACAGCAGGGTGGCTGCCCTTGCCAGACAGCCACCTGGTCAATCACGCCAGAGTGCTTTCAGGTCTCCTAGGAGACTAAGCACAGGGAGTTTCGGGCACCTCCCTCGCATCCTGGTTACCCCAGACACTCAGGCGCCAGAGGAGGGCTTCAGCACTGAAGCCCGCCAAAGGCCAACAAACAAAGGGACCAAACCTGGTTTGGCATGCCGGGACAAACACAAGAAGGTCCTTTCCTAAAAGAAATGGCGAAAAAAGTTGACTGGAGTCATGGTAAACAGTTTGATCTAAACCACTGCCACCAGCCATTTAAAGTAGGAAAGGGTAACATTTGACTGTAACATGAGTGTTTTGACTCAGGGGAAGCTAGGCAACCCCGTCAGCACTGTATATGAAGATAGTGTGTGCTGGGTCTGTAAATATAAAGAGACTAGTAAAGTCAATTTAACTTTACATGCTCTGGGAGACAGTAGTCAGTCCCACAGCCGGTATTTAAACCTTGGGAAGTGTGAAAGACATCTTGTGACACTGCACTGAAGGTGCTGTGGGACACACAGAAAAAGATGATGCCTATGGATTTGCCTTAAAACTCCATAAACAAAGAATACAAAAGTAAAACACACATCAAAATACATGGAAGAGTGTGAAAAAAGGCTTGCACTCTTCCCAGGGAAAAAATCAAATCCTAGAAATCCATCAAAGTTGATGGGGGTCTCAAAAGATAAGGGAAATTAGTACATTCTTGAGAATACTCGCTAACACGGGACTCCACAGTTGATGGTGGTGGGGTCTGCATTGGCTTGGCCAGAGTAGACCTCCATGGACGGGATTGCCAGTATTACTGGCACTGGTAATACCTTTGGCGGTAATACCGATGATTTTTGCTGATGGGGGCCTGATTTGTAAGCAGCTCTTGGCTGGAGGTAGTCAGGTAACCCCCACTGACACACTTGTAGCTTGCCGGTCTGGAAAAGTGCTGGTAAACGGAATTACCGGCACGTTAATTCCAGAGCATCAAACTTCTAATGACACTCTCTGTCTTTTACTTTACTTTACTCAACTCTATGCCTATAGTTTTAACAACTGAAAAGCAAATGGTGAGTAGATTGAAGGGACTGGCAAAATGAGGGAATGGGATTTTATTAATCAAGAAAACTAACAGGGGTTTATTTAGTGAATGATGAAGAGTGTGTAAACAAGAAAGTGTTTTGTAGAGCCCGGTTTCCTACCTCAAGTCAGTTCTCGCAGGAGTAATTTCAAAACTCCAAGGGAGTAAATAGGTGGCACATAAACAGGTTTATGATAGGTAATGACTCAAACTCCAATCAGGGTATTTTAGGGGCTAGGAGAAAAGGATTACCATGGTGTAAATGTAAAGAATTGATTAGTCTGTCTGTTTGTGTGTTTTGTGTAAAAAGAGGTGTCCAAGAGCGACAAGAGTAAACCATGAGGTTAAAGAAGAGGTGAAAGGTTGTTACCTATTTTTTAGTCATTGTCGGCACCGACTGAACAGATAGGTTGACATATTTGTTGTTTTTCTGAAACGTGTCTGTGTAAATTGAGGGTAAGTATTGACAGTCAATTGAGTTTTGTCATAATGGGGGATGTTACTCCACTGATGCATTTGTGCAAGACTCTGTCAAAACATGCACCTAAACTTAAACAGTATAGTGCAGAGCTGGTAAAGGGTACAGCAGACAAGATGTTCATACCATGGCCACAAGGGGGATCGCTGTCAAAAGCGGTTTAACAACACATGCCCACATACTTGCACGCTGCATACACAGGGAAGAAATTGGAGAAAAGGCTATTTTAGTCCTTTGGCAAATGTACCAGGAGGAGCGGGAGGATCCCCCTCCTGAGGATTGGATGCTTAATCAGTATATGGAGGAAGGGGTTGAGCCTTCTGCTCCCCTTACCTTGTCTGAAGTAAACAGGGATAGTACAGAAAATCTAGGGTTGTATCCATTAAAGGGACTAAAAGTGGTGACAGGATATAGTAATCCAATATATGAACTGCTTGCCTATAGCAGTGATGAGAGTCCAGGCAAGACTAAAAGAAAGTAGGAGATCTTTAAGATCGTACAGGACAAGGATGAGAAAGTGAACGACCGAATATATCAGCAGACATAGAAAGAGAGATTAAGAGATGGAAAGGAGAAAAGGAGAAAGCTGACGAGCTAATGCTTGTACAGAGCGAATCGATGGGTTGACAGATATTGCTCAAACTCAATGGGAAAAGTATGGAGGAAGTTAGGATAAAGGAAGATCAAGACAATAAGGATAAAAAAGACAGAGAACAAGAGAAAAGATTGAAAGAAGATGAGCACAAGATAAAGAATAGGCAGAAACAAGAACAAATGCCAGGAAGAACAACACAGAAAGGAAGAAAGGGCAGAGGAGCAAATGAAGTATGACAACAGTCAGAGAGCAATCAAAGAACGAGATAGGCAAGAAAAGAAGAGAGAAGAAGAGGAAGCACAGAAATTACAGGATATAAGAATGCGATGACGAGCGGAAGTAGAAGTGTATAGGGCAAAAGTCAAGAAAAAAGAAGGGAAGAGGAAACAGATGGGAAATAAAACAAACTGAATTAGATGAAGAAACTGAGTGAAAACAGAGACAAAGGGAATGCAATATTGATTGCATTCAGAAAGAGTTATATCATGGGGCCATATAGAGGAGTTCCTCCCATCACAGGGGGCAACGTCAGGATCATCTAGGATAACCATAAAGGAGAATTTTGACATAGGAACCATTGGGATAGGATCAATAACACTTTTCAAGATTGAAGGGAAAGCAGCAAATTGGGAAGCCGAAGAAAGGGAGAATAATCCCTGGTCCTCCAATAACAAAGCATGGAAAGAGACCAATTCATTCTCGAGCATAGAGCCTTGTCCATAGACAAGCTGACTTTGAATAAATGTGACAGGGATGAGAGCCATACTAGTTGGCGACTAGATATGTCAGACGAAGAGAGAGAAACCTTCTGTGGGGAGAAGGAAGAAGGTGCATGCAGTTCTGAGGGATATCTGCAGACAGACAAGGAAGTGTAATGGTCTAGAGCAGCCTAAGGGTAGGACGCCAAATCCTATAGCATATCCAGAGCAATCTAAATGATGATCACTTAGTGAGAAGGTGAAAGTCGTATGTGAATAGGCTGGGGTCATTGCCAGGAAGAAGGCGATCAGGGACCATTGTCCCCACTATGGATAGGCAGATGATGGGAACCGATTGCAGATTTGTGTTCACATAGTTCCCTATATTGGAGAAAGAAGGGGCCAGACCCCAGTATAATCCCTGGCCACAAATGGATAAGGATAATTTAAGGTGCAAACTTCCCAGATTGATGGTGAGGGCAAAGAAATGGATTTATGAGCTAGAAAAGATGACAGGAGGAAATACTTTAGCAATAGGGGAGATTAAGGGTCTGCTAGCAGCCATTCTTGGGGAAAGAGCTGATGACATTTGGACGAGAGCCGGTTACTCGAGGTCACGTCACAGAACACAGCGCACGATGGAGCGCCATTTCATAATTGTGGAGCAGATTTCTGGAGAGCACTCAGGGTACAGTAACCTGATATGCCATATATGAGTGCCATCATGGCATGTAATATGAAAGAAGATGAAGATTATGTGCAAAGCATTCAGGAACAGTGGACTCTTGAAAAGAGGGAGCCGTGGGGGAAATTGATGGCAATATTTTACCACATTTTGTGTCAGGGATTACCGGAGCAGGTACAGAGACAGCTCAAGAAACTAGTGGGAATGGAAGCAAAGCCATGGACAGAGATACAGTTCACTATAGCGCATCACTGCCGGCTGTTACAAGAGAAAAAAAAGAAGAAGGAAGATGCTAGAAAATTTGAGGAAGCTAAATTAGTTCCGAAAATATTATCGAAGTACGCCATAGAAGGGGAGGTACTGACAAACGAGAAGGATTGGGAATGCAGCAAGCAGTGGGTGCATCTCAGGCACATAATCAAAGGCAGATGGTTCAAGGAGGGAATTGGTTTATGCCATGAGGCAGAGGAATGGGTAATAGAGGAAGGGGGGGTTCTGAATAATCAAGTGGTTTTCAGAATATGCAGAATGATACTCCGAATATGCAAGGAGGATTTAATCAAAGAGGACAAATCTGAAGATTCTCTACTGTATGCTGGACATGTGGAATGACAGGGCACATCGCGCGAACATGTGGAAGTCAAAATTATATACAGAATGAGCAATACTCAAGAGAGGGGAGGGGAGAAGTCCTTTCATGGGTATGGGGATAATCACGTATCCACAATAGGAAAGCTCACAGGGCGACTTTATGTGTTCAGTAATATCGGTCACACCATGTAACAATAGGAGGCAAATATTTTTATTTTTTTAGTAGATGCTGGGGCTACTTGTTCACGTATACAAGATGGCACATATCTAATGTCGGGAAATGCCAGGAATGCGCAAGGTTTCTCTGGAGCTAAAAGCAGAGTTGCTTTTACTGATGAATTACCAGTCTCCATAGGAGAGTGTGACCTGTCTGTTCCATTATTGTTTTCACAGCAGACACCGGTCAATACTCTAGGCTGAGATTTACTGATGTAGTGATCAGTGGTCTAGTGTACTGAAATATGACGATTTCTTTTAGTGATGAAGGCATAGTGAACTGGACTCCAGGGATACATTATATGAACGTGGGGAAATGTATATTGGCTTTTACAGGGAATGCCATTAGAGAGTCATTTGTTATGGGGTACACATTTTGTTGACATGGCTATCCAGCTTAGTGGGAAAGATTATGAGAATACGTTGTGAATTTTTGTTCAGGCCACAGATACCTATGGACAAAGCAGGGGGCAGATTATTCCCCTAGAATTGAAAGCAGATATAGTGCAAGGGAAATTGGCCATGCTCGAAGGAATCGATAACGTGGGCAGGCCATGGAGAACAGTGATTGCTAATGGGGAAGGGTATAGATTGACTGACGTCACAGACAAAGACATGTTCAGAGATGATCCAGTAGATGGTGAAGTGATATTCGAGATGAGTATTGCATATTGGATCAGAAAAGAGAAAAGGGAAATCCCACAGCGAATGGTGATAGTGTGCCAGGGTTCAGCATTCTTTGATAAAGATTTGGAAAAAGTGCCAAATTATTAATGGACTACAGGCCCCTATGATATAGGCCTGTTGGAGGGGATATGGGAAGGTAAGATTAAGCTGAATGCAGGAGCAATTTTATCTCAGGCACGGCAGTACCCAATGTCTCGAGAGGCGGATGATGGTATTCTTAAGACTATATCAGCCCTGATAGAACAAGGTATTCTAGTGACATCAGAATCACTGTGTACTACCGCTGTGTGCCATGTGAACAAATCAAAGGGGGGTCGTGGAGATTTATTCAGGACATGAGACCAATTAACCAGATTGTAGAGGCAGAGTTTCCTTTAATTCTGAATCTGGCGATGATACTATGTAGTATCCCGGAAGAGGCAGAATATTTCACGGGGATTGACTTGAAAAATTATTTTTTCTCAATCCCATTGCATAAGGATTCCCAAGAGTTTACGTCATTTATGTTTCGTCAAACTAAGATAAAGAGCATTCATTTGTCCCAAGGTTATTGTGAGTCTCCATCTATCTTTAATAGTGTTCTGCAGATGGACCTAAGTAATATTGATTTGTAAAGTGTTGTGCTGCAGTACATAGATGATATTTTGGTTTGTAGCACAACAGTAGATGAGTGCAGGCAAGATTCGATTCAGTTAATTACTATCCTGGTAGACAAGGGATATAAAGTGGACAAGGAGAAGTGCAATATTGTCAATAAGAGGTGATCTCACATGAGGAGAAGAAAGTCACACCTGAAAGAGCTGAGGCCATTATGAAAACAGCAAAACTGCACACAATAAAACAAATGCAGCCAATTTTGGTATTAAGCAACTATGTTTGATCATGGGTATTTGATTATAGTTCATATACAAGACCCCTTTTGCAGGCTCTGAAGAAAGCACAAGTGAATAAGAAAAAAATAGAATGTACTGAGGAAATGGAGGGAGGGTTTGAAGAATTGAAGAAAACAATTTGTACAGCTCCAGTTTTAGGAATTGCCAATTATGATGAGGAATTCTTTCTGTTTATGCACACAAATGGGACAGTTATGACAGTGGTGCTTACACAGAGGATGAAATGAGGGTACAAACCCCTGACATATTACCGTGGGATTTTAGATCCAGTTATGAAAGGGCACTTTCCTTGTGAACAATCGCTGGTAGCAGCCGCTTTCGGATTGAGAAGTATACTAGTATTGTGATGGGCTCTTCTTTGACGTTGTTTGCTGAGCATACGATGTTTGCTGTTTTGGAGAAACCTAAGGGTACATTGACATCTCAAAGAGCTTCCGCATATGAGGTAGTTATATCGAATCCAGCAATCAAAATAGTCAGGTTTAAAATAGTGCACCGTGCCATGTTTGTAGCCAAATCTATGGCAGAGGGTGAGAATGTGCATGATTGCTCTAATTAAGAGGAGTTCTATGATGATATCTCACACGTAAAGGAAAATGCACTATCAGGGGAATAGGTTCTTTTTATTTATGGGTCTTCAAAAATGTATCAAACTGATGGGGAAAGGCATTCAGATGAAGCTGTGGTAAGGCACAGAGCCAATAGAGAATTTGAGGTTGTACCAAGTGCAAGCCTCCTGTCTCACTTTTCGACACAAGGATCAGAATTGGTGGCACTTATTGTTGCGCTCGAAAAACACACAGGGCAGGAAGTAACAGTGTACAGTGACTCCGTCTATGTGACGTCAACCCTGCAAACAGGGCTAGCACGTTGGAAAAGGAGGGGCTACCTCTGAGCAGACAGCACTCCAGCGCAACATGCAGCATTATTGGACAGGCTTATAAAGGCACTACAACTTCCAGTAGCCATTGCAATCGATAAATGCGCAGCACATACTAATCAAACTGACTTTATCTCTCGCGGGAACGAAGCCACAGACGAATAGGCCAAATGTTTGCATATTCACCAGATATTTTAAATTTTGATACTCCAGATGCAAAGGAAAAAGTGGTTATGATTATGATTGTAAATGAAGGGTTTAATCATTTGTCGAGAACACAGTTGATGGAGGATCAAGGCAATGCACCGCAGGAAGAGCAAGAATTGTGGAAATGAAGAGGGTGTTCTTTATCCCCCTCTTAAGCGTGGCAACAGGACAGCACTGGAAAGCCGGCATGCCTCTAGCCGTGTTAAGGGTAGCACTTGAACAGCAGCACTACCCTGCTCATGTGACTAGGGAGAGCCTCACAGCATCTATTGTGGAGGACCGGTTCATACCAAACCAGTTAGAACACGTTGCATTTTATGTAGCAAATTGCACCGTATGTAAAAAGTTTACAGCTGGCCACAAATTGCGAACAATCAGAGGAGTGATTCCTTGACCAAATGGTGCTTTTCGGCATTTATATATTGACTATGTTGATATGTTGCATGCAAGTATGTAGTGGATATATTTATGATAGTGGCTGGTGTCCCTTTTCGTGATGGATCGAAGCAGGTCCATGCCACTTACACAGCAACGTCTTTAGTCCAAGAAGTCGTTCCTAGATGGCGAGTATGCGAGGCGCTGAGATCTGTGCATGGGCCCCTTTTTGTTAATGAAGTATTTGAACACATTAGACTATTGCTCAGTATAAAACACAAGTTTTCTTCTGCTCATCACCTGCAAGCGAACAGTGTATGTGAGAGACTCAACGGCCTCCTTAAAGAGAGAATAGCATGGTCGTAAGCCCTGTGCTGAAAGGGCTGGAAAACTGCTGTTAGGCTGTGGCGAGTGAAGAGGAGACTCAGACCCCGTGGATACTGGAGAGAGGTGCATGTGCCTTTAAGCAAACAAGATCTGCTGTTCAGCTGACCTTAAAAGGCCGCCTCTACCGCCCTTGTGGCTGTAAGCCCTGTGCTGAAAGGGCTGGAAAACTGCTGTTAGGCTGTGGCGAGTGAAGAGGAGACTCAGACCCCGTGGATACTGGAGAGAGGTGCGTGTGCCTTTAAGGAAACAAGATCTGCTGTTCAGCTGACCTTAAAAGGCTGCCTCTACCGCCCTTGTGGCTGTAAGCCCTGTGCTGAAAGGGCTGGAAAACTGCTGTTAGGCTGTGGCGAGTGAAGAGGAGACTCAGACCCTATGGGTACTGGAGAGAGGTGCGTGTGCCTTTAAGGAAACAAGATCTGCTGTTCAGCTGACCTTAAAAGGCTGCCTCTACCGCCCTTGTGGCTGTAAGCCCTGTGCTGAAAGGGCTGGAAAACTGCTGTTAGGCTGTGGTGAGTGAAGAGGAGACTCAGACCCCATTGGTACTGGAGAGAGGTGCGTGTGCCTTTAAGGAAACAAGATCTGCTGTTCAGCTGACCTTAAAAGGCCGCCTCTACCGCCCTTGTGGCTGTAAGCCCTGTGCTGAAAGGGCTGGAAAACTGCTGTTAGGCTGTTTGGCGAGTGGCGGCAGCGCAGACAACCTATGGCTACTCCCGCATCAAGAACATCAAGAACACGTGCGCAGAAGAAACGTGGTAAAGAGGAAACTGTTGCAGACAGTAATGCTAGCAGTGAGGTAAATCTGCACGGTCCAAGGAAAGCAAGTCGCTTTTACAAATGCTCATCAACTACTGAGGAGCTATGTGAGGGTGGGGGTGGGGACGATAACAACACTATTACTAACACTCCCACTAATAAATCTACTAACAATGATGCAACAGGGGCTTGATCAGAGGCACTCCATGAGCATGAACATGGACACGAACACAGAACGTTAAGCTGTGAAGCGGTGAAAGCAAACAATGAAATCGACAGGAGCTTGATGCCCTCTAAAGCATGTAATCCCGACAGTGAACAATCTTTGTGTCACGCCCCACGCCACACGGACCTCAGCTTTGGCGAGGGGGGTGAGGACGGGACGAATGGGAGAGGGCCTCGACAGAGCTCAATATTATCTGATGAGAATGAGCCCAACGCGAGAGACAACTTACTCGAGATGTCGCCTGTTCGGGAAGGCGTCCGGGACGGCGTGGCTGCTGCGCTGGGTGAGCAGGGATCTGCGCTGGAGGCGCGACGAGAGCTCGGGTGTCAGGATGCTTGGCACGGACTGGCATAGTTTGTGGAGAGGGAGCCGGAGCCTGCGGAGTCCTGCAGGAGGAGTCGCGCATGAATGACGGCACGCATGTGCTCGGCGCAGCCTCAGATGGACGCAGGAGCCATTCGGATGGCGAGAGAGACGTGCCTGTGAGCTTGGGGGAGTGGGCCCCTCCGCTCACGTCAGGGCAAGTGCCAGTGATATTAGAGACGCCGACTTCACTGGAGTGCCACTGCAAGCAGCCGAGAGAGGGGGAACGCTACTGGGTGACGGACCAACTGCATGTTCTTTGCATGCAACCCACAGGTAAGACCTGCCGCCCTCTCGACTGATCTCATCCCTGGGGAACTGAATGATGAGGTATTCTGCTCAACGATGGGCATATCTCATGATCTTTGTACTCCGGATGGTCAAACAAAAATACCAACAACAGAGGAGCAGGCTGATTTAAAACATGACGAGCGCCGTGACTCCATAGATGTAGTGTACTGCATAACATGATTACATTGAATAGAATATACAACAACAAATCGAAAGAGGGCAATAATTTGCAAGATAAAACAGCACAAATGCAGAAAGTAGCCCTAAAATGGCAGAACTCTCAATTAATGGAGCCAAATGAGGATATCTGGGCAAATGTCCACTACAAACGTGCAAAGCAGGCTTTTGCTGTTCCTACCGAGGAGACAAGTGCTGCTGCACTGGAGGACTTGTCATTTCATCAAATGAATTCACAGAAAAGAGCTGTCAACGCGAAATGGCATGAACCTGAGGTAATACCAATGAATACGCAAAACCTACAGCCAAGCAGCTGTTCAAACTCATCGGTCAGTTGTGATCCATCTGACTCGTCTTTCATGGAACGCCCTTTCCCCAAAATAAGGAGGGGAAGACCTTCCAAACAAAGAAAAGTGAAGAAGCAGAACTCTAAGGCCAGGACCACTGAGGGCTGTGATGCTGGCCTGAAAATAGATCTAAAAGCCGTTATAATGTCCTCACTTGCGATCACCATGGCCCCTTTCATGAAGCTCTATGAAAATTTGAATGATTCATTAAAGGATGCGTCAACCTTGATGGCCCTATTGAACACTAAAGTTCCCCATCTGGACTTAATATCCAACCAATCTTCCTGTAACATCAAGGAAGGGTTAAAAGGAATAGACACTTTGCTTAGAGCTTAAAGCGAACAAAAGAGAAATTACTCCTTGGACAAAAAACTCTTAGCCGAAGTTGCCAGAGAGGCGCTGGCTCTATTTAAATATGAAGGATAACTCATACAGGTCCTCACTGTGCTAATGAATCAAATAGCTACAACACACACCGAAGAAGCATACCAACACCTTTAAGGGGGTGCCTTGAGTTAATGAAAGTAGACGATGGGGCTGTAACCTCAACTACAATGGAGAAGGGATCTCATGCGTTGGAGGACCGTGAGCCAGCAGCTCCGACACAGGTGATAGATCTTACTAATGGTAATGATTTGGCTCAAATTGGGCTAGCCCATTCTAAACCAGCCGATGCTGTGGTAAATACAAGTGGACAGGATCAAAACATGATACACGAGGTTGAAATTTTTTTCGACATCTCTTTCAATACTGCCTTTGAACAGGCGAGGGCCTGCAAGATAAATTTGGGCTTTGTAAACGAAAAGACAACAACTTCAAACACAGTGCTTCAAACAAGTAAGGATGAAGACACGCCAATTGTTAGTAAAGGCGTGGAGAAACCAAATGAATTCTCGATCTTTGGAGGTACTCCTGCAAATTCCGTGACATCAAGTGAATCTAAAACGAAACCTACAAAGACGCTCAAAAAACCAAAGAACCAACCGATTAAAAGAATTAACAAAAATACAGGAGCAAGAACATTTTTGAGGAACGTAAATTTCCTTCAAATAGTAACGAAAGACTTAACGGAACCCAAACTAAAAGAAAACACCCATAGACCCGAGCAGACTAAGGAAGTGGATAGCCTTCACCCAGAGATAGTGGCTGTTAATCCAACGATTGAAATTCCTGAAGAGCTCTTGAATATGTCTGCCTAGGATGATGCGGAGGGAGTAGAGGTTATAAAAGGACACGATAAAAGCCCCACCAAATCGACTATAGACACACAAAAGAACTTACCTAATGATAGTCCTGTGGAAACAGCAATGGAAATTCTGACAGGTTTGGGTTCTAGGGATCACACCACAGAGGTGGCTGCTTCTTTACAGACGGGGACTTTAAAGTCTCTAAGAATATGTCATCTTGCTAATGACCACGCAAATCCAGAAGCAGACCATAAAAACCTGAGAAGTCCGCCGTTTGTGACCCTATATGAAAAAAGGACTAACCTATGCACTAGACTAAAAGCTGCACAAAAAGGTGAAAGAGAGAACTTCAGAATCACCACAAAATGTGACGAGAAAGTAAACTTCGAAGACAATCGAAGAGCTGTGGTAGGTATGAACAGAACATCTGAGGAGAAAACAAACGATCCTTTAACCATCACTCATACGGCCCCACTAGTGGTCTCCCATGGGAGACACAAAGGTAAGGCCAAACGAGAAAACAAAATGGAACAAGATTTTAAGGTGATGATTGAGAGGATCGACTCGAAGGATAGGTTGATCCTAAACCGAGCAAACATCACCAGACAATTTGACTTGATCCCAAGCTTACGAGCCATCATGTCTAAAGACATAAAAATTGTCGAATTCCCCAATGAAAAAAGAAACGACAAAATAATTTTACATGTCGGATCTTCATTGATAGCGAACACAATTATCGAGGCAAATGTTGCGCTATTTTCATTGGGATTTGAAGTTTACACAGTGGATTGCGCCAGCCAGGGACACGATTCATTGACCTTACGAGACGATGAAGAAGCGCTAAATTGTCTATACCAGAGTACTGAGTTGCGCTCTCTGAACAAAAAAGAACACTTGCAAATTAAAACGACTGAAGGAAGGCCAAGGGCCGGCAGTCAGTGCTCAAACTTAACATGTGAAGACAACAGAAAAAAGGTCTCAAACTTCAATTTCAAGATGACGAACGACACGAAAGTATGGAAGCACCCAAAACAGAGATCATAATCACCATAAGTGGAAATCAAGAGTCTCAATCTTCGATATCTGAAAAGCATAATTTCACCAATCTAGGCAAGGAAAATGATGATTGGGGCTGGCATACAAAAGATCAACAATAATGCCAGGAAGAGTCAAACTTAAATGTGTGTTCAGTGGCCTCCTGGAACACGCGAGGATTTACACATCTTTTCAACACAAACCGGCTGGAGGGTTTTGTGGTTGCATGTCTGCAGGAGACATGGCTAACCGAAATGCCATTAGCAACCAACTTTGAAGTGGCCATGAATCGAGCAGTAAAACTGGCAAAAGGGCGTCCCATGGCAGATTTGTTAACAATGGTAAACAGGGCCTGCGGCTTTAGGATTTTGAAGTCCTACAACCACTCACCATTTATTCAGGAAACGACTATTATAAACGAGATTTTGGGATGCAAGCCCGACGACGAAATAACACTTCTAAACATCTACTGGAACCATCAGAAAGTAGGCAATTGCGAGTTTATAGAGAAAATTGCAGAAATTCTCGATATCCTCCTTGTAGGGAGGGCAAGGGCGAACATCCTGATATGTGGGGACCTGAACGTGGACTTCTTTAAATTGGCAACTGAAGGAAAAAAGGCGATTGCCAATGACTGGCTTGAAGAAATGGAAATCAGACCACTGCAAACGTTGAACGGAAACACGATTGGGGACATACCTCCAGCCCCGATGTGGCAGCGGGACGACCAAACATCAACAATCGATTGCGTTTTTGTATCAACTGATCTACATGCCAGAATAAAATCGTTTGAAATCAAGAGCCAAACAAACAGTGATCACAACATGTTAATAACGAAACTCCTTACCGCGTCAAAGGATCCCACCTGAAATGGAAACACACTATCTCAGCAGAAGCTAACAGGGTAAGACTGCGCCTCGAAGAATATGAGGTCTCTGAGATATCAACTGCTTACTGTCAGGACAGTACCGAACTGGAATATGACCAGCTTTTGTTCCAATTCAAGATAAAGAATTCCGGATTGAAAAAACCTAATTTGGTTCGAAAACATTGGTTTGATCTGGAAATTCAGAAAAAGAAACGGAAGTTGCGACTGGCAATCCGACAGGCTCGACCATCAGCCCCGAATATTAGAAAGCTGCAAATTAAAACAGCAAAGTCTTACAAAAACTGGCTAAAGTCCCACATACACATGACTTTGCAAAATGATGCCGAGATAATGCTATCCATCCTTAAGAATAAGAACACAAAAGGGTTTTGGAGGATAACAAACAACATGTAGGCACCGCAAAAGTCTCTGCAAACGTGTCGGGTGACTAAAACAGAGTGGACGTCCCACTTTGAGGACCTTTACATGAGAACTAGACTTGCATGCGACGAGGCAAAAACAATATTTCCACCTAGAAGCCTGACATATTGTAAAGATGAGTTTGTGGACATAATTAAAAGGGCCAATAATTCAAGAGCTCCCGGCCCGGATGGTCTAGCGAATTACACCATAAAACAACATCCCGAGATCTGGCCTGAGATATGCACCGTATTATTCGAAAGAATAAACACTTTGGGTAACTCTCCCAAATCTTGGAAAACGGCGATCATTGTGCCAATTTTCAAAAGAGGGGATAGGTCAAACCCGAAAAACTATCGACCAGTGGCATTGCTAGACGTCCTGAGTAAAGTCTAGGCTACGACCCTCCAGCAAAAATTGGTCAAAGGAGCATCAGAATCAGATCACGTCGATGTCAGACAGGCAGGCTTCGTCAAACAAGTGGGCTGTTCTCTAAATTTACTCCTACTAAACTTGGCAAAGATGGAGGCTATAAAAACCAACACTGTAGTATATGTAGCGAGCGCATTCTACACTGTCGACCATGTCCTCTTGTGGACGAAATTGCGGCAGTGGGGTTGCCCGGAAGAACTTGTATCTGCAATTCAAGAACTACATACGGGTACATCGATCAAGATTCGGCTGGACCGAGCCGGAAGGCTATCATCGGCAATAGCTACAAGCAATGGTGTAAAGCAGGGTTGGCCGCTTGCCGCAGCCATCTTTAGCCTGTTTATAGCGGATATTGGCACCTCAATGTGCGCAACACATTCTTTTCTGCCGAAAATAAATGGATCTCACATAAGTTGGTTGCTCTATGCCGATGATCTTGTTGTGATGGACTTAACGCCTATTGGACTACAAAGAAAACTAGATGCCGTCCAGAGCTATGTAAAAAAGAATTGGCTGCTGATTAACTCAAACAAAAGTGAAATCCTAGTATTTAAGAACTTGAAAGGAGGTTCCTTGAAATCAAGTAAAAAGTGCAGTTGGACTTTGGGTGGAATTCCTCTAAAGATATCGAAAGGTGTGAAATACTTGGGAATGACACTAAGCTCCTGCATTAATGATGGTCCCTGGATAACGGACACGAAGAGGAAATGCGTACAACTATCCAGCCAAGCAGTAATCATGGAAAAGAAATTCGGGAAGTTCTCTCTTGAACCTTTAAGGCTGTTTTATCAACAGAAGGTTGTTCCAGTATTGATCTATGGGGCCGAAAATGTGCTGGGGTGCACACATGAACTATGGTCCTCTTTGGAGAATCAATTCTGGATGAAAGTTTTGGGACTCCCAAGAGGAACAAAGACGGCTTGTATCAGATAGGAACTTTCTCTCATTTCACTTCAGGCTAGAATCACTTGGAATCTACTATCCTTATTCCGTAAGACCAGAGTACAAGAAAACATTCCGCAATTTGAAATTCTCCACAGCGCATCGGAAAACGGTCAGAATCTAGTGTCCATGTGGATGCAGAGATGTGAGAGCCTATTAACTGAATTCGACATTAAGATACTCATATTACATGAAAACCTGACCGCTGCAAAAATAGAAATATGGCGAATTGATTGAGAGCGAACATGCGCAGAAAGATCAGCAGCGAAACTGATGATAGACGTCCCAGCCGAAGCAGGTGCATTTGCCACGGCACAACGCTACATCAGTCTTTTTCCAGACCCTGAGGCACGTAGTCGTTTTATGTTATTTCGTATGAATTTATTCAATACTAAAAAGCGAATACAGAGGTGGAAAGGGAACAGTAACATGAATCTCATTTGCAGATTTTGTACAAGTAAACCGGAAACATTGAAGCATCTGGTTCTGTTTTGTACTAATTTCCGCAATGAAAGAACTTTACATCTGGGCCCCTGGCGGGATAAACACCCCTCATTGGATATGGATGACTGGTGGAACCACATATTCAATGGAACTGATTTCAAATTGTTAATCCCTCTGACCCTCTTTATAAGAATAATCGAATAGCGTCTAAGTCTGGTTGATGCCGCTTAACAAACAAGAAACGGCCAGAAGGAGAGTAGGGCGAATCGGATGATGGAGGGAGGAGGAAGTTGGGAGGAACTTGCGATAAGATGTAAACTGACACATGGGTTCATGTTGTCTTGTTAATGTGTTTGTAAAAGATTTTAAAGGTTTGTATAAACCATATAAAATAAAAAAAAATAAAAAAAAGAATTGCATGGTCGAAGTTGACATTGAAAAAGGGAAGGCTGTATTGCCTGCCCCTTGCATTATATGCATTAAGGAATCAGCCCGGGTCGGACTACCACCTCAGACCCCACAAGCTAGTGACAGGGAGGCAAATGAGAACACCTTTGTCTCCTCCATCGAGGAGCATAAGTGATGCCCAGAAGACTTCAGAAATGTTAGGAAATTAGTTATACGGTTATTTGACATGTATGACCACTAGTATCTCTGTCAATTCAGATCAACTCCAGCGCAAGGGGTATCTGTCTCAGCACACAGATAAAGACCATTCAGCAACCAGACTTCAAGAATGATTACCTGTACCTAAATTATTTGTCAGAGATTCAGTCCTAGTGCATAACTTTACAAGAAAGTGGCACAAGCCCCATTTTTAGTGGATCCTATATTGTGCAGAATGTCACTCCCTCCGCAGTATAAGTCCAAGAAAGACACGCATGGATACATTTGGGCAATGTAAAACTGTATGCTGGTGAGACCGATGCACTTCCAACCATTGATTCAGAAGCAAGACAAGAAGAAGAAGTTGAGCACGTGCAGACTCGATCAATGACGAGGAAGAAAGCTGCTAAGATTGCGGATTAAATAAATGCAAGTTTGCATTTGGACTGTGGCTCACCGCGGACACTCTTTATAGATATTATATCAGGAGTGCAAAGCAAAGTTCTCGAGCCACAGGAATCTTTGAATTGGACTTTAGAAAGTGTTGATGTGGTTAACATGCCAAATCTAGAATTCCAGTTTGACAACTGGAAGTGCAAACAGTTTTCAGATTCCTTCCTCACTGAGTTTCTATTTGGTTAAGCCCATGGTTCTGTCATATGTTGATGCCCACGGACTACTTCTTGCTGTCTTTGAATACATACTATCGTATTATCCAGCTCTTGTTTGGCGTGGTACCAATATACGTGTGTTTCTGCAGGATCCTAAAAATGGCCCTGCGATTAGGAGATTACATATGCGATAGCTGAACAGCTCCTGCAGCTTCCTGATCATTAGTTACCTGATTAAAATACGTATTTCCTTCCTTAAAGTAGTACACAGGCACAATGTGGACTGTCAAGAAAGATACAGTTCCAGTAAGTGAGCAAACTCAATGACGTGTATAGCATCAAAAATTGTGGGATCTCATGTATTGGTGCATAATTTATCTGTGTTCATCATTAATTATTGTTTTTTTCTGATTTTGCTAATCCATACTGTCTACTTCATTGGCCCAAGTAAGATAGAAGTCCCGTTGATTCTTCCCACTCCATTGACTATCACAGATTTATCCATTATTGAAAGGCCAATACCATTTGTGATTATCCCTACACGAGTGACACATGTAAGGTCACCTATTTCTCTGACCAGTGTTCCTATGATTCCCCCGTAGGAAGGACCTTTTTTGATGTACATCATGAGCATTATGCATGCACCCTCCTTTCAAGATGGAGACACAAGAGAAGCACAAGGGAAGATGATTATGAGTTAAATAATTATCTAGACAGCAAATCACATTTGGGGAATAACATGTGGTATCAGCACATTAAAGAGGTGGGAGAAAGAACCTCTAAAGAGAGTTGCTATGTCTGTGCTCTCCTACCTTATGCAGTGGGGAACCCTAAGGTATTCATAGCTATAGAAGTATGGACAGCTCATTGCCTGATGCACCTTGCATTCTGCCATACAAGAGGTCAGTTCCAGGGTCGAACAGCATCCTTGGTATGGGTAACTGAATGGACAGCTCCAGAAGAAGATTACTATGTGCAAGAGTGAAAGACAAGAGAGAAACCACACACCAGAGATCATGTGATAAGATATAAACAGCCTGGAATCAAAGGAGCAGGAATGAGATGGAAATTAAATAACAAGCTCAATTGCCAAGGAAAGAATCATGAAGAAATACAAAGATGCATGGAAAGAGGCCAGATGCAAATCTGGGGAACAGTACTTTCTCCAGATGGTTGGGAGGAAGGCATAGTTGTGTGCAGAGCAGTGGGAGTAACAGGACATAACCAACCAGTTATAGATCGCGTGCAAAAAGGGTGTAAACCTCTTTGGCCGAAACTTACAAAGTTTCTGACATGGGTTGATAACAAAGCTAACCTGTTTCAGATAGTGCCTCTGGCTAATGCAGAGCTATGCTTCAGAAACAATGGCACAAGATAAGTTGGAGAGACTCAGCCGTGCAGTTGAATTTTCAATGTACCAGGAATGAATGATGGAACAGTAGTGATATTGGACCACTACTGGGCCTATGGATCCAGAGCCTATATGAAGTTGCCAAGGACTGGAGAGGGCTGTATTCCATAGAGATTGTCCATGTTCCAGCATTGGTGATTCCAAAGAGCAACCTGAACATTGGAGAGTTTCCAAAAGCAGATGTTCACCTGAGAAAGAGGAGATCAGTTGAATTGCTCAATCGAACCAAGAGGGAGAACTACTTCAAAGGTAAATCGATAGAGGCTTTTGATTCTATTCCGTATGAACACAGGTTGTTCAGCCAGACTTCGGTAGCATTCACGACAATCTTCATGCCAGGGATACAGACGAAGGCAAATGCCAAATGGTTACAGATTACCAGATGGGAGCTCCTGCAGATGATCAACACTACCATAAAGGGATTCAACCTGATCATAGAAGAAATGAGAGACATAAGACTGATGACTCTCCACAATAGCTATGTCTTGGACATGATTACAGCCATGGATCGAGGTGTTTGTGGCAAAATTGGAGAATCATGTTGCACATTCATACCTACTCATGATGACGAGAATGGGACTTTGACAGAGGCCATAACGATGCTGATGAACTTCCACATCAAGATGAAAAACGAAGTAGAAGATATTGCAGATGACAGCTAGTTTGCATCAATCTTCTCATGAGCTCCACAATGGATGGCAAACATCTTCAAGTTCCTCGGAGCATTGTTGGTGATGATCATGTTTGGATTCTGTGTGATCAGAATATTAATCACACAGTGCAAGAAGACAGCAAAGAAAACAGTAGGAATGAAGGTCATGATCGATGTTAAATCAGGGTTTGGATCCAAGGAGCTGACAAATGAAGAAATTAGAGACTATGTGAAGGCCAGTATCTTCGCACCTGAGGGAACACAGTTCCTGTATCCAAAGAACCACAAGAAGTATGTGGGAAGGTGAATCTGCTGCAGCCTGAATGGAGAATGTAGTCTCATGACCTGGCGTGATGATGAGCATGTAAAATCAACATGATCTCTGAAAGGAGTAATGAAGATATGGACTCCAAAGAAGCACTTTTTTCAGAAGAGGATGTCTAGATGTGAAGACTAATGAGAGAGTAGTTGATTAATCAAACAGAGGGGGGAGTGTAGAGGAGGAGCCAAGTGCCTCTACCGGAAGTCCAGCCCCCATTTTGCCTATAAATTAGACACCGGAAATTGTGACATGCGCAACACCAGTGATTGTACCTATCCGCGAAGACTCCTTGAAACAAGGTATCCATTGAAAAAACCATATATGATATACCCATGGAGAAATGACAGTCTCCTAAAGGAAGTTCTGGAAGAAGTGTGAAGTGACAAAGGCAAGAGACTGTTGATGTCACATGAAGCAGAGATGACTCACCAAGAAGAAATGCCCTTGAAGAGAGTATATAAACCTTATAGATCCTAATGATGAAGTGAAGAGTCGAGTAGCATTTTGTGAGCAGAATGAAGATTGCACGTGCGAAGAGCACTGAAGAAAATGCAAGCTGTTTTAGAATTGTGCAGATGCTGAAACGCAAGTATAATAAGTAATCATAAGGCTGGCTATACATAGTGAATAGACTGCAGGCTGCGCATCCAATATATATAAGTGTGCATAGAATCTGGATGTGGTTATCTATTCGAGAAGATACAATGAACGTGAGAAGCGAGACAAGCTCCTTTTAAAGTGTACTGGAAAAACACTAGAAGTGCCAGGTGTTAATCATTTAATAGTGTTAAATGCGAAGAAGGAGCTCAAAACACGGTCTCCTCTCACATGGTCAGATGAAAATAGACTTTGGGCAAGCTACACCGAGACGACAAGATAAGGCCATGCTCATGCTACCTTTTATTTTCAAGCACAGTGATCCTTTGTAAGGCCGAGTTCAAAGAGTAATTGAATAGAAGACAGAAGGAGTGATGATGCATGATGATGCATGATGGGCTGATTTGGTGGGGAGTTATGGTCAAGTCCAAGCATCCAGCACCTAAGGTACCAGCTTGATTGTGCTAGCGAGTGGAATATTCCATAAGGGTGCAAGCGTGCCAACCAATCATAGAGAGCCACATAGCAAAGAGCCCTATAATTTTAAAGCCAATGAAATGCTGCTGTATTCTATGACACTGAGCATGACTTGTACTAGGGGTGGCCACAGCTGTCCACCGGACCTTAGAGACCCAATCACAATCCTGTTCCCCATAGAAAGTATACTTAGATGTTCCCCTTAAGCCTATCATAAAACCCCATAGGTTTTTGCTTATTTTGCCACGTAGTATGACGTCAGTAATGACAGGTTTTTGTTATAAAAGAACCGTTTTTTATGAAACGCATGGAGACTTATGCTGTGGGTTGTCCGTTAACGCCTGTTGTACTCCCTGTTTTGGACAATTGCAATTAAAAAGCATCTATGTTTTGCCAACTTCCTGAGTCGGTCTGATTATTGGTGTGAGAATAACATCTGCATCCCCATCCATCCCAAATAGTGCTACCTCGCTTAAAGAGCCTACGGGTTCAAGTAACATGTTGTTTTCAGTGTCACATTGTATTTAGAATAGATATAGTTTTCACACACTTCAGGGATCTTTTAGGCTGTGTGCTGCACAGAAAAACATAAGTGCAGCAAACCAGTTTTTATTACATTGTATTATTTTTATTAAAATTATAATATTAGATAAAGTTAAATAGTTTGAATTAAGTTGGAATGTGTCGATTGAGTTTTAGTAAGTATAGGTGCTAGTTTGAGCAAGAGGTCTGTCATGTTGAAGCACACCATTGTTATCTTGCCATGCTAGGATGCTTGGCCGCATTTTGAAGCTATGGTCATTGAATTGACATATTATTTTGCTGTTAGTCAGGAGGCAGCAAGCAGCCAAAGTAAGAATGGGAAAGGGATGCCAAACAGTGTTTAGTTCATTGTTGTGAGGGGGAAAGTTCTCAGGACACTAATATGGAGCTTGAGGCAGAAAGTGCCTTCCAAGACAATCATCAAATGGATACGAAATGGCTGTGAAGGACACAGTGAGTCACACAAGAAAGCCCACACAGCAGTGTGGCCAAATTGAAGAATTAGTATGTAAGCACAGCACCCCCACTGAGAGAAGGTGAACCTGTGTATCCAACACTAGGCCCTTTAAGATGAGGTAGCAATACTTTGAGATGGATGGAGATGCAGAATATACTCAAACATCAATAATCAGACTGACTCAGGAAGTCTGTTTTAATTTCAATTATCTAAAACAGGGAGTATAACGAACATCAACGAATATCCGCTTCATCTTCTCACTCACTGAGCCTCATAAAAAAGCAGATTATATGGCAAAACCTTGTCATCATTGACGTCAATCTACGTGGCAAACTACGTGGGAAAGTGATTGGCTTAAAGGGAACATGTAGGTATACATTCCATACTTGTCTGGGAAAGTCATTGGGTCTCTAACATCAGGTGGGACAACTAACCCTCCTCTAGTGAAAGTCACTATGTATGTCATCAAATACACAACAACCCATTGGTTATACAAACTACAGGGCTCTCTATTATATGTCCTTCTACAATTGGTTGGCACCCTTGCACCCTTCTGTACTATTCCACACATGCCAGCAGCACTGAGGCCTCGCAACCTGGTGATGATGGGCTGGTCTTAACCATAGCTTCCCACCTAATTAGCCTGCCATCTACCATAACTCTTGTGGTCTGCCAGTCAATTAGCCCTTTGAACATTGGCCCTGGAAAAGTTCTCTGTGCCTGAGAATGAAAGGAAGTAGAGGCATACTTTGCCTCTTGGTTTCGATACAGCTCAACTCAGTATCTATTTTCATCCATCCACGTGACTACTAGAGACCATGCTTCAGAGCTTTTCTGTATTTGAAATACTATAAAATGAGGAACCTCTGATGTCTTCAATATTCTTGCTCCTCACCTCAAACAGGAGTTTGTTCTTTTCACACATTTTGTAGCTACTGCATGAACATCCAAGCTCACGGTGTCCTTGACCTCCTGGTGCTGGGCCAGCCAAGCTCTTCTTGAATCTACCTCCGGTATTAGCTGTTTTCCAACTGTTTTTCAACTGCGCCACACTGAAAAATCCTGTCTATTTTCTGGGGCCAAACTCTGTTAAAGTGTGTTGTGGAACATGCATAGTCTATACATTCCTATATACTTTGGTGCATCGCCGCAATCTATTGACTACATAGCCCGCTTTCAAGACTACTGTGTCTACTTGCGTTACTTGACATTTTCTTCATTGTTTCGATAGCATGAGCATCTTCATCCCGGGCCAGAAATGTTGCTCATCTTTAACACCTCCTCCTTAGATCTTATAGAAGATTCATGGTCTCCAACCTCTTGCCTCATTGTCTGGATGCGTCAGCTAGTTTTGCATAACTTCAACAATCTTCTCTTTTGCTCATTTTTCACACTTCCTCCAGGATTTCATTCAAATGGCCATCATATTATCATGAGTGCATATATGACTTTCTCAATGGGTACCTTACTCCCAGGATTCTTTTCAGTATTGGTATTTTCACTCGTACTGCATGGGTCTCACACTCTGGCTCTCAACATATAAGCAGCATGGGGGTGGTGCTTTGAGTGAGGGTACTTGGCTCCACCTCCACACAGGGCATTTGGTCCAGAGATAAATTGAAACAGTTACATAGAAAAAAATAATTTCCAGAAGCAGGGCCACACACATGGCTTTTCATGCAGCTATTCATTGTGTACAGATAACTAGAAGGTCACATGTTAGCAGCATGTCTCGGAACGGAAGTTTCAGGTGCAAGGGGAGGAAGGCCAAAGGGCCAATCATAGGGAAGGGATTGTGTTTTTCCAGGGAAAGCCACAAAGTGTTGACCTCACTGATTTCCACTCACAATATCGGTATCCAGTCAAAATCTCGAACAAAAAGTCGAATGACAATAATCTCGAAAAATAAATCTCGAAAAAAAAAAAAAAACAATTCCCTGTTTTTTAATTATATATTTATTTTGGGGTCTGGGAATAAAAAAAATGGGTAGAAAAATAAAAATAAAAAAGTGGGGGTTGGGGAGGGTACGGGGAGCCCCCCATTTCGAATAAAAAACGTCATTAAAAAAAATCGACTTTATTTTTTCGATATTTTTTTTTCGAGATTTTGACATTCGACTTTTTTAAATTCAACTTTTTCGCTATAAACCCACAATATCATTGGTCCGTCTCGATGGGATTCTACAACACGACCTGTCTCAGGTGTCATTGACCAATTAGGACAGAGCTTTGTTATCAACTATATTATGAAGAGTGCCAAGCAATGGCAACACATCACTTTCTGCTGATTATTATATTATGTCATATTTGGGGAGTGGTATTTTAATTGTCAGGTGAAAAGGGAAACCCACAATTAGATTGTTCAATGGGTAGTGCTTATTTAGTGGGTCAATGATGAATAGCCAATGAAAATGTTGGATTGTAATTAATGTTGAATTTGTAGAATATGGTAATTCTGAAGTTTTCTTCCTTAAATATTGTAGCCCGGAATGGGCGTGCTGAGTTGACCATTAGTTCAGTTCCATGCAGCTGTCTGATCCTCCCGAACATGTTTTGCAAATAAAGAGCTGTTTTGTTGCAAGTTGTGCACTCCATTTTTGATTACTTCCTTGTTATTTTCTTGGCTTACTTTGGGGGACTGTACCTTTACAGTTTTGTCCCAACTACCACCCTACCTCACCTCACTACTCCCCACTCTACCCCCCTCTTGTCATAGTACAACCCTCTCTGACATGGCTCCTGCTCTTGCATAGCACTGACCGACCAGAGCACACCCCTCTCTGACATGGCTCACCCTTCTCTGATAACAATGACCCACACTAGCTCACCCACCCCTGATATAGCTCACGCCTCTCTTCTCCCACTCATCCAAGATCACCACTCCCTACCATTATCCACCCAGCATACCTCACCCCTCTCTGACCCTAAATCTTCCTCATCCTTCTCTACCAACACCCACCCACCCTGCATTGCCCCTCTCTGCCCCACCAAACAATTACACTCCACTCCTCTCTACCATAGCCTTCCACGCTACCTCACCCCTCTATGCCTCACCCACCCAAAGTAACCTGCCCTCTCTGCTGCCCCCTACCCAACCAACCTCTACCCTCTGTGTTCCACCCACCAACGCTACCACAACCATCTCTGCCCCACCCACCCTGCCTCAACCTTCCCTGCCCCAATCACCACTCTGCCACATTACTCAGAGATCTCTGCTACCACATCCCACCCAATCTCATCCCACTCCACCCACACACCCACCCACCATACCTCATCCCTCTCTGTCCCCACAAATCCACCCACCCTAGCCCTCTTTGCACCCGCCCAAACTACCTCTCTCATCTCTGCCCCTGCCTACCAACTCTACCTCACGTCTCTGTGCTATCTCACACCTCCCTGCCCCCACCAACTCTGCCACACCTGTATCTTTCTTGACCCACACTAGCTCACTCGCTCTACTCTTTATCACACCCCTCTCTGAAACCACACCCTTCTTAGCCCCAGTGACCTTATCTCATCCCTATCTGCCCACACAGACACACCTTGCCTCACTCCACTCTACCATCACCTACCCCACTCTGGTTCCACCCACCTACATTACCTTACCAAATCCTGCCCCAGCACCACACTCGTGCCAACTACTCACCCTTGCTCACCCTACTATGCCTAAAACCTTATCTCACCCCCCTCTGACATAGCACATCCTCTCTGACAAAGCCTGGAATCTCTGCCAGCACTTTCACCCTAGCACACCCTCTCTGTGTAATCTCACCCATCTATTAGAGCACAGACCTAAACTAGCTCACACCTCCCCGACAAAGGTCACGCCATTCTTCCCCAACTCACTCAAGCTCACTCCTCTCTGCACCCACCCATCCATCCTATCTCAACCCCCATTGCCTCGTTAATCTCCCTGTTTCATGACACACCCACCCTAGCTCATGCCATCTCTAATGTCATCTCTCATCTAGGACACCACTACCACCACACTTCCTAGCTCATCCCTTCTACAAGAGCACACCACTCTCTACCGTAACTCACCCACCCTATCACACCCCTTCATCTGCCCCCAGAAGGGTGAGAGGGCCAGAGCCCCTCACTGCCCTCTTCATCTACGACCGACGCGATCGATCCCCTGCAGCAGTGCAATTCATGATGCCTGACCTTCACACACTCTGCATCGTGCATGATCATCTTATCTGGTGAGGCTATTCAATTAACATTTAGCCCCTACGACGCCTGCAGTCCCTTCAATCTGTTTTGCTGTGGGCCCAGAAGCTCCGGTAGTGCACCTGCACACGTTGCTTCCCAAGCACCACCATCTTGTCCCGACGCCCGGCCTGACCCCAAAATGGCGGTCGCGATGCGGCACGAAAACGAGGCTGCCTTCAGTTGCTAAGCAACTTTCTCGTTTTTCTACCAATCCTCGCCGCCGGTAGGCGGAAGCCGGCCCGAAGAAAAAGGCCCTGTTCCACCCCTGTTCGCCCCGGGACGCCAGGACTAGGCTACCAGATCCTGCCAGGTAGCAGACTTGTTTAGGCCACCTCTTACACCCCTTGGATGCCCTATACTGCTATCGCACCTCAAACTTGGAGTAACGATCGGCACAAACACTAACTTTGAGCGCCGCTCCACACAGTCTGTAAGCTACGTACTAGGACCGGCACGGCCTACAAAAATCTAGCTTTGCTATACCCTTCTTCATTACTGCCTATCGTTCTCTAAGCGCAAGTCTATTCTGGGTAAAGCGCATGCTTATAAAGGAACATAACGTCGCATACTCTCATGAACAATCTACTTACTCTTAATGCTAAACCTCACCTGATTGACACATGTCCTGTACGCATGTGCACAACCCTAATGTGATGGCAATGTGTGAATGTACTCACTGCTCGTAATCAGACAAAACCTACCTGCTGAGGTGTATTTGCCAAAGGAGCATGACCCACCAACATTTGATCACTGTGATATCTACATAGTATGATGTATTATATTATGGCTAAGATTTATTAAACAACTATTGTCACGACACACAGATCAGCCAGTGGTCCCACTAGACCCTATATCTATTGTCATTGACTCTAGGCTTTCCTACCCAAACCCAGGCGATGCCTAACTCCTCTTCAGCCTACGCACTACTGTGTACTTTGATGCCGCTACATTACACTAGGTGTTGTGCCCTATGGTCGTCTACATGACCACATTTGATTGATTTGTGTTATGCCTTATGGTCACCTACATGACCACATGTGACTGATTTGTGTTATGCATTATGGTCACCTACATGACCACATTTGATTGATTTGTGTTATGCCTTATGGTCGCCTACAAGACCACATTTGACTGATTTGTGCTGTGCCTTAGGGTCGCCTTTATACCTTATTTGCAACCCCTGTTTACTAGCAACACTGCCCACATCATGTATTGGTGCCTATCTACTGTCATTCACCTATTGTATATCTAAGCTAGATGTTGGACTAGTCAACCTAATCCACTTCCCTATCAAGACACTTACACCTGCTTACTCATGCTAACCACCACCCCGCGGCCTATCACCATGACACCTGCTAACCCGTATTTGAATGATCCAGCACTCTGGATACGCCACTTTGCTACCAGACCAACACCTAACCAACCTTGTACTACGGCCATTAGAAACACTAGATTGAACTCTAGAACTAGCCTACCCACCTTCCCATGCACCCACCACCCCAGCATCTTATGCAGAAACTCTAGATTAAGAGTCCGCAGCATGAAACAATCGCATACTGGCCACAACCATGCTAATGCGACCACTGACTCAGCCAAGTCAGCCCTTACCCATCTACACGACCTACCTATACCACTTGAAAAACCTTTCCATAAAGACAAGCCCTTTAAAGCAGCTTTGGTGAATGCTAGGTCTCTTCCTGCCCATGCTCTCGACATCGCTGACCTTTTATCTCACGAAAAGCTCGACTTCCTCGCAGTCACTGAAACCTGGCTCAATGCTGCCTCCGGCCCATCCCTGGCCCTTGCTATACCCAATGATTATACTATTATTAGATGCGACAGAAACTCAACTCAAACGAAGGGAGGTGGACTTGCCTTCATATTCAGAAATACACTTGACATCAAAGTCATCCAGGACGCTCAAATCCCCTCAGCTGAATCCTTGTCCATTAAGCTACCGCTATCACCTAACCACACGGCATCTCTACACCTTATTTATCGACCACCAGGTCCCATCTCCTCCTTTATAGAGGACATCGCATCACTCATAACCATAGACACCAAACCCAACTCTCAAACGATTTTACTTGGAGACTTTAATCTTGGTTTCAATGACCCTAAAGACACTAACGCCCATGACCTAGCTAACACCCTATCGGACTTGGGTCACACGCACATTATTCACGAGCCCACTCACATCAAAGGCAGAACACTGGACTGGATCACTCACCTCAACTGCCCTATTGACCTCCTATCCAATGACCCATGCATTTGGTCTGATCATCACATAATAACCCTCTCTATCAAAGCCAATACACCTCACCCGGCGCCAATCATTGCCCCAGCCACCAGCACGAGAAATAAGAAAGATATCACACCTGACAAACTCTTACCTATACTACTCCCCATCCTGAACAATATCGACCCAGAGGTCGACCCTACAGTCCTAGTGGACATCTACAACCAGGCTATACTTAAAGCACTGAACACTATTGCTCCACTAAAACTGCGGAAACCCAAACCACAGCGTCACCTCAACACTTGGTTCACGCCACAACTAAGAGAATTACGTAAAGCTAAGAGAACCGCAGAGTCACATTGGAAGAAACATCCCACAGTCTCCAATAAGACTGAACTTACCCTTGCCTCCGCTAGTTACAAAGAAGCCATCTTTATTGCTAAAAAGGACACATATAACAAAAGGATTATACAAGCGGAATCCAACACAAAGGAACTCTTTAAGATTTTGAAAGAACTTGAATCCCCCATTGCCCCTATAGACAAATGTGTTACAGATGCACTATGGTGTAGTAACATTCAGAAGGCCTTATTAGATAAAATAGCTCGCCTACAATCTAAAATCAACGCAAAAAAATCCCTGCTACTTGCTGACCCGGACTACAAACAAATACCTAACAAACCACCTACCATTAAATCAACTTCTAAACCTTTCAGCTTCTCACCCCTCTCTATCTGGGAAGTAGAAAACATCATCAGGAAACTTAAGCCATCTAACTGCCAAGGTGATGCTTGCCCTGCCCCGATCATCAAAGCTGCAGCACACGACCTGGCACCATTTATAACCAACCTCATCAATGCCTCCTTCAAAACCGGAGTAGTGCCTGATAACCTAAAAGATGCGTGGGTCATCCCACTCCTAAAAAAACCTACTCTTGATCCAGCCAACCCGTCTAACTATAGACCGATAACAACTGTACCTTTCTTATTAAAAATATTGGATAGAGCAGCCTACTTACAAATACAGGCCCACTTAGAATCAAATAATCTCCTAGGACTTAGGCAGTCAGGTTTCCGACCAAGACACGGTACGGAAACTGCATTAATAGATCTCACTACCCAGGTCCAAATCCTGAAAGACAATGGTAAACTTGCACTCCTCTTATTGCTTGATCTGTCAGCAGCTTTTGACCTGGTCAACCATCAAACACTCTGCCACCACTTGAAAACTGCAGCACACTTCTCAGACGCAGCCACAGCCTGGATCAGCTCCTTCTTGGAGAATAGAACCATGAGGGTCTTCTCTCCCACTGATTCTGCTGAACCCTCTCCAGTACCCTGCGGAGTCCCGCAAGGCTCTTGCGTGTCCCCGACACTCTATAATATATTCACAAAGCCTCTCTTTGATATCCTTGACCATCTGGGTGTCACGTATACCAATTACGCGGACGACACCCAGATACTCATTCCTATCTCGGGGAACTATGAAACAGACAGCAAAACCCTCAATGAAATCTACTCAGTAATTCAAGCTTGGATGGCACTTCACGGACTATGTCTTAATGACGAAAAAACCGAGTTGATCATCCTTGGCACTCACGCCAAACTCAAAAAGCTCAATCCTGCATTTAACTCCTTCACCATTGATGGCAATCTCATCCCCGTGTCAAATAACACTAAAACCCTTGGGGTCTACATCGATGCCACCTTATCCTTGTCCAAACAAACTAATGCAGTAGCATCATCAGCCGCCTACACCTGTAAGTTGATCACTGCATGTAGGCCATTCATCTCCTCACCCAATTGCATTACTCTTGCCAGAGCATTAGTCCTTTCCAAGATAGACTATTGTAATGCCCTTTACTTAGGCACTAGCTACAAGAATATTAACAAACTACAAGTAATTCAAAATAATGCCATTAGAGCTGCCCTCAACATCCCCAAAAAAATGCACATTTCGGAGACCAGACGCAAGCTACACTGGCTTCCAGTCAAGCACAGAATATCCCTTAAAACTCTTGCCCTCACACATAAAGCCAGGGCCAACCTTGCACCAGCCTACCTCACCAACCAACTTACACCTCACACTTCATCAAGACCACTTAGAGCAGCACAAGCTAACACTATGTCCATACCGAGATTTAAACTTCACAATTCGGGCGGTGCTAGCTTCCCTGTACAAGCCTCCAAATTATGGAACACAATACCGGCACTTTTGCGAGCAGAACCGTCATTTAACCTATTTAAACATAACACCAAGCGCTGGCTTCACAACATGGACTCTATGACAGCCTAACTGCCTGATCCCTGCATGATTAACTGTCACTATACATTCGGGTAATTAATATAATTATACTAGACTATGTATATATGCATCTGCATGACTAAGTTTGTACCCACTTGTAACTGCAATGTAACGTAACCTTATTGAATGCCTTCAACTGCAATTGTAACCAGATCTAACTTATGCGCCCGTATGCCCTTGGGCCTGGCCGCGCTTTATAAATAAATAAATACCAAAATACCAAATACCCACTCATCCACACTACCTCACCCCTTTCTCACATAGCTAACCCCTCTAGGCCAACACCATTCCAACCTGCCTCACACCCTGTGCCACCAACCATCGACCCAAGCTCATATCTCTGAGCCAGCTCATTTAGATGTACCACCACTAGCCTACAATTGCTCACTTCCTTGTGCACCTACCCACCCACCCAACTCACCACCCTTTGATGTCACCCACCCACCCTAGATCTCTATCTTGTGTTCCCACTCTCAATCTCTAGCTCATTTACCTGTGCCCCAGTTCTCCCTCTCCCGTCCCACAGCCTACCTCACCCCATCCCCCATGGCCCACACCCAACCTCACCCCTTGCAACTCCCTACACACACCCTTCCTCACCCCTTCCACTCCCTGTCCGTACCCTACTCACCCCTTGCCACTCTCTGCCGCACCCTAGCTCACCCCTTGATGCTATCCGCCTCACCCTACCTCACTGGTCACCACTCCCTGCCAAACCCTTACACCTTGCTGCTCCCTGTCCATACGCTACCTCACCACTTACACCTCCCTGTCCATGCACTACCTCTCCCTTACCCCTCACCGCCCAATCCCTTCCTCACCCCTAAACACTCTCTGCCTCATCCAACCCCACTGCCCACCCCTTCCTGCCCACACCTACCTCACCCTTTGTCCCTCCGTGCCCACACCATACCTCAAACCTTGGACCTCTCAGGCCACACTCAGTTCTCTATTACCAACCCTCTTTGCCCAAACCCTTCCACTCTACCACTAACCCCACCTTCCTTCAATTCTGCTACTCCTAGCAACCCAGAAACCCTACCTCAAACATGCCTACCATGCCACCGATGCCTCACATTTAATGTCACCCTGCTCCCTTCCGCCAAAGCTTATCCATACTCCACAACCCCAGCTTACCCGAGAAATCACCATATTTACTTTCAAATATACACCCTTACAAACATGTCTGCAAGTTAGTGTTTGCAGACACAACATTAGTAATAGAAAGATAAGACTTTCTACTATGTATATTACTAATGTTATGTGCCTGCAAACAGTATCATGCAGACATGTTTGTAGAAATGGAGCCAAGTATTTAATGTGTTCTTACTTAGAAATATGTACTGTAATATTTGCTCCCGGTAGAAGGGTGCTCAGCAAATCAGGTGGCTGGAAATGCAGGTGAAAACAGAGTACCACCTGCATTTCTCCTGACACCAGAGGTCCTTCACCAGGTGCGGCCACCTTGCTTGTGAGGAGGCAACAGAGAGCAGCTCTCTGTTGTCTCCCCATGCCCTCAAATTCCCCCCACACCTAAAACACCCCACCCCCTTAGCCCACCCCTCTCATTCCCTCACCAATTACCTTTTGGACCAAAGCTGGTCCTGCTGTTCCATGTGTAAAGACTAGAAGGGTGTATCTTTTTTTCTGCCTCCTATACAGTTAGGCAAGAAGCACAGAGCCCCCTAACTAAGCATCTCTATGTGGTAGCAATGGACGGGCAACCAAGGCTGAGACTAAAGGGAGGAGATGCAGGGCGATTCTTAAGTAGAGTGACTTCCCAAGCCTCCACAAAGGATTGTCCACACACTATGTTATTTGCTAACACATTCCTTTTACCACTGCCATTAAGGTTTAGATAAATAAGATTCAAGTAAAGATATACATCAATAAATAACACACTTGTGTACTCAGGCCACACTATCCTAACAATACTACAATATACTTTAGATTCAATGTAGAATGCAGCAACTGCTGACAGTTATTAAAACGCATAGGAACCATAAAGCATTGAATAATGGCATTGTTATACTGTAGAAAGGCAGGTTAGATTAGGAACATTGGCAGAATGCTTTCTTTAAAGTAAATAGACCACACTGTGTGAGGATCCCCCACACTGAGGCAACTTTTAAGGGAAAAGTCAGGGTGTACTTTATTTGTTTATAACAGCCCAGTCCGAAAATGTTCAATAATGCTCTGCTTCTTTTTCCATTGGAACCCACTACCCCAAAGAACCTGGGAAGCCACAGGAAAACATGATCCAAGATGAAGCTGGGACCCCTGCATGATTCCCGAAGATGGAAGATGTTCTTCCCAGTCGCAATAACTTGTGTGCCTTGGCAGATGAAGTGGTGGGGTTTCTTGTCCTTACTAGATGAGATTCCTTGAGGATGTACTCCCTTTGGAAGAAGGAGTCACTGGGATGTCGATAGCGAGAATAAAGAGGGAACCACAGAGTGTCAGAAAGGGAGCACTTTTGGTCTTCACAGGGGTCTTTGTTGCTGGGTTGTTACTCCGGCTGTGGTTGGATGTCCCACAAAGGAGAAACTTGCTGTGGATTCTAACAAGGCCTGGCTGCAAAAGACAGGACCCTAGATGATGATGGGTGCAGTGGCAGAAGTAGGTGTTGGGCTTTGGATTTTTGCGCTTTCCTTCCTTTTGAGTCTTCAGTGCTGCAGCCACAGTACGGACCCCTGGATTGCTTCTGGTGACCTAGACAGGGCCACTTAACAGGACTGTCGACCCTCATCAAGTCTGGTCACTTGGGATATCTACTTCAGATTTTGGTGCTAGTAAATCTTCCAGTGGACACTCCACTGCAGGTAGTGATCCTGGAACTTTTCTGGCATGCACAAATGGACAGATAGGGCAGGGACTCCCCTTGAAGTATTCTTCAGAGTTTTTGAACTTTTGCAGCTCTGGTTGTCAAGCTGCACAATTTCAGGGTAGCCCCTCTTCTAAGCAATAATCCACAACCTGGCTTCCAGTGGTCACAAACACCACTGCTGGCCCTCGGGCAACACAAATGGACTTCTTGGCTTCAGAAGGTTCAGACACTCCTCGTCTGGACTGTTAGGCAGAATCATATGCAGTACCCTTTGGGAACACCACACACAATTAAGAATACAAGTGTAAGTACAATTTCACCTTTGGTACAAGCCTGTACTGCACAGTAAGCAGCCGGACCTATCTCAAGAGTAAAGTGAGCAGTACAAGAGGTTATACAAAGGACAGCAATTACTATGGGTCAAACAAACACTGATTCAAGGTTTCTGAGTAAAAGATTATACATGTGTTTACACCATCTGTTATAAAACAGCTCACTATTACAAAGGAGCAGTAAATCACAATCTTAATAAACTACAATAACCCCCAATCAATTCTGGACTTCTGGACAAGTTATGCTCAAAATGAATTGTGAGCAAAATGGCACTCCAGCAATTTAAAAGGGAGAAAAGACAAGGTTATTCAAAATCAACAAGACCAACACGTTATAGGTAGGACAATCTAGAAAAGGCTACTACAACTAGGATTCAAGTCAATAGGCCTGGGCAATGTTAATGGTTCAGAGTCTTTGCAGAGGATCACACAGTTCAGAGTAGTTTGCGGTTAAGTCTTTGACAAGAGTTCAAAACAAAGTTGGTCAGAAGAAAAGTTATTCAAAAGAGAAGGACAAGCCCTTGGATAGGCGAAAGATTTCAAGCACTTTCACCGCGGTCGGATGGAACGAACAACCGGATTTGCACAGTACCTTAAAGGAGAAGAATGCTGTAGCTGAGGCAGTTGTTCCTGGCAGTTCCTGCAGGCTCACAGTTCCTGACGCTTCAGTCATGGGGACAAGAAGGAGGATGGCTGGAGGGTCCTGCACTGCCCAGGGAAGAATCCAACAAAGGAGCAAAACATTGAATAAACGGTGCGCTCCTTAAAACCCAAACAGGTTCCGTTCCTCCTGGCTATCCGGTTCACTGCAGCGATGCACAGCAAATTCGACCAGGAGGGGGAGGCTGGCATTTGGGGTTTGGCGAGCTGGTTGGTCCCACCAAGCTCAAGGGAAGAAGATTCCTTGCAGATCTTCTCTGTCATCGAAGTTTCGGGTGATTCAGTCCTGCATCAGGGCTTCACCGGGAAGTGTCAGCAGTTGCAGCAGTCATCTCCCTTCAGCTTCTCTTCGGTTCTCTCGATCCAGTGGGGACTCTGCCTCCTAAGTCCCAGAGACCTGCTTTTAAGCAGTTTTCCCCCATTCACACAGCCTGGCTGTCCATCACACAGCAGGGACAGCCATCTAGCAATCAAACTAGAGGGCGACTTGGGTCTCCAAGGAGACCCTGTACAGGGGTCCTCAAATCCCGCCCCTCACATCGTGTCCACCCAGACACTCAGGCGCCTAAGGAGGGCTTCTGTGCAGAAGCCAGCCAAAGGACAGTGAACAAAGGAACCAAACCTGGTTTGGCACGCAGAGTAAAACACGAGAAAGACCTTTACAAAAAGAAATGACAAATAAAACCGACCAGAACCAAATAAAAATAAAAGGGGTCCAGCGGTTTAGCGTTTGAGGCTACCACTATAGCCTGTAACGGTACCGAGGCTATTTTCATAGCCCGCAGTAGAATAGAAATGGTAGATACCACTGCCACCAGCCAAATCTTAGAGAAAGGGGAACAAAATAATGTTGTATGAGAATCAGACAAAAAGGGATAACTATTAACCCTTCCAGTACTCTATGGGAAGATACGGTGTACTGGGTCTGTAGATTTAAAAAGATTAGTAAAGTCAATGGCAACTTTACATGTTCTGGGAGACAGTAGTCAGACCCAGAAAATGGAGTTTAAAGTGGGAAGTCTGAAAAGACAACCCTGTGTCACTGCACTAAAGGGCCTGTGTGACACACAGTAAAAAGATGATGCCTATGGAGTGGGTGAGATTCCATAGTCCATGAGCAAAACATGTAAAACACATTAAAAATGAAAAGTTCAAAGGTCAAAAATATAGCAAAAGAGCTGGAGGGCTCTAAGGTAGAGGGAATTTAGCACTTGTGTGAGAAATATCCCTAACATGGACCCATGAAAATCCCTTCTCCAGATGGCAAGCAAACAGGGCTGGCTTCCAGGACACTTCTAGTGAAGAGCATCAGTTGCATGATGTTCCGTCGTAGCTCTGGAATAGGTTGCCTATCCAGGTCCTCTCTGCTTCAGTTCTTGAGTCAGCACAGCAGTTTTTTGGATTTGGTGAAGAGATGCAGGTGCAGACTATTTCCTCCAACTGGACTACAGGATGTAAGCTTAACATGACTTCAGGTTCAGCTTCAGGTTTCTTGTAACGATTGAGACAAGGAGGTGAGTGTGAGACCGCCTGTTATACTAAACACTCCCAATTCACTCAGACTGAGCCAGGCTCAGCCAGCCAATCACACGCAAGTGCATTCATGTAGGTAGCCCCCAATCAGGTTCACTGGCAGGATATTCACCAGAAACCAGACACCCACAACACAGAATGCGGATTGTGGCTACTCCCCAGCCTTTTAATGCATCAAACTGCATTTTAATGCATCACACTGCATTCATTCCAGTTTTAGTCGTCAGGGCTGGCATAGGCATTGTGTCACACAACCAAAACCAAACACTCACAGCACATAATGCATATTAACTACTAACTCCATTCATGTAGGCTCCATCCTAATGGTGTACTTACAACAAGCAGCCCTGGGAAGGTTGAAGTCAATCTGGCAGGAAGCAGGCCCAGAGCCATGTATGGTCCTTCCACCCAACAACCATTCAGGGAAGGGAACAGAGTGATGGCTTTTCAGGTCTTTGAGAACAAAGGGGCTAAGGCAAAGGAAACCAAGAGACCACCAGTGACCATCTTGCGTTTGTGTAGGAATCCGTTCATTTCTATGGGAGGGCCTGGGTATCCCAAGAATGGAGGCTACCTAGAGCCACTGTCACATCATCATGTAGCTGCCACCAGACCATACCCTACTCTGTGGCCAACACACATGTGCACAAAAACATACAAGTTTGTTCCTCTACCAATGGGTGCCCTATGGGTATACCATGGGTACACCATGGGTACTGGCCAACAAGAACAAAAGGAAGAGCTGCAATGCCAGGGGTCCAAACTGGACTCCTGTGCAGAAAATAAGCAGTACACACAATAACCACGTAAAGAACAATGACAAGGAGGCCCTTTCCCTCCAGTGCATTTTAAGCATCAAACCATCCCACTCATGGCTGTCGCCATAGAAATAGCAAAGATGCTCAATAATTTAGTTTAATTTAGTTTATTTCTTATATAACGCAACACGGCCGTAGGCCCCAGTGCACTGACAAAACAGAAAAATGAACAATACAGAACATAACATAGAAATACATAAAATAATCAGGCATATCAAAAACATCTAAAAGGGGGAAGAAGGTACTGAAACATACATAACCATAAAAAGTCAGTTCACAATAGCTCTTATCTGGTAAGGGAGGACATGTTCCACAGATTAGTGTTTTTGTTCAGGAACAGGGGTAACTACTCCTCCGAAGGACACTTAGGTCTTGAGTTCTGACACAGTTATGGCCCACTTTTTGATTGAGCCAGGTTAAGATTTTACTTTTAAGTGCCTCCCTAGATTCATGTTCCCTTGGCTTATCAACATTGCTAAGAATGATAAAGAGTGAGAGACTGGGTTCTAGATCGTGAACACTCCTGTGCTGAGCTCCGTGCATAGTTCTCTATTGGTCTGTTTTTTCAAGATCACAGGTTGTAAGAGGCAAACCCAATGCCTCTTGAAGTGGAAATTGTTAGGAAAAGCATCCTGGTTATCTTGCAGGGTGAGTATACGGATCCTTGTTTATGGAAGCATCTCACGCGTTTCTGCTGTGGTTGTTACAGGTGAGTTTTAATTATATTGAAATAAAATTCTAGACACATTGACTTGTGGGTGATGGTCAGCTGATAGGTGTTTCAACCCATGAGGGTCTTTCTCAAGGCAAGTTTGGTAAGATTCTGAGGGTGTAATCCCTGTGGTTCGAAAGCCATTGGCTAGCAAGTTTGTTAGCTCCTCATAGGCATCATCGTGGTAAGAAATATGTTTCTAGAATCCAAGAGAAAACTACTTAAGATAGGGTGCGCAAATCTTGCCATACGGGACATATTTAAGCAATAAGACCCGAGCGGCGGGGGCATTACTGACTCAGGTAATGCCCTGGGGCCATAGTTAACGAAGGCCCCGGGGCATTACCAGAGTAGGTAATGCCCCCGCTGCAAGGGTCATATTGCTATTAGTATCCCGGCCTGCAATATTTGCGTGACCAGGGTACTAAAAACAATTTTTTTCTGTCCCGAAATGCTGCGGCATTTCGGGACAGAAAAAAAAACGACCAAGAAAATGGCCGCCGCCATGGAAAGGGAAAATGGAGTCCGTTTTCCCTTTCCATGCCGGTCATCGGGAGCGGACGCGGTGGGAACACATGTGTTCCCAGCGCGTCCGCTCCCAAAAAAGGATCAAGAAAAAGGTAAGTGGGGTTGGGAGGGAAAAAAACAAAAAAAAAAACATACCTGCATACCCGGCGGGGGACGAGGAAAGCCCCAAGCCGTGTGGAGGCGCAGAGCGGGGATGGCCCCGCTCTGAGTCTCCACACGGCTGGAGACTTCCCTCGTCCCCTGCCGGGGATGCAAAAAGGGATCAAGAAAAATGGTAAGTGGGGTTGGGAGGCTGGGAGGGAAAAAAAAAAAAAAACATACTTGCGTCCCCAGCGGGGGATGAGGAAAGCCCCCAGCCGTGTGGAGGTGCGGAGCAGGGATGGCCCCGCTCCGAGTCTCCACACGGCTGGAGACTTCCCTCATCCCCCGCTGGGGACACAGAAACAAGAGGGTAAGTTGGAGGGGGCGGGTGGGAGGGAGGAGAGGGAAGGGAAACAAAAAATACTTACCCATGTCCCCAGCGGGGGGCGAAGGCAGCATCTCAGCCGCGGGGAGGCCCCGCTTCGAGCCTCCCCATAGGCTGAGGGGTTGCCACGGCCCCCGCCGGGGAAAAAGGCTGTGGAATCCCGACAGAGGGGTTCCCGGCCGGGTATGGACCTGGCGAGAGCCAATCAGAATGCTTGTTTCATTCTGATTGTCTCTCGCCGGGGTACTAATGAGGCAAATATCCTTCAAGGATGAAGGATCAGGTGGAACAGCTGATGTGGTAGATGTAAAAGAGCCGCCGAAGGAAAGTTCACACACTGAGCCAGGAACAGGCTTAGCTACAGAGACCCGAGAACGTGTTCCTTTATAAGAAGACTTTTTGAAACAGATTTGAGAGCCTTGATGAGCCCAATTCAATGTGTAAGGGGTGTGACAGGACTTTTCCTTGCCTGTAGATTCAGATTGCCAGGATTAATCCAAGCTCGGTAGATGTAGAGTAGAGATTTTGATGTAATCCCTTTTCTTGTTACTATGGTGGAGACCATTGTGGTTTATTTAATGTTTTACAGGTGATTGTGCATGCCCAATGTGCAAGAAGACGGTCAACAATAAAATAATAATAAAAATACTACAACTATTCACACCCCTGATGAATCCCTGGGTGCAAATAGCAATCAATCTACTTAGGGGTGCACAATGCCAATATCGACCCTGAGCCCTCCTTGAGACCCTCTCTTCACTTGGGCCTGGAAAGGCTCGGACCTTTGGGCTGGTACAAACTGGTACAAGCCCTGTATGCTCCTCAAAGCGGGGGTGATTGCTACAAACAACTTCATATGACAAAACTATTGACTTTGGAAAGAGTATGCTGTTATTCTTCTTATGCATAAATATTATCTTCCAATACCACAGCACCTAAATGTATGTTACTGCATATATGGGTCTGCACCTGGTGCATTGCACATCGTTTGCTCCAGGCACTGCCCAGGACTTTGGGCCCTATTTAGAAGCAAACTCTCTTCTCAAGCACAATTGCATTGTGCATGAGTGCTGCAGAATGCTTTCCTTGCTGAAGAACAGCTTCATCTTGTCAGCAGGTGGCACACTTGGGTGTATGTCTGGAGGTAATCAGTCCCCACACACAAAGGTTCAGTATGTATACAACAGCACACCTACCCTCCATTTTGCATTATTAAGAGAGGCCTTGAGACCCTCTCTCACTTAAAATGGTCTCTTTTGGGAAGTGTGGTGTGTGTGTGGGCATCACCACCAGTGTTGCACACAGGAGCGATTGCATCGGCATGCACATGAATTGGCAATGTTATGTTCAGGGTGACAATAAGTGCCATAGTATGGGTAATACATAAAGCTATACTGCTATTTGAATCAATGCAGGTTCAGTGGGCTACATGATATGGCACTATAAAAGCCTTATTCTACAATAAAGTTTAGTGGAAGAAATTTCAATAAGCTACACAGACTAAAATAAAATATAGCACTAAATGCATGATGGAAATTGACACATTTAAACAATAGTTCTGCTATTGTATTTGCCAAGGACACGGCGTAGGGTAATAAACTACAACCGTCCAAATGACCATGCTAAGAATACCAAGGAGTGGCATGCTGTGCATAAAATGCATGTCCGTTCAAAAACCTTTGCTTGTGGATCTGATTGAGGGAAATAGGTAGAGAGGTGGGAATCAGATACTTGTACCCTATTTTCTGTGATTGTCCGCAACTGCTGCTCTGTGATTGCGGATGTATGGCTTTTTCATGATTGCCTCTGAGTGTGATTGCTTCATGATGGTCTGCCTGTGCCACTAGTGAAGGTCTATGATGCATTTCCATTCTGCTACTTTTACTATGACCTGTGCAATCTAGGACATTCCTTGTATTCAATGCATGTTTTAATTATGGTATCAATCTTCTGATCAGTAAATTGAACCGCATAGTTTGCAGATCCTTACCATCTTTCAAACACACTGTAAATCTGGAATTCCACCCATAGGATGTATTGCATCTTCATTAGAAAGTTGTTAGAAATTACATAATGATCATCTGTCACTAACATATCTATCATCAGGCAGGAAAACATCACTTTCTCATGTTAGCACTGGGAGATCTGGTGTGACCCCCTCTCGATCAGAATTTTCAGAGAGCAGTCAATAACTACCGGAATCGACTGCATTCTTAATATTCTAACTTCAAATGCAGACTGAGAAATCAGAATGCGATGTCCAGGTAAACCTTCTTTCAACATGGGACTTCCTCTCTGAGAGAACTTAATTTTCACTTCAACATCGGAACTTTATTTTAACTTCAGCATTCTATTTAACAGACACAGAGAGAAAACTAAAACGAGTGAATTTGCTTCCACTTTCTTTTAGATAAAAGTGTACTTTTACATGATACCTGACGCATGCTCATGTTAAACACACTACAGATGAACCAAGTTTGCTGTTAAAATAGTTTACTTATGAAGAAAACCTTGCACTTGTAAGATTACAAAATAAAACGACATTTAATTTACTAACTCAGTTTGTCTACTTACTTTACTCACTATTCAAGTGAAGTTGTTACCGCCCCAACAACACTCCAAAACACGTATTAATGCTACCATTGTGTGCTGAGAGCGTTTTAGACCTCAGGAGGATAATGACCTTTCCCCAAATTGGTGGTGAGTCATTCTCCTGCAAAAATTACTCCTCTGTCTATAAGGCTTTATTGACAAAACCATTGCTGACTTCACACTTTCAAATCTCAGGAAGAGAGACCAGGGAGCCTGCCTGAATAGCAAAGCAGAACTATTCCAATTTCACTTAGGCCTATGTATTCCAGCATGCTTCCAGCAGCTGTTGGTCGTGGTTTGAGAAGTGTTTTTTGGGATGACACTTATTGTGGCATGCGCAGTAGTTTGTCAGTTGAGGTAAGTGTGAGAGTAGTTGTTGACTGTGAGATGGACTGTGGCAATATACTAGGTATTGGTGCTGTGGGATGACTCTGGTTGTGAATTCAAAATTGTTGATCTGAAAGTACTTTGGATTGTGCGTTTGACAATGTCTGCAGGTTGTGAGGAAGCTGCTGATTGGATGGGCATCCGTTCTGGTTGGGAATGAGTTGTGATTGGTTGTGGAGTGGAGCAGAAGCTAATAGTTGCTCATTGTCTGATGGGCAATGATTGCTACTATAAAGGGGGGGGGGCAATGGCTGATGGTTGTGGGACAACACTAGCACTGTTGTGCATCATTCTCTACTCGTGGATTACATAATAGCTGTTACACGTGAAATATCACTTATTATTGGTTGGCAAGTACCTTGTAGCTGAGTGGATCTTAAACGTTATCTTTCAGATAAAGCCAGTAGTTGCTTTGCAGGAAATTGACTGGGGGAGCTAGACCAACTACGTATTGTTTGGTATTGACTATGGCACTGACAGTTTTATTATTATTATTATTATTATTATTATTATTATTATTATTATTATTATTATTATTATTATTATTATTTTAGTTTGTGTAATTTCTGAGTTTGGCAATTCTCTGGCTGATGGCTGATGAAATATTTATCTATTTTGGAAGATTTTAATAATGCTCATCACAGGCAGCAGATTTGGGATGCCTCATTCAAGATGTGTAGTAACTGTAGCACTCTGACTGTACATGGACTGTGGGATGGTCTATGCTTTCCAGTGGTTGCGATTGATTCTTTATTAAGAACTGTGCAGGGGGATGTTGCCAATGATTGGAAGATGTGTGCGGTATCTGAGTTCAATGATGTGGAATGTTGAGATTGCAATGCATAATAGGTGTGCATCAAATATATATGCAGTTTCAGTTGGAGAGGTACAGGCTGGAGAGTATATGCTGCTGGTGGATGTCATCCTACCTTCTCACATACCTTACCTGAAACTGAAACTTAAAGAATTCCTTTGTATGCACACATGATTGTTGTTCGCTTACGCATGTCAACCTGGTTTGCTGTTATGTGCTTAGCTTCTATGGGATCATTAGACCGTCAGAGATTGACAGTACATAGGCTTTGCGTGAGTGCTGTGCCCTTACACTTGAGTTTACATCGAACTTCAAGTGCATGATGTATAACTGGTTAGGTGCACGTGTAAATGGTCAAGTGAATGCTGCTCGAATACAGTGTGAATGGCTGAGTGCATGTTAAACGAATGTGTGTTTGAATGATCAAATTAATGTGCAAGTGAATGTACATGTGATTGTGTTTGGTTTGTGTATGCCCGGGGAGCTGAGATGGGTGGCAGGGGGTGGGGCACAGTGGAGGGAGCAGGACAGGAAGGATGTTATTTTTATGGGGCACCAATAATAAAATGATCATGGGAAGTTGTATAATGTGGCTAGATTCAATTTTGGTGCAGCTAGCTTAGCCATTTCTGACTGTGGCATGGCATTTTTTGTTAGGAATCTCTGATAAAGAATGCATGATAAGTGTTATTATGTGGCTAGTCTGGCTTTTTGGTGTAACCATTTTACTCGGCATAAATGATGAAGCAAGCATGCTAAGTGTTACTATGTGACTAGACCATTTAACCATGTAATAACACACACTATGCTGCTTTATCACAGACATGGCTAGACTTGCTGTACCACAATGCCAGTCTAGCCTAGAAAGGAATTGTGGTGCAACCAGTCTAGTAATTTCTTAATGTGGATTGACATTTTCTAATGGTCATCTATGACAAAGCAAGCCTCATAAGTGTGAGCATGCTGCTAGAATGGCAAAACGGTATAGCCAGTCTAGACATTTCATACTGTGGCATGACTTGTTTTACTGGGCATCTACTATAAAGCAAGCATGATAAGTATTATTACATGGCTAGACTGGCAATTGGTGCAGGTAGTCCAGCTATAATATCTTACTGTGGCACTGCATTTTCTGACTAGGCATCTATGATAAAGCAAACATGATAAGTGCCATTCCATGTCTAGACTGGCCTACATTGGTCCAGCCAATTAGGACATGTTTTCTTATTGTGACATGACATTGTTAATGGCAAGGAAAACAGGAGGAAGTTCTTACATGGCGATACTGGCATATATTGGCAGAGCCAGCTTGGACATATTTTTTTATAGTAACTTTGCTTGTAATATGTTGAAAGCAAACATTAGTATGTTCTTAAATAGGTGCAACCAGAATGGTTCTTTATGGGCACAACCAGCATGGACATGTTTTATATACTAGCATGTATTGTGGGGAAAGGAACCACTTTTGATGATTTGCATCTATTGGATTTAGTACATAACTTACAATATGTAATAGATTGCAAACCTTCTAGCTTGTTACCAAAGTTTTCATAGAAAGTGTGTGGCATGATGAAAAATGTGAACCCATTGTTCAAAAGATCTTTTCAGGGGGAAGAAACACCCCAAAGCCATGTTCTTTGGTTCTGGCTACCTCGCTCTTGAAAATATTTACACCCATCCAATTAAAACATGTATCATCCTCCACTGGCAAGCACTCAGGACAATGCATGGGCATGAGAGATGTTACTTCTCCTATACACGACTTGGTACTCACTAATGCTTTGTCTTGGCAAGGTTTGAATAGCAGCTAATCTAAACAGCATTGACAAACTCGCAGCTTCCCTCATCACTGATTATAAATCATATAATTACAACCGTTAAAATGTCTCTCTCTCTCTCTCTCTCTCTCTCTCTCTTTCTCTCTCTCTCTCTCTCTCTCTCTCTCTCTCTCTCTCTCTCTCTCTTTGTCTCCCATTCTCTCTCTCTGCCTCTGTTTGTATGTTTCTTAGTTTCTCTCTGTAGAATGAGAGCAACAAAGGCATCAACAGAGGTGGTGACTAGTCGGCCATTTGAAGACATATTGTTATCACATATGTCCTTGGTGTTATCAAACTGAGGAGAGAGTGTCCATATTGGGTGAGATGAAGTTGGCACAGATAGGCGCTGCATACATTGTGACATGCATATGTGGGGCCAGAGGAACATGCAGTATCAATAGTGATTGTTATTTTCTTTTCTTTTTGATAACAATTGATGGCTGTGCTTGCTGTTGCAGAAATGTGCTGGTTCACATTTCTACCAGCCAATCAGTGGAAAGCATGCCAAAACAAACATTGCTTTGGTGTTAACTTACGAAACAGATCATTAGTTTTATAGTTTGAATAATGTATTAATTTTGTAAAATACAAATGTATGCATGGATAATTAATCAGGACAAATTGCAATAAGAGAAGTTCAGGCAGACTAGATTAATAATCAGGAGCAAATAGAGACAGAATTCAGTGCATAACAATTAATAATGACAGCATATGATTTCATGATACTATTAAGTATCGATGTTGAATGCAGTATCAATATGGGAGATGAACAAGAGAGGAGGTGACAATTCATACAATGCATAAACATTTTCGAATAATTATAAAATCTATTGTAGTGGCAGTACTTATCCAGAGTTAAGATAATAAGTGAAAACATTCAATATCTTTTTGAATGTTTGTACCTTCACCATTACAATATGTAGAATATGTTGCAACTCTCTGAATAGAACCCACATAGTTCCATTGAATCAAATATGTTAATGTATTAGACTTTTTCCATTTAGTAGAAATTAGGCACCAATGATGATAAGAAGATTAAACAAATTTAGAGAACATATTATGAAAACATTGGTATGCATTATGGTTCCAGGCATTACAGTATTTAGTCTAAGGTGTTCTTTGAAATACACAAATATTAGAATTTCCAAACGATTTTCCAGTAGGCATAAACAAATTTACAATGAAAAATAGAATGTATGGGCCCAGCATTGAGGGTATGACAGGTCCAACAAAGATGTGAGTATCTATTGGAAAATCTATAAATGTTCAATGGAGCATGATGTTAAAATAAATCTGCAGCATTGGATGTGGCATAGCAATGTTTCCAGACCTTTATCCAGATATCAGTACTAAATATATAAAAAGTCAGTCAACAAGATCCACCAGCAATGTCAGGTCTTTCAGTAGAAAACAACTCAAACATTGCAATACCTCTTTCATACTGTTGAAAAATCTGATCCTTTGAAAGCATATGATCATCATTTCCACTTCCTGTAAGTGTTTCATCTACATACACATATTCGTTTAAATGTATTTATCATTTACATTGTGTAGAAACTAAACTTTCTACAGCTCCAGTCAAAAGTATTTGATTTAAAACTGCAAGAGACATACTTGGTGTTTTGCACTCATACAGTTTGGCTAGACAGTATGTCATTTTAGTATGATGTGCTACACCCGTACATGATGAAACTGACTCTTACATCTACTTTTATCAAGACAAGCTAGAGAGTGAAAATAAAGTCCTTTTTTTCATGAACTTCAGCGTCATCTATTCTTTGCAGCATCTTGATCTGTCTTTGAACATTATCATTTTTTTGCAAAACTTGCATAAATCTCTTTAAGACTTTACAAGAAAACTGATCGATATTGCAAAAAACATTACACGTCCATACCTCCCAATACTTCTTTTGTTTTATGTTTGACTCTACAGTTTCCATTTCTGTATTATCACACAGTACACGTTCTTCTATTTTAGAAATCATGCCATTTCAGACTTCATAGCTATGGCCATTCTCATCAATAGCTAGGGGTACATTGTTTTCTTTGAATTTACATTTACATTTATTTATTTATATCACGCACAATTGACCCGGAAGCATGAAGGCGCAACAAAACATACAACAAAAAAAGAACCACACAAATCTACACATAAACACAGGCATTAGAGAAACAGCAATAAAGCAAGAATAAAATGCAAGTGGAAGGACAATCGGCAAAAATATAACTTGTGGATTAGTTCAATACAATGTTCAGCTTTGAGGACTTTGATAGATGATTGAATTTAGTGATTCTGTTTAAGAACGTAGGTAAGCTACTCAGACCACATCCCACCACAATACAGTCTGTATTGTCCTTGTTACACCAGTTCTCAATGTGGATTCTCTGGATAACTCTAAAGTCTGAGGGTCTAAAACAGTTGGGAGCCACTTTTATATTTAGCCAAGCTAAGATTTTGTTCAATAGGGCTTCTCTCGATTCACAGTAAGAGGGTTTCTCAACATTGGTTATTATAATGTTTCTAGAGTCCAGTACAAAGCTCCTTAAGGTGGGAGCAATCATTTTAGCCATTGTTGTTTTTTCCTTCGTGGATCCCTATGGCCTATGGAGGTCGAATGACCCATAGGCTTGATATTTGGGCAGGCATCTTTTGATGGATCTTCTGGCCCCAGACTGGCATTGGGGCTACTACTTTCATCTGTGAGGGCATCACTGGATAAGTAGATGCAGTGAACTCTGTTTGAGTTCCTTAATGAAATCCAGGATGGCCAATAGAATTTACAATCACATTGGCCTCGTCATTTACAGAATTCTGTGTGGTAGAAAACCGAGGTTCAGCTCCTTTCTTCCCGACTGACGTCAACCAAGAGTGGAAAACCTCAAGATTGTGGCATGCCCCCAGGCCTTGCAGCAACTGGTCTTTATAATCAGGCCAGTTAGATGTAGCGTGAGGGGAATCCATGCCACAACTAGAGCCTTGATTTGCTGACCACTAGGCGATGCCAGTGGATGGGACAGTTCAGGAGAAAAACACAATGGAGAAGAAGTGGTGATTCTAATATCACTATTGGGATGTTTATTATCCCATAGCAGCTCTGAAAGAAGAACCTGCTCCCTTTGGAGCATCTCTCTTCTCTTAGCGCTTAGGGCTAAGACCTCTGAAAAACGATAGCCTTTCCCTTGATGTTCCTTTAAGTGCAACAGTGAATGGTATGAAGGTTGGGCTGCCTCCCCCCCACATTACTTGCAGTGCTGGGAGACTGTGGTATGGATACCAGTTTCACCTCTAGAGAGTGGACTGTGTACATGTCCTTACTTAACAGGGACTGCAGTCTAGTAACTGGCATAATTGGGAGTTTAGACATGCAGAGTGAGGGACCAGAGCAGACCTAATGTGTTTCACTAGGAAGTTCACCAATAAGGGATGCAGGTCACAGACCACCACTCACTTTACCTGCGCAGCGCTAAATTGTTGCCGACCATCTGCACTGTTGATGTACGGCCGTTGTTCAGTGATCCTCCACCGAGACCTCCTGGAACAACGCCACAGGATCGCCAGGGGGGTGCTCACAAAAAGAGCCTGAAAATCTGTAGGCTTAGCCCCTAGTGCTCCCGGTACCACGTGGTTCACTAGGTGGGCAATACATTTGTCGGATTGTGATATATCTATGGTTGACATAGTACATTTTTGGAATGATAGCTCTAAATAAAAAATGAACTAATCTTTAATGTCACAGTACCCATTTCTTTCGTAGCCTAACAATTCATGAAATAGAATCACATATTAAGAGAAATACATGCATGAAGCATGTCATTTGCAAGCTCATACCTACATAAAAAGAGTCAAAACATTCTGTGGTGTATCCTCAATTCATGAGAAATAAGATAAGAGAGGAGAGCTGCAAGATAAAGCACTGCCACTTAGTTGCTCCAGTTTGTATGCCTTACAAGCCTCCACTTAAGAACTGTAGACCAACTCCAGGCGCACACCATCAAGTTTACTACTGCGCCCTGCCACACCCTTGCTCCTCCAACCACCCATTTAATCAGTCCTCCTTGGGTGTCCTCATCAAAGGACATGCAAAGTCAAGCACCTTACCTGTTTCCACCTATTCAATCATTATACGGCCAATGTCCTGACCCGCTAGCCTGCATTTCAACTACAAACTAATCACAACTACTGCTTCTAAAAAAGTATATCAGCATGTATGTCCTCCCTCCACTGTCCATCCCCACTCTCACTAGAGTTTGAATGGCCAAGTGCCATGTGCAGCCCCAGCAAGCTACCCTAGTAAACCTCATCCATAATAAAGTTACCCCCGTCCCACTGACCATTGCTTCAGTAATACCTGACATACTGTAACCATAACTTCAGAGGACAATTCCCAAACCACTTTCAAAGAGAAGAACTGTTCACTGGAAACTTACCAATTTGAATGAACTTTCCCTCTAACATGGCAGAATCCATGAATCACCACAAATAAAAGAAAATTACATTTGCCAACCTGGAAACCAAGTTAGCATTTATCAGCTGCACTCCATCATAAGACTTGTCATGTTTAAGGCCACATTCAAAATCGTCCACAGATCTAACACAGAAGTAGTTACGAATATGGGATCATAGTGAAGAGCTTGCTATCCAACTTCAAAGCACCAACACAGCAGCAATATATTTCAAGGGTAGAGGTATGCTGCTTGTTTAATTATACCAATTACTATATAGCCATATTAATTTTACATCTCCCTATGTATTTGCATTGTGTAACAACTTATGACAGTACATAGCATGAAATCCAAATAGATTCCTGCCCTTCAAAAGCACACCATTTCCAAGCAAATTGTGAAATTGCCAAATATGACTGCTAATTATTATTCCTAAATTACTATTAGATGGCTGTGTAAATACTGCAGGATAAAACAATGCCCCATGTAGACCTCTCCTCTAAGTGCTTGAGCAATGTGGGATGCAATTTAGAAGCTCATATAGCAAAAATAAGATGAGAAAAGTACAGTTTCACTAGGTGAACTAATCATATACACCACAGTACCGATTTCTTTTATAACCTAACAATTCATGATAAAGAATGCACATATTAAGCGAAATATATGCATAAACCATGTCATTTGCAAATTCATACCTAATACATTACTGCATAAAAGTTGAAATGCAAACTATAAGACCCTACCCATTTAGCCACTTTGAATTCCCCTTCTTCACTTTGCGTTATCATTTCTCAGAAACAATTTATCTGCTATATCTTGCCTGAAATGCCAAACGACTTTAATAATACCTGGCATACTCTAGCCATAACTTCACAATACAAATCCCAAACCGCTTCACAAGAGAAAAAATGTTCGCTCTGAGCTTCCTAGTTCAATTGAACTATCCCAGTAAGTTAGGAGAATTCATCAGGTGCAATGCCTCGTAAAACGTCTCAAATTTAACGGCACATTCAAACACTTCCACAATTCTAACACAATAGATAATCACAAAAATAGGGTCACAGAAAATGCCTTAATATCAACATACAAGGCGCATGCACAGCTGCAATATTTGTCAAGGGTAGAGTTATGCTGCTTGGTTGACACAAGGGTTCCTTTGCCCCTCCCCCCCATTCATATTGCATCACCCAATATCAATGAGAAACAACCTTAACTTGCAAACATATTTTTTCTCACACATAATCGTAGCATAACATGTGATACTGCTTCATTACTATCCTAAAAACAATGAACTACAACATGGAAATCGTCACTTTCCAAACAACACTTGTAAAATTCAATAAATCAGACACCTAAACATACTTATTATATCTTAGAAAGATAACAATTCAAATATACATAAAATATAGAAAATACACAATCATTAACCTTCAGCTGCTCCAAATAATCAATAGATCTTCACAATAGCTGAACACAGAACATGTGCACACTCTGAGTTCTGCAATCAGAATGTAAAAAAATTCACAAAAGCTTTCAGAAATCAATAGCAGAAAAAGAGGACTGTAGAAAGGAAACAAGTAAAATGCCCAACATTTTATTACAACCTATAACAGTAAATAAACCACAACACAATCCTTCCAAAGAATGCTTTGTAGAACATGTACAAACACAATTAAATAAAATAAATGTCTTCTTAATTTGATAAATTGCAGAACTGCGTCGATAAACTTGGTTACACAGCAAAAACCTGCTATAGGCACATCTACATGTACATTTTTCAAATAAGATGGAAAACACATATTGCAAAGGTTTTTAATTTAAATTACACATGCCATGAGGTGAGAACATCCAAACAGAAACACATGTCAAAATCTGTGCAAATCATACATTAAATAATATGATCACCAAAATACAAACACCCATAACCACGGGTACAATGAGCAGGTACATGCCCGCAGATACCAAAGCCTGCCACAAAGTATGACGTACCATTGGTGCATTCATAGCCGTGGATCGAATAAACCACCAGTAGTCCGGGCTACCCATAACATCTTTACACATTCAAACAACATAAAGGTACAATTGAGGGTGTAGAACCAGGAACACATGTAAAATTGTTTAGTGTAAAATCAATGAACCCACAAGATAAATGCACATACATTGGAATTGCCATACCCATGTCTAAGGCGATAGTCATAGACGAGTCTACACCCACCAAAAATACATGACGTCCCATTGGTTTAGAGGTACCTGTGCCTATAATCCATCTGACAGAGCAAGCTGTTCGATTGGCTGCTATTTTAACCACAGATATATTTTTTAAAAGGCATCAAAGGTATTTATCATTTCCAATATACTTTAAAAAGTTCTTTGGGTGTCTCTTAAAAGATCCTCTGCATTCCTTTAGCAATATATAACCAACAAATATTTTTTCAATCAGAGAAATACACTTCACCTATTTCTTTAGATGATTAATTAATGTTTTTTTCCCAAACAGAAATAAACCTGTGCTCCACAATTGCAGCATAAACCTCTCATTTCAAACGCTGTATCTAAAATAGTATTATTGAACCAAAGAATTGTGTAAGCCTATGCTTTGACAAGACATCACTCATGTCCTCAACATCACTATAAACCCATTTTCAAAATTATTCTCACATTCTCCACAGTCGTTTGAACAAACAAAGTCTTCTCTTTCCAAAATTGGCTGCATCTTTGAAATATCCAATCAAACTATATATATAACACCAACAATATAACAATCTCCTTCAACTACACCTCACTCTCAAGCAACACAAGTGCACTATGTATAACAACTCTTAATGCAATGATACAATATAATCTACAGTTTCATTATCATAAAAAACATCACTCAAAAATACATTCTCTGATAGGTTCAACAATTCAGCAGAATCTGAGGTACGTGACATTCCATTGGAATCCACCCACCACACAGACAATGAACAACCAATCAGAAAGTAAATACAAACATTCCACCTTCTCTCATTATGAACTCTTCCTCTATTGCTAATTCTAATATCTGAAGTGACAAGCAGTATTTCTACCATACTAAAATGGAAAACTACATGCAGTGGCTGAAGGAAAATTATCCTACAGAAGAAGACATTAAAAAGAAGACGCTGAAGACAATGCACCGGTAGAAAATATGGCACAATCAGGATTTTGTAAGCACATTTTATATGTTCATTTATATATTCATTTAAAATTAGACTAACAAATATATTTAAAGGAACAAATATGACTCACCAAATACATATAATGTATCTACCTACTGTCAAACTTCCAAGTGTTAATACAACCAACACATATATTTTTAAATTGTCGTATATCTTCAATTATTTAAACATATTTCAAATATTTTCAAACAGATGAAAAAGGGATTCAAGTCTCAAAAAGTTTCAAACAGGAACCACCACAACAAGTACCCACAAATATAATTATGTATTCATTAATAGAAGTAAAACAACTATTAATTAATATTCAACAAGAAATATGATTAATGAAAAAGGGCATCCAAAATTTAAGAGAAATCATGGAGGGTAAAAATTCAGAAAATTGGGCAACAGAAGATGTAGTATGTGTTCCACCTGAAATTAAACAAAAACCCACAACCACATCTCCACCCAAATAAGCCTGTTTTGAACAAACTTTGTTTGTATGTTTATTTACCTTTTTAAAATATGTACACATATGTGTATTATTAATGTATGCAAAGTATTTCAATTGTTACAATAACCGTTTACGGTGGATGGAGAGTGGCAGTCCTGCAGGAGAGTCTGGAGAGTCTGTCACCCATTTATACTGTTCTGCTGTGGGGAGGACCCTTACATAAACCCCATGCATCCGCGGAGCGGACGCGGAGTGGACGGAGAGTGGCAGTCCTGCAGGAGAGTCTGGAGAGTCTGTCACCCATTTCTACTGTTCTGCTGTGGGGAAGACCCTTACATAAACCCCATACATCCGCGGAGCGGACGCAGAGTGGACGGAGAGTGGCAGTCCTGCAGGAGAGTCTGGAGAATCTGTCACCCATTTCTACTGTTCTGCTGTAGGGAGGACCCTTACATAAACCCCATACATCCACGGAGCGGATGCTGAATGGACGGAGAGTGGCAGTCCTGCAGGAGAGTCTGGAGAGTCTGTCACCCATTTCTACTGTTCTGCTGTGGGGAGAACCCTTGCGTAAAACCCATACATCCGCGGAGCGGACGCGGAGAGGACGGAGAGTGGCAGACCTGCAGGAGAGTCTGGAGAGTCTGTCACCCATTTCTACTGTTCTGCTGTGGGGAGGACCCTTACATAAACCCCATACATCCGCAGAGCGGACACAGAGTGGACGGAGAGTGGCAGTCCTGCAGGAGAGTCTGGAGAGTCTGTCACCCATTTCTACTGTTCTGCTGTGGGGAGGACCCTTACATAAACCCCATACATCCGCGGAGCGAACGCGGAGTGGACGGAGAGTGGCAGTCCTGCAGGAGAGTCTGGAGAGTCTGTCACCCATTTCTACTGTTCTGCTGTGGGGAGGACCCTTACATAAACCCCATACATCCGCGGAGCGGACGCGGAGTGGACGGAGAATGGCAGTCCTCCCGTCATGACTGTCAGGGCTGCAAGGGCAAACCGAGAAATGCGAGAAATTGACTTTGACACTGATCAAAACCACGCCTCGAGAGAGGAAGAGATGGAAGAAGAAGGTAGACGCCTGAGAAGCACCAAACATAGCCAGAAACAGCTGGGCCAGAAACATCAAGCGACAACCTGCAAGGAACACCTCGTGGCAAACACAGGATTGCCTCAAGCGGGCCCCCTTAAGCAGTCGATGCGGCAAGATCAAGCGACCATCACAACGATAAAACCCACCAAAAGAAAAAACTACCAGCCGCAAGAGGCCCATGAAGACTACAACACAGTCCAACTCATCCCCCAGTGACGACCATCCTTACCTGGAGGAGCGGCCGAAGTGCTGCGGGTGAAGAACCTGGAAGCCGGTCCAGCCGAGGCCCCAGCCCTCCGGAAATCTGCCCTGTCGCCACTCCGAGCCGCTGCGGCAACGCAGGACCCCGCGGAGACGGCCCTCGAAGGGGGGCAGCCCCCCGCGTGGGATGGCGAGATGGGCTGACGGGGCGGGAGGGCATTGCGGAGGAGGTTGGAGCCTTCGGCGGAGGAGCCGACGAGAGTGCGAGCCCCGGAGCAGGAGACAGGCTCGCCAGCCCGGCTCAGTCCTCCGTTTTTCCCTCCCCCCTCGGAGCGCTGCAGGGCGTTCCCAGCCCCACAACGGCAGCTCTCGGAGGAGGGCTTCCGGGTGTGGACGATGCCGAGGGTGGGAGGGGAAAGGAGGAGGATGCAACAACGGCCTCTGGAGAGGCAGAGCTAGGGGAGGCGGCGGGCCCCCACCTGAGGAGAGTGGGCAGGGGGAGCCCGATAGAGAGCTGTATACTCCTGGACCACCACCGCTGGCTCTGTGGGCTTGGGTGAAAACGACGGCACTCATCCACAAAGAGGTGGAGGAAATGGCGGAAGATGCTGCAGAGATCAGCCCGGTCTCAGAAACAAACGATGAACAATTGAAATTAAACTCCAACAAAAAGAAAAGACAGAGAACAAGATCATTCACTTTTAGGAAACACAAGAGCTGCAAAACAGCGAAAAATAAGACTAGCCTCAGAACAAAAAAAATGTCCCAGAAGCCCGAACAACCACAAAAAACACCTCGGCTAACGATGGACAAAACAAATGAAAACGGGCCACAGAGAGGGGAAGGAGGATCATTTAAAAATTCCATAAAAGACTACTTCCAGGAAAACAGAAGGAAAAAAGTAGCAAATGAGCCCTATCATAAGGAACTCACAGACTTGGAAATACTGGAAGCTTTAAATGATTGCCTACCGGTAGCCAAACTACGCAGAGTTGAGCACTATGTAAGTGAAAACCTGACACTTAGCAAAAGAGCAGCACTAGAAGGCAGGAAAAAGGCACAAGGAAAAACAAGTGATCAAGAGAGGGCGGAGGGGGAGACGCCTTCCAAAAGAGGACTACGAACTTACTAAGAGGTCAGTTAAATCTGGACCCGCTAAATGACTCCGATAATGGGGAAGACAAGAGAAACTCGGACGAAGAGCCTGAAACGGTGGCCAATACGCCTGAGAGCCAAAGAAAGTCCCACACCCCCCAAAGCGAGAGCCTTATAATAGTCGAAATTGATGGCTCCAATGGCTCAACAACAGAAAACGACGAGGGCTCTTGTAAGTCAAACTTTGCAACACCTTCAACCCCAGAGGGTCCAGCCCTGAATCTAGAAACCGCCAAAGGAACAAATACAGATAAAGTTCACAAAACCCGAAACAAAACGCTGTCGCCTGAAAAATTTAATCAAACAGGGCTTAATAAACCCCGAATAGAGAGCATGATAACACAAAGGCCATCTGTAGAAGGCACAGATGAACTAAACCGAGACAAATCATCGAGATCTCAAATCAATCTAAACCTGAACATGGGGGGAAACGACAACCAGAGCCCCCAAACTGATAGAAACAGAAAAGGAAGAGACCCATCAGAAACAGCAAAATCACCCCGAGGCCACTGGGCAAATCAGACTATAACGTCAACTGACTCACCCACAAGAAGAGCTTCAGCACACCAACTATCAAGCCCGACGGACCCCCAAACAAAAAAAAACAAAAAAAGAAATGGACTTATTGTCAATTATGTCATCAGTGAACATTGCATTGGCACCATTCATGAAGCTTTACGAAACCATTGCTGATTCTTTGAAAGATAATACAAGCATCCAAGCGATGATCTACAGCAAAGTCATCTTTCTACAAGCATATGTCATGGCTTTGGAAGCCAGAAAAACAAACACAGCTAAAACAAACGATGATAGCTCGTCCTCTCGACACAAAGAGCATCAGGGAGAAAAAGAACAAAGAGTGGTGGGCAAAACAACGGGGACCCAAACTATTGCTACAATTGATCTTACAACAAACAAATTACCAAAAGAGTGTGCAAATAAAGGGCTGAAATCAACATCAACTGTAAACCAAGCTCCTACAAACTCAAAGTCAAAAAAGAGACTATCGCCTAGACAACCCACGATTGGAAACCAAACTGCAGAAGGAATCTTCCAATTTTTCACACGCCCAGTAAATCAAAAAGAAACACCACAAAGGAAAGCCAGAGAACCAGATTTGTGGCAAACAAAAAACCTAGAATCTTCAGAAAAAAGAAACTCCAGTCTATCTCCATCAACGATTGACTGCATTGACAATGAAGAACTGATGAATCTGAGCCAATACCCGCCAGAAAACTCTCCTACAAGTTCAAAGGCACACAGCCCCAGTGAAGCTCCAACCTCACAATTACATACAGAAAAAGAAAAAACAGTAACCGTAGGAAGACACGAAGAAGTGACTGGAGAAAAAGCAGTAAAAGATTCCAGGGAAAATGAGAAAAGTATAAAAAAAACAAGGGCATCAGATTAACTGATACAGAAAGACAGATAAATTCAAAAAGGACGATGAAAGAAACAAAAAAAGAAAAAGAAAGGTCAAAGTCCAGAACTAGAGACAACCAGACCCCCAGACATCGGAAAAAAGAACAAAGACATAATTCCTTCAAACAGAAAAACGGTGAACACGGTAAATCAAGGAGGAGATCAGAAGACAGACGGTAGGAGCAAAATTATAAAAGAAAAGCTCACCAAGGAGACCTCGTACTCAATCCAGGAACAACTACAACAAAAACAACGCTGAAAAGCGACTTAGCTCACCACAGGACAAAGGGGAAACGACTTTTCGTTACAGATCCAGAACGCAGAAATACAACCAAAAACCGAGAAAAGTGGACAAAGCAAAATGGCCCATAAAGCTGACACAAGTGAAAGAAAATAGAGATGAGACAACACTGAATCGAAATTCGGTGTTAATACTTTTTAAATACATTCAAAAGTTGAAACATATAAAATCAGAAGACTTGCTTATGGTAGAGCCCAGCCACGTAAATTCCAAGGCAAAAACGGTGCTCCACTTAACATCAACAACGTTAAAAAATTTGATCTTTGACTGTAGTGAAGAGCTGGATGAAATGGGCTACAAGGTTAAAGTGCAATCAGCAATAGGCACAGAAGACAACAAAAAGGAGGCGGAAAAAAAGGGCGCAATATGCACAGGGAAAAACAGTTAAACAACTAAAAAGCGCCACAACAACTACTGGTCGAGGGAAATCTCCCGTAAAAAATAAGGAAAGAGTAAGACACCTGGAACCTGAAAAGAAACTGGGGGAAAATCAATCAGCCCCCAAAGAAAACAACAACCACGAAAACTCCACAAAGACAAAAGAAACAAAAAAACCTAACAGTGCCAGGACAACCCCGGAAATAGCCGAAGAACTCTCAATAATAAGAGTTTCACAAAAAAGATGTGAACCCATGAAAGGTATATGGTCCTGGTTGCCCAAAGCTCTGAGGGAAAAAAAGCAAAAATAGCAACCCGTGAGGGACGAGCACATTTTTCAAGCCAGACATTGTTCGACCCTCCAAAAGCAGGAATTAAAATGTGCTTGTGGAATACGAGAGGACATATCCACCTACTGTCTCCTAGCGACATGGACCTGGGGTCATATGATTTAATATGCCTCCAAGAGACCTGGCTGACCGAATCCCCCGTAATGAGGGGGTTTGAAGTCATCCTTGCACCAGCTAAACAAGGGTGTCGAGGAAGACTCTCATCGGGTTTACTGATTGCATCTAAAAAAGACTGCGGAATCAAACTGGAAGAAACATTGATCAGTAACCAATCTATTCTGATGGTCAAGGCATCGTGGACCCGTCAGAAAACTGACAAAAAAGCCTACGAAAAAGACACCCTAATCATTGCAAACACCTACTGGAACCCAGCAAGCATTGAGCCTACCACCTATATAGGAAAAATCGAGGCCGCAATAGATGAGGCGCTAGCGGACCACTTGGTAAAATACTTCTTCATTTGTGGTGACTTGAACACCACGTGCATGGGCTTGGATGAAAGGGAGTTGGATCAAGGTCAAAGCTTAACAGGCAAACAAAATGGCAAACTATGGGTCAAATTGATGAATTCAAGAAACCTTCACAATTTGCACGAAGCGTTCCCAGATGCGAAGCGCCCACCATCGTGGGAAAGAAAGGAATCGAAGGCTACCATAGATTACATCTTTGTCACCGAACCAATACTGGCAATACCGAAAGCCTTTGAAATCACACGAGTAACAGCAAGTGACCATAATCCCCTGTCAACAACCTGGATGTCAACAAGCCCCTGGAACAACTACAATGAGCACCATGTCGTTACTAACATGAAGGGAAATCGCCTACACCTTTCAAGCGACTCCATTGCGGAAATAGAAAATGGATTCTGCTCAATGCCAAACCACTTGGGCATAAATAAAACGGACTACACGCCACTTTTGCCAAAGTTCAAGAAGAGCTGCACAACAAAAACAAAGAGGGGAAACCCACCAAGACATGTGTACGATTTAATACTGATTGAGAAACGCTGGGCGCTGCGTAAAATACAACGCAAAGCAAAATCTTCAGGATGTCCAGCGGCTGCGAGAGCAGCGGAATCGGAAACTAAACTCTACAAAGCCTGGGTAAAAGGCTACAGACTGTCCCTCTATCAACAAGATGCTGAAAACATCCTTAAAACTGATAAGTGGCAAAAATACAAAAGAATTCTGAAGAACTTTAAGAGCGGTTAACGAAACGCAAGAAAACACCATCATAAGCGAGATTGGAGAAACAACGTGGACGAAACATTACACTTCCATGTACCTGGCACCAACTATCCACCCAAAGCCACAAGGCAAAAAGTATTCAGAGCCATGGGTAAGTATAGACGATCCAGAGGAAATCCGACTAAAGATCATGGGCTTAAAAAATTCTCGTGCACCAGGACCCGATGGGATTACGAACGTTGATTTAAAAACAAATCAAAATGAGTGGACCAGCCTGCTAAGTAAAATCTTCGGCAGATGCTCCAACTTGAAAACGATACCACCCTCATGGAAATCAGCAACGATGGTACCTATATTCAAGAAAGGAGACAAAAAGGATCCGGCAAACTACAGACCTATTGCTCTCATGGATGTTATAGGTAAAGTGTTTGGCTCAATGCTCCTCGACCACTTCAAGATCTGGGCAGAAGAATCACCTTGTAAAGATGCATTCCAAACGGGATTTAAAAAAAACTTGGGCACGACAGCTAACATTCTAATGCTAAACGTGCTGAAAAACAGAGTATTGGAAGGGGGAATGAGAATATTTGTTGCGTTCATCGATCTGACCCAAGCGTTTGATCGTATAAACCGACGCAGTCTATGGTCCAAACTTGAAGCCTGGGATTACCCACCTTCCATACTAAACCCGATCAAGGCACTGTATACGTATACACCTCTATACATAGTCGACTTAACCAAAATGGCCTTTTGTCATCACCCATTCCAACAGCGCGGGGAGTGAAGCAAGGGTGCCCACTGGCTCCGGCCTTATTTCTGGCATTTATCAGTGACATCCAAGATGAGGACACAGAAATTTGAGCATTTCCTCCAAAAATCTGCAAAACCCCTATAACGCGACTTCTTTATGCAGATGACCTGTTCCTATTGGACCATACACCAATAGGCCTGCAGCGCCAATTGACAAAGCTTCAAGGGTACATGCAAGAAAACAAACTGGAAATAAATGTAAAGAAAACAAAATTCCTAGTATTAGAAAAATCGACCAGGAAAACAGAAAAATTGAGACTAAAACTGGAAGGATCATTGATTGAGAGAGTGTTCGATTTTAAATACCTAGGAGTAATTCTAGACTCCTCTTCACAAGACAAAGCTATGCAACTGGTCCTGTTGACCAAAGTCAACAACCTGGCAGCCCAAGCTAGAGCCATAGATAAAAAGTTCAGGAGATTCTCGCTGATCCCAGTGTTAGAACACTACAAGAAAAAGGTGATGCCGACTCTAACTTATGTGGGTGATGCAATGATGAACCTACCAACACCCATTTGGACAAAAATTGAGGCAAAGTTTTGGCGCAAAGTTCTTACACTCCCTAACTCGACCCCAATTGCCTCAATCCGACGAGAGCTCAGCCTACCATCTCTTAGAAGTTCAGTTTCACAATCGTCTTTAAGGCTGTTCAAGAAATGCCGGACGGCCGAGCCACCGTCCATATACTACCTCATCAACCTGGAAATAGAAAGGAACACAAGTGAAACTCGCAAAAAATGGAAAGAAGAAAACATTAGTTTGCTAGAACAGGTACAGGGGGACGAAGAACAACTAATAAAGAACCCAAAAAGAATGTTCACTAAAATTAAAGAACTTGACTGGATAAATACTTTGGAGACAGCAGGAAAGAACAAATTAACCCTACACCTGCCACCAAACACGAAAAAACGCAATGAACTACAAGAGCACATAAAGAAGTTCCCATCCAGGAAGGGGAGAGATATGTTGATGAGGGCTCGTCTGAACTTATTGCCGACAAACGAGATTTTGTCAATAAGAGGCAAATCGGAGAACAACCTTTGCCAATTCTGTGCAACAAAAGAAAAGGAAACAATCCGCCATTTGCTCCTAAAATGTGCCTCAAACCAACATATAAGAAATCGATACTTAAAATCAACGTTCACAGACTTTACCATCGCGGACGAAGAATTATGTTGGTTGCGTATGATTGGCGGCGACAAAATGCAATGGCAAATAGCCACCTACAAAATCTTGGAAACTATAAACTGGCCAACAAAGGCACATTTTTAGAGAGCCGGTTTCTTTTCTTATTTTCCGTTTTTTCACAACAGACCAAAAGACAGAAACTTTAAACTTTGTAAAAATCTTTTGATTAAACACAAAAAACAATAAAAAAATAACTGTTTACAAAGACTACACTCAATACATCTTAAATATCTTTTTCACATTTCATTTTTTTCTCCAAAAATGTACTATAGCCACAGCATAAACTGGCTGACGCAAATAAAAATAAATGCAAGCGTAATTCTAATCTATTAATCACTGAACAGAATGCCTTACAGAAATTAGCATCTAATGAATCAGTGGTAATCAAGGAGGCAGATAAGGGGGGAATGTAGTGCTCATGGAAAAGGCTGATTACATCTCAATGGGCCTAGAACATCTTAATTTCCCTGGCTGCTATCAGATACTCCCCTCTAACCCGACCCCAAGTCTACGTATGGTAGTCGGAACACTACTGACCAAATGGCATTCTCGAGGTCTCCTAACATATGTGGAAAAATAATATTGGACTGTAGATGGACCAGCTATGCCTACAGCATACTTCCTTCTGAAAGTACACAAACCCTTTACCAATATTCCTGAAGGGAGACCCATCCTAAGCGGGGGTGGTGGCATTATGGAACCAATTTTGATTTATATTAATGAATGTCTAGCACCATTGGTAGTTATAATACCAACCTATGTAAGAGACACAATGCATATTAATATTTGACAAGCTAATTATTACTCCAAACCTGTTACTGGTCACACTTGATGCGAAGGCGTTGTACATTTCAATTGACCATCAACAGGCAATCGCAAGTGTCGATTATATATTCCGTGAATACTCAGCCTCTTATTTCGAACACATTGAAATGCTGAAAGACGTATTGTTATGTGTACATAGAAATAACATATTTTTGTTTAACAATACTTATTATAAACAACTCATTGATGTGGTTATGGGGGCAAGCTTTGCGCCAGACCTAGCTAACATTGTTATGCACCAGTATGAGCAACAGTTTGTGTTTACTAATGAACAATTTGTGAAATATATTTATGTGTGGAAACCCTACATAGATGATGTGATTATGGTATGGACTGGGACATTGGAATGTTTAAATGCATTTGTGACATGCCTCAATATTAACGATTGGGGGATCCAATTCACACATACGTAAAGTGCAACATGCATTAACTTCCTTGATCTAATAATCAGCATATCAGATAAGGGTTTTTAGACTAAGACATTTCACAAGTCCACTGCAGTGAATGCAGTGCTGCACGCAAAAAGCCACCACAAAAAAGCGGTAATTTCAAATATCCCAAAGGGCGAATTCATAAGGGCTAGAAGAAACTGTTCAAACACTGGGGAATTTAAACAAGAATGTGAACGGATATGACAACGATTTTTGGCAAGAGACTCTAATACGGGCTGAACAGGCTGTCAATAACATCAAGAGGGTGGAATTGCTCACTCCGAAAAAACATGAAAACACAACACATAGTACCAAACTGAAATGTATGACTCACTTCAATGCAGACTGCTCACGTATATATTCAATTGTCAAATGACACTGGCACTTACTCCACCTTGACAGAGACAATATCGACTCGGCTAGACCCCTCTCACAACGTTACTTACAACAAAGTGAATACTTTGAAGAATATACTGTGTCCATCATTCATGGCCAACCCACAATCCACTCGAACTTGGCTTCATCAAGCGCAGAATAATGGCTTCTATAAATGTGGTGGGAGTTCAATGTGTGCCCATGCCCTTCAGACAAGAACAGTTGATTTTGGAAAACTGGGCACTAACAATGTCAATTATTTTATCATTTGTAACACAAGATTTTGTGTGTACTGTATTATCTGTATTATCTGTATATGTGGACAACATTACATAGGCAGCACAATACAGCCTCTTAAAATTAGAATGTGTTAACACCTGTCCACTATCTCTAATCAGGAGGCCAAATACCCTCTGGCTACCCATTGGCAAAAAAGGCCATCAAATGGATAACAAACAATGTATCTAATTTGTGGGAATGGGAAGAGTTTCCTTATCCCAGAGAGGGGGCAACCATGTCCTCAAACTCAGACAATTGGAAGCTCGACTTATCTGTCAGTACCGCACTGTCGCACATGGTCTTAACACAGACCATGAACAGTCTGTGTTCCTTTGAAGCTACGACCATTACTTGTGTCCATTTGTTTTGCTTGATCTAATTAATGAACAGATTGGTATAATTCTATGCAATGGCCTCTATACTGAAGACTCAATTCGTATTTGTCATTCCTACATATATTTATGCAGATGTGCATCTTGCATTTGCTATTAGCCATATTGCATATATATATATATATATATATATATATATATATATATATATATATATATATATATATATATATTCAATGAAAAAACTTTGTTAAAGGGACGTTATGGTTAAGTTGCGCTACGAAAAACCTATGAAATTCAGTGAAAAAACTTTGTTAAAGGGACGTTATGGTAAGGTTGTGCCACTAAAAACCTATGAAATTCAGTGAAAAAACTTTGTCAAAGGAACGTTATGGTTCCAAGTAAAACCGAAAAAAACCTTGAAATTCGCCAGTTATGGTAAGCTAAGCAACCATAACTCGCGCCACCACTGTGCACTGCTAAGACTAACACCCAGGACATCAAAGATGACATCACAAATGCCATTGATGACATCACTGATGACATCACATGTGTATGTACTTTTCATTAAATATGTGTACAAGGGATTCTTATTATAATGTTGCGAAACAAGTGTCAAGGATCATTGCAATAAATATCATACCCTAATTAGTGCATTGAACGAGGCATTGATATAAATAGCATTCTATTATGGGGTTCTATCTAGTATACTAAGCTACTGATACAGAAACATAACATGGTGTGCAGTGTACAAGATGAAGGTATAATATTTGTAATGTTAATATGTTGAATAATGAAATGATAATTGTTTTCTTAATAGATTTTTGTGTACTGTGAAATATGTAATATGTAGCTAATAAAACATTACTATAGACAAAAACAAAGACACAAGAACACATACAAATATGGGTATTTACAGGGAAAGTGAAGTTAGTAAAAAAGCACAAGTAGTAGCAGAAACAATTCATAATATAACTGATTATTTTCATGCAAATAAATGATTGCTCTGTTTCAAGGCTGCTATTCACCCTATGTATATGTATCACTTGATGTGATTGGACCCACAGGGAAAGTACAGCCATAAAAAAAAAACAACAGAACTATCAGAAAGTGCTCATAAGTCTATTGATTATCTTTATGCACAAAAAGGATTGCTGTCTTTCCAGCTTGTGTCTTCCCGTATTTATATGTTTCATATGATGTGACTGGACTGTAACAGAATTACTGTAAGAACCTACTTGAAGGATACGTCTACAAATAAAATAAAATGTTTAGTTTCTGACTGTTACTGAAGAAAACCATGTGGCCTAGATATGTCAGCAAAAGAAAAAAGAGTGAGCCAGACATGTGATGTCATCAATGACATTTGTGATGTCATCTTTGATGTCCTGGGTATTAGTCTTAGCAGTGCACGGTGGTGGCGCGAGTTATGGTTGCTTAGCTTACCATAACTGGCGAATTTCAAGGGTTTTTCGGTTTTACTTGGAACCATAACGTTCCTTTGACAAAGTTTTTTCACTGAATTTCATAGGTTTTTAGTAGTGCAGCTTTACCATAACGTCCCTTTAACAAAGTTTTTTCACTGAATTTCATAGGTTTTTAGTAGCGCAACTTAACCATAACGTCCCTTTAACAAAGTTTTTTCACTGAATTTCATAGGTTTTTAGTAGCGCAACTTAACCATAACGTCCCTGTAACATTTTGTTTTTACTAAATTTTAAAGGTTTTTATTAGTACAAAGTGACCATAACATCCTTTTCAATAGATGAAGAGCACTAACATCTTATGTCCTCAAAGTGGGAATGCCGCGTGGTAAAAAAAAAACAAAAAGATTTTCCTTCCTACGCCGGGACGCCTGCGGCGTCTCGGTGTAGGAAGGAAAATCTTTTACCAAGATGGCCACCATGGAAAGGGAAGGCGGGGTGTATAAAGAACACAACGGCACATGAGCATAGTTGGGGGGCACAGGGTAGACACATGGGCATGAGCGAGGGGTGAGAGGGAACAGGGTACAAATGGGGCATGAGCAGGGGGTGGGGGGGAAAAGGAAGGAAACACAGGGCATGAGCGGTGGTGGGGGGAACACGAGAGAGACACGGGGCATGAGCAGCGGGTGGGGAGGAACATGAGGGAGACACGGGGTATGAGCAGGGGGTGGGGAGGGACACGAGGGAGACATAAGGCATGAGCGGGGGTTACAAGGCACATACGGGACATGAGCGGGGGTGGGGAGGAAAGGAGAGAGACAAGGGGCATGAGCGGGGGATGGGGGGAACACAAGGGAGACACGGAGCATGAGCGGGGGGCGGGGGGTAACACGGGGCATGAGCGGGGGAACACGAGGGAGACACGGGGCATGAGCGGGGGGTGGGGGGCAACATGAGACAGACACGGGGCATGAGCAGGGGGTGGGGTCAACAGGAGAGAGACACGGGGCATGAGCGGGGGGTGGGGAGAACAGGAGACAGACACGGGGCATGAGCGGGGGGGTGGGGAGAACAGAAGACAGACACGGGGCATGAGCGGGGGATGGGGGGAACAGGAGACAGATACGGGGCATGAGCGGGGGTCGGGGGAACAGGAGACAGACAGGGGGCATGAGCGTGGAGTGGGGGAATGCAGGAGACAGACACGGGGCATGGGTGGGGGCAACAGGAGACAGACACGGGGCATGAGTGGGGGGTGGGGGGAACAGGAGACAGACACGGGGCATGAGCGGGGGGTGGGGGAACAGACGACAGACACGGGGCATGAGCAGGGGAGTCGGGGGCAACAGGAAAGGGACACGGGCATGAGCGTGGGTGGGGGGTACAGGAGACAGACACGGGGCATGAGCTGGGGGTGGGGGGCAACAGGAGAGAGACACGGGACATGAGTGGGTGGGGGGAACAGGAGACAGACACGGGGCATGAGTGGGGGGCAACAGGAGACAGACACGGGGCATGAGCGGGGGGTGTGGGGGGCAACAGGAGAGAGACACGGGGCAAGAGCGTGGAGTGGGGGAATGCAGGAGCTAGACACGGGGCATGGGTGGGGGCAACAGGAGACAGACACGGGGCATGAGCGGGGGGTGGGGGGAACAGAAGACAGACACGGGGCATGAGCGGGGGAGTCGGGGGCAACAGGAAAGGGACACGGGGCATGAGCGTGGGGTGGGGGGTACAGGAGACAGACACGGGGCATGAGCGGGGGGCAACAGGAGAGAGACACGGGACATGAGTGGGTGGGGGGAACAGGAGACAGACACGGGGCATGAGTGGGGGGCAACAGGAGACAGACACGGGGCATGAGCGGAGGGCATGGGGGCAACAGGAGAGAGACACGGGGCATGAGCGTGGAGTGGGGGAATGCAGGAGACAGACACGGGGCATGGGTGGGGGCAACAGGAGACAGACACGGGGCATGAGCGGGGGGTGGGGGGAACAGAAGACAGACACGGGGCATGAGCGGGGGAGTCAGGGGCAACAGGAAAGGGACACGGGGCATGAGCGTGGGGTGGGGGGTACAGGAGACAGACACGGGGCATGAGCGGGGGTGGGGGGCAACAGGAGAGAGACACGGGACATGAGTGGGTGGGGGGAACAGGAGACAGACACGGGGCAGGAGTGGGGGGCAACAGGAGACAGACACGGGGCATGAGCGGGGGTGGGGGGGGCACAGGAGACAGACACGGGGCATGAGCGGGGGCAGGGGGGTACAGGAGACAGACACGGGGCATGAGCGGGGGGTGGGGGGGCAACAGGAGAGAGACACAGGGCATGAGCGGGTGGTGGGGGGGAACAGGAGACAGACACGGGGCATGAGCGGGTGGTGGGGGGGAACAGGAGACAGACACGGAGCATGAGCGGGGGGTGGGGAGAACAGGAGACAGACACGGGGCATGAGCGGGGGCAACGGGAGACAGACACAGGGCATGAGCGGGGGTGGGAGGAACAGGAGACAGACACGGGGCATGAGCGGGGGTGGGGGGAACAGGAGACAGACAGGGGGCATGAGCGTGGAGTGGGGGAATGCAGGAGACAGACACGGGGCATGGGTGGGGGCAACAGGAGACAGACACGGGGCATGAGTGGGGGGTGGGGGGAACAGGAGACAGACACGGGGCATGAGCGGGGGGTGGGGGAACAGACGACAGACACGGGGCATGAGCGGGGGAGTCGGGGGCAACAGGAAAGGGACACGGGCATGAGCGTGGGGTGGGGGGTACAGGAGACAGACACGGGGCATGAGCTGGGGGTGGGGGGCAACAGGAGAGAGACACGGGACATGAGTGGGTGGGGGGAACAGGAGACAGACACGGGGCATGAGTGGGGGGCAACAGGAGACAGACACTGGGCATGAGCGGGGGGTGTGGGGGGCAACAGGAGAGAGACACGGGGCATGAGCGTGGAGTGGGGGAATGCAGGAGACAGACACGGGGCATGGGTGGGGGCAACAGGAGACAGACACGGGGAATGAGCGGGGGGTGGGGGGAACAGAAGACAGACACGGGGCATGAGCGGGGGAGTCGGGGGCAACAGGAAAGGGACACGGGGCATGAGCGTGGGGTGGGGGTACAGGAGACAGACACGGGGCATGAGCGGGGGGTGGGGGGCAACAGGAGAGAGACACGGGGCATGAGCGTGGAGCGTGGGGTGGGGGGTACAGGAGACAGACACGGGGCATGAGCGGGGGGTGGGGGACAACAGGAGAGAGACACGGGACATGAGTGGGTCGGGGGAACAGGAGACAGACACGGGGCATGAGTGGGGGGCAATAGGAGACAGACACGGGGCATGAGCGGAGGGCAAGGGGGGCAACAGGAGAGAGACACGGGGCATGAGCGTGGAGTGGGGGAATGCAGGAGACAGACACGGGGCATGGGTGGGGGCAACAGGAGACAGACACGGGGCATGAGCGGGGGGTGGGGGGAACAGAAGACAGACACGGGGCATGAGCGGGGGGTGGGGGGAACAGAAGACAGACATGGGGCATGAGCGGGGGAGTCGGGGGCAACAGGAAAGGGACACGGGGCATGAGCGGTAGGTGGGGGGTACAGGAGACAGACACAGGGCATGAGCGGGGGGTGGGGGGCAACAGGAGAGAGACACGGGACATGAGTGGGTGGGGGGAACAGGAGACAGACACAGGGCATGAGTGGGGGGCAACAGGAGACAGACACGGGGCATGAGCGGGGGTGGGGGGGCACAGGAGACAGACACGGGGCATGAGCGGGGGCAGGGGGGTACAGGAGACAGACACGGGGCATGAGCGGGGGGTGGGGGGGCAACAGGAGAGAGACACAGGGCATGAGCGGGGGCAGGGGGGTACATGAGACAGACATGGGGCATGAGCAGGGGTGGGGGAACAACAGAGACAGACACAGGGAATGAGCAGGGGGTGGGGGGCAACAGGAGACAGACACAGGGCATGAGCGGGGGGTGGGGGGCAACAGGAGACAGACACAGGGCATGAGCGGGGTGGGGGGCAACAGGAGACAGGCACGGGACATGTGCGGGGGTGGGGGGCAACAGGAGACAGACACAGGGAATGAGCGGGGGGGCAACAGGAGACAGACACGGGGCATGAGCGGGGGTGGGGGGCAACAGGAGACAGACACGGGGCATGAGCGGGGGGTGGGGAGAACAGGAGACAGACACAGGGAATGAGCGGGGGGGCAACAGGAGACAGACACGGGGCAGAGGCGGAGGCGTGGGGGGCAACAGGAGAGAGACACGGGGCATGAGCGTGGAGTGGGGGAATGCAGGAGACAGACACGGGGCATGGGTGGGGGCAACAGGAGACAGACACAGGGCATGAGCGGGGGGTGGGGGGAACAGGAGACAGACACGGGGCATGAGTGGGGGGTGGGGGGAACAGAAGACAGACACGGGGCATGAGCGGGGGAGTCGGGGGCAACAGGAAAGAGACACGGGGCATGAGCGTGGGGTGGGGGAGTACAGGAGACAGACACGGGGCATGAGCGGGGGGCAACAGGAGAGAGACACGGGACATGAGTGGGTGGGGGGAACAGGAGACAGACACGGGGCATGAGTGGGTGGGGCAAAAGGAGACAGACACGGGGCATGAGCGGGGGGTGGGGGGTACAAGAGACAGATACGGGGCATGAGCAGGGGTGGGGGGTACAGGAGACAGACACGGGGCATGAGCGGGGGGTGGGGGGAACAGGAGACTGACACGGGGCATGAGCGGGGGTGGGGGAAAACAGAGACAGACACGGGGCATGAGCAGGGGGTGGGGGGCAACAAGAGACAGACACAGGGCATGAGCGGGGGGTGGGGGCAACAGGAGACAGACACGGGGCATGAGCGGGGGGTGGGAGGCAACAGGAGACAGACTCGGGGCATGAGCAGGGGGTGGGGGGGAACAGGAGACAGACACGGAGCATGAGCGGGGGGTAGGGAGAACAGGAGACAGACACGGGGCATGAGCGGGGGGTGGGGGGCAACAGGAGACAGACACAGGGCATGAGCGGGGGTGGGAGGAACAGGAGACAGACACGGGGCATGAGCGGGGGGTGGGGGGAACAGAAGACAGACACGGGGCATGAGCGGGGGAGTCGGGGGTAACAGGAAAGGGACACGGGGCATGAGCATGGGGTGGGGGGTACAGGAGACAGACACGGGGCATGAGCGGGGAGTGGGGGGCAACAGGAGAGAGACAAGGGACATGAGTGGGTGGGGGGAACAGGAGACAGACACAGGGCATGAGTGGGGGGCAACAGGAGACAGACGCGGGGCATGAGCGGGGGTGGGGGGGGCACAGGAGACAGACACGGGGCATGAGCGGGGGCAGGGGGGTATAGGAGACAGACACAGGGCATGAGCGGGGGGTGGGGGGGCAACAGGAGAGAGACACAGGGCATGAGCGGGGGCAGGGGTTTACAGGAGACAGACACGGGGCATGAGCAGGGGTGGGGGAACAACAGAGACAGACACAGGGAATGAGCAGGGGGTGGGGGGCAACAGGAGGCAGACACAGGGCATGAGCGGGGGTGGGGGGCAACAGGAGACAGACACAGGGCATGAGCGGGGTGGGGGGCAACAGGAGACAGGCACGGGACATGTGCGGGGGTGGGGGGCAACAGGAGACAGACACGGGGCATGAGCGGGTGGTGGGGGAACAGGAGACAGACACGGAGCATGAGCGGGGGGTGGGGAGAACAGGAGACAGACACGGGGCATGAGCGGGGGCAACAGGAGACAGACACAGGGCATGAGCGGGGGTGGGAGGAACAGGAGACAGACACGGGGCATGAGCGGGGGGTGGGGAGAACAGGAGACAGACACAGGGGAATGAGCGGGGGGGCAACAGGAGACAGACACAGGGCATGAGCGGAGGCGTGGGGGGCAACAGGAGAGAGACACGGGGCATGAGCGTGGAGTGGGGAATGCAGGAGACAGACACGGGGCATGGGTGGGGGCAACAGGAGACAGACACAGGGCATGAGCGGGGGGTGGGGGGAACAGGAGACAGACACGGGGCATGAGCGGGGGAGTCGGGGGCAACAGGAAAGGGACACGGGGCATGAGCGTGGGGTGGGGGGTACAGGAGACAGACACGGGCATGAGCGGGGGCAACAGGAGAGAGACACGGGACATGAGTGGGTGGGGGGAACAGGAGACAGACACGGGTCATGAGTGGGGGCAACAGGAGACAGACACGGGGCATGAGCGGAGGGCATGGGGGCAACAGGAGAGAGACACGGGGCATGAGCGTGGAGTGGGGGAATGCAGGAGACAGACACGGGGCATGGGTGGGGGCAACAGGAGACAGACACGGGGCATGAGCGGGGGGTGGGGGGAACAGAAGACAGACACGGGGCATGAGCGGGGGAGTCAGGGGCAACGGAAAGGGACACGGGGCATGAGCGTGGGTGGGGGGTACAGGAGACAGACACGGGGCATGAGCGGGGGTGGGGGGCAACAGGAGAGAGACACGGGACATGAGTGGGTGGGGGGAACAGGAGACAGACACGGGGCAGGAGTGGGGGGCAACAGGAGACAGACACGGGGCATGAGCGGGGGTGGGGGGGGCACAGGAGACAGACACGGGGCATGAGCGGGGGCAGGGGGGTACAGGAGACAGACACGGGGCATGAGCGGGGGGTGGGGGGGCAACAGGAGAGAGACACAGGGCATGAGCGGGTGGTGGGGGGGAACAGGAGACAGACACGGGGCATGAGCGGGTGGTGGGGGGGAACAGGAGACAGACACGGAGCATGAGCGGGGGGTGGGGAGAACAGGAGACAGACACGGGGCATGAGCGGGGGGCAACGGGAGACAGACACAGGGCATGAGCGGGGGTGGGAGGAACAGGAGACAGACACGGGGCATGAGCGGGGGTGGGGGAACAGGAGACAGACAGGGGGCATGAGCGTGGAGTGGGGGAATGCAGGAGACAGACACGGGGCATGGGTGGGGGCAACAGGAGACAGACACGGGGCATGAGTGGGGGGTGGGGGGAACAGGAGACAGACACGGGGCATGAGCGGGGGGTGGGGGAACAGACGACAGACACGGGGCATGAGCGGGGGAGTCGGGGCAACAGGAAAGGGACACGGGCATGAGCGTGGGGGTGGGGGGTACAGGAGACAGACACGGGGCATGAGCTGGGGGTGGGGGGCAACAGGAGAGAGACACGGGACATGAGTGGGTGGGGGGAACAGGAGACAGACACGGGGCATGAGTGGGGGGCAACAGGAGACAGACACTGGGCATGAGCGGGGGGTGTGGGGGCAACAGGAGAGAGACACGGGGCATGAGCGTGGAGTGGGGGAATGCAGGAGACAGACACGGGGCATGGGTGGGGGCAACAGGAGACAGACACGGGGAATGAGCGGGGGTGGGGGGAACAGAAGACAGACACGGGGCATGAGCGGGGGAGTCGGGGGCAACAGGAAAGGGACACGGGGCATGAGCGTGGGGTGGGGGTACAGGAGACAGACACGGGGCATGAGCGGGGGGTGGGGGGCAACAGGAGAGAGACACGGGGCATGAGCGTGGAGCGTGGGGTGGGGGGTACAGGAGACAGACACGGGGCATGAGCGGGGGGTGGGGGACAACAGGAGAGAGACACGGGACATGAGTGGGTCGGGGGAACAGGAGACAGACACGGGGCATGAGTGGGGGGCAATAGGAGACAGACACGGGGCATGAGCGGAGGGCAAGGGGGGCAACAGGAGAGAGACACGGGGCATGAGCGTGGAGTGGGGGAATGCAGGAGACAGACACGGGCATGGGTGGGGGCAACAGGAGACAGACACGGGGCATGAGCGGGGGGTGGGGGGAACAGAAGACAGACACGGGGCATGAGCGGGGGGTGGGGGGAACAGAAGACAGACATGGGGCATGAGCGGGGGAGTCGGGGGCAACAGGAAAGGGACACGGGGCATGAGCGTAGGTGGGGGGTACAGGAGACAGACACAGGGCATGAGCGGGGGGTGGGGGGCAACAGGAGAGAGACACGGGACATGAGTGGGTGGGGGGGAACAGGAGACAGACACAGGGCATGAGTGGGGGGCAACAGGAGACAGACACGGGGCATGAGCGGGGGTGGGGGGGCACAGGAGACAGACACGGGGCATGAGCGGGGGCAGGGGGGTACAGGAGACAGACACGGGGCATGAGCGGGGGGTGGGGGGGCAACAGGAGAGAGACACAGGGCATGAGCGGGGGCAGGGGGTACATGAGACAGACATGGGGCATGAGCAGGGGTGGGGGAACAACAGAGACAGACACAGGGAATGAGCAGGGGTGGGGGGCAACAGGAGACAGACACAGGGCATGAGCGGGGGTGGGGGGCAACAGGAGACAGACACAGGGCATGAGCGGGTGGGGGGGCAACCAGGAGACAGGCACGGGACATGTGCGGGGGTGGGGGGCAACAGGAGACAGACACAGGGAATGAGCTGGGGGGCAACAGGAGACAGACACGGGGCATGAGCGGGGGGTGGGGGGCAACAGGAGACAGACACGG